>NC_079476.1:31799558-32424558 GCF_026230105.1 Diorhabda sublineata
GGAAGTATTCATTTTTTTTAAATAACATTAAACATAATCTTTGATGAATGAGTTAACAATAATAAAGTTTACTAAATAAACACTTCACATGGAGATATAGATTAAAATCATTGTATTCTTTATACAATGTTAAAATGAAATGAAGCTCTCTCAGGTTGTTCACAGATGACATTGATTACAAAACGAATAAATTTAAATCGTGATTGCGTTTAGCTTTTCGTTTAATCGCCTTAAATTCACGAATTTTAAAAAAGAAAAATTATGTAAACACTCAAATTTATATAGGAAGTAAATTTGATGATGAATTTAAGTATGAATACAACTTTACCGCTGGATAACTTTTAAACGGTAAATTTTATCGAAAAACGCATTCAGAGCTTTTTTGTAGACTTAAATTTAAATTAAGAAGTAGCTGTTGAAGTATTTTTAACTACATTTGTTTCAGTGGAAAAAAATTAATTGCAAAAATCTCATGTTATTTAAATGGGAAATGTATTGATTGTTTTTTAGGTCATAATCTAAAAATTTGTGGAGAGTTTGCAGAATAAAATCCAATTTGGGAAATAACGGTCACCCTAATGAGTATCTCTCATTATTTGATGCGGTGTGGGATATTATAAGTACTTATGAAGCTTTCTTGTGACGTACAGCCAAATATTTGACTATCGCCGCAGAAGATATTTTGATTTTACTTTAATGTAAATCAGTTAAACATTCCACCAAAAAATTCAGACACAAATAGTAGCACAATCTCTTAAGGCTTTCGTTTTATTTTGTCTGTTTTGCCATTCGTTAATATTAATCTCAACGCTCTGAACTAAGTGCAACGGGAAATATTATCGTGGTCGTGAGTGCTTAGAGGAATGCACCCTAAGTAAGCCTATACCTATACATGATTGATGATTTCTCAACTGATCGAACTAGTTTCTTTATTAGCTCGATCGAAGTCTTAAAGTTAAGCTCCTTGCTGCTGCTGCAAGTTAAAAAACTTATGACTATCTACTACAGTTTTTCTGGGTTTTGATTAGTCGTGAAATTATTCTCTTTATGTTTACTGGATATTTAGCATTTTTTAGGCTTCCCAACACCAAACTAAATTGTTTTATTGTCCAACTCCTCCTCGGCTAATATTGTAAGGATCTAAAACTTTTCAATTATTTGATCTGAAATTTTTATGTCAACTGCACAAACATTTCTATGGATTAACTTGCTTCTCACTCTCAAAGCTTTTATCACTTCGTTATTGAACTTTTTTGTAACTTTCCCATTACTGTTTAGAGTAACCAGGTGAGTACAACCTTTTCTTAGATATAAGCGAGTCTTCAAATATTTAAAATGATTTTTTAAATACTTATAACTCAGGGTCAGTGAAGTTTACACCACCACTCACAATTACACTGCCTGACGCGGGTTTCAATAACTAAGTTGTCGTTTTCATAGACCGAATTGTGAGTGGTGGTATAAATAATGTATTCAGTATGAATATCGCCAACAAAATTCCAACTCAGTTGAGTTTGGTAAGTCATAAGTTTAAATACTGAAAATACTGTCATGTTGTAAATCAAACTAAAGCAAATTTAATTCTAGCCAGCAGTACTGACTGAATATAAATCATAATTGTGTGCAAAAAACAACTTCTTTGTAACTGGAGAAAACAAGAAAAGAAAAAAATATTATTTTCATATTCAAGTTTCTTTTGCTTATATGTAGATATTATAATAATAACCTTAAAAAAATAGTGAGGTATTTGACATTTAATCCCTTTGTATTAAATGACCTAATATAAACCACCAATTCATTGATGTCTGCAGAAAAAATCTTACTACATAACCTTTATTCATGTTTTTTAATGATGAACTTAGAAATAGAAAGTTGGAGCTACATATTCATGGACACAAATGTATTCAAGGAAAAATGAAAACTATGTTAAAAAACCAAGTTTTTAATTATCTTGACTGACATCAACATTTTCAGTTTGTAATCCCTTGAATGTAGCTACAGGAACGTATGTGACGAGTGTGTACAATTTATTGGCAGAATCTTCATCGTCATTCCTCCTTCTTGAAAGACGAACTCTAATACGGAAAGGAACATTTCTATAACAGAATAAGGGGATAAGGATATTAAATTTATCTCTCTACATATATTTGAATTGGGCTAAATTTAATTAAAGTCATTCCATTATAGGTGTCTTCATTATAGGTGTATAATAAAAGTTTCATCTTGTTACATTTATTGTAGATCAATTTTGTTCTTTCCAAACTCATAAAAAATTGCTCAAGTTTTTCATTTAGAACAAACAGGGTAATTCAACTTTAAGCACCAAATTGCATAAAGGATATAATGTAGACATTTAAAAAAATAAGTAGGTAATAAGTATATAGAAGATATTTTTTCAAATAAGATCTCAAATCTCTTGGCAGATTAGACAATTGAGTTCATTAAAATTGGCTTTAAAATTACAAAATACTTATTTATGATGTGGGTATTACAAGCGATCAAACAAAATAAAATCATGTCAAAATGTTTTTTGTATAACTGCCATATTTTGATAATAAGTGATTTTAGAATGACACTAAACTTCAAAATGCATTCTAATATTCAAATTATCACCCAGTTTTTGTGACTGTTGCCAAAGCAATGGTTACTAACAAATGCTTGTTTACAAATAAGAAAGAACCTATCATTTAAATTGCCTTCTTATCCAATTTTTGTCTTTCGTTTGTGTCTACTCAAATGTTTGTTGATAATGGAATAAATAATAAAGGTATTGATTTTTGTTGTTCCCGTGGATATTAAAAAGCCTGCAAAGAGAGCAACTTTTGAATTCCTAATTAAAAAATCAGCTCAGCAATATGATATTACATATATAGCAATTTCCTGGTCTAGTGTAGATTGATAAATGTAGAAGGGAACTTCAGTAAACCTGTTTTCTTAACATACAAGAAAAATCAAAAATATGGAGATCAACTTAAGAGCCCTTGATAAAAATTGAGTTGATGTTAGTAAATATTTCAAGGCATATTTAAAACTGAGAAATGGGGGATATCTTCTCAAAAAACAAAAACCTGATGAGAAATACTTGATGGTTGAGGTTGCAACTATTTTTGGATTATTTGGAGCCTGTTGGCATGAAGAATAGTGTAATTTATTAGTAGAAGATATCGAAATAAGAAATAAATCAAACAACTTCCAAACACAAAAACGAAAGTAAGTCATTCTACATTGCACTGAACCCTACTGTTATCAACCATCATTTTTTCCTGAAATACATACATAAAAAATGCACTGCCAATCTAGTTGGTGTAAACACATTTGTGAAAATGCCCTCTATTGTTGCCAAATTTCTCAAACTACCAGAACCAAAGATACTTTACTAGCAGAATCAGGAGCAAATATTATGAAGACAGAGGAACATGGTGGATGCAAAACCTACAACAGTAGCTGAGGACTAAGTTGATCATTCCATTGCTTACAGATATGCTATGCCATTGCAAAAAACATTCTCCCAACCTCTAAAAACTCAATTTTGGAACTTCATCATCCAATATTCTCATTCACGTTTCTACTAGTTATGATGGTACTGGAAAAGTAATGTGTTGTGAAGCTCCCTAATGTAGCAAGGCATTAATGTTAACAAGTGTTCTAGTTGTATGATTAATATTAATTTGCATAAGCAATGATTGTTATGACAATATTGACAATGAAAATTTGGAATTCCTAAAATTATTATAATTCTATCAGACTTCATAAATATTTTCAACACTGTTAAAAATATTTTTAAGGCGCTTCCATGTAAACAATCACTTTAAACATTGTTGGCTGTTATTAAAAGTGTCACTTTTAATATCAGTTGCACAAAAATTGAATATATTTATTTGTTTCTTCAATGAACACTACATAGAGTGTACACTTAATAAAAACTTTCTCTACAAGACTAATTTAATAATTTCATATTTATAAACCAAATAGGGATGTAAAACAAACAAAATTAAATGTTCACATCTTTTCTACAGTAAATAAATGTTCTACTGACCTTATTCCTTTGGACCACAATTGTTTGTTAAGTCTTGTATCAATTCGTACATCGGGTGTGCACATTTGTTTTTCAGCAAATTGGCGAATTGCTTTAATTGCACGAGGTGCACGCTTTTTAAATCCAATACCATGTAATCTTTTATGAAGATTTACTGTATATTCTCTAGTGACTACTTCATTAATAGCGGATTTGCCTTTTTTCTCGCCTTTTTGTTTTGCCATTTCGAGCTGAAATTGAATACATTGAAATTTTTTAATATACTTACTGAATTGTTAATTATTTACAATATATTGTACATTGTGAATATCCACAATTTAGTTTTTATAAACAGACCAAATATATGTAAAAAATACTAATGTACAACTACATAATAGAAGACAAAGAAATAATTTGATTTAATAACAAACATTTTAAGTTTAAAACTTAAAGGATGTTTAAATATTCAATTTCTCGTAGAATTTCTCATCTTAACATACCTTATTCAAGCTTTGACGTTTAGAGAAGAGCTAAGCTAACACAAAACAAATAAAACTTTGACACAAGTCACACAAATGTCAAAAGCACAGAACAGTATTTTGAAGTTACGTTTCATTTGCTCGGATTATAGAAAAAAATACACCGTTACCAGTGTTATTGAAGTGTACTTTACTGAAGGAGGTTACATTTCAAATACCATTTGCGGGTGAAGTGGAGAAACAGCATACATGCTTAGCATACGGGAAACAAATTGTTGGCATTTATAATTCAACTTAAGGCTAAATATCGTGCTGACAGTCCACAGAGGCTTCAAAAATTTGCATTTCGTGCCTTGTATGACAAATTTTCACAAGGTCGAATTGTCAAATTTCGCATTTTGATTTCAAATAATCTGATGTAGTGTTCCTGGAGAAGAAATTCATCGTTTATTTTTGTATCCATATTAAATCAAAAGACGGCCCAAATAAACTTAACCTCAAAAAACAAACAACTGGTGCAAATGCGCGTGTACAAGCACTGTTCGCAATGTCGCTTCAAAAAAACTATATGTAAAATAAAATTATTTGACTGACAATTCGTTCCCCCAACAATCAGACCTTTATCCTACACGACATGATAATACTACTAACACCTTTGGTGATTCTTAAACTACCGAAGAATCAGACCGTGAAACAGTCTGAAATAGATTTAGATACCGATAAATAAGAATTGCAGAAATTATAATACAAGTGGATGCTGATATGATAGAATAAAAATGAATAATTATTAATAAACATAATGTAGAAACAATATATTTTGTTACTACCTACCTGCGTTACTTTTTCCGTTCAGTTACATTTTCTTTGTTCTTATTTTACATATAAAATATTTAATTTCAAAAGCAGGATCAGTTCCTTCTGTTTTTAATTTTCCCAAACATTTACAAAAAAGGAGGCACTTGGAAAGAAAAAGATTAAGCAGTGAAGATATTGAGGACAAAATAGATTGTACGGCTAGTCATTTTAATAATTTGTCTGAAGTAAAATAATTTCTGTTAATTATTAATCATATTTTTATATACCAGTACTGCCACAGATGTACCAGCTGTGGATACTGAAATAACAGTATAATTTCATGAAGATTTACCGAAGATTCTAAATGTACAAAATACTACAATGGTCGTAGATTTTAGCTCGATCCCATCAACATCTAAAGAGAAATCTGTTCCCAAAAGGTTGTCATTTATATTGATATTATTTTGGACTTGGTAATTTGTCATTTTAGCTACTAACAAATTTTATTTTTCGAATCTTAGAATCTAGGATACCCTGTTTACTTCGGAGATTTTAAAGAAAGTGGCTTAGATGAAAAAAAAGAGGGGGAAAGGATTTTGGGAAGTAGCACCTGATACTATTTCCAAATCTAATAAACTTGGGTAACTAGCTGGCATGAGTTTTTTTTAATTTATTATTTATTTGAAAGAATACCTTACCTTAAATAAAATATAAAAATAATTATAAATGCAGTTCAAATTCATTTTTTTTTCCAAGAAAGGCATATATGTAATATTCCTATATGGATAGTTGATATGGGAAAAAACGTCCCTACGTTACGGTGCCAAAAATATTCATTTTCTCTCTCGTTCGAGACACTTTATCTGTACTACGCATGCTTGAGAATGTGCAGAGCCGAGCTGGAACCTCGGATGATAGACAAATCGTTGCCATTCTGTCTTTCTTAATCGGAATAGCTTCCACTTACAGAAACTATCCATATAGAAGTATTGAATTCAACAACAAAAAGGTTAAAACTTGACGTTTGATCACAGAACACTTTTGTAGTGTATCTGTCACCGAACGATTCCGCTAGGGTTGTACAATAGTTACAGAACGGTTTCGTCCGCTGAATGCGACCAATAATTCTTGTTTTATGACGTGCAGTATAATCTCCGACTACCCATGCGCCTTCTGTTCATTAATTTAAGACTAAAATAATAGGTCTGGAGTTTGAATACATTGCAGTAGACACAAAAAAAGTGTAAAAAATTGAATGAAGACTACCTGTATCAAATAGAAAATAGTGAAGAAAAACAGAAGAAGCTGATAGCTTTCAACAAAATGATGGTCTGGAGTTTTCTATTTAGACTTTTAACATGTATCGGATTTTTTTGAGCCTTCAAGTTTTTCTGTTAAATTCAGAAATTATGTATCTAATGGTATCAAACTGTTGATATAAGTCTTAATCAATGATCTACACCAAAATGAGGGTTAATGATTTAAAGTGACTACCAGGAGCAAAGTCAGAATATATAAGACCTGTGTGAGACCAGTAATGACATACGCGATAGAGACCAGAGCAGGGAATACCATAACTAAGCGGCTTTTAAGAACTACTTAAATGCGAACGCTGAGATTATTTTACCTGGAGAGAAATGATAAAATAAGGAAATGGAGAGACTACATGGACAGAATGTCAGATGACAGGTTGGCTAAGATTGCAAAGGAAGAAAAACCGAATACATCCCGACCACCTACAGGATGGTATGAAAGCTGGTCTTCATCATCCCAGCTGCAGTTAGGCAACCATTAATGCAAACACAGTCCTAACGTAGGATGAAGAACAAGATTAACGTTTAAATAAAATAGAAATAGAATAATGGAACTTTTTTCAACAGTGTTTATTAAAAAAAATCAAACAGATTGGTAAACGTTGTTACATCTAATGAAACTCAATGGTTTCATGTTATAGGATAAATTATTAATGAAAAAATAATAATTTTGAACATTTTATTCATTTTTTTAAACAACATGATGTTAATATAATCTACCTTTGTACAGTGACAAGGTCTCTTACTACAATAGCTGGAGACTACCTATAATCTATATTCTCAATTTCTAAAAACAATAAAACAAAAACAATATGATAGTACTTCCATCTGAACGAAGTCAATATCATACTAAAATGTAGATAAGGACTTTATCACAGCTTTACAAGCGTTACTAATTTCAAAATATCTAATAATAACATATGAAATTATATTTAGTTGCATAAACAAAGAAAAAATAGCAAATATGTAATGTCTTGTTGGGATTAACAAAATTTTTGTTATTGAAATCTGGTCATATAAATCGAAATAAAAGTTATACCATCTTTGCATTCAAAAAAACCGACCATTTTATGGGGAAAATGCAAATTTATGTAAGTTCCCAAAGTTATGTAATATGAACAAAATAGTATATTTCATTAGAGATCTGGAAATAAGGATTTTGTCGTGCGCGCTTCACACGAGAAGTTATGTGAGCACCGAAAAATCCATTTCTAGACGTGTAATGAACCATATTTTACCGTAGAACTTCAATGTCAATCCAGATTTGCTAGTAGGACCTAAAATTCAAACGTAAACGTTTGTGTTATTTTGCAAATACGAACCACATAATGAAGTTCTACTGTAATTCACACAATCGAAAACATTTTAATTTGAAGAGTATCATTATGCATTTTCTTTTTATTATTTACATATAATTTATCGTATTAGTGCATTTGGCAGAAAAATAATCAATTATCGATATTATCAAATATCATTATGTAATTGAATTGTCTGAGGACAATAATTTTATTATAGAATTGGACTCTTAACAAAATCTTATCAAAATAACTATCATTTCAAAAATAAGTGAAATCATTCAATTACTCAAATAATTAAGATATTATATTCTCGATTAATTTCCTCAGATAAAAACATTATGATCAAGATAATGAAATATGTCACTGAATGAAAACGATTTTAGCTGGAATATTTAATATTATTTATATATAATTAATGTTATTGAAAAACATTGTTTTATATTAAAATATTTAATATATTAATGTGATTTGTTGCTGTTGTCTTGCTTGTTCTACAATAGTCATGTGCTTGAAACAAATTACTACAATATGTTCAATTCGTCTTCCGATTACGAAGAAAATTGATTATATTTCTACTGCCGCTTTTGATTCAGGTTTATAGGTTCAATAACTTTGTTAAATTGGAATTTGGAAACATTTATAAACAGAAAAAGTAAGCCAAAAACCAATCAATGTGATATCACCAATCCTTCGAATTTACTACTAATTTAGAAAAATAGATTTGAAGCTCATAGTTTATTTTTCCAGCATAATCACAAGTAGTAATAATTGAACTAATTTTTTAACAAACTATTTAGAATTATCTCAAATTACAGATTTGTTAAAGTTTTAAAAACATGCTAAATTGCATTAACGATAATATGCAACTAGTACTTTAAGTTTGTGATAAAAACTGTATTAATCCTTATTAAAAGCATGATAAATGTTTGTAGAATTGCTGTATAAAAAAATTATAGAAATAGGTACAGGTCAGTGAGAAATAATATAATTATATAATCAGTACTCGCTCTGCAAAAAAATTGAAAAGATAATTCCATATACCGCAACAAATAAAGAATCTCTTTACAGGAATATTGAAATATAATTATTTGGAAATTTTTTTTATCCTTTGTACGAAAAATATATTCATTATTTTAGTCAAACTACATGATTCATAGTAAATATTCGGAAAATTAGAAAATCGAACCAAAGACATCTGTAGGCTTCACCTACTTAGCCACCAATTATTTTTGTTTTCTACGATATACATGTAGAAATAATATACAGAACAAAATGAAAATATATGGAAACAATTTAAACTGTGAATTGGGTTCCTATTACGTATAACAACTGAACAAATATTATCCATTTATTAATTATGATTATGCAATTATTTATTATGGAATAGATAAGATATCGAGTTATGTGAGTAAATAAGAAAACATATACTGATGAAGAAATGAAAATACTGAAGATATTGTTAATATTGATGTCCTCAGTTTTTACGGCCAGCATAATTTTTCGATAATCAAAAACTGTGTGTCGATTCACCGAAATATACATGAGTTGATGTGACTCGACCTCAATAGAGATTAGAAGACATCATTTAACATGAAGTGGCATTAATTCTATTGCCTTTGAATGAGTACAGTTCTCTGTAGGAAAAAAATATAATATCCTTTTATAGTATATCTTCTGATATTGAAAAAAAAACATCAATCATTGATTGATCGAATCGAAAGTTCACTCTCAAATACACTAGTTAATAAAATATTAATTTTTTGCTAAATTTATATAATTTCCGTTGACTACAATAGCGCTACTTTGGTGAGAATTCGAACAATAATTTGCTGTTTGCTTTTTAGCTTTTGGACCAGTTTCTTTTATTGTATACCAATAGTAATCCCCTAACATATTTTCGTCCCACAATCCCTGATGAAAAAAATCTTTAAATCTTGATGAAATCAATCCACATGTTCATCAATCATATTTACATACATACGAAGTAATCAGGAAAAAAATTCAAATTTTCAATAAGTCAGCCAATCTTCAATACAACATCTTTATAATTTTCATTTTTTTTATTTCTCAAAAACTCTTTAACTATGAATTTAATTTATCTTCGAAATCACTTCTCAATGCCATCTTCTAATATATTCTGACTGGAATTATCAGTACATACTGGTTTTGGAAGATCTTTTAGATGGAAAATTGACTCAATAACAGAGAATACTTGACTTATTTTTTGTATTTTATCTTACAGTTTTCATCAAACAAATGTAATAGTTATTTCTCTTCATTAGTGAAACAAATGGATTTCACAAGCACATGGGTATCCACTTTTCATCTATGCAATAAAATATCCAAAATAATGAAAATATGCACTTTTTAAAGGATCAACAATAGGTCTTTTCTTTGAAAATATAAATTATCCAAAAATATAACAAAAACGATTTATTTGCACTTTCTACTTGAACGTTGAGTAAGAATTGACGAATAGACTCAAGTCACCATATAGGGTAGTTGAAAAAAATATTTCGTTGAAGAAAAACATATAACGTAATGGAGTATTTCTACTTACACTTTTAAATTTAAGAAAAGTAGGTTGACACATTTATAAACATGTTTCGGGATATTCAAAAGGTGTAAACTAGTAAAACTTTTGGTTATTTAAATGAAAAGTATTATGTTGTCTTTATCAGTAGAAAAATTATTTATGAAAGTCAATAAAAGACTATATTACTTAATATCCAAGCAAATGTCTCTAAATCTTGAAACAGTTTTAGTTTCTTCGAATATATCGAACAACCCAGGGATCAATTATAGACGTCAATTTTTATTATTAAGAAAATTTTAATACATTGAAATGTTTCTCCTTACATCTACACTTCATATTCATTCTGAAACAAGACGTGACAGGACATTTTTATTATTGTTTCTGGCTAACTTTCATTTGAATAAACAATACTAACTATCTGCAAGGGTATAAAAACCATGTTAACTAGTGCTATTGGTTTAATTTTTATATGGGAATGAATCGAAGCAATCCTATTATTTTGAATTCGAGTAGTTTCACGCCTATTGTGTAGAATTAAGAAAAGATCGACAATTATTGCAAGTATATGACCACATAATCTATCGAATTATAATTTTTATAATTTATTAACTATAAATATCATTTGTTGGAAATATTGTTGAGAGCAAGTTACTATTAGATGATTTTCATTATTTCCACTGAAAAACTTTTTATATATACATGTACAAATATATTTATATATAATTATCCAACATTAGAAACGTTGTTTATTGAAATTTATACAATATAAAAATGCATTTCATAAAACTAACGCTATCTATATACATTCAATATAAACAACTCTAGGTATAAAAACTGAAAACAAATTAGTATCAGAGGAACGTGTTGGTTTGAAATTTTATTGTATTACATTAGTACTTGAGTCGTAACTTTGCAATGCAATAATGAAATGAAAATATTATTCGAAATACTTAATGTCCTCCATTATGAAAAAGGTACTATTTACCACTTTTTATGATAAATATTTAAAAATAGTAAATGTTTTCTGTACCGATCCACATATATATGATTTTAAAATAATTGCAGTCCTATCATCTTCTCTGTTCTAAATTATCTTTCTTACATCTAGAAATACTGGAAAATTTTCGTTAAATTCCCATATGCTGCATTTGTGAAAACTTTGTCGGATCAATAAAAACATATTAGAAAAAGTTTTGTTTAAAGTGAACATATCAGAATAGCTCTAGTCAGTTTATAAACACCAACAAAAAAAATATTCAGCAGTCGTTATAATAGATGTAATCACAGACAAAATTACTCAAATGTGAATTTTGTGTAGCATTTATAAATCTAAGATCAGCCTGTAGGTAGTTCTCACTAAATGTTTTAAATATTTTTATCTCTAATGCTCGAGAATAAATCTAGACAAGTTGTTCAGAAACTCTATTGCTAAACGTTAACTATTAGAAGTGATTTTATGTCCATTTCAAAAAGGGAATACTAGTACCCTTTGAGGATGACTCTGTGAGGCATAATAACAGCTAGATACAAACTTTACATTGTATAAGACTGTAGTAATATAATTGTTTACTATCAAGCTTCTGCTTTATATTTGAGGTGCCTAAAATCAAATACTAAAAAGTCCATATTATTGCGAAGTTGAGTTTGATATTGTTTCTTATAGATTTTTCCATGCTGAGTTCAGTATAACTGTTATTTTCTAGCAAATCCCGCCACATCCTAGTGTATTTTGAGGTCAGAGTTGAGGTTAGTTGCAATATCCGCCAAGTCGAAAGGCAGTTACGACATTTTTAGTTCCAAAATCCGCCAAATCCAAATCGGCCTAATTTCGTTACTCAACTACCCATGATCCTCTGGAAGTTGTTTACCCTTTATGCTTTATTTTCTATATATACTTGGAATCATTGAGAAAGATTTAAAAATAAAGGACACTATTTTTAGGCATGAAGAGTATGAAGAAGTTCTGGGGAAATATGGAACCGTTCATCAATTTACTGTAAAAAAATTGATGAAACAAAATTTATCCGTTATCCCTATTACGTTTAATGCTTCTGACGGGTATAAAAACGCGGGATTGTATTACTAATTATCACTGCAAGCTTAAATTATATATATATATATATATATATATATATATATATATATATATATATATATATATATATATATATATATATATATATATATATATATTTTTATTTATGCTTAAAAACTGACAAAACAGCGTCTATTTCAAAGATGTAGTTTGCGTTTGACAGAAGACTTTCTGAACACCCTTTATAACTAGCATTCATATATGGGAATAAATGTTTACTGCTTATGTAATTATAAGAAATTTGGTTTTGTGATGTGGATTGGGTTGTAACAATAAATATTCCAACTGGTATTGAATGTGTGGAATATTTTAGTCGTATAAAAATATATATTTTTTACGATACTATTGAAAGTAAAATAAAGATTTGATTTTTGAATTTGCATGTAGTTTTCCGTTTTATAAACAAAATTCTTTATTTAGAATGTTTTTCTACATTTTATAAACGATATGCAAACATAACAAAAAAAAATAACAATATGGAACATATTCAAATAAATGTGTTCAAAAAATTCTCTACTCATCAAATGATAAAGTTTTGCAAATTACTGGTATAATTGGTAAAAGTTTACTTTCATATTCAACTATTTAACGTATTTAACTATAAAGCATTGGAAAATATGGGAATATCAATATAAAATATTTTACCAAATTAATTACAATGTGTTTCGAGAGAAATTTACTATAAATTCCACTGGAGCCCAACTTCACATTTGTGTAATGGGTGTGTATCTGTGATGATTTGTATTTTGTAACTTTTACTACACCATATGCTAAGATATTATACCAAAGATGAAAAAATGGTGACCGTTGCTTCAAAATTCCAACAACCCAGGAACTAATCTGAGAACAATTTCAAAAGGATTGAGTTTTGTGAAATTATGATCCAAAATCAAAACGAAGTTGGTTAAAAAAACGATTTACAGATTAATCTAATATTTAAGGAAGACTGCGAATCAGTTCATAATAAAATAAGGTTGAAAAATAATTTTAATGATAGAATTATTTCTTGATCTATTTCTTTGAGGTTATTTAGAACAAAATGGAATTATTCTAGAGTCTATTATAATTTCAAACAAATATGGCACAAGCAATTACCATTTTTTGAAATTTAACTCATTTGAGTGATACTTTCACATACAGAACATTGTTAATTGTGTGGATTCGACCTTAGTCTTTCCTGAACTTGTTTCCATACTGTTCCATTTAAATGCTAATAACTAAACAACAGCAAAATAGGAATAATTGTAATCCAGTGGAACAGTGAGGTTTATTATACGAGGTGCGTCTAAAAATTTGTTGTAAGTCAAACCATGAACGCCATATCCTATGAGAATATTTTTTAACGGTCGCTACGAAGCATCAGTCATATTCGGCTATAGTTGAGCAGGGCGGGCTTGTGGGTCTTGCTAAACTGGCTGTAATCCGCGTGCGTAATTTCTTGGTTCAACATGGCTTAACTGTTCCCGATTTTCCACCGTACTCCCCTGACCAGGCATCTTGTAGATTTTGCTCGCCCGAAAGTTTCAATAAGGGTACGTTTTACGAGCGTATCCCAAAAGTGTGATGTGAACAATGCCGATTACTTTGAAGGCCAATAAATCTAATTGTTTATTTTGTTTCTTTTCTACTACCATTCAGCAAATCTTTTAGACACACTTCGTTATGTATCGTGACGAAACTTGCACTAACTGCGTTAAAGATTTTAAATTGATATTCCTATGTTACACAAAATATTTTCAATCCCAAATTTTCTGAAAATGTATGCCTCATGTAATACGATAAACTTCTCATAATTAATATGCAAATTTTTACAGAGTTGAAATGCAAGCTTCAAATTTGATTAAGGATCGGTATTATAAAGTCCGGATGACCATAAGTTGAGATTCAATTGTTTGTTGAAGCCGAATTTACGTATTATAAACGTTAGCCAGGGGTCAAAGGTGTTGACTGTCGGTTGTTTCAACCGTAACGAAGGTTCAGTTTGAAGTGTCAACCGAGAGTTGAAAGGTACTTTCTAACCTCAATTTTTGTTTACTTTGCTTTACTTATATATTATTTGGAAAGATAATAGTAATGATAATTCAACTGATATTCTGTTTTTCTTTTTCCTTTGCAATTAATCTTTTCAAATTTGTATAATATTGAAACTACACGTGGAAATTTTAAACAAAATTATACTTCGACCTTTGACTGACACACCCTCCCCAGCAAACGTCAGTTCACTCGGATTTGATGGTTACAATTGAACTCTAAGTGCAGCCAACGCAAATTTTTCAGCACAAAGCTCCGGTTGGCCAACGGATGGTTGCAAATGCGTTAAAATACCGAACCGATGTTAACCATTCGTGAAGTTTCGACGTGCGGTTGAATAACGTCTGTTGGAACAAAACTTTTATAATACCGACCCAAAGCAAGTTTAAAAGATCTTTGTCACTGGTACTTAACAAGTAGGTTTTTATTGTCCAGTTTTATCGTTTAAATTTTGATCACCATCGAAATTATAGACCACTAATGCCAGTGAAATGAAAAAAGCATTATAAAACTGACAATAAACCCAAAAGTTTCTGAAATAGGATAGCTTTATACTGAAACACAAAACATTAATGTTCAATTTGCACAAATATATCTCTTAATTAATTAAATGTGATAAAAATGAAATTAGAAAGGTATATTTGTAAAGTAAGTTCTGTCATTACAAAAAACAACTTGACGCCATTTCAATCTCGCTGTTGGTTGTGTGTACTTTACAACGCATGTTTGAATCTAAACCAAGTGAAATTTATCGACTATGCTTCTAGTCACTTTCATATGTATCGGCATCTGAATCCATTCCCTGTTGGTTAGATATGTAACAGCGAAAAAACCGTGGTCCAATGCATAAGTGTCAAGATTATTCGAAGCGTTTAGAGAAAACTTGTACCACTCTATGACAAATGTCTGGAGAACCACGTGCGAATGGTAGATTTTTGCTTATTTTACCGTACCTGTGCTGGTTTTATTATAAAACCTACTTTACGAACATCCCTTGCATGGATAAAGTATTTTAAATTTACATTTTTAATTGATAACAAGGTTTGATATAAATGAATAAAGTTAAACAGCAGTAAATTAATTAATAACTTTTAACAATAATTTGACAATTTATTTGAGAAGGTGACTGGCAATAAATGAAAGAGCCGAACACTTCAGTGATTCAACAGTAGGGATTACACCATAAAGACCGTTTACAAAAAATGTACTTTCAGAAGTGTTCGCTTACTATATACTGCTTTAATATTATATTTTGATTAAATGACTCTTATATACAATTTAAACAAATAAGAAACAAGGTTTCGACAATTCCTTGTTGTATAATAAAATTTTGTATGTAAAATGTTTCAAAACCTTTTTTTTTTCTATATTGACAATACTTTTTTGATAATCCTGGACACAAATAAATTTTACCACACACGAAGTATATCACAATGATCGACATAATCAGAAACTACTGGTAATATTTTTTTAGAACTCGTAAACGAGATATTTGAATTAAAATGTTTTCAGTAGTCTTTGGTTAGGTTAATTGACAACAAATTTCTATATAACTTTGTTCCTATCATCATATTAAAGATTCCAGTTTTTAGTTATATTGAAAATTTTCGAAAATACAATTAATTTTTTGGAAAAAAACTAGAAACACTATAATTTATCTTAAGCTTCATAAATCTGTGACACTATTTAAAGGAGTTGATGGTTACAACTATATATCTAACTATTTTGTAGTTACTAGAAAAAAGGAAAATTTTTGATTATCCGAGTTGTCTGATTTATCAATAGGGTTTTAATAAGAATTGTTAAGAATCAAGTTCACACATACTGAAATTTTAAGAGGTCCATTAATGTTTGGAAGGCCTCCGAGTGAACCACGATCAATCTAGGTCAAGATTGCCTTTACTAACCTAACCTAGATGCAGTCAGTTTGAACATTTACTATAGTTGCTCATAGTTGCTCTAATTACTCGACTGTTGCTGTATTACAATTATGCATAAGCTGCATTCATTGCCTTTGATAGATTTAAATTTGTTTTAATTTTAATTTAAATTTGTTTTACATTTGTAGATGATCTGAGTCATGGAGTCAAATGTCAAATTCTTTATACTCTTCCAAAAAATCCTAATAATAACCACACGGAAATCCAAATTTTACATAGTTTCTAAAAAACTATCGAAGTTTTAGATTTAGAGTTGTAGCCTAATTTTTTCGGCATTTAGAAAAAATAAATTACACATTTTTCAATAAAGTTTTTGAATAGTTACTTTGAAACATACAAGGTTAACAAAATTCCTCATTACCAATAAATTTCTTAAAACCCGTTTCAAACAGAATAATTCTTTTCTCAATCTAACAAGTTAGTTAATGAAATAAACATCATTTAAATGTATTCTATAATTTATTGACATAAATACTTATTTTCAAGGTTTTTATTGCACTTAAGCCCCTAAGTTGCACCTTTGTAATTTCGGCCATTTCAGCAAGGGTTTAGACTTAAAAAACCATCAGTCACCATCACTAATAAATTGCCTGCTTGTGTATATGACACTGATTTCGTTTCTATTAATACTTTTACTTCAACTCAAATCTGAAAAAAATTTGCTTATTGTTAAATATCTGTGAAATTAGAAAACGACTCTGACTGGTAAAATAAAATAATAATAATACATTGTATCAATATAAATGTCGGAGCAACTTTCTATACTACGTATGAGCAATATCTAAAAATGAATCTTTCTGCCTGTAATCAGCTTCATGCATAGTATTAAAAGAAATTGAACTGTATAATCCAGCTCCAGACATGGCGGGTAGTTCTCTAGCTTTTAAATTATACTTTTCATTATTTGAGTCTATCCGAACATTGTCACTATTTAGTTTGATTTCCATGTCTATTGGTTTTGATGATACCTTAGTATTTGTACTTCCTGGCACTAATCTTACATCGGAAGAATTTTTCAGTGAATACTTGAAAAATTCATATGTTGACCAGCATATAGCGGTGGCTGGCATCTGGTACATTACTCTTGCGTGGACACCTGAAATATAATTACCTTAAGTAAAATATCGTATAGGAGATATGGTATATTTCTAAATTATGTCTTAACTGAGAACAATAAATTTTCTCTCTAAGACAGAAGCGTATTAGACAAAGGCACGTGCCTAGTGATACAGGATTACAAATGGATGCAAACACCTCAAAGTGTACTAAAAAGGAAAAAATAAAATCAAACTTGAATTCTAGTTAATCCAGTGAATAATGCCATTAAATGTCGAAAAAATAAAAAAAAAAAATAAAAATTGAATAATATAACAATTACGGTAGTTTTGTTATGAAATATTTAAAGATTTGTTTGTACAAAATTTTATTTTTTATTTTTATATTAATATTATCATTTGTTTCGAGAAGTATATTGTCACTGAAATTTTATCTACAGTTAGATTAACAAAAAAAAATACAAAATTTTCTTCCAGGATTGAAATCCAGAGACTTCAGTGTTATAGAAACCCAACTGCTTTACCATCATGCTTTTTCAAAATAGCAAAAAGTTTAAATAAAATATAATTTCCTTTCTCTAATTCCATATCAAGTGTTATAGCACAATTAGTAATGGAAGATCTTGTCCTAAGCAAAATTGATATAAATATTTCATTCTTTCTCCGATATGTAAATGATGGCATTACTGCCGTACCAAAAAATCAAATCTAAAACACGAATAAAAAATTCAATTCTTTTCAGAAAATATTTCAATTCACAATCGAAATCGAACAAAATAATAAAATTAATTCTATTGATGTCACATTATACGGAGTGTATAAAGTTGATCCCGTCTCTAGGATAGATAGAAAATTGAAAAATATTTGGGGTTTCCTCAGTAAGAAATTTTCGTAACGTCATCTTTATTCAAGATAAAGGGCGTTGAAGAAAAAAAATATAGCCATTCTTTACGATTGTGCCGCAACTACTGGCAACATTGTATTGAAATTTTATACGAATATGTTTCAGAAGCTACATATAATTTGTTTTTATACCTGACTCTCATAGAGGGCGCTAGTTACACGGTTCGTACCAAGTAGTATTGAAGATAACTTTTTCAATATTAGATTTATTAAGCAAAATTTCAAGTAAACTTAAACATCATTTAATTTTACGCCAAAAAGATACTCTTGATAAAACCCGATACTATGTACCGTTTTCGGAATATTTTGATTGGAAACTTATGAAGTAATAATCGATGCTGGTATAAAGTGTCGATAAAGTTATTAATTATTATTATTAATAATTAGTAAGCATCCATCTATCCTAGAAACGGGATCAACTTTTTTTAAACACCCTGTAGAAAATTAACAATAACATAGAATGGTATACGAAACCAACTTGGTCCTCAAGATATTTGAATTTCAATTCATGTCACACAAAAGATCAATGATAGTTTGGCTGATAGATCGATTCAACTATCAGATCCCGAATTTAGATGCTTAGCTATTCAAAAAGCAAAAACTGCATTAAAAGAAAATTATTATTCGGAAAAAATTATAAACAACATAATCATGAAAAGAATAAACAGATACTATAATAAATTAAAAAACAAAACAGAAAAGAAACATGAAACATTTCTCCTTACCATATGTACAAGGAAATTCCCAACAACTAATTGATTCAATGAATATGATATTAATATAAGTCATAAAAGATATAATACACTATGCAAATATTTCAATAAATTAAAATATAAAACACCAAAAAAACAGAAGAAGTAATATTATATATAAAGTGTCTTGTACCAATTGTGACGCTGTGTACATAGGGCAGACATCTCAGTATTTAGAAAATAGACTAAAAGGTCATCAATACGATAAAAAAACTGCATTAGCGAATCACGGAATATTAAAAAAACATAAATAAAGAGAATTTTTAGAAATGGTTCATAATGTTCACATTCATAAGAAGGAAAAAGCTATAAATGATATAAAAGACCTAAATAAAGGAAAAAATAAATTTCTATTTTGATAATCATGATGTAAGTGATCTATTGATCAATATAAATAAGCAAATTGTCTGTGTCAATAGCATATTTTGATATATATACTGAAAGTAGGCGAAACGGCAAAATTGTTATCTATCTTTTAAAAATAAAAAAAACACGTTTTATACTAGAAGAGACCTAAAATCAAGACGATTTAAAAATATAAAATATTACTATGTCGTAGACACGGTCTTAATGAAGTATTTCAATTAATTACCATTCAATTATTTCAAGAATGTTTTATCATTAGGCAAATGTGCGAAATTAAAATTGATAAATTAACTGGTTAAATATCGGTTGTAAAAGTCTATAAAGTCTTACAGAGTGAATTAAGTGTTTGAAAATGTATTAGCATGCTATTAAACATTAGCAAGTAGCGTTGAGTTGATAAATTTTGTTAAAAAAAGAATACCAATTATTCTATTAAAAAAAATAAGAATTTATTTATGGTCGTCATCGTTAATACATAAAATCGTAAATGTGAAAATATTAACAAAGTATATTTCACAAATATTTATTTCGGGAAATAACTTGAGATAAACTGTTTTATCTACTGTGACATAAAAAGGAATTTTAAATAGAAATGAATTTAAAATATTTCATCTGAAACAAGTATTTTTATTTTATTATCATAGCAATTATGTGATAACTCGATTGCTATTATGATTATTAAATTATAAAAATTTCTTTATTGCTCAATATATATCTCCAATAAACATACAAATTGCCAATAGAGAATTTATTCCATTGGCTATACTGTATATGGTTTAGGATATGGTAGCAATTTATTAACCCGATGCATATTTTGCAAATGTCTTCATAATTAACCACTCATAAGTAATAATATAAGTAATGATTGATTCTTAAAGTGCTCTATAATAACTATGGGATATACATTTAGATTATAGTCTAAGAGCTAGCGACGTTTTTGAGAGAGAATGTAGGCTAGTCTCTCACTCTACCAGACGTCATACGAGCTATCTGGCTGGCAGTAGTGATTGCGTTCATCGATGCAGATCCTACCTGTACAGGTAAAATATCAATTTTTCAAACCATTTCAAAAGGTTTCTTTTTTTGTTGTAATTATTTTTACTTTTTGCAACATGAATTTATCATTGCCAGATATTTTTATTGTTGTTTAACTGTGCCAGACGTTTTTTGCAAATAGTTTTCAATCAAAATAGAAACGTGTACGAATTTGATAAATTTTATTATTATGAAAGATAAGTCAAATAATAAGAAAACGAATACAATATTAAGTCACTATTTTTGAACAAAAAGTAATTTGATTTATTTATATGTTCTACGTACAGTCAGCAATGCCAGCAAGACGCAAAGGGACCAATTTGAGTCGTCTAACAAATCCAACAAAACAATGCAGATGTGCGTATGAGTATAGCACAGTTATGTGAATCACAAGAGGCACGAGATGAACAAAATCAACAAAGACAATTAGAACGAAGAGAAACACGCAGATTCGTAGTCACCAGATGTAGGGGAATTGACCAACAACGCCAACAAGTTCTTCGAGCATTTACAACAGATTAATTTCTAGTCTATACCAGCATTCCAGTATGAGCCTGATGTAGAACATTAGGTTGATTTCAAAGTGGTTATTGGACAACTATATGTGGCATATTCTCGCATAATTAAAAGAAAAAATATGAATAAATATTTTTGATGTCTGGATATCTATCAAGAATTTTAATTTGAAATATTTCGTAGATATAACCTATATCTATATATTTGTAATGAAGAAAAACGTTTGCCGTGTCAGCTAGTTTTAAATACGTAGGGTGTCTTATAACGACCCAACTACTTTAGTTGAAAAAAATACATTATACTTATTTTTATATGTATTTATTGGTATGAATTAAAAGAAAAAAGAAACAAAATTTCACTATTTGAATACGACATTGTTTAAATGACGCCCATCACGTTGATGACACTCCTCAAACCGTTCGCGTACATTTTCAAAAAACTTTTTGTAGAAGTAGTCGAGGAATACTCCTAATCTTTTCTTCAATATTGTTTCTTAAATCTGTTAAATTTCGTGGTCTATCCTCGTAGACCACGCTCCAGATAATCCCACAAGAAAAAATCAGGTGGGGTCAAGTCAGGGCTCCGAGGTGAACATTCAAGATCACCTCTTCATGAAATCACCTTTTTTGCGATGTAGCCCCATCCTGTTTGAATCAAGTCATTCGGTTATAATGCTCATATTGTTGCAGTTGAGGTCCGAAACAATTGCGTATCATGTAAACATAGCATGCAGAAGTTACAGTCACTGCATGTCCTCTGTTATCATCATAAAAGTAATGCCCAATAATGTAGTTCGCCGATATAGTGACCCACACGGTGATTTTTGTACTATGCAACGGGCGTTTAAGTAAGATCTGTGGATTCTTTCCTCCCCAAAAACGACAATTTTGGCGATTTACGTATCCATCCAAATGAAAATGTGCCTCATCGCTGAAGAACATGTTGTTGAAATTGTTAAATCTATCTAACATTGTATTCACAAAATTCTATCTTATAACGTAATCATTTTCATATAGAGGTGTAAATCAGATCGCATGATGCGGTGAATTGATAATCACGGTTAAGACTCACTATTTCTGTCGCTGAGTCGAAGCTGTCGGCTTACAGAATATGTTACTGACTGAATGTTTCCAGGCGTTCTTGTTGTCCTTGGACGACCGTGATGAATTTTTCCAATAGTGTTTCCAATAGTATTGAATGTCTGGATCCAAGCTAAAATTGTTGCATTGCCTGGAGCTTCCGCAATGTTGCGTAGTACATAATGTCATGTAACCGATACAAACGCCAAACTCGAGTAAATGATCGATTGTTCTCGAAATACGCACTCAAGCACCCAAACGAGCGTTGCTCTCCCGTGTACGGCACGATGGCAACTAAAAATTCAAGGAACGCACTAGTAAACGACCCCCGCGCGGCCCCTCCCCGCGCCTTCTTTGCTTCTCACTCACTCTTGAAATAGTTGAATCGTTTTGAGACACCCTGTAAAATAAAGTACTCCACAACTTTTTTAATTATGTGTAAAATTTCTGAGAAGAATTGTCTTCTTCTTCTTCTTATTTTAAGACTGTGTCTTGTGTTTTTAAAGAGGCAGCCTAAGTTGTGACTGCGAGGACCAGCTCTCATACCAGCGCTTTGGTGGTCTTCTAGGCGGTCTACTTGTATTGGGTCTCTCTTCCTTTGCGATTTTCGCCAGTCGATCGTTGTTCATTCTATTGACATGATCTCTCCATGCTCTTCTTCTAGTTCTGGCCCATCTCACTATATCCGGAACGTCACACATTCTTCTGATTTCATTGCTCCTTATTCTGTCTCTTAGTGTTTTCCCTGTGATTGAGCGTAATGTCTTCATCTCGGTTGTTCTAAGAATCCGTTTAGTAGTTGCAGTCTCCGCCCTCGTTTCTATGGCGTATGTCATTACTAGAATTGTTTTAACATAAATGTACAAATATTATAAAATTGATTTGAATGTCTAAAGGTAGAAAGAAGGATAAAAATTTATTTAACTCGTTAATTTTTCAATATACATATATATATTTATATTTATATATATATATATATATATATATATATATATAAATATATATATATATATATATATATAATATATATAATTTTTAAAAAATAGCTGAAAATTGATAATCAATTATTAAAAAAACTAATTTTGAAACAGAAGAGACCTAAAATCAAGAACATTTAGAAACATAAACATATCAAAAGGTCTAAGAAATAAAAAATTAAAGAAATATATATATATATATATATATATATATATATATATATATATATATATTCAATTTATGGTAGATATTGAACGAATTTATTTTCACTTCCATATGAATAAAAATAATCAGAACACTTGATTATGTCTAATGTTATTGCATAACTCATTATCATAGCTTTGTAGTGTTTATTGTTTCATTATAGTAGATGTATAGATACAAATTTAGATAACCTTTGTCAACACTGTAGTTCCTTACAAAACCAATCATTGAATATAAAATCTTTTAATATAAGAAATATTTGTTTGATTAAAATCAAGGAAGTTCCAATTAAAATGAAAATATTTAATTCAGAGTAATTTTCAAACATGCAAACATATGAAACGTTAAATATAGGCTATAGAATTGAAAGACCTGAAGAAAATTTGCATAAAACTAACATTTGTCTCTACACTGAAAGGTAGAATAAAAATTTATATACATATCAAAAGAAATTTTATGAGAAAAAAACTGGATTCCAAAATTTCAGAATTCTACATCCGTTATCAAGAATAGCAAAGAAATAATTTTACAATGTTGAACAAAAAGGGTAATATATACTAAAACTTATTTTAATTTCAATTGGAAAATAATGATATTGTCAAAATCACTTTGACAATTTTATCACGCCCCAATAAGTAAATATAAAGACTAATGTAGTGACTGATGTAACCAAGTAAAAAAGATTATAATTTTAAGAATGGGGTTGGGCAGCGCGATTTTTTGTACTGCAGTACTTTAAGGCCCATGACTTATCTTTCTTTTCTTCACCACTTTTTCAATTCTTCTTTCTCAACAGGTTCCGATTCTGGACTTTACCATTCCACCTTTGGCCATGCTCTTCTTCTTTTACCTACTTTCCCTTCTTCGACGACCACTTTTGCATATTTATAGATTCTTCAGTTCTTGATAGTTCTTCATTTTCAAAGTCTTTCATTTATTCTCTCCTAAATATTTGCTTCAGAACATTAATTTCCCATGCAATCAGTTCTGCTTCTTTCACCTTTGTTAAAACTCAAATTGTGTGAGTTCTCTAATATCATCTTGATTAACTTCACCTTTTTTGGGATTCCTAGTAGGTTCAAGGCAATATATATTTTATTTCTATCTATTGTGTCATTAGCCTGCTTAAAATTTAAAAAACATAACATGTAGACCTAGACTTTGCTCATAGCTTTTATCCATTTGTATCTTAAGGTTGAATATCAGATGTGCCTTTCCTCTTCCTTCCTTGAAACCTCTTTATTATTCATCTCCAGATCCAAAAATAGTACTTCTCTATAATCTCAATTCTGCTGGAATTCCATACTCTTCTGTATTTTTATGGTTTTTCCAATATTTTATCCATTTGAAAATTTTTTCATCTGCTAGTTCTTCCAAGAGATCCACACTTTCTATTTTATCCTCTATATCTTCTTGTTATAGGTCTTCTTCTTGTCCATTCAGCACTCCTTCAAAGTATTGAGTCCATCTTTCAACTTTTTCTTGTAGATCTGTTACTAGCCTTCTCTTGTTATCCCCGACACTTGGATTAACTGTGCCCTCTCATGATCTCATAGCTACAAATTTTGTTTCAAATTTAAACATTTAAAAAAAATATCAGACATGGTTCGCAGATACTAGAACAGTATAATCTGTTGACATTTTTTGCTATTGTAAGATCTTTTCAAAACTATATAAGGAAATCTCGTTTGGAAATTGTAATCAGGACTAGAGAAAACCACAGCTAGCATTATTATTTGTAAAATGTATTCACTTTCAGTTTGGAAGAGAAATTTTGCATCAGACTTGTTATGTTTGGAGTATGCAACATTGTTTATTTATTTAACACTTGATTAGATTTTCCACCGCATTTGGGTTTTTATTGTCTCGTGGTTTCAACAATATCTTAGTTGTCCTTGTGGTTTTTATTTTCATCGAATAATAATTAAATCCAAAAACATATCGAAAGCTACACTTTAAATAACAAACCATTGAGAATCAAATTCATTATACATTTTTCCAAATCAGTTTAGCTAGAAAATTATGTTGGAAAAAAAATAATAAATAGCTGACCTTTATAGTGAATAAGTAAAATAAAAATTCTTACCTCTGAAAAATCCAGATAATCCTTTTAATCGATACACAGTTTTAATAGCTTCAACCATCCCACTACCGACCGGGGTTTGTTGTGTGTTTAATACAGTTTTACACACATCCAAAGGTGTGGTTATAGCTGCAGCTACTCCTCCAGCTAATGCTCCACTTACCATATGTGCTGTTGGATTATAAACTTTGGATTTGTTTATAACTTTTTGTGACATTTCATATACCACAAAATGAATACTTTGGAAAGGGATATTCATTGTTAACTGTGTTGTGTAAGATCTATAAAATGCTCTAATACCTTCTGTTTTGTATGTATTTACAGCACACCTTAGCGCTGATGTATAAGGAGAATTTGTCATTTGCATTCTTTGTTTCACAACTGAAAAAATAGAACATATTAATTAAAAGTTAATGTTTGTTTTTGAATCATACTGAATATATTAAAACAAAAACAGCAAATTTTTATGGGATTCCCAAAATATTTACTTGGATACAAAAGCAAATTACCCTACACATTTTTGTATTAAAAATTGTGTTAATAAACTATGTATGGATAGTTTTTCCATTTACTATAAATTTTGTTAATAGCTTCAACTAAATAGTGAGATATGACAGATTTTCATTTTTATAATTAAATTAATTTAACTACTTTACTTGGAAGTGAAAGGGCAGCACGCCCCTAGCAAATAATCGAAAAGTATTGAATAGTAACAATAATTTTAAATATGTTTGTATATTTGAAATGCAAAAGACCAAAAAAGAGAAAAAACAATCTATGTGTTGTAAATTAACTAATAAGTGGAGTAATATATGTATTTATAGTAACAATAATCAATATTGTTATTAACAAATGAGTAACAAGTAACATCAATAATGTCATTAATTTATAGATATCAGTTATAAAGGTATTAATGAAAATTATTGGGAAATATAATTAAAAATTTAACATTAAATTTCAATTTAACTAAAAATTAAAGAATACCTTCAGCGGGATTCATAAAACCATCATGTATTAATGTTGCTATGCATCCAGATGATCCTAAAAAAAGGAATTTCTTCAAACGTCTTATTATTTTTTTCAATAAATATTTTTGATACTAGTTCTATTCTAACTTCTTTTTTTATACATAATATTTTGATATTTTGGCCGAACTTTGGCTTTTAACAAATACTATTTGACATTGACAACGTTGGTTTATAAATGAATAGACAATTTATCAATGCATTTCAAACTACAACTTACTTCAATTGTACATCAAAAAGGTTTTAGACAAGGAAAATCAACAGTAATGTGATAGATACTATAAAAAAGTGATCAAAAAAAACTATGAGCACAACATTAATATGCAAATGCTTTTCATCCACTTCAAACAAGCATTCGATGTGTATGACTGAAATTATCTAGAATAACTAAAAAATTTCAGCTCTATAAAAAATTCCTGTTTATATTTGAGCCACCCTCCTAACTTAATAATATATGTATAAGACATATTACATAGGTATGCAATTCCTTAAATTAATAGAAGTTATCGATATGATAAAAATCAAATTAAACAGCATTAACAAACCTCCAACTAGCAAAAAAATACAATTATATAAATTTTTTAAACAATCAAATAAAAAAAATGTTTCAAAATGGTTCATATACATAAGAAATGAAAAATCTATCAATGGTGAATAAAATGGTAAATAAGTTATCTATTACACCAATGTCAAATAATGGTTTGTTTAAAGTCAAACCAGGACAGAATTTAAAAAATTTTCTCTATATAAAAAAAAATTTGTTAAAATATACATTTATCTAGTGATGTACAGATGTATTTGAAAGCAGAAAGGGGTATAGTCAGATTCGATAAATAACAAAACTATGCTATTAACAAAGAAGATAATATATAAACCATTTACTGAGCAACTACAAATTAATTTTTGGAGAATTTGTGAAAGAATAAAAAACTTGTTTTACTGTACCATTTAATAGATTACTTTAAATTCGTTTAATACAATATATACAATTTATCAGTTAAATAAATATTGATATTTGCCAGTTGCAAGATACCCATTAATTACATGAGTAACTATCAACTGAAAATTGTTATATTTCAGTTGAAAAATTGGAAAATAACATTTTTGTACCTATTTTTAGCAGAAATATAATCTATTCAAAGACTTATACTGATATGTACTACTGGTTATTGGTCTTTTTGCTTTTGAGTTAAATATTGACTTACCATAAATCAACGTATCATATCGAAATGAATTAAAGTGTTTCGAAAAATAATTCTTCAAAAATTCATAACTGCTAAAATATAGAGCATGTGAAGGACCAGCTCCTACAACCATTGCAGACATACCTCGAACAGGTCTAAGAAGACCCTCATGTCTGACCATTCTTAATAATGTTTCTCCGATACCTTCAGTTCCTGTTGCAGCCAAAGACTGCATTCTCGTCTAGAAGATATAAGTATAACAATAACATGTGCAAATATTGGTATTAAAATTAGACAAATTTTACATTTCTAATACACGGGATTGAAATTATATGAATGTCAATTCATGGTTTTTTTGTACAACTGCAATTACTTCCCACTTATATTTGATTTCTTCAAGCAGGATTAAAACTACTATATATCAACTTCTTAATTGGCCTAGTTGTATATATTTGTATTTGTATTGTATATATTGTCACCCTTTCTTGCTGTGATACTGGGGATCCCAGTGTTTACAGCTGATCTGTTAGTCCTACTCCTTTTAGAAAGTCTAGCGTCTACAGGACCCATTGAGGCGACAGTGCCTCCATAGAACTCTTGTTAGTATCAAAGATTGTTCTTACTTAGGTTGATACATTCAGCAGATCTTCTCTGGTTATAGTTTTCCAGGAGAGTCTTTGCCTGTCTCAGCCCCTGTAGGTTGTCCCAATTATTGGTTTTGCTCATATTTATCTTCTTTTCCAATGCTTTTTTTATTGTTCTGTAGCTGATACCACAGAAGGGTTCAGGTACCCTGAACTGCTCTCACTTTAGCGAACTTATCAGCTGTTTCATTTCCCTTTACTCCGGTGTATAATTATCTTGAAGCCAAACTTTTTTGATGCATCGTCCTGAGACATGCCCCAGGTGTGATTATTATTTAGGGACAGTACAAAGGTAGTCTTTGTACAATCAAGAGATCTTTCCTCATGGTTTCAGAATAGTTCTAGTACTCCAAATCACTGCCCCATATGCGATGATTGGTCTCAAAATTTCCATGTACATTCTCAGTAGGATCTCCTTTTCATGTTTGTTCCAGATAAGTTTACTATCTAGTGTGAGTTCTGTATATTTTCCCTCTATTTTCCACTTAATGGCTTGCCTGTCTAGCTTGACAGACTTGAGGTCGAGTTTTTTCTTCCTAATGAAGGTAATTGCAACTTATTCCATTTGACATTTAGTTCCCAGATAGACACAACCTTTTTGTGTATTTCCTTTTCTCCAGGCTTTAATAGACATATATGCCAAAGTTTTTTGTATTGAGTATAGTATATGTATCTATGGTTGTGCTATAAAAAAAACTGGGTTCTTTTATATCACTTGCTTCTTTTTAATCATTACTTCAAGACTCCCTTTGGTGTTTGTTCATGGCCATAATAATATATTGTAATTTTATTATTATTTTTAACTCAGACTGAAATACACATCTCTTCCAACCATTTAAGAGGCTAAGAAAGTACAATTTCTCTACAAGAAGTTGTTTTATATCATGGACGTCTAGAAATAATTTTGTAAAATTGCAAAATTACCCAATTTTAATAATTTTTCTCAAGACTAATTCATATTTACCTATCTAATTGAATGAAAATAATAAAAAAAATGATAACATGTATTTATTCAATTATTATAGTGAATTCAGTAGATTTATTTTTCTTTGAGATAAACTGAGTAAATGTTTGCAGGGTTTATATTAGCATGTAAAACGTAAAAGTATTAAAGATATGATGAATATTCTAGTAGTTATTTAATTCTACTTCAAACAATACAATTTTAAATTTGGTCTATCATATAATAATTTAGGGTTTGTTTAATTCATATTGAATCAATAATAGGCTATTTATGCATTGCCTTGATTATTCAATAGTAATTATTCCAAATTTTCCATTTTTAATATTCAAGTTAAAGCAGATCAATACCTAATTTATATTTAAAGCAAGTACTGAACGATATTCACATATTCAAAAATAATTGGAAATTTTTTAATAAATTATTTTCAATTTTCTTGAACTTGAACTATAGAGCCTTAAACATTAACCAATATACCTTATATTGGTATGAAGTGGAATTGGAAGCATATATTGTACTGTAATAAATAAAATAAATAAAAAAAAATAAATAAAAAAAATTCGTTAACTCTAATTTTATTCTGCGTTTATTTGGATTCATATTAATGTCATTCAAAATATTTATGACAGTACATTTAAGAAATTGTCACTTACATAACTACTATGAATAAAAATAGAAACATTTACCTTAACCGAATCGAGGGGGTACATAACACAATGTTCCATGACACCCGCAATTGCTCCAGCAATCATATGGGCTGTTACATTGTCGGTAGGAAGCGTTTCGTAATCTTCGGGGTTCATTTTTGATAATAAGGATTGGAATGGTAAAACAAAATACTTTCTATGGAAGGTTGGAACAACGTTGTCACGAAAATTTATACCGTTACGACTAACGAATAAAATAATATCATTTAAAAGTACTATACCTAACCTTCGAACCCCTTATACACATTTGCACTGTCATTAGTGTCATTGTTGTCATATAAATCTTCTTTTAGTTAACTTTAGGATACTGATAAAACAATCATAGCCGGTTTATAATTTCGATCGTATATACAGGATATTTCATTTGTATCTAGAGTATATTCAATAGAATTTGCCCAGTTTTAATATTCAAATTTGATAACAAGTTTTTTAATTGGATCAATAACTGCATAAAAATTCCCTTAAAAATAGTTGTTTTCAAATAACATAATTAAAAAAATGAAAATCATGTCACTTATATAGGTTGATATTAAATAGTAAAGAGTACTGATCACAGCTTGAGTTTCAATTTTTTTACTGATAATTGCTTAAGCAAAATTCAATTGCTATGATCCAACTCGTACAAAACATTTGTAATAATATCCAAAGAATCCATATACCTGATTTTAAATATGATAAGTCCGTAAATAAAACTACAAAGGTCGTTAACAGATATCAATCATCCTAAGTGTAAAATGTAGGTTTATATTAAAGTGCGTTTACAATTTATAACCTGTTATAGTTGATCTGGATTCTATTACGCATGCTACAATTTTATAGGCATGTGCTTTACATATACATATAACACAAACGGTTCAAATTGTGACAAGTATTTAAAATATTTCTCGATTGGTATGGTTGGCGACCATGTTCATTTGTGTATAGGTGGTGATTAATCTATTTCTGCAATAATCAACACTTGATTTTAAAAAAATCATTTGTATTAAGATTGATTCATGAACATTTTACAATCAATAATCATTTATCTTTAATGTAAAATGTATCAGAATTCATGTGGTGCTGCAGTTGCCAGTGGTGGAGGTTGTGTTGAAAGCGACAAGGATTATCACAGTTTAATATCTAAAGATAATACAGTTCCAGTAATTGAACATGATTGCAGTAGTTTTGATATCATAAAAGCTACACAAGTATTTAATCTAACATAAGTCTTTAACAATTTTTGTATATCTTAATTTTTAGTATGGGGCCTTTAACCGAGTAAAAGAACTATTAGAAAGAGGATATGATGTTAATCAGAGAGATTCTGAAAATGTCACATTATTGCATTGGGCTTCAATTAATAATAGAAAGGATATAATTTCTTTTTTCATTGATCATGGAGCTGAAGTAGATGCTATTGGTGGAGAATTACAAGCAACACCTCTTCATTGGGCTACTCGACAAGGTCATTTAGATGCTGTTGTTATTCTAATGAACGCTGGAGCTGATTCTACTATTAGAGATGCAGAAGGATGCTCTTGTATACATTTAGCAGCACAGTTTGGACATACTGCTCTAGTAAGTAAAGATTATAAGAAAAAGTGAGGATATGAATTTTGTTGTGTAGTATACTTAGTCTATACTCTTTTAATAGTTTACATTTTGATAACCAACAGCAAAAATTTCGGAAGAATTGTCAAAATAAAATATACTTTGATTAAACTGTGGGAAGATTATTTTGTTGTTATTGTAGACATTAATATATCAGTTGAATAGTTTTGTTAATAAAGAATTCAAATTATGAGTGAAAATTAGTAAATTGCTCTTCTTTTAACTTCCATATAAGGTAAGAGCACCAGTGGTCCACACTTTAGTGAAGATCTTTAAAAAACAATTTCAAAAAAATAAAGAATATCTTCCATTTTTAATGTAGGGTTATTCAGTAGTTAGTTCTAAGTAAACTGACATAATTAGAAATTCTGAACATCTTTATTTCTTTTGATATGCATTTTTTATTTAAAAGTGCAAAGATACCCTAGTGGCAAACACTCTATTAATACTACTTAACTGATAACAAAATTAAAATAAATAAGATGTTGAAAAATAAAATAATTCTAATTATTCAAATACAAGTAATCAATATTATGGGTATTTGCAAATGCAGATTTTACATAGGTACTTAAGAAAAATTAAAAACAAGTGGAATTTTGGCTAATACGCTGGAATAAATTTGGATGGTGACACCTGAAACCATTTACATCTAATCTTGTAATTTTTTGCGTCAAGATCGATTTTCAACTCAGCTGCTACTTTCCCAGCACATGATATTATGTTAATCTTTGTTATTACAAACTTCCTCTTTGCCATCAATTTTTTCCAGTTAACAATTTGTTCTTTTTGTTCTGGAGGAAACATTGAGGAAGGTTCTATTTTTTCCACTCAGGATATTTTCCATGAAATTTTTCACAAAGGATGGTTCTTGGTGCAATAAAGTGTTTTGGAGCAATTGCTAGAGGTAAACCACGCCAATGTAGATATGTGAAATTAAACAAAGCTGTTCAAACTTTTGTCTACTTTGTGATTCAACACATTCTTCATTGTACCTATAGTCGACATAACATGTCAACCACTGATGAATAAAAAAATGTGTACCCAATGTCGACCCACCCCTCATTTTGAAAAAAAAACAAAGTAACTTTGATTTCAGGTTCCATAGTTAAATGGTTATTACCCTAAAGTTACAGAAAACTAAAAATATCAAGAATATACTCTCAAGTTAAGTTTTAAGATATGTATTTAAGAGTACTTACTTTAGCATTATTTTATTAGAAATATTAATATAATATAATTCACGGAAATATCACAATTTATTTGATATGAACCCAAACATTGTTTACTCTACTAAATGGAGGAAAGTCAGTTGTTTAATGTGGTAAATACATGAAGGGGATCCTATTTCTAATTTACTTTTTAACAGATAGATGAAGACAATGATAGTTTTCTTAATTTTGAGGATCAAAAGTGTTGCCTTTAGGAACACTGTCTGGCTATGGTGCTCTTACCTTAAATTGAAATTGATATTGTTTAATTTTTTAGCCCCTCTTGTTTGTGTGAAAATAATTTATCATTTATAGAATTTCTTTTATAGTGTGAAAATTTTATTAAAATCTAAATAAACCATTTATAAAAAAACATTGCATTTAAATTTTGGTTTTTGAAATTTCGTTATTCATTAGATGTTTTTAAATAAACGAGTTTGATTTTCCTGAAGTATCTGAATATTATAAGATATATAACTGGAGTTGAATTATCAATTACAGCCATCCATCTCCCTTTCTTTAGGTTTGTTTGTTCTAGGTGGCATACTTTATAGCTAGAGGAGTCAGTCCAGATTTAGTTGATCGAGTCGGTATGACACCACTAATGTGGGCTGTGTGGAAAGTGTGTAGTTTAGATCCCACCAGATTATTATTAACCTTAGGAGCTTCTGTAAATATAATTGATCATCAAGGCAACACAGCACTGCACTGGGCTATTTTATCTAGAAATGCTTCAGCAATATCTACATTAATATTACAAGTACGGTAATTTACTTTACAGTTGTTGAATTAAAAAGTAAAAAAAAATAGTATATATATATATATATATATATATATATATATATATATATATATATATATACCCAACCATTTGGTAGAATTATGAGGGAACAACTACTAAGAATTCTAGAAGTACTATATCTAAAATTGTTATTCATATCTCTAATCTTGAGAACATAATTTTTTATCTAATTTTATATTTCTAGGGTCACGCCAGTTTATACACCCCAAATAATAGAGGAGAAACGCCTTTATCAATGCTACAATCACAAGTAGGTAGTATTTGGGTTAGTCCTAAGGTTTCCGATGTTATCAAGGAACATTCTGAATCTAAATCAAATAATATTTTCTATAGGATAACACATGACAAAGTAAGTATAATTTTAGAAATTTTTAATATTTTTTTTGCTAATGATACTATTAACCAACTTACCAACAAGTTATTCTAGTTTCTAAACAATTGAAGTCAAAGTACATCTGATAATTGTGCCTCATATATTTTTATGATTAATTTGATAAAAGTTGGTAATTCAATAAAATGTGGTTATATTGTATTGGATCCATAGGCTCATAAATGAACTTACCTAACAGCCCAGTGCAGGCATGTGCACTGCATTATAAAGTTTATGTTGGGATTATGGATTAGGTAACAGTGTATTTATGAAAAAATTATTAAATTCGTTAATAATTGGAAAACTATTTTATTATTAGAGTTTCGGAGGTATGACTTTACAATGTTAAGAATCGGAGAGAACTTGCTTCTTACAATTATTGTACTATGGTTGATCCTTAACTTAATATATTTTGGGTATTCAATATCTATTTTATATTTTTACTTATACCTGGTTTTGTGACTTGCGGCTCGAAAACTTTAGGAAATACTAAAATATATTGTTTCACAAGGTTAAAAATGTGTTTACCAGATGTTATTAAAATAGAAAACTTTACTTCCAAAATTATATTAAGCTTAAAAATCTAAAAGTATAATATCTTAAAAGAAAAGGATTTTTGCACTCAATATTTCCACAGTTTATTTTAAATTTCCCAAGTGACTGCATTAAAATTTCTAGTTTCTAGTTTACCTAGCACTCTGGCAGTGCGAAATAATAGTCTAACCTTTCGTAGCTGGCGCTCACACCTGGTACTTAAGGACTGGCACGCGGATTGACAGTTCGTATGTTTTTTTCTATAAACTGTTCAATATAAATTGGAAGTAACCAAGAAAGTATAATCAACATAAATTTTATTCAAAAGAGGTACAAATTATTTTTTGCATCCTAAAAATAATACCAAATTAATTCACACTCAGATTTTTATCATCCTAAGAGAAAACAAATTAATCAAATCTAAAACAAAGTATTACACAAAAATGTTATATTTAATCTAAATAGTCTCTTCTTTTATATTTGATTTAGAAAATTTTCTTCAGGGTGATCTTCATCAAATTTTTTACATAATAGCTGAACTCCTGTGTCATTAGTGTTCCAAAGTTCATCTATATTTACTCTCAGCACTTCTCCCAAATATAATAACACTAGATCGCGAATTTCTATGCAGTTAGTTTCTCTCATGACTATATTTTTTTTTCAATTTTCTGAATAGCATGTTTGTTCGATAATGATATTCATTAAAAAGCATAATTTTTAGTCACTTTTAAAATTTCTAGTGATTTGTCTAGCGCCTGGTAAATGATTAAGTGTATTTTCGAGTGCGTTCATATTTTTTGGGGGTATAAGATACTGTCAAACAGTAGTTCCATCTTTGCCAAGAAAGTTAGGTTTTCACCAACATATTCATCACAAAACTACAATCGAACCTTTCCTCTAAATTATATTTTTCTCTTTCCTCCTCCTCGTCACCAAATACAATATCTTCAATTATCACAAGAGACCACATTCTGAATAATTTCAAAGCTGGCAAACGGACTCTTGTTCAGCAAGCATTTATAACTTTCCAATGATTGTCACAATAGTACGGATATTTTATTCCAACTTAGATATTACCAGTGTGGTATGGTATGGTAGGGGGTGAAACGAACAAGTGGGTGGTTCCATAAAGACTCAGGGACCACACGCCAGCCGCTAAAGGTTAATAGCAGTTTATCTAACAAAGCTCCTCACAAAAATGTGTTACTTGTTATTTGCTAGAAAATATTGCTAAAACAATTAGCATTTATTATAGTGGATCATGGCTTGAGACTGCACAATCAATTCTGATCTTCATCCAGTTTTATGAACTACACTTTTCGAAATTTTAATTTTTTTCTTTGAAATGATGCCCAATTGGAAAATAAAAAGTCAAAAAAACCATTTGGCAAGTGAAACAATTTAATGATTTTAGTAACTGTGCAATTTGTTATAAAAGTGTGAGTAATCATTTTATCATAAATATTATCAAACAGAAAAGTACATTTGACGACATTTGTTGTATATTAAAGTACTCATAATATTGTGATCAAATTTACTGATAAATAAACACATTATGTAATATCAATTGAAGTTTTAAATTATAATAATTTGAAATAATTACCATATAATCTTTTAAATATTATTGGTATTATAAATATCTAACAAATAAATAAAAACCTAGAACAATGGATGAATGTAGTAGTCTTATGATCTTTCCACTTAATGTTATGTTATATACTAATTTACCTATAACTTCCTGAAATATATATACTAAAACTTCTTGAGTTGATTTTTATTTGGATTTTATTTAATCTTGACGTTTAGCTTTATCAAAAGACTTATAATTAAAAAATGTTACATAAATTCAGTGAAATATGAAATAAAAATTTTTATTTTTTTATTTCATATTATTTATTTTATTGGAATTATTTTTTTTAAATATCAAAAAGAAATATAATTTCACATTTATATTATAAAATTTTTATTTATAAGTCTTTTCATAATGCTCGATAAAATCCAAATATACATATATATATATATATATATATATATATATATATATATATATATATATATATATATATATATATATATATATATATATATATAATGGTCACTGTATTTTAATTATGCTGTCCTTATTGTGATGATTTAAGTGAAAAATATCGTCATATAGTGTTTAATTGAAAAAAATATTTTCAAAATTTGAAAGTGCAACATACAAATTACTCTTTGGTTTTGAAAAAGTTCTAAAGAAAAGACCGAAACGTCATTATAATGTCTAAATAACCATTTTAACATTATTTCAATCGACTTAAACCCAACTCAATAAAAATATACAATAAGTCAAAGAAATTGAAAACGTATTGGGAACGTGGCAATGAAACACCTAAGTGTACTAACTTTAATATATTCCGAGCTTTCGAAACGACCTAACCTATAAAATTTAATGTCATTCACAATCAAAACAATCAAAATTTCTATCAATAAATTCTCTATGAATTTTATGTTCTTACTAGAAACTATACAATTTAAATTCGCCGAAACTGAACTAATTATTTATTTTATTATTGTGGGTGTTTCAAATTAGGTGCGGACTATTGCTAACTTTTTTAATATTCTAGATACAAAGTCGGTTAATTAGCAAAGTAGTAGTATTTTTCACGCTGATTAAGATGGTAAAAACAGAAAAACAATTGCTTATACCGTTTTCGAGTAAATCGAAAAAATAGAATATTTTTTAATAGAACACCCTGAATATTTTTGGCTCAAACTTTTCCAAATTATTTGCAGAATATAAAAGCTCCTATACAACATTAGTGTAAATTTAAAAAGATAACAAGATATTAGCCTATTCATATTTCTAACAAGTTGGCTGTTAATATTTATCCTTTTGACAAGTTGGTGGTGTGCATCAAACAAAAAACATCATTTCATGCATCAGAGAATTACACTTCTGTCAAAGAACATGTAATTTGTATTAGTCTATGTGGATTAAGATTTAAAACTATAAGTTTATTAAATGGTGTTTACACATTTAGGGAAATGCGATATATTAGAAGCTTATATCATGCGTAGAAAAAATAGTTTTCAAGCATTGGAACGATATGGTCAAATGTATCCCGAACGTGATCAGCCAAACAGAAGATATTTTCTTAAGTTATATAGAAAATTCAGAAATAACAAAACTGTATTTGTAATGGTGAGAACCAAGAAACAATTCATAATAAGTGAACAAGTAGAAGTAAACGTGTTTGCATATTTTGAGCGTACAAAAATAATTTAACCAGAGATTTGGCAAGGGATAGTGGCTTAAGTTTATCTACAATTTGGAGAATTCTCACAAAATTTAAGTTTGTGCCCTACAAGTACCGACCAGTGCAAACATTACTACCCGGTGATAATGAAAAAAGATTGATTTTTTCTCAATGGTTTGTAAATATGTGTTGGCAGAACTGCAATTTTTTAAAATCCATTTTATGACCGACGAAGCATATTTTTCAAATAGGGATATGTTTAATCGTAAGAACATGCATTGTTGGTGTCGAGAAAATTTATTGCTCATCCAAGAAATCCCCAAAGACATTTCAGTATTAATGTATGGTGTGTAAATACACTTTGGTGTTTAATTTTGATACATTTCAAATACGAAAACGCTCATAATCTAGCTAGCAAAGATATCCAAACAAAAAGATAATTAATAATAATTTTTGTTTTTTCAGAGAATGAGATGGTGGTGTATGGTAGGAACCCCTTTTATGGCTTTCTACATTGCAGGCGCTATTTTAGGAACAAACTTAATAGTAATAATAAAAGTTTTTCTTTTAGTATGTTTGTATATAGTAATACATTATGCAGCACAGGTATTATATGATGACAGATTGATGTCTTTGCTACCTCTCAGTATTTATATCTCGACAAAAGCTTGGTTTTATTTTACGTGGTTAATATATATTGCACCTGTAACTCCCTTCTTTTTAACTGTCGTTTTCTTAGCGAGTTCATTGCTGTTATGGTATTGTTTTATCAAATCTTGGCTAGGTGACGCTGGGGTTGTCAATACATCACAACAGTTACAGTTTAGAGTAAGTATTAATTAGTAATAATTTCACAATTGTTATGTCTAGTGTCACCAAAATTCTTCATTACAATTTTAATGCAACATTTATGTAAAAAACTTTGGTGTTTTATTTTCCTAGAAGAGTAATAATAATGAATATAAAAGAATTGATGAATAGATACATGAAAACCTCTGTAGCTATTTATAAATATTCAGTTATTCATAAAGGGCTGAAATAATTGAAAATCAAATCTTTTTAAAAGAGAATTTGCTCCTTCATTTTATAACTCACTCACTATTGTATTCATCATAGATGAACATGTAGTACTAAAAATCCATTTTTTATTGTTTTTAGACTATATTGGAATTAGCAGAATTAGGTCCTGGAAGTTTCGAACCATCTTTATTTTGCTCGGCTTGTCTTGTTAGGAGGCCTTTAAGATCAAAACATTGCGGTGTTTGTAATCATTGCGTTGCTAGATTTGACCATCACTGTCCGTGGGTGGCTAATTGTATAGGTAAGAACTTATAAATGGATGGTTTTTAATGAAAAACTTATAAATTTTAATTAAATTTGCTGTACCCCTTTTTAGTACAATATCTTTCAAATCAACATTCTTAATTCTGTGAACAAAAAAAAAATAATTGGAAGCAAAATTAAATGTAATGATGAATTTGTTACTCGGTACCTTTAAGCTTTAGAATAATAACAGTTGAGAGGAGTTATGAGTTATAGTGATGTACAAATAGAGTCAAAATAAATCTTCTCAATTAGCAGTCATCAGCTTTTAATTGAAATTGATTCTTCCAATGCTTTTATACAATAGGGAATATGCATACAAATTGCATGGTACGTTATCCCGGTCCTATGCTCATAAATGGTTAATACCATTTTCCTCATTACTAACTGTAGGATAAAAATATTACAAATAGGTTAATGTGTTTGCTCTCTGCCCAAATGGAACAATGTCCTACAATAAAACATCTTTTCAAATAACTTTATTTTTCAGTAAGATGGATAGAAAAATTTGTGTATTAACAAAAAAAAATTAATTTTCATCAGATACATCTGAGAAATCTTCGCTACTAACATCGCTGTCACCTTAATCTTTTTCATTTTCCTCAATCTGTAATAACATGAAAAAATTAAGTAAATTATATTATAATGAATCAATTAATAACAATGGTATTAATAGGGTACCTTGTATGTCAGAAGATAATTCTTCTGAAGCTGGACTTTGGGAACTATCAAACCAATGATATTCATATTTTTCAAAAAAAATTAATGAAAAAAATATTTTTTGCTTAAAAATTTGTCCTCCATCAATTGCCTGCTGGTATTTTCCACATAAAAATTTTCGCCCTCTAGTTGGGATGGAACTCACCTCTCGAGCAAAAGCACACATCGGCTTAGGGTAGATTTTGCTTTTTGAAATATTCCCTACATGCTGTCAAAATTTCATTAAAATCAATACAGGTTCATGGAAATCGGAGGTGAAAACCCTTAGTAGCGTGGACTACTAGCTGTACTATAAAAACCCCAAACGACGTTGATTATACCACAAAGTTGTGGAACAATTAATTTCACCTTCAATTTCCTGGAACAGTTTCAGTGAAAGTGAAAATAACGTTGGCACTTTTTGTTCTGCATACATTGCATAAAAATTGCGATTGAAAAAATTCGTGTACCTTAGTACACCATTGTCTATCGAATTATTCACAATTTCCAAACTGTACTTTCAGAGATACTTCAATGAAAACTATTTTTCGTGGCCTCGCTCTACTAACTTTAAGAAATAAGTTTTAAATATCATTTTTGCCTAAACGGTGAAACATTTGCGCTGTTTGGCATTTTAAAAGAAACTATCGAACTTTATAATACACATTGTTTCATGGCTCGAAATGAACTGATAGAAACAAAGGCGTTGGGACCATACACAATCCGACCCTGTTGTGGTCAGGTATAAATATAAGGGTGGGGTCTATTCTATTGCATCACATATATTAACTGAAGGCTAATATTGAAGCTAGTCCACAAATAAACAACATTAAAGTCAGAATATTAATCACACTTTGTTGAACATGATAATGTTTTTGCATTTTCCCCATACATTTTCGATAATCCTGTTTGTAACAGTGAAATCATAGAGTTTTATATTTAAAATAAAAGCTTTAAATATATCCGTATACAAAATATCTTAATTCTCTTTTCCAAGGTAGATGATTTGAAACGTGTTTATTTTAGGGGCAAAAAATCATAAGCACTTCATCGGTTTTTTAACCAGCTTAGTAATTATGTGTATGCAGTTGATGTATGGATCTTTTAAATATTGGCAAAACACCACATCTTGTAAATTTGCATCTACTGACAGCTTTTGGAAATCAATTATTTTAATAGGTCAATGTAATACCTGGGTGGCATGGGTAGCTGTCAATGCTTTGTTCCATTCGATATGGGTTTTTATGTTATTAGTATGTCAAATATATCAGGTGAGCAGTTTTAAATATATTTTAAACAAATATAATTTAGTATAAAAATATTCCATTTTGCTCATAAATGCTGTTTATTAGTTAGAATTTAAACTTAAGCATTGATATATCGACGATTTCTTAATTGATCCGTAATCTGGTCCGTGCTGGGTACATCGAAAGGACGGTGACACAGGGGTGAGGGGCGCGCCGTTCGCTTCGCTCAGAAAGAGACATCAGGCTTATTGCTTGCTCTTCATTACCAGTTTTGAGTTCCTCTCACTTACGCATAAGAGTTCATGAATACTAAAAAAAGGAAAGAGACCATAGGAAGAGAGGGGGATGTAAAGTAACTGTAGACGATGACATTTTACTACAGTGAGACCCCGCTTAACGCGAATAATACGTTCCATCAAAGTAGAGCGTGTATGGGGTTAGGGGAAGATGGATAGAAAATTGGTTAGGTATATAATAAAATTCTAAGTCAGATCATTCAGTCTATTCTGTGTTTCCATTTATCTGAGTCAACAAGGCATCTAATGAAGTTTGAGTTTTTTATTTTGCATTCTGTTAGAAGAATATTTTTGTTTTCTTCTTTCTCAGTTAATTCCTTGAGCTCATCATTAGAAAGACTAGCTGATGTTTCTTGTTTCTCTTTTCTGTCTGTTTTTTCAAACATCTGCTTCAATGTTTGCCGCAAGTAATAAGCCTTAAAATTGATATAACGCTTTGATCCATTGGTTGGACTAAGGCAGTTGTATTAGGCGACAAGAAAACTATCACATCTTTTAGTTTCTATTTAGATATTTCTTGTCTGAACTTGTCTTTGTGCACCAATGCAATCAATGCACTCATTTTGTCCAAGGCAATTTTGCATTAATTTGATCAAATTTTCTAGGGTCGAAGACAGCAAAGTCCAAATACACCAGTTTATGCTTGGCTAAACGGATTTTCATTATTTGGTTCATTGTATCTACAATCAAGTTAAAACATTTATCCTAAAAACATCTTCAGGAGATGAAAAAACTCAACATTTTCTCCGGCCATTTTCTTTACTTTCATTGTTCACTTGATTTTGAAATTAGGTTCAATCTACAAATCTTTCAGATCCTGGAATTTTGAGGACGTCTCAACCTTTTCATTAAATTTAGCAACAAACGTCATTGCTGCTTGTAGTGTTACATTGAACCTGGGTCGAAGGTCTTTCAGTCTTACTATTACTGAGGCTATTAGTCTTCAGAATTGAACAAAGTCAAGGTTTTTCGTTTGGAGAGTCTGATAACAGTCATTGCAATATTTACTATCTCAATTTCTAGGAATTTAGTAAGCAGCCCTATAGCGTTGCTCCTAATTATAGGGTTGAAATCAGCCGATGAGGAAATCTTTTGTAACGATATAAGTTCACAGAAGACATATTTTTTTTAGTGAGGAGCAAGAGTGCTTGACGTCCAGTTGTCTGCCAAATATTTTTACGGTGGAATTACTTCCTCTTTGCCAACGAGTTGCACTTATCGCACCCAATTTCAACGCCTTGTGGCAAATAAAGACGTAATACAGAAAAATCGTAATTTTCGTTCGAAGGCAGAGGGCGCTGTTTTACCTTTAAGTTGAGGGCGCAGGAAGGACACGTCCCCTTAGACCAACACGGGCTTTTCTGTAATCATTCTGACCTATAAATTCATTCTTATTTTCTTAATTTGAATATTTATTATTATGTGACTCTTTTTTCTAAATCACCTCCACAACAAACACGAAAGAATGATTGATTTTTTTTGCACAGTCTTTAATAGCAATTGAATGGATTTTAGTAAATATTTTTGTTATTTTTAGATTAGTTGCCTTGGCATGACAACAAATGAAAGGATGAATCGAGGACGATATGCACATTTTATTTCAAATGGAGGTCAGAGTCCCTTTTCTAAAGGACCTCTCATGAATCTGATAGAATTTTTTGATTGTACATGTTTTGGTATTATAAAACCAGAACAAATAGATTGGTTAACCAAATATAGTATCGAAAGGAAAATTGAGCACCAACCTTTGCTTAAAAATACCGACAATTTTCAATATGTATGAACAAATGTGATTTTATTTTATTCCAAAGAATCGACTGAGTTTAGAAAACATAAGTTGCATATTAATTTAGATTTTGTATGTCTTAGTCAAGATCTAACTGAATGTTGGAAGGAAAGTAAACTATTTTGACTTTTAAATTATGTTTTATATTTATATTTGTTTTATATTTATTTATTAAAAATAAATACATTTTTTTGTTTTAAATAGGTTTTAATATAATTCTGAGAACTATTAAAGAAATTATTTCAACATTTTAAGATACTAATTGGTTGGGTGCATAAAAGTGTGAGTAACGAGCCAATGCAATTGTGTTTATAACATCCCCGACCATTAACAATAATAATGAATATGATATATCCTAATGAAAAATTTAATATTGCCCAAAGTTCCTGATCGATAAAAATTATTGAAGACAGTTATACCTATACCAGTTTACTGTTTCCCAAGGAAATAATGAATGTCCGACCAAAAAATACAATTTCTCTTCTCTGGACTGAGAATGAATATCCGAAAATCTCGGTCCAAATTGCATTCTCACTGCACCACAAGTTACGTGTTTTTGACTCAACATAACTCTCATATTGGCTACTCAAAGAGGCTTTCGAAAATATCAAAGAATTTAAGCTGTGGTTTCTGATTGTAGGCATTCTTTTATCCCGCCATATGTAATATAGAAAACTACCAGACTGCTAGGGAAAATGGTGAATCAAACAGAAACACAACAAAAGCGATAAAACCAAAAGTAGTAATAAGCTGTCGTGAGGCACTCTCCAGGGTTCGTGAATCTAAAGTTAAGTCTCTGCTTCGTACCTGAATATTATGAATTGAAACAGAACTCTAAGGCAGATCGGCTTGCTAAAGGTGGGACGAAGGGAGAGAATGCCAGCAGACAATAATAGTGCTACTACTGATGGAATTATGAATTATTAAAATATGCCATTGGCACAAGAATCAGAGTCAAATATATATATATATATATATATATATATATATATATATATATATATATGGCAAGGGTCAAGAGAATGCAAAAAAAATACAGAACCCTCCTTCTGGAAGACCATTGAAGTGATAACTGGATATTGTTCGGTTAGCACAGGAGAGTGACAACAAACAACTAATGTACAGAGTGTAATAGAGAAGAACAGACAATCGAGCATCTGCTCTGCCGGTGACCTGCTTTGATGGAGAAACGACGTCAAATACTGAGCATTAGAAATAGAAAAAGACTTCTAAGTGAGAAATGCTTAATATATGGGAACAAGATAAGAGGGTAGTAAGCTAGTTAACTAAGTTAACTTTGACGCCAGTGTAGAAAACAAACTGTGATAGAAAATCCAGAAAAATAACTCATTTTTCAATAAACATTGCACCGTGATTCGTCTAGGAGTGCAGCACTGAATTGGAAAATTTCCTGATGACATCATAAAAAAAATTACGCAGTTCCAAATATCAAAGAAGTTCTAGTGCATGTTGAACTATTGGTGGCGTTGTTAAGATATTGTATTAGTTATCTAAATTTCTCGCTGCATCCAAGAAATTTCTCAAATTAATGGAAAAACTTTTAATCTAATTTCAAAGGCTGAAGAAATGATAGTTCAGGTATGGATTACAAATTTCTATATTATTTGTATAAATATTTTTATTTTTCTATAAATTATACATTAAATATGATTTTTCCAATGAAATCAGTTAACATTTTGATTCTAACATAATGTCCCGTTCAAATTTTAGTTTCCTAAATCAATATAAAAATTATGAATATGTTGATAATAAATGAAATATTTCATCTATGTTACATATATTATATATAAATTTAAAGTGACATTTTGGATTACAATCCAAGTTAAAGCTATCCTTACCGGATTCGAATATTAATTTCATGTATTTTCTAACTAAACAATAAAAAAATTCTTTACAAACAAAATAATCACAACAGAGTCTCCATTTTAATTCTAAAACGACCTTTAAATATTCAACAACATTAAGATAAATCAGTAGGTACATAAAGAATACTATTCTTTTTCAACAAAGCTTTCAATTCTCTATTTTCTTTTTCTAAATTAGTGTTTTTAGAATTAACAATTTCTAAGGTATGAAGCAAATCATTATGTTCACGTGATAACATATCATATTTTTCTGCAATATCTTTCAAGTCCATTATATAATCGCAAGCTTTTGCTAAAATACCACCTTTCGATTGGCCGTCATAATGACCATTAGCTCGAATTTCTCCATTAGTATTTTCTGGCATTATAGATGCTAGTTTCGTTATCCAGTTATTGATTTTATCCCGCCGTCTTCGTTCCACTTCATTATGTGTTGCCCTACGTCTTTCGTCTTTCTAAAAGTAACATTCTATAGTTACAAACTTAACCTTCATCAACAAAATGGAAAAAGAAATTCGGGCGGTTTATCACAAACATGTATATGTTTCGAATGATTATACACTAGAACCCTTCTCATACAACATATAATAACATAAAATATAATATATTCCTAAAATAATCTATGTATATGTATGTAAATAAAAATGTTCTGTATATTATGATAATCCAAACTTTTTTGCGTTCCGACCACACTCTCAGTCCCGAGGGTGACAGATTAGAGAGGTAATTGATCTTGCAAATCGCCACTAACCACCGCTTTGTGAAAATTTTGTCTCTCTGAAACGTATTTCCTCATTTTTCCTAACAAACGGAACTGCACAATATGGATACCTGCCTAATATTTTCTCTACTTACACTTTTACTAGGAAATTATTCATATTTACTGCTATTCACAAATTTTAACAGCTGTGCTGAGGACATCCTTTGCCGGTGAAGATCATAAAAATGGTCTTCACCACATGGAAATTTAGTTTCATATGCAAGAAAGCGATTATATCGACTTTCATATCGAATTTTTCATTAAAATGTTGTTCAAAATGCTTGTAGATGTGGAGTATTTTTATTAAATAAGCTAGATTTTAAAGTGACAATAATATTATAAAGAGCTCATTACAATTGCTGGTTTTTCCACTGCAGGAAGCACTTTTTGTAACAGTAGAAAATTTTCCAAGATGAATAAAAACTACTTACACCCAAATGCACTGATGGATTTGGTTACATTTAGTTAAATAATCTTGCTTCGAGATTTTATTTTTAATGCACTGTTGGCTTTAGTCACAAAACTTGGTGTGACCTAAAAATAGGTCGCTGAATGAAGGACTGGAAAAAACTGTAAATATTTTCTAACTTTATCCTATTCTCTTGGTGTCGCCTCAAGTGAAAATAAAAATCGATATCAAATATAATAAGCAGTTGTTTGACATAATAAACTAGGGCTTTCTAACCAAATTACTATTATATATATAAATATTTTGACACCATTAGTCACAGTTCTCAGATGTATAAAAGAAGAAATAAAGTTAGTACAGCTGTATTCATAGTTCTTTTCTGATGATGTATATTTGGAATACTTTTAGTAGTTTCTATTTCATTTTGTTGGCAAAAGTTATATAATTTCCTTTATTATTTTCATTATTCTACATCTACATATTTTTAAGATGTGCAGTTCTACTATCTTGCCAGATTTTATATAGACACAAAACTGGTTACCTGAACCCAGCAGAACCATTCAAGATATATTGCACCGATTACCGAATAAAGAAGTAAAATGAGTTCGCTAGTTAGGACTACATTTTCAAAACTATGCATTTGGGTGTACTGAACAAATTACAAATTTGATTGGACAAGATATAACTGAAAATATAATTACCTTCTTCATGCTAGACGTGATCGAATTACTACTAGTATCAACAATGGCTGTCCTAGGTGCTATTGCTCTTGCCCCACTTGGTGCTGTGAACATTTCACTAGCATTCCCAATAACATAAAGTTGTCCATTTAAATTATTGCTTATCACTTGAGATACAGGATTATTGAATGCACTAGCACCTGTTGTAACTAATTGTGGATTCGTTTCTACACTGCCATCGTCTACTTGAAGAACCCTGTAGGTAATCATGTTTCCTAAAAACAAAATAACTTTAGTACATTGAATGTTAATGATGAATCTTTTCTGTTTATGGTTTACTTTTGAGTTAATCTCTACAATCCTGATGTAAATTTAGAGTAACTAATTAGTATTAATTGATTTATTGGTTAAAATAAATTTATAAACATTATATGTACAAAAAGAAACTCTTTGAAAAATAATATTAATAGTACAATTTGTTTATTATATGTTGTCCAACTTTACATCAAGCTAGTTCTTAGAATTGTTTATAACAGTTCCTCAAGTTCCAACCACTTTTTAGACGTTAGAACGGAAAGCATAATTTCCCTCTTTCTTTGCTTGGATATATGAGAATGTAATGGTTTTCTCTTAGGTTCAAAAAACATACTGTTATTAGTAGGTGTAGAATTTGAAACAGAAAAAGAAACAAGTAGCCTGTTAACTAAGATACTGTTCTCGGAGCTTGAAAAAGTATTGTCAGTTAGAAGTAGTCCACCTTTGGAACATAAATAGAATGACCTCTCATCCATGTTCCATATTCTTTCCGGTTGTTCTAGAACATCTTGGTCATTTACTAGTAGATCAATTGTTTCTTGAAACCAATGTCTAATTTTTTCTTCAGTGATTCTTCCGATTGTTTTAAAGATATTCATGGACATTTACTTTAGAATAGCTTAAACCAGGCCAAAATAGGATCTCAACATGTTCCAATTGTAGCCACTAAATGTCCACAAATAGCAAGAACGCAATATTTTTTGATCCATTAGTGGCCAGTAAAAATGCACAGGTGGCCACAATAGGATCGTAACATGTTCCAATTGAAACCAATATATGGCTACTAATGGTAAAAAGCAGTATTTGTTGATCTGTTTTTGGCTATTCAATTAATTAGTAATCGAAAATGAAATTAAGTAAGTATTTGATAGCTTAACACCAAAACAATCGTGCAATTTCTATGGATTACTACTTTTGGTTAACCTTGTGAAAAAATTCAAAGAAATATTTTTGATAGAAGCCCAACAAATTTAAAAAATATGAGGGACAATTTAAGTATTTGCTCTAGGACAAATAACATTTGGTTTTTTGCATGTTGACAATGTTAATAATTTCTTCATCCATCACCATCGTCAAGTTCATCAAATATAAAAGGGTAAAACTTAAATCATTTTACCAAAACCCTTTACAATATTTAAAAAATGTGAACAATTTGAAAAAGATAGGTTCAGATCCCCTGTTTTATTTCAAACTACCCCCATATCCTCAGTAACATCTAAACCATAGTTTGTCAGTATTCACCATGTATAAAATGTGATAAAGTCAATATCTGTAGTTTAAACTTCACTTGTAGAATTGGGCCTTAGATGTTTTGTTTCTGTTAATTTTTTATCCATGTTAATTTCACACCTTTTTTTTAGTCCAATGAATGCAGCATTTTACAAATTATCAGCAAATTTATTCGTAAAAGTATCAATTTCACTCCTAATAAAACAATAGACTATTGTCAAGTCCCAACTTATCCTAAATATACCAACTTTAGTCACTGATGATACACAGATTTTAATATAAGCTAATAAATATTTACAAACTATCAATATAAAAATTTTAATACCCTGAATTATTATCAAAGTATGATTAAGTTACCTTCAGCAGATCTTATAGAGTATTGCACTTCGTGGTCAGATGTCTCTAATAAAGTTTGAGGTGAAAGATGTTCCACATTACCATCCTCATCACTGTCATTAATTTGTCTCTTTATGTGTATTTCATTTAATATTAATTTATTATCCACCTCTTCAGACTCTCTAGAAAATGTTAAATAACATTAAAAGCACAAACAAGTTAATAGTCAAATATAAGACATAAATAATGCTTAAACTATGATTAAACGAAATAAATGATAGTGATTCTAATTAATTGAATAAATTTAATTAACAATTCAATGTGTACGAAATACAAAATTTAGGAATAAATTAGTCAATAATAATAGATACAACTGAATAGTAGTTTAAAATTAACCACCATTGAAACTTGAGTTGATAACAAGGAAACAAACAAATCAAAGGTAATATGATTAGTTCATTAAATACCCCTTGCCATAGGCTCATTTCAACAGAAGGGTCATAAATTATCATGCAAATAATATAAAATAGTTAAAATTGACAGTATTATGATACACATAATTATGTATTTGTTTTTAATCGCGGTTTAGTTAATATTAAATGTGCTTTTTAGTTTTTAACACAGACTTCAAAGACTTACATGTTGTATTTCCATGCCAGTAGTTACATAATAAACAAAAATAATGCCAGATAATAGACATCTTACCCAGATTCTAATGGATCCAGCATATCCATGTGTGTGTAGCAAACAATTTTGAATTTTCCTTCTTCAATTTTGGTCACGGGGCCAATGTTCAGGTCATGTGACGCAAGTGAACAAAAAAATTATTGTTTTACTGCGCAGCTCAAGCAATAGATGAAGCCATTTTATTTAAAAGAAAAGGAGAAATTATTTAATGTTTAAATATTTAAGCTATTACTTATATAAATAAAATCCTCCCCATAAACTGCTTTCTGGAAATAATAACATATATTTTATAGCTTTAACTCCTAGACCTAGGCTGTAGTTTCCATTCTTCTCTTTTTCAGTAAATCGCCTTTATACATTTCAATAACTCTAGAGAGCGCACAAACACTCACGTTAACATTCCATAATAAACTATTATATTAGTCCAGAGTTAGTTTTAGATATTTGATACAAAACTAAATCCTACTTAAAATTTGTAAGATGAGTGAGTAAAAATAAACAAATGCAATCGCAAAAATCTCTAACTGTATCGTATTAATATCTGTCTTGTTAATGGTGATATAAAACCATTGTACATTTATTGGATTTTGTTCACAGAATAATGAAGCTAGAAGTTTTTACTTAGTTAATTAGAATAACGAATAAAAGATCAAATACATTTACGTATCTAGCTAAATAGCTTTTCTAAATAAGCCTGGTCAGATAACTAATAATAATAAAAATAGATATAATATTTAAATTAGAAATTCCCACAATTAATAGTAATTAACAATGTATTTAATAAGTAAATTGAAAAATTTTACTGCTCTACATTACTATGGTATATGTTTTAATTTGGTATATAAGACCGTGATCAGAATTAAATATATTTGGCAAAACCTTTTCAAACAAGCTTTTTTGCTTATTACATAGATATATACCTGCATTGTTTACAGAATGATCGATGGTGCGGTGTGAAAACTTAAAACGCGCCTAAAGTGTAGTTCTTAGCAGTTGTCAATAAATAAATATGGAGTGTATTTGTAGAATTACTTTTAGAAATGACAATTTGTCAAATTATGAAGAATTTTAGATTATAAATCAGAATTTGAAACAGTGTAGTGCATAGTAGCTTTAAAAATGATCACAAACACTTCTTAAGTTTTTGTGCCATTAGTTTGTTTGAAAATTAATGGACATCAGCTGAGAAATATTTTTAAATTCTTAATTGTACTTTTCTGTCCATCTATAAGAACAAAAACCAAAATAAGCAAACTGGAGCGATTACCAGAATATCTTCGTGATACCGTGGACTGGTTCATTGGGTAAGTGCGTATTAAAATTAAACATGATCATCGTAGAGAATAAGATCGAAATTTAGTATCACGTTTTTATAAATAATTCGAACATTGTTATTAATTTATTTATTTTCGTTATCTCCATTTGTAGGAGAGATGTAATAGTTGAGTCCGAACAAAAATATAAAAATCGCAATAAATTTTCAAGTGGATGATGCATGACAAAATTTAGTATGTGAAAAATACCAGTAGAATTTAATAATATCTTGTGCAAATTTGGTAACCATTATTTATGAATCATCACAAAAATAATATTGAAATAAAAAGTGTTATAAGTTCGACATTAGATTTATACAAATCAGTCCTTGAGTATTTTAACTTTATAAATAAATTAAAATCATCTATTTATTTTGTTGCAGCATTTTTACAATTAATATTATTGTCGCTTGGTTGTTATTAAAAAATAATTTGAACTTACATAATATTTATTTATGTCATCACTATATTTTCTTACATGATGGATCACCAATAGTTCATAAATGCAGGAATAAATCAAGTAATATAAATTGAAAAGTTATCAAGAATGAGTTGAATTCACATTTAATGTGAATATTGGGGTTTCCCTTTATTCAAACAAACAATATTCTTTATTGTATGTTGATTATTCTTTAGGTTTAATAAACATGTTCTGTCATGTCTTTATTGGTAATATTTCTAGTGAGTCAAATTATTTAGATTTCTTTGAGTAAAACAGTAATCAATGCTTAAAAAATTGGTAAGCTTAATCAAACATGTTTATACTGCTATATTTTGGCAATTATTATTTCTTAATAATTCATATAAAATATTTCAGTGAAAAATCTAGGGAAAATAAAAAGAAGAGAGTAAAAGCTAGTTTAATCAAGATTAGGGTAGTAAAAATTCAATATTTCTCTAAACCATTACCAATTTTTAAACCAATGATTTCTCACAATTTAATACAATAAAGTTAGAAATGGATTCATTGATTCTTCCTTATAATGATTCATTATATATATATATATATATATATATATATATATATATATATATATATATATATATATATATATATATATATATATATATATATATATATATATATATATACTAGGCATCAATCCAAAAACAAGTAAATAAACCCTCAAACTTCTTAATCATTTGTCAAATAATTGAACTGAGTTATTTCTGTAAAACAAAAATTGAATGAGCTAAAGTTAGATGAGTTTAAATTATCTAAGATTTCATGCAAAAGTAATGCAACTATATTAAACTATATTATTAACAAGCTGAATAAAATAATTTTGTAATATAATAAAAAAAGTTATTATCAATTATAATTTCTTATTTCAAATAATTGATATTGTGGAAGATATTATTCAAGTCCCCAAAGCAAAGAAGGTCGACTAACCAACCATTTATTTGTGAAACAAACATTTTTCAATTTGACATTATATCAAAATAATCTGAACTTTTAGAATACCCAAATAAAAAGGTTTCTTAATTTCCTAGTAAATATTATATAATAGGAGAATAGTATATATTAGAAAAACAAACACGATAATTATGCAACATTTACTTTCCTAATTTCCAAAAAATAAGCACAAATTTATTGGGCAAGTAAAACAAAATCTTCTTTGAAAATTCAGATAACACTCAATATTACTTGATTTGAAATCAATTATTTCCATTTCCAGTATTGTTAATATCTAATTTGAGCTATTTGAGTGAATTATGAATCATTTCTTTTTATAGTTTATTCAAAATAAACTATATATCAGTATACTTTTGTGATAAAATACCAAAATATTAGAATAAATATCATTTAGTTGTTCACAAAGCTTATTTGTTCAATATATATATATCCATTTCTTTCTGTACTACATCTGTTTGTTTCAGTCACGTACTCCCAATTTTATATATCTTGCACAATCTGATCTATTCTATTTTTTGGTCTACTAGGAAATCTTTTCTCATTTGGTTTCCATTCTGTAATTTTCCTTGAACCCGCCATTTTTCCATTTTAATTTGTCCTAACCATTGTATTCTTTTTGCTGTAATTGTATTTACTATATCATCATTTTCTAATATATTTTTAATTTCATAGTACTCTATACTCATTATTTGTTCAATATCTTATAGAAAAGCAAGACGTAAAGAGAAAGAAGGAACAGAAACAACTTCAAATGATTCAAAGTTATATTTAGAAGCTACTGTTTTAGAAAGAAAATTGCCAGAAATGGATATGAGACTTTTAGTTGATTTACCAGCTGGTCTTGACTACAATGAATGGTTAGCATCACACAGTAAGTATTTTATATAAGATATAGTTTACTAGATGTTTCATTAATTAAAATAGTTTTATCATTGATTAATAATTTTTCTATGATGAAAAGTTTCCCTCTTATGATAGAAGCAAAGAACTTTTCATAAAAATACACAAAACTTACTATAATATATTACAGCATTTACTGTTTATGTTCTAACTTATTAATATCCAAAATACATAAGTATAAATTTTAATGTCAATTATTGAAATTATCGGAAAGAATTTGGAATTGAGGGATCAAAAAAGCTTTATGGAATTGGTTAGATAAAACCATTAGAAAATTGCAGATTTTTGTTTGATATAATACTTATCTTACATGTATACTATTTGTGAAAAATTCAGTGACAAAAGTTTTCATTTTAGCTATGGCTTTATTTGATCATGTCAATTTAGTTTATGGTTCAGTTAGTGAATTTTGTACTTCATCCAGTTGTCCAGATATGACGGGTCCCGGCCAAAGGTGAGTAATTTATTTTAAGATTTTTATTACTTGAATAAGCTACATAGGGGAACCACATGTTTGAATTCTAAAATACATATTTACAGATACTTGATAGATATGAACTGTAAGCAGGCAAATTTAAATATCCCAGTTATGTCTAGATAAAATTATTTATTCAAGACACAAGATATTGATAAGAGTTATATATAAACAAAATTCTTATTCATTTTTTATCTGAGCTTGGGTTGGGCATAATATACGAGTAGTTAATAATAAATTGTTATTGAATTCTTGAATTCAAAAGTAATTATATATACATTTTATTATTGTAATCAGAATAATAATTGTACTTATCAATGGACTGTATTTTTTATTATTTCTGGTTGTTTCAGTTTTCTTTATAATATTTTGAAAGTCATATTTTTTGTCTCATATTTTAGTTGCTATCATATTGATTCTATTGCAATGATAAGGTGTCAGTCATAATGCTTGTAGTTTTTATGAATTTTTCTGATGATGAATCAAATCTTAAAACAATTCCCAAACTACTGCACAGACAGTTTCTTAGTATCTTGAATATAAAAATATCTATATCCATCATGATAGTTTTTACTATTCTTGAAAACGTCATATTTATTCCTCTGGAAATTATGATATTCGAAATAAACCATATCAACATAATGGGTTCTCCATTGGCATCAAATTTTCAAACTAGACATATGTACATTATCGAATTTGCAAAACATTGGGGATTATAGTGTTTTGGCTTATGTTTTTTAATAAATCATATTCATTGCAATTCTGAAATGATTGGTGAATACTATCTTATCTAATACATATTATATGCTACAGAATAAGTAACTCGAGTTGTGAGAAGTTTGAATCATTATTGTCATTAACAAAAAGTTCTGGTTTAGTCTATTGTCGATGGGCTTGGGTAAATATATTATAGTAAGTCTAAATGAATTGAAATTATTGCTGTTAACTATTTCTTTTATGATAGATTTTAGGAATGTTTCCAAGAAAAATATTGAAAGATACACATTATCAAATCCAATAGCTAATTTGATTTCTAGAATTAGACTAAATAGTATAACACTTGACAATCTCTCAACATTCCTCATTTTTTCAATTAACACTGTACCTATGTGAAGCTTACACTGTTGCTACTTTGGCCCTGGCATCTTGTTATGAATTCTCAATAGATGTGTGGGCACAGAAAATGAATATATGCTACTTTTATTAATTTTTTTACATATAAAAAATTATTCTATGTAATTCTTTATTCTCTATTTGTAAGTTCGTTCATTGATAACTGCTGTTATTTATGAAACCATAATTCTACAATTATTGAGAGTCTTTTGTAACAGACAGCTCTATGAAGTCGCATACTTTTACATCTCTAGGAACACCACTGCTTTAAATTAATCTTGTCATACATTTTATTTATTTATATGATGACAAGATTATCTGTTTAACTGGAATAGAAGAGATTATGTACAAAGATTTATTTGCAAAAGGTTTTATCACTATCTTATCTCTTTGCACTGTAATATTAATACTTATTCCATTATATATAACTGTCAAATATCAAAATAAAAAAATGTATAGGTATGTTGGTAAATAAGCATTCATAAAATTCCTTATTGATTTTTCAGAATTTATATGATACATTATTATAAAGAATTATGAATTTCACTTTCAAAATTTTATTTTTAAAAAAATGTTCTATTTACAAAAAAAGTTACAATTGAATTGAATGAACTCAATTAATTTCAAAAATTGAATTGATAAAATTCTTTGAAATAATATTTATGAAATATGATCTTTTTTACATTTCAATTTTTTGAGTAGTGTATTTTTCTAGATGTAACTGGAGTGTTTTTTTTTTAAGAACACTGGCTTAATTCGTATTTTACTATATAAATCATTTATATTTATATTAAAATTTAATTTTTAGGACTTACTTATGGTTTGACGAAAAAGGAAAAAAGACAAAAGTTGCTGCACCCCAGTATATAGATTATGTGATGACATTTATCCAAAAAACTATTAGTGATGAAACTATTTTTCCTACCAAATATGGTGAGTCAAGTATTATTTAGACTGAAAATTGCTGTTTAACATTTTCCAATATTACATTCCTTCAAATAAAATGAATTACATAAAAATAGTTTCCATTAAGAATTAATTACATTTTGTGAGGAGTGAAAATATCTGATATATTGATATACACATTGATTTTATACTTTTTGCTTTTTGAATTTTTTGCATGTTAACAGTAATTTTAATGGCATCTCCTAGGATATATCTGATAAGGATTTTGTTAATTTTATTTCTTATTTAAATTTGAATGTAAATGTTACATTTTATGTGATTAACATTATGTTTTTATTAATTTATCGGCATTTTATTACTAAGATAACTCAATTTAGCCTCTTATATTTATTTATTTCCCAATTTTATTATACAGGATGAGTCATGAGGAACTTTACATCCTACTACCATATGTAGAGTCTCTCAACGAGGATATCAAGTGGCCACTAAAAAGTGTCAACTCCTCTTCTCTATTAATTAACAGAGTGATTTGTGAAATTTTAAGTGGTTATAGTGTACACACATTTAATTTTTTTTAATTTTATCATTATTCAGTACACTACTATCAAGCATTCAACTGGTATTAGTTAAATTTAGAAATTCCAGAACTGGCTTTGAAAAAATCAATTTAGTGATTCGTATTGAATATTGCACCATGTATTATATTTTTTGCAATGCAATAAGTGATTTACAAATTACATAAATAACCAATAAAAACAACAAATGCAACAAAATTGTCGCATTTTTATTCAATAACGACAAACACCAAACAACAAAAACCAGTAACTAATAACAATAAATAAGAACAGAAGAAAATTCAATAATTGCATCAAAATAAAAATAATTTATAGCAGCTCTACCAATATTATTATAGAATTCATAAACAAAAATGAAGTCGGCATATTATGTGGTCAAAAACTGATGAGGTATTTTAAACGAAAGTAACAAAAACTCAATTAAAGCTAACATAATAGTACATAATGTAGATAATGTAGACAATAATGACAATGGGTATAAAATATTGAGAAACGTAAATGGTGAATGCCAATTATTATCTGACATAACATTTTAATCATTTACAATCAACATCTACACGAGGTTTGACTTTTCAATAAATTTAATTTATTATTTATTGAAAATGATGCCCTAATGAGATTTTTGCCTATAAATTCAAAATTGAAAAACTATTGATTCTGCTGTTAGAGATAATACAAATATGTAGTTGGATTTATATTTGTTCAAATTAATACATTATGTGATACGACATTAGGGTTGTTCTATTTTTGGCAACATTTGATGGTTCACTAAAAATTGGATGAAAGTGCGACAACTTTGTCGCGTATATCGTTTTCATAGGTTATTTATGTAGTTTGAAAATCATTTATTGTATTTGAAAATATACTATACATGGTGCAATATTCATTATGAATCCCTAAATCGATATTTTCAAAGCCAGTCCTGGAATTTCTAAATTTAGCTAATACCAGTCGAATCCATGATAGTAGTATGCTGTATGGTTAATCTCATGAATCACCCTGTAAATTTATAACCGTTATTAGTGTTATTTAACACTTTAGGAGCCTCATGATATTTTCCCTGAGGGGCTTTACATATAAAAGTATCTAAAGTTCTTCGTGACTCAACATGTATGTAAATAGAAGTAAAATAATTTAATTATTATATTTATATTTTAGCAAATGAGTTTCCCTCGTCTTTTGAGTCAATAGTGAGAAAAATAGTTAGGTTGTTGTTCCATGTGATGGCGCACCTTTATGCCGCCCACTTTAAAGAAGTCGTTATGTTGGGTCTTCATGCCCATCTTAATTTGACTTTTGCCCATTTGACTGCTCTTCATTATCGCTTCTCATTAATAGAACTAAAAGAAACAGAAATACTACGAGACCTCGAAGTCGCGCTTAAATTGACGGAAGATAACACACCAGAAAATGTTAATAATAGTGACAAATCCGAATCTTCGGATGTAGAATCGAAAATTACCTTAACAGAAGGAAGCTGTAAGTAGTAAAACATTATATAGTAAAGTAGTCTTTCATTTTTTATTTATTTTTCACATAAATAGATAATATATAGTTTTTAAGGAACATTTCCTTAAATAATAAATTGTTTTTGAAAATATTTCATACCTAGTTTTATTTCATAGTATAAGTAGACAACTGCATGTTATTAATTTTCTTTTACTTTGTAATTATTTGATGTCTTCATTCTTAAAATAAATCAGATATATTGAATGATCTTAAGTGCTTCGTTTTAATTGTTTATTAATAATTTATTAAATAGATGAGGGCAGTTTCAGAACCAAATTTGATCCTTATGACAGATGCAAAATAAAAATTTATTATTATACAAAAAAAATTGAAAGACATGATTATTTAGATAAAAAAATATCTACTTTTGCAACTACAATTGCTTTAATAATTTTTCTGTAACAAGAGGGTAAACAGATATTTAAACATAGAAATTATATTATAATTGATAGGATAATTTCCGATTTATTTGAAAAGGATCTAAATAGGAACAAAAGTAGTTCTATTTTGAATGTTCTAATATTTGAAACTTCTTAGAATAATAGTTGAAAAAGCTAAAATTTTTTGAGTGCATTTTACATCTAATGGTTAAATACTTGATATATTTATCAAAAACTAGTACACACTCCAAATAAGGTAAGTGTCAAAAACATTTTTTCTTAAAACAGATATTTTGATATGATACAGTCTGATGGCAATAATAAAGTTCATTATTCTTTACTAACGGTGATAATCAGAAACTCACCCACTTAATTTCATTTACCACTGAAAGTTGAACTTGAATAATTGTAATATTTATTGTTTAGTATTAATAGATAGATTTGGTCACTGAAACAATAAAAATGATTTGGTAAAGTTAATTTATTCCCCCCATGTTTTGCATTGAGATTGATAAATTAATTGGCCTGAATTTACAGAGTGAAATAAACTTGGGATTTCACATGGATCTAACATCCGTTCTTTCTTTGACTCTGCGACATTTTTCACTTAGATCCAAAAACATCAAACTATGATTCACCACTCCATAAAATTCTCTCGCACTATTCAAATGGGAGTCCAACTTTTATGTTCTTTAGCCCATCGCAACTTCTCAATTCTTAAAAAACTCATTTTTAATCTTTCTTTTCTATTATTTGTAAAACTTTTTACAAATTTTTTAGTTACGATATTTTATTTTATTTGCTTTCTTTTAATTTTCGGGTTTTTAAACTAGACCACTTTTGAAACATTGATTTCAGTGTCCCTGTTAAGCTTCACTTGGACTTCTAGTTTATTTAGGTCACTTTGGGAAATGCTGTATTTTTTTATTGGAAAAATTGTCTGATTTCAACATTTTATGCCATTTTGCCAGATTTTTTTACTTTTCTTTTTTTATTCAATTGTTGCCTTAAATTATTTATCTGTCCTTTGAAGTCAGAGGTTCTCAAACTTTCAAAATGTTATGCTTTTGATGGAAATGTATATAGGTCCCTGTTGTTTGTACCCTCTGCAAATTCCCCCGGACCATTGGAACCACTGTTGTTTTATCAAATAAAAATTGACTGTTATTGATATTTTTATGCCATTTTGCCATGAAAATCTGCAGGATATTTCAGTTAATGGTTTAGTAGTTTTGTAAGATCAAAACCTAAGAGAAGCACTGTGGTGGTGCTTTCCTGACAGGATGAGTCCAATAAGTTCTTTTAAAACTTTAATACAGCCAGATTGAAAAAGTATTTGGATCTCCATAAAAACTACACTACACTACAACATAAGAAGTTCAAAATCAATATCCACAGGAACTTCCATATAGCAGACACCACTCGAGTGCACTAGAGGGTTTACCCTATTGTGCTTGCTTTTTACATAATTACCAAGCTCTAGAATATCTCGCCATGGAGTTCATTAAAATTCTGTAATTAGAAGGCAAGTTGCAGATATCGAAAACAGCTTTGATAATCTTACTTTGCACTGTAATGTAATCCCTAAAGTACATACATTATGCATGCTCGTTAACAACTATTTATGCATGTTAAGATGATAATCAAAATTGTTGATCTTATGAACAGATTATTTTTTACAGTGTTTCCAAAAGCAAACTTGATATTGATAGGTATTTTCATAATAATAACTTATTATTGTTCTCTATCAAATATACTGCCAAGCATAAAATTAGAGTCACCTTGTAGTTTTAAGTTATTTGAAATATTTTTGTTTCTAGGATTTTTTTGTTGTAATATAGTTTGCAAACTGTTGTTGAAAGTTTATTGAATGTAATGAAAACAAATAATTTTACTTGGCTATGATTTTCGTTGAAAATTCTTCCCTCCTCTGGGAGTGATAACAGCTTGCAAACGACGAGGAATGATTTGGATCACATTCTGCAGATGACATTTCTCCAGAATTTATGGAGGCCGCCTTATGTCTCCATAAACCTCTCCCTATCTCATCCCAAATGTGTTCAATGGGGTTTAAGTCTGGACTGCAAGCAGGTCAAACAAATTGCGTGAATTATAGTATCAAAATCATTATTTAAAGTATTTCCAGTATTAATATTTATGTAAGTAGTTGCCCATATGGCAATATTCTGCCTAGAAATTGAAATGAAGGTTGCAGTAAGCGGAGTCCCTAAAAACTCTAAATTAACCAAACATATAATAATTGGTACTCCGGTAAAAGTATTAGATTGAGGTATGAAATTTAAAGTATTTGATTTAGAAAAAAAAATTTTTCTTACTGGACCAGTGTATTAGGATCCATAAGATATTGGGCACTGTTAATTGTCAGATGATGTCCTTTTCAGCAACATACGATTCTGAAGTAATGGATGTTGCTGAATATATTGTAAAGAATAAAGATTAAAAAGAAAAGTATATATTGACACACACATTAAGATGCCACATTCAATTTGGTAAACTAATTTGTTTCTGATAATTTTATTGGACCACCATGGCAAATCAGCTTTCAATTTTTAGAGTAGTAACCACAATTAACATTTGACTTATGGCTTGATTTGTCTTTAGGTGAATTGAACGAGGTTATGGAAGGACAGTTAAGGTTGGATCAATCAAAAAACATTCAGTCATCAACAGATTGAAGCCTTCTGGTTCTGAAGCGAGAGGGATAAAGAACGAGCATTGAGAATTTTCTTAATCTAGGTAAATGCATTGGTATCTCTTTGTAAAAGGATGTAATATATAAATATGTAAAGACATTTGTTATTCATAAATAAGGCATCATAATGTTCACTTGCATATTATTGTTTTACATGCTTTTCAGTTGAACGATTCTCATATATTTAGATTTAATACTGTAAGTTCATTGTTTATGATTAATTTTCATCTTTCGTATTTCAGATCGTGTTAAATATTAAGCAAGAGGTTCTAGCTCATATATACATATATATAATTGGAAGGGATATTTGTTCTATATCCGTTCAGCTTTCTCAAGGACAAATAATTATTGGTAGATACGCAAATATTAACTTGTAAATTTGCACGAAATATTTCAGAAATCTACGTTTATGCGGCTCGAAGGACCAAAATGTTATTTATTTATTGTTATCAATTAAATGTTTGGAACCTTGATTAGTTATTATTTGAACATATCCAATATACCTTCTGAGGAACTGACTAACAAAATCATATGAATCCATCAGTTTCAAGGAAGATAGGGAAAATAAAACAATTTTGGAATGCTTTGTTACAATTCATTTTATGTGTGAAATATAATACTTAAATTAGAACTTATGCCTAAATTTATATGCGACTCGAAAATAACATAGCAAGCGTAATCAAACCTGTATAGGAGTACAAAGTAGTTAATTCTTTTTCTCGTTTCCGGTGATTGTTATTTCTGAAGTGTTAGTAACATCGACTTTACTTTCTGATACAGTTTTTATAACGCCGTCTACGAGACTTCCTGCATATTGAGTCAATTCTGAAGTTAATGTATCCACAGAATTACTGCTACCACTAAGTTGAGCATTCTCCTTTTTTCTCTGATGAATAACAAGAGGTAGAGATGATGGACGTAACTGGCAGATTTGTTTTTGGAAAGGAAAATACTTAGATGTTTCATCCTAAATATAAAAATATTAATACAAAAGTAGAACCAGATACTTGTTATATTACTATTGAAAACCATATATTTAATTACCTGTGGAGTGTGAACAGCAATAATTTCTGTTTGAGTTGCAATACCATCTTTCAACTGTTGATTTATATTCGGACTTTGACTAAAAACTGTCATAACTTTCACAATATCCTGCATAGACGTTTGTAGTTGCTGAATCTAAAAACACATATATTCATTTTGCAATAAAATATTCATTAGTTTGCAACAACGATTTTATATGTTGGTTTATTATCCAAACATATAATGAAATGAGTTTGGGTTCTGGATTCTAAAGATATGATACTTGTACTAACAAAGGACCACAATTCACCCATATATAGATGGTTCACAACGAGGTTTTAATCAAATTGGTACCATTTAGGGGTGTGAAAATAAAACACTGATTCCACATTGTAGCAATTACAGATTAATTTTTTTAATTGCTTCATATCATTAAATCAAATCACCTTTTTTTTTAAATAGGTCTTGAAACTTTTAATATTTCCAGGCAATATAATCGAGAACTAGATGCGAAAAACATTGGGAAATGTTATTACGATGAAGACATTATAATTGTTAATACACTAATTTCCTCATTCAAATAGTCTATAATAGTGCTATTATAACTTTTGACCAAGCAATTAAAAAATGTAAAAGGAAAAGCACAGAAGTTCTTAAAAGTATGATTAGAAGACATTTTTAATAATAGAACTATGTAAAAAGTAACCATTCTCTGTTAATTTTAAAAGATTGTTGGCCTTTTAAGTTATGCCTCACGTTTTTTTGTATCACATTAATGATAAAAGAGTTTGAAAAAAAAAAAAAGAATTTATGAGGTGTCTATCTGTCGATATAAAATTACTTTTCTCCATCCAATTCAGTACCAGATTTTCGAATATCCAATAATACCTTATTAGCTTGTGATTTTCTTCAAATCACATTTCGAATAACAAAAATGTAATGTAATGTAATTTACCTTGGTGAAAATAATTTTTTAAACCAGTACCTTTTTTATTAACAACTTAATTCTTCCTTGACACAGCAAAAGTCATCGTGTGAGAACCCAATTTAAAACATATGAGGTATCTTTGAATGAAATTAAATCAAAGTTTAAAGGGAGCAAAGAATCCCTACAAAATTGACAATGAACTAAGAATCAAAGTTTAATTGATTGATCATAATTTAATAAGCTTAAACTGCATGTAAGCCTACTAATTTAGAATTTCATATTTATAACAGAAAAATACCAGCTTCCACTTTTTAGCATTATCCAGCAATCATTGTTTAAATCGTTTTAAATATTCATTATGATATTAAACTAAGTGCTAATAAAATCGAATTGTAATACAATATCCATTCTCCAAACAAATAAAGCACCACTATAATCAGTAGAATTATCGAAAGGGTACAAATAACATGATTATTATGAATCAACAAGGCAGTACCAATATGATTTCAAAGTATACTATCAGACCTACTAGCTATAAACAGAAATTAAAAACTTAATTTAACCTCGAATTATCTGTGTGAACCATCAATACTGAACACACTATACTACCCGATGAACTAATATTTTTACAAGCATGGTTAATTAATTTGTGTACGTTTCTATAATTTTGATTAGTAAGAATTTATTAAATTTAATTATCCTCTCACCTGCGATTGCAACAGCGTACAACTGTGTGCTAGTTCTTTCACAACTTCAGAGTTATTCATAGATAAATTTAAATTTTTAGCAGATGTAGCTTCTGCATCGTTAGTTTGAAGACTAGATATTTTTTTCCAAAGTGCACTAATAGCTTCCGTTTGCAACATTTGAATCTTTCGTTCACTTTCCAAAGCTATTTTTGTAGTTTCCATATCAGTTGCAAGTTTCCTGAACATATATGCTTATAAATTAAAATTCATATCAATTTTTCATAAAAAAACAGTTACTTACTGAATATACTGGTTGGCTCGTTTATGTTGTAGCTCTTTAAACATTTCCTGGATTTGTTTATTTTTATTTCTTGTATAATACCCTCTCCAAGTTTTTTGTATACAAATAGCTGCATGTTCAACTCTATCTTCCCCATTACATTGGTTATTTAAGTCTTCTTTTTGTAATCTTTCTTCAACTTTCATTTGAATTGTTTGTAGTTTGGAATCAAACATTTCGGATTCATCATCACTACTTATTGACCGATTTCTTAATATCGATGTTTTTTTATTCATTTTTGTGGGGCTGTAAATAATTATCGTAAGTAAAGCATTAAATAAAGTTAATGAGAATGTACATACTTTGAAGGAATCATTTCTTTGGTATTTATCTTGTGTCTTATAGGAGACGGAGAACCAACCTTTCTTAAATTATCACAAATTTTATTTTTATTAATGGGAACTGTTTTATTTATATTAAATTCTGATGCGTTCAATTCATTTTGAGGCATGCATATCTTGGGCACCATGGAAATTTGATTCTTTTTATTTTGTAATTCAATAAATGGATGGCAATCTGGGCTCATTAGAGATTCTGGGACGGGTACATTTTTAGAAAGGGCTTTTAAAGGACTATTCAATTGTTCGGAACCTAAAAATAAAAATGCTGTTGAAAATTTAGAATTACAAAATAACATGTTGCTGGTAAATGATTAAAATGTAAGAAAACCTTTTTCTTGAATCATTTTTAAAAACCTAATAAGAATACTTATAAGCTTTTGGTCATTTCTGTTATGATCTATCAAAATAATGGCATACAATTGTCTCACACTTTTCTACAATTACCTTCATTCGACGTTGGACGGGACATCATATTCAACCTCAGTAATGCTGGATCTAGACTCTGGCTCATTAAAGAAAAGTTACTGGTGTCACTAAGACTACTAAAACAACTAGCAGACATTCTTTCTGGTGATTTTCTTTTTCGATTAATATCCCTTGGATCTGAAATAAATTTGTTATTGATTATTTGTTAATAAACCGAGGTGAACATTTGAGATCTTCAGTAGACCCGACAGAAAACACCCAATACATTATTTATTAATCAAGCACTTAATGAGTATACTGAGGGTGTACCCAGATAACTTTTTTTGATAATTTTCTAGGAATTCCAAATAACTTTCTAAAACAATCAATTTCATGACATTATAATATTGTTTTGAATATTTATTCAAATTTCTATATAACTTCTGAATCTTTCATAAAAATTCAAATAATTTTTGAAAAGTTTGACATTCTAGATCTTTCTAGAAAATTTCTCCATTTTTATAAGAAATGAATAATTACCATTTTAAAAAAATATCAAAGTAGTATCCTAGCGTTAAATTAAAATGGAAACTATGACCTAAGAGGTGTTTACAACTAGAGTTGCATAACTCACCGTTTGTAAACGTTTGTTCTCTTAATTGCTTCTGGTGATGTTGTGCTTTACTTAATATTAGCCGAAGTTTTTTATCTTCTTCAGTTTCTAATGTTTCTCCAGTAAGAGGACATACAGTTGCTAGGTATTGAACTAGTTCTTTATGATCACCTACTCTGTAATGTCTACCTCTTCCTTGAGAATACAGCCACTCTGCTCTCAAACTAAAAGTAGAATATCTTCAAAGTAGAAATTACTTTTTACACAAAAAATAAAATATTCACGTTTTCCATGTTCATAAAGTCAAAATTTGACAAACAACATAATTGATACTAGTTATAAGGAAGTTAATGAATAAAGGCGGGTTCTCATGGACCAAATTTTTTGGATCGATTTCAGAAGCCACTTTTAAGCTAAGTTTTGATGTTTTAAGTTATGTTGCAAATTCACGGCGACCTAAATTTGATTATACTGCATTATTCTGAAGCTACTTTAAAAATTTGATTTCACTTTACATTATTACATAAAAAATGATAAATGAGTATACCAAAAATGTGTTTGTTAACAGAGGGAATATATTTGATTTTAATAAGGTCTAAAAATATTACCTTTCAATAGCATCCACCACATATTCATCTATAACATTGACATTTAAGCACCAATTTACAATAAATGGACGGTAATCAAAACCTCTAGAATTTTCCGATAAGGAAAATTGGAAAAAATAATATACAAAATTCATTGAAATATTCAAAGTATTTAGCATAAAATTTGAATACAAATAATTTGTACACCTGTTGTCACAAGAAAAGCACCTGTGCATTATTTTAGATGTACAAAGCAATTTCAAGTATTAGATTATAAATACTAGCTGTATACACTATATATATTGAGGAAGGCACACATATTAGTTAGACTTAGTGTTTGGTGTAAAATTTGTTACTGCTTACCTAGTACCACTAAGAAATTTCAGGTGTATAGAAAAAATTTAATCAAATAATAACATTTACACACGTATTTACACATTATAGTAAAACCAATATCCCTCTTACATTTTTTCATGACAAATTGGAAGGAAATTTACCAAGATTACAAATTCGATCCCAAGAAACAAAATCTTGCTTTATAACCCTTTGGTGTAACGAAAGTGTAGTCAGTCACATTAAGTTATTACAGAAAATGTTAAGTGTCTCACAAATCTAAGTTTAATAAGAAAAATAGTTTTTTAAGGGTATCATTTCATAGGATATTGAATGCATACTTAAAAATTAAAATTCTTTTAACAAAATTTTAATTATATACATATATATCTTCCGCAATAAAAATAGCACAAGTAAGCAACCAAAAAAATATTAGGTTTCTAAATAAATGTAATAGAAGTGGTTATGTGGTACTAATAACACAATATATAAATAAAGATTTATTAAACCATTTAGAAAATTTTAATTTAAGTGAAAATAGAGCTAGATTAATATTGTAAACTAGATAGTTTTGTTAAAAATTTGATAAAACAACAGACTTCCTAAAGAATTAAAAATTTAGTGTGTAAAATAATGTAATACATTTGAAAATCTATAATCCAATAATCAGTTGTTGCTTCTGATAATAATAAAGAAAAAATATAATTCTACTTTATTTTCAATTTGGATATTTCATTTATATTGGTACCTATTATTATTTGAGAATAACATGTATTAGTTAAAAGGATACATATTACTGCCTGTCATGTCGACACAAGGATTATTAGCAATGGAAATTTTAGTCAAATTGGTTAAATTAACAAGCCTAGAAATTTCGTTAAGATCCTGTATATTGTTATTGGCCAGTGTTAGTACTGTTAAACTTGTAGGTAAAAATTTGTCACATTGATTTAAATGGTCAATTTTATTTTTATGTAAATATAATTCCTGAAAAAGAATGCTAATATAAGTAAATGTTTTAAGCAGTATTACGGATAAGTTTCCAATTTTAAAAAAAGCTTCAAAGCACTACATAATTTTTTGTTCAACAGTAAATTTTATGGGAAATATTTCAAATTAATCGAAAAATGTCGATGATTCTTTTGAGAACAAAATATAATTTTTATTTATAAATTATCAATGGTATAACAAATAAACTTATACTATATTGAAACCTAACTAATTGATTATGTTAGTATACAGCAACAAAAGAAGGTCACAGGATATATTTTTATGGTGATTAAACTAGAAATAATTGGAATGAAATTAAGATTACTATGAATAGAAGTTAGATTATTTGTTAAATTCGTTTATTATCTGTTTTAAAAATACACTGATAAATAATTATTAATAAAACACTTCATAATTTAACGATATCACAAACAAGCCTACACAATATAAAAAAAGAAACTGAACATTGTATACAACACAACTTCTTTGTTATTTCAACATTAGTGGATTTGCAAAAATATAGTCTAATGTAACGTCACAATCTGCTGGTACTCCTAAGTATATATTTAGAAGTATATGAAAAAATATCCTGCACAATTATCTAAATAATTTGACACACTTTTAACCTCCTATTTACTATCTTTATACTATATTTAGTTTCTACTATAGATTTAAATTATTGACTGTAAAAAATGTCTGAAGAGTTTGGTTGTATATTTCAAGTGTTTGATAGATTTTATTCAAAACTGGGAAACTGTTAATTTTAATTATGAGTTTAATGCAGTAACACCCATCAATTGAACATATCGCCTTCAAATAATATAATTGATTTTTACTATTTTTTTCCCGGGTAAACATGATTGATATTTCTGAGGCATTGATCTAATTTGTATTGAAAGAGTTTTCTTTTCTAATTTTTATGATATCTTGTGCTATTATCCTGCCTTTATTCAGTTGTAACAATTAAAAATTAACTGCTGCATAATATTCATTTTTTGTCACAATTCTTAGAAAATTTTCAATTTTTTACCATTGTCCTCTTTAATACTATATGGAAAATTTATGTGACAATGCCAACTTTATTATAAGCTGGCATTGTCTTTTTTTCAATTATTGCAGCAACAAATTGAATTGAAAATTGAAATATTCTAACTTTGATTACGCCAAGTTGACATTGTTAGCTTATTAAGCATTAAAAAAGAATATCAAATACAGAGAGAACACACACACATCTGCTTTTAAATTAGTTCTGGTAAACCTAAATGATAAGAAAACTATAGAAAATGACACTGATTTGTAAAATTGATTGATATTATATAATTTAATTTATATTAATTTAATGTGCCAATGTAACAAATTAATAAAATACAATTCTAGTTTTTCAACTGATGGGCATGCCTACAACAGTTTGTAAGAAACCCAAAAAACATGCTTCGTCACCATAAGTACTACTACTTATTTGTTCTTACCTTGATATTTTTCAAAAATGATAAATCTGTTATGTGAGTTATACTATTTTCTGATAAATCCAAATATTCCAAATTAACATTTGTCTGCAGATGTTCGATAGTCTTGAAAAAAAAAAAAGAAATTTTGTTAATAAAACCAAAGATAAATTGAAAATGATATAAAAATAATATATCAGAAAATTAGTGACCAGTAATATTTTGAAATTATTACATAAAATTTAAACTGAGATTCAAGAAAATGAGGGAAGTTTATTGTTATCCATAAGCAAAATATTAAATGACTTAAGTCCAAGTAATTTTACTGATGGAAATTCTCAACTAACCACTGAAAAAATATTCTTCAAGGATCAAAATGATAAAAGTTTGTAAATTAAGACAGGGGCCTCATAAAAAACCCCTATTTAAACACAAATTTATTGTAATATTTTGATCTTGCTATGATTTGTATTGAAATACACTCCAATAGCTAATATACTAAATGGTGATATTCTTACCTTAATACTATTACCAGCTAAATTCAACCATTTTAAACATGTAAGATCTTTCATTCCCTCAATATTGAGAATGCCATTGTATGAGAGATCCAGAGTATGCAATGAATGGAGTCTGCAGACTCCATACATCCGTAATAATTGATTTCTGACAATAGACAACTAAAACAAAGTAAACTGAAGTTCATGTTTCAAAAATTGCATTGTAATCACCTTCTGTAGTTTTGTAAAAGAATCAATGTTATCTAAGCGTTGTAATTCATTATCATCTAAAATCAAGATTTTAATTTGAGACTCGGTACAATTTGGTTTATTTAATTTCTTGAGTTTTTTATTTGACAAATCCAAAGTTTCCAACGAGTTTTCTAAAAAAATTAGAAATTAACAAATAATTGTCTGACCATTTCAAAACTTACCCATTTAAAATTAATGTTTCTGCATTAGCAGTCAGATACAAATTCTACATATGAATAACTAAATAAAAAAAAATATACTGATAAAACTGTATTTTTAGGTGTTTGTTGTGATTATCCTTTTGTTTCATTACAATAAATATAAATCAATTCATTCACAAATGTCAACTTTGAATCATATTTGACATTTGTAATAAAGTAATATGGACATGGATTTTGTTTGCTTTCATCTACACTTTTTACCGATTAATATTATTGCTTGAGTATTCTAATTTTTGAATTTCATCAGTGAAATTCATTCTTATAAGTAATATAGATGTGCTATTTTATTATCAAATCACATCCTTATCTGAAACCCACATAAAAGTTGAGCTAATTCCTTACAAGGCCAAAGACATTGAATATAGAAAGGTATTTGACGTAATTAAAAATATTTGTAGGTTATGATCTTGTTATCAAATGGTGTCTACCAATCTATGTGGCCCACTTGGAATTATTTTTTGTACACACATGTACAAATTGAAAGTGAAAAGTATTAATCAGTTGCAAGTTAGCATGTACGAATAAATTAATTTGGGACTTGCCGCATAGTACATAGAAGCAATGGTAGAAAATAAATATGATCATCTAACTATTGACTTGGATACTCAAATAGATAAAAGGCGGAAATTATATCTGAGAAGGGTTTGTTAAGTATAAGATGATATTCTCAATTTAAAGGATTTATATTTTTTAGACATGGAATAAGTTATCAAAATGTCAAAAAAGTTGTTTGATCACTACAACAATTTTGATTTGTTCTAGTTTTTTATATTTTTTTCATTTAAATAAGCATACTGCAATAATATCAGTCAAAGAGCCTGAAGATCAGAAGTATAGCATAAAAAGTATTATTAAAGAATCAAAACAATTGGATGATGTAAATAACATTTACTTAAAACAAGGAATAGTTAATACTGAAATTTCTAAACCCCAGAATAGATTTGAAGGTAAGTATAAAATAAAAATTTATATATCAATTGGAAGTGTAAACTTTCATAAACATAAATTTTACACACTGTTAAACTTCAAAATGTTTGCCAACTTAAAAATTGATATTTTCTGTGATATAATTCTATCTCAGTTCATGAATCATGAGATACCTACATGTTTTTTGTAACATTTTATTGAAACTAATGATCATGTCATTAATGGGTACATTTCATAATTCTCTCTCATAATTTAATCACAGACCACTTCATAAATTATATTAATTAAACCATCCATAGGAGAATTATGCTGCTGGATGAATTCAATATAATCATCAATGCATGACACCTGCATTAAGCTTCATGATATTCACTTGAAACTCCATTGAATTAGATTGAGAATGAGCAAAGAATTGAAAAAATATATCTAAAATTTTTAAAGTCTATTTTGTGTCATACAATTAGCCAGTGTTGTAATAAGAAGTAGTGGGGTTTGTTTTTAGAATATTAGTTTAAATTAGAATAAAATTAAATATAAATTATTAGTAAAAGTAAATTAAAATGTTAAAGCATATAAAATTTTTACTTAAAAAACTTCTTTCTTGATTGAGTTTTCAGTTTATTAGTGGGGATTAAATTAGATTAATTAATTCACTATCCATTGGATTTTGAATACCATACATTTAAGTTTCCAAACAATTTATGGAAAAAATGCAAGTTTTGCATCGAATCCAATATCACTTTTAAAATAAATTAGTAATTTCACTGGGCTAATATTTGCTCGGGGTCTGCGACTTCAGACCTCTCTACACTGTTTCTAAATCCGATGCTGTAATTAGCTATAGATGATTAGGCTTTATGTTATATAATTATTTAACAAATATCTTTTAAATCTGGTTTGTTTTCAGGTCCCATAACTTTAAAACAAAAAGCAGTAGCAGATGCATTCAAACATGCATGGAAAGGTTATAAAAAATTCGCATGGGGTCATGACCACTTAAAACCTATATCTGAAAGTTATAGTGATTGGTTTGGACTAGGCTTAACTATTGTTGACTCTTTGGATACAATGTTTATTATGGGTTTAGAAGATGGTTAGTACCACAACTACTACGAAAATCATTGTTTGATAATTATACAGAATATTTAGAGTACCTCAACTTTTTCCAAAACCAAATAATTAGGAAGAAATATTTTCTTAAATAGATGATAAGAGAATTTATATTCATCTTCAGAATGCTTTTATTGAGTAATATTTTAATTAATGTCATATTTTAAATTATGCAGGAAGTTGTAATTATTTTTGGTAAAATTGTAGAATACAGGGAAGCAAGAGATTGGGTGGAACATCATTTAAATTTTGATATCAATAGGGATGTTAATTTATTTGAAGTTACAATTCGAGTTTTGGGCGGATTGCTCAGCATATACCATTTTTCAAAAGATGACTTGTTTTTAAAAAAAGCAGTAAGTTTTTATTAAAATATTATGGTTACTTTATTTAATTGTGTGTTATCAAATATTTATTTTTTAAAATAAAATTTCACGAATTCTGTATTGCATTTTTCTTTCAAAATAATTAATTCAAGATAAGATTCAATTTATTTATAAATATATTTATTCCATAGATTGAGTTGGCAGATAGATTACTTCCTTGTTTCGCTTCTGAATCTGGCATTCCATATTCAGATATAAATTTATTTACCAGGAAACCACACGCTCCTAAATGGTCTCCAGATAGTAGTACATCAGAAGTAACAACCATACAATTGGAATTTAGAGACTTAAGTCGAATTACTGGCGATCCAAAATACGAGGTAAAACTTTTGTGGATTCATTTGTTGCTCAGAATCTCAATTTTATTTTACTATAATCGTAGAGAAACTATAACTGTAAGAGAAATTTTATAATAAGCCTTTTTACTTAACTGTTCATAACACATGAACTGTTTTTCAAAACTATGAATGCTTTAAGAATAATTAAAATGATGTTGAATCAATAATCCACCTTTTCATCACAAAATATTTGGGGGCTCAGTAAAGTTATGCTAATGAAGATTTGCGAATTCAGTAAACTAGTTTTCTTTTTTTTTATCACAAGTTTTACCAAAATTTCTTTTGTAAAATTTATTGTTACTTTATCTATTATTTTTAGGAAGGTATATTTGTTGTAGAAGAAACGTAGATATATTATTTAATTTGGGTAAATATTTAGTTGCTCTAATTTGTGAGCAATTTTAATTTGAAAATGAAAAAACTACCTTTTCATATATTAATTTGTGTTTACTTTTCCCAACGTTCACTTCTAATTCATTACCTCATTTGAAGGTACCCACTCAATCCTTATAAAAATTGAGTTTCGGCCTATTTTTCTGAAACTTGGTACACTGATAGTTTGAAGCAAGATGATCTTAATGGTCACAAAATCCCAAAACTCCCTAACCGTGTCAAAACTATTCCTGAAAAGTCCAAGGTTATTGAGAAACGGGATATTGTTCTATTTAGAAGAAATACTGGTAATAAAAGGCCTCTTGTTATGGATGCTGATACTAGATTATGTAACATTTCCATAGTGAATGAAATAGAAGCTTTTCAAGGTGATCCTTTGGCATTTTGTCTAAATATATTACAGCAAACCTACCGAAAATATATTGAAAAAACATTCCTTCTTAATTATAGAGAAAACGCACAAATGCTTGAGGAAGGTTAGCCTTGCCTTTGTGTGGCCGGAATTGATGAACCTTGCCAGGATTGACTGAGGAATGTTTATGAAGTTATTTATGCAACTTACCTACCCCATTGACGACCCATTGAAATCTTAATCAGCGTACTTTGAACTATCATAGTGACAAGTTTCAGAACAATTGGCCAAAACCAAATCCCTCCCTCTCTTCCAGGGTACCATGTGCCAAATTTAACAAAACTTCCCAATTATCATAAGAGTTGAAGGGGTCCTTTGTGTTTTGGAACCGATATTAATTTTTCTAATGAATCAATATCTTAAATTACACTACATAGTCTTCTTTTCGATAATATAATTTTTGCAAAGGAATACAAAATCTAGTTGTTATGAGTTTAATGTACCAAATGTCATATTCCTTATCATTGCAATGGCGGTTTCATTTTAGTATGCTGTAGATAGAGTATCGAGAATCATACATAAATTAGAGAAAAAAGATGGTTTGGTTCCTATCTTTATTAATGCTAATACTGGCCAATTTAGAAGTTATGCTACTATTACATTAGGAGCGAGAGGTGATAGTTACTATGAATATCTACTTAAGCAGTGGATACAGACAGGAAAAACTGTAGATTAGTAAGTAGTATTGAGCCTTGTACTAATTATCTGCTTTATCTATTATCAATAAGAAAAAGCGAAAATTGAATAGAACTAATAGAAAAGTTATATATAACTTTGAATGTATCAATAATACATAAACGCATCAAAAATTATATCTAGTATCTAAATTAATAAAAAATATAAAAACCATAAATTGTGACAATTCAGGCTTTCAATTTTTTGTTGTTTCTAAAATATGCATTTTAATTGAAACATATTTCCAGCTTCAAAGAAGATTACTTGGAAAGTATAGAAGGTATTCAAAAACATCTTTTAAGAAGAACCCAACCAAACGGATATGCTTTTATAGGAGAACTTTTAGGTGGTGGTAAAGACTTTAAACCAAAAATGGACCATCTCACTTGTTATTTACCTGGCACTTTAGCATTAGGAGTTCATAATGGGTTAACAAATAACCACTGGAAATTAGCTGAAGATATTTTAGATAGTTGTTATCAAACATATGCTATGCAACCAACATTTTTAGCACCTGAAATTACCTACTTCAATTTTCAAGTAAATGCATTTTTATTTTTTAATCATAGAAATATCTAGTTACAGTATGTATGATGTTAAACAAAAAAATGTGTAATTATATAACAAACATTTTTAGGGTGAGAATTCTAAAGATATGTATGTAAAACCAAATGATGCCCACAATCTGCTTCGACCAGAATTTATTGAGAGTCTTTGGTATATGTACCAGCTTACAAGCAATACTACTTATCAAGACTGGGGATGGAAAATTTTTCAAGGATTTGAAAAATACACAAAAGTTGTTAATGGATACACGTCAATAGGAAATGTCCGAAATGCTGCAAATGTTAGACCTAAAGATATGATGGAATCATTCTTTCTATCAGAGACATTAAAATATTTATACTTATTATTTAGTGACAACCCTAAATTATTAAACTTAGATGAATATGTTATCAACTCAGAAGCGCATCCTCTTCCGATATACTCAACTTAAACAATACGTACTTCTGTCGATTAATCTAGTCTTTTTGATTTTATTTTTATTATTATTTTTTTTGAAATAAACTTTAAATAATGCTTTGTTATTTTGTATAAAGGTTAAAGGGGGTCTAGAGTTTGGTCAAGTACCTTGAAAACTCAACCAATATAAATAAGTTATAGTGAACTTCATGTTTGTTATTTCTAATTCGAATTTAATTTTCACTAATTTAAAAAAATGAAATAGAATATAGAAATGAAAAAAAAAAAGTGAATAGGAAATCGTAGGCCAAATAAAAGGCAATCGAATAAATTAAAGGATTTTCCCCACAACAGAATTTGAATGTATAAAACCAGTAAACGGTTTAATTATTGCATTACATTATTTACAATTTTTTTGATTGATTGGAAATGAATTTAGTCCAAGGAAAATAAATTTTGATGATGATTTTTAGTAAAAATATGACTGTAGCAACAATCTTTTATTACATAGGGAAAAGAAAAAATCCAGGAGTAAGACTTACAACTAACTTGTTTTGGTAGATATAGCACTCAGTTTCTGCTAGATATAATTTCATCAAATGCTAACAGAAGTATGGAAAAGGAGTAAATACTATTAAAATATATTTAGAAAAACGTGAATTAATATCTATTCTGAACTGTAACATTGTTATTGGTATTAATTTCCAAGCGACTTTGGGATTTTATTTTAATAGTCTTTATACTTTGGTTACATTAATCTCTGTGCTTATCATTTGCAGCACCAAGGCTCTCAGGAAAAAAAGTTGCACATGACTCGACAACTCATTTTTTTCTACATCTTTAAAAGTGTTAACAAGTTTTTTAGTTTCTTTCACAGTGCTAGTTTTTTTATTCATCTCTTTTCCAAATCCAGGATCAACCAAAACCTTATTGATTTCAGGTTAAATGAAAGTCCCTTCCCCTTTTTTTCATGTCACTTTTACTTATACTTTGAATGCCGTTCTTAAATCTATCACTTCACACCAAGTACCAATAATTTTCCACGTGAACTCATTTTATTAGATTGCACTTAGAACTAGAGCCAACTCATATTGTCTGCCCGTTTTTTTAACTGACTATTTTTTCAAATTCCATTTTAAAGTTGAATAGCCTTAATGCAACATTGGGAGGATGTATACAAGTAGGATGTGTAGAATTGTCTTTTGTCGTTGACCTACTTAAAGATTTCAATTCGTACTATCCATAATCTCACTTTAAAGCCTTTTACTACTTTTCTTTAGTGTTGCCATCAATCGAGTTCTATATATTGCAATATATCTGTATTAAGTGAGCTTGTAATTTTAAAATAAGACGCAATAGCACATTTTTGGTTATTTATATTATTACTCGCCAAATCATTTGTCAGTAATACTGTATGGCAGAGATTAGAAGGTGTTTCTGGCATTGAGTTATCGTGTAAGCAGGATAGTAACGAAATGTAGCTTGGTTTTATCGAGATTCAAATGCTTTTGGTTTCCTTTGATTTTTGCATGAGCAGAACCCCATAGTAACCACTTGACTAGTTCATCAAGTTTGCTTCAACACTCTCATGTCAGCTTTGAATTAGAACTTAATTGTCCGATTGAATATCGGATAGTTTTTATGATTTTAGGTTTCTTTAACGAATAATGTGTTATTAATGAAAATATTTTTGACGTTTTGACCTAATTTCAGTCTATATAAAAATAGTTTCATTACAGGTTTACTTCCACACATCTTTAGTTTGTATTTCTGCCTGATACAAGCACAGTGGTTCAAAACTGGTTATTCTCTGGACATGGTATTATAATTCAGTTTTATTACTTACAAAAATTGATTTGTTCATCATATTATTTCTATTTTTATGTATTGGATCAAATGATGAGATTCCTTTGGTTACATTCAGTTAAACAAAGCCACCTTGAGTTACACTCCATAGTATTAACGCTAATGATTTCATTCAATAATCGAGTGCTTTAAATCATAGTCATAATCATAGTCATCTTTTCCGGGAAATTTATCTTCAGCAAGCAACAGTTGTTTTAGGAAATAGTTTCTTGAAAATCGAATTTTTGAAAGAACATTTTGGTTTAAGTGTTGAAATTCTGGATTAGGACTGACCTGGTAATTTAGGATATCCTTATTTTTTCGTTTTTCGGGCTCTTAACTTTCTACAATAACGAAATAGTTTAGTCAGAACCTCTTTTAAAAAGTTTCTGACTGGAAGTATGAAACGGACAGAGTATAAACGATGATGTGTTTTATAGGACGTTAACCTTGGATACCAATTGCTCAAACATTGTTTGCGAATGTCTCCTATTTGTTCCAGAGAAGTTTGGTATCTAGTGTGAGTTAAATATATTTCCTCTCTGTTTTCCACTCAATGGCTTGCCCGTCTAGCTTGACGGCTTCGAGATTTAGCTTTTTTTCTTAGTGAAGGTAATTAGGTAGGTCTTATTCGGTTTGATATTTAGTTCCACCGATCGACACCACCTTTAAAGGTCATTCAGCCGCCATAAGAGTTCGTCTACTATTAAGCTCTACATAAGTGGGGATGCGACTCCTCCTTGTGAACATCCCCTGTTAGTAGTAATAGAAACTTGATTTATCTTACTTTCATTTCTGCTGTTCTTACTTCTAGTTTTAAGTTAAAACGATGTGAGGCTAATGGGTCTGAAGGATTTGACCTTTCCTACTTTTAGTATGAAGGTTACATTGGCCTTTCCTCAAGGTTATGATATGTACCCCAGTAAGGTAAGATTTCTTTCTAGGAAGGACTGGGAAATCTCTGTACACTCATGGCGAACGTTTGAAAGATGTTTACTTCCTATTTATTCTGAATCTAATATTTTCAGCTAATATAATTGTCAATACCAATTATTTTTTAGTTTGAATTTACTAATACAAATTGAAAAATTGTAGGAACAATCGAAATCATAAGATAAGATTTCATTACTTTTGTTTACAAACACAGAATTTACGCTACGTTTTTCTGGAACATTCTCACATTTCTTATTTCCTAAGAAGTTAAATAATGGTTAAATAATGGACTTGGGATAGTTTAGTGTCAGCTCCTGTAACATTTTTTGGGACTATTGAAAGGATTTTCACTCATTTAAAAAATGAAATATTTTTCAAATCCAAACAATTTATTGTCGTTATTTAAAGCCATACATATTTCAACATTTTCTTTTACAAAATTGGTCTACTACAAAAAACTATTAATTATCAAACGCAAAACTTAGTTTTAGGAATAAAATTTATTTTAATATTTAAGGTAATTCCAACTTCCACAAAGTGAAATTTTCTTAAATCTAAATTAGATATTCCATTGGAATATAATACTGGTGAACTGTGGAATTAACACATAGATAAAAAACAAGTGCCAAAATTGTGAAACTGAAAAGGTTCTATCAATTGAATTTAGATTGCAAGATGGAAGAGTAAGAATCACCAACTGTCACTTCATGGGGAAATTTTTCTATGCAACTAACAAAGATTATAAATGATATTTATAAAAATATCATTGGTCCCGTGTTTTCCTTATAATAGTAATACTGTACACTTTGTAATATATCTCTTTCGAAGCTCGGTATGCTGCTAAGTTACCTATTTTCATTGAGACATTTTCTAAAATTACTCTTGATTTCTAATTATTCATAAAATACACTTTTTGCTTTTTGGACGATACAAATTGGCAGTGAAATCGGTTTTCAATGCCTAGGCACTGAAGTGAGTGAACTGTCAGCTGCTGTAAGCTCGACAGCAGTAGTTTACACGTTAACTACAGAGTGCATTCCACTAAGAGAGATATTCGTTGGAAAATTTTTAGGTCTGATAAAGGGAAATTTGTTATAGAAGGAATGTTTGTTGGAGTTGACTCTGATATAGGACTTGCTTCTCTGCAGGACTGGAGTTGTGAAGGTTGCTGTCCTCACTGGAAAGAAGGAAAAGAGAACTCTAGTAAGTAAAAACGGTTCTTCTCGGTTTGGGGATATTTTTGTTTGTTTTTTGAAATTTCCTTTTCTTAAAAAATTTAAATGGGCGGGCGGGCAAGCTGCGGCTTCATTATTCCTTATCGTCGGCCATTTTGCTGGTGAGCTATTTGAACAATATAAGTTTAAAAGACAATAATAACAATCTATGAAAATTCTTATATTTCACCATGTCATGAAATGGGGATTTTGGATATCAGGATTTTTTTTAATTTAGAAAGTAATCTTAATGGAATTAGGTAACTTATGAAGACGAATCACTATTCGATGGTTATAAGGTATCTTGTTAATGTTTCTCAAGAGGTTTTTCATATTGTTAACGGTGTATCATATTTACCAGATTTTACATTTTTTATGTGGATTCATGTAACTTCCTGGTGAACATTGAAAGACATTTGCAAAATCTTCGGAGTTTTGGAGGGATCCTATCACTCTGATCACATTTGGACTATGTACATCATATTGTATTTGATCTAACAGATCTTCAATACTTGATTTTTCACACCATATCTACAAGATTGAATCACACAAAATAATGAGTAGAATAGCAAGAAATCTTCAAGTCATGCTGTAGTTGTAAGAAATATTTTAATGAAACTTTCAGATATTTTTTACAACAAAAAATAAAGTCAACATAATAACCTGTGATGGGTTTACGTCTAGGCCCATGAGGAAAATAGTTGAAATGCCAGAGTTTTAGAGACGTTAAAGTTAAAGTTAAAACAATCCGTTTCAAAAATTGGTTCAAATTAGTTTTTTTAAAAAATTTTCTATGGAATAAACACTGAAAAAACAGTGGCATGCAATTTTTGTGTGCGGTTTAAAAATGAGAATAGCAAAACTAGGTAAGTAAACAGGAAAAAAGTGGTCAGTGAATCACTAGCAATAATTATAACTTCTGCTACTTTGCTTTTGGAGTGTGATGGACAGAAAAGAATATTAATCAAAATCCTAACTTCAAATTTCATACAATATTTTGTGCCTAGCTTAACAATGAAAATAAAGCTTTACGAAAGTCGGCTGATCTGTTGAGCCAAAAGTAACTAGATTTCTTCCTAGAATTGCAACTTGCACGCAATAAAATGACATCAAACTGATAATGTTGCAAGTGGGAGATCTTGCATGAAACAATAAGTTAAACTTCATCTGCGTATGCGAAATATTGCTTCTTGCATTGCATTGCACGTTGTCTTGCATCATGTTAAGCGAACTTAAGAGAGAAAATTTTGCGCTAAGAAACTTATCTTATATAATGAATTGTCGTGATCCATCGTATGAGAAAGCTAGTAATATATCAGTTATATATTCAGACAAGAATCAAAACAATGAATCCTTTAGTTCCTTGTGCTACCCATTCCTTAAATTTAGTAACATCATGTGCAGTTGAATCGAAGCCGTCGACTTCTTTTCTACTTTACAGGAATTGTACAATTTCTTCACTAAACTACAAATCTTGGTGCAGTCTTTCTCAAACTGGTTGATTTGCTCGACATGATGCATGCATTAGAAAAAGAGTGGTCTGCAATAAATGATGCACTGGAATTTATTGCCGAAAGCAGAGATGAAAAGCCCTCTACGGAATTGTAGCAAAAATTACAACATTTAGTGCAATGCTAGTCATTGTTTGGAGTGTAAATTTAGATCATTTTAATGAAGCTAGTAAGAAGCTTCAAGAATCTCAAACTGATTTATCATCCGTTATGCAGATCTATAGTTATCTGGCTTTATTTCTTTGAGATATGAGAGATAGAAAACTGAATATGAAGAAAAAGTCACAGCACTATCTGGAGCTCATGATTATTATAGTTATCATAATCATTACCACATGACTCACGAGTAATTGAAAGAAGTCCTTTCTCTGGACCCTATTCTAGACACTTTGAGTGTACAATTAGCCGGGCGTAAAAGTGCATATGATAAACTTAAATTTTTTTGATGATCTAACTGAAATAGATACAAACGAGTTAACAAATTTTGCCAATAAACTAGTCCGTAAGAATCCTGACGATTTGTAAGAGTCGTTAGGCAACGAAGTTATTCATTTCCATTACCAACTGCAAGATTCCTTAGAAAAACGGAAGATGTACGTCCTGCACAAAAAATATGCAATGTATTTCATTCACGGAGTCTTCATGATGTTTATCCGAATTTTTTTGATTACTTCGACTACAAATTGTTCAGGACAAACATCTTTTTCCACTTAAAAAAATTAAAAACATATTTACGCGCAAGCTTGGGCTAAGATAGACAAGACAAAAGCCAGGAAAATAAAATTTTCCCATTGATTAATATTATTTATCTTTCTAAGGCTTATAACTTATTTATATTTCATGTTTATTAGTTATAGTTAAAAATTATATTTCAATAAAATGAAGTTATTTTGAAATAAAAATATTGGAGCAAAATTAATGAAATCCATTTTATTAAAAAGGGCGGCGCTTCGAACCTGTCGTTGATAATATCATCACTCTAAAAATCACTTATTATTACTTCTAATTATACGTACATTGGCATATGCTATAAAAAATATCTGGTAATTTGTGTAATCTTCGAATCCAGGCAATTTTGGCTCTTCTCCATATTTTTTTACATAATTTTTGTAAGCGGCAAACGCTTGATTTAAGCCCCCGTTGTCGGCTAGGTTTTCCCCTAAAGTTCTCTTTCCATCCACCTAGCATGTGACGAAATGTAAGTTGATTTGGAAAAATAAAATAAACTGTTTCCGAAAGAAGTACTTTGTGAATAATGAATCATCTAAGTATAATAAAATTTGAGGTCTCCATAAAAAATACTCACGTGGGCTTTAATTCCTTCAAGAGTAAAATTATCATATTGTTTTATAAAGCAATCAGTACGATTATCAAATTTCTCTATAGTTTGATTAGTCCACCATTGGACGTTATTCCCATATTTATCATGTTTTCTACCTTAAAGTTTCAATGGAGTAATTATAGTAAATACAGGGTGTTTTAAAAAAGGTGATCCCGTCTCTAGGATAGATAGAAAATTTATTATTATTATGGGAAAGACTTATGCATTACTCAGCTTACAGCCAGTATTATTTACCTATAAACATACGTACCGTGTGGTAAGTATTCAGCATTACAGCCTTCTGGATGTCGGTGAAGGTGTTTTTTGGTAATCACAGCTTGGCGATACTATCGTGCAGAGTCTTAGGCACTACGTCGGTTGCTGGTAAAAAAATTGCCACATTTGTTTAATCTCAATTGCGAGATCCGCGTATTTGGCCAGTTTCGCCTGGTGTTTGTTGAGAACGTTATGAGTGTTCAGTATAGCAAGAATTGACTCTTCTATCAACCACCACGATGTCAGGTCTGTTATTCGTCACCTGTCTATCGGTGATAATGGAACTTGAGTAGTAGAGTCTCCAATTTTCATTTTCGAGCACCTTCTGCGGCTGGTAGTTGTATACGTATTGAGAAGACCGAGCTTGTTGGCCAGTTTCTGGTGGATGATGTTGCACACTTGATTGTGCCGGTGTAGATAGTCGGTATTAGTTACCGCACAAGCAGATGTTATATGTTGGATGGTCTCTGATGTTTTTTGGCACTTTCTGCATTTGTCAGATTTAGTGTTCGTGTTAATAACTTGATCCTGGATAGCCATCATGAAGCCTTCGGTCTCTGGAAAGAGATTGCCGCTAGTAAGATGTCTGATTAAAGCTTCCTTGCCAACATGCGGCAGGTTGAGATCGTGATGATGTCTAACGTGTAGTGCCTTTTGTGACTACTGTCCCTCCTTAGTGTCCAATACTATATCCAAATCAGATTCTGGTAATGCGATGTTGAGGGGTGAGTATTCCTCATCTGCCTTGGATATAATCCGGTGTAGGGTTGAGGTTTCTGATTTCTTATAAAAGAATTCACGTAGTTTCATTACCTGTCGAGAGTGCAGGTTAAGAAGTTCGATCAAGTTTCTCCAAACTTGTTTTCGAGGTAATGTTGTTCTAATAGTGGATGACTTCGGGTGGTGGTTTTGGCTCTTCGTCATTTTTCGCGTCAACCCTCTAGCTCTGTTTTCGTCCCCTTCAGGATTCCCAAAAAGTACGTTGAAACAGGCGTGGCATAGGTGCTGAGTGCCTGGACTAAGTTGCCTGCATTTAATTCTGACTTCATAAGTGACTTCACTCTTTTCATCATGCATTGATCCTGGATTCTTACTTTTGTCTGTCTTTTGTCCAGTAACTTAGCCTGCTGAAATCCTAGGTATTTATAGGTGTCTCCATTTTCCATCGCCTGTACGATATCTCCGTTGGGAAGCTGCACTTTTCCGTTCTTGTCAATGTCTTTCTCGATATTTAGAGTCTTGCACTTAGACAGTCCAAACTCTGTATGTATATCGGTGGAGAATCGATGTTTTATATCGAGAAGGTGATTGATTTGACGCTTATTTACAGCGAATAGCTTGATATCGTCCAAGTAAAGAAGATGCGAGATAGTACAGTTGGATATTGAAAAAGTTATGTTCAATACTACTTGGTACCAACCGCTTAATCTAGCGCCCTCTATGAAAATCAGGCATAAAAACAAATTCAAATGATGTCTCAGCTTCCAAAACATATTCGTATAAAATTTACTCTATTTACTAATTAATTATTTACTGAGAAAACCCAAATATATTCAGTTTTCTATCTATCCTAGAGACGGGATCACCTTTTTTGAAACATCTTATATATAATATTTTTTCTAATACAATAGTATTGAATGAGTGACATTGCTAATTCAACGATTTAGATTCCAAAGGAAATATATATTGGAATTTAAATTCTATAAACTTAAAACTTACCGGTATTATCAAATCCATGAATCAACTCGTGTCCTAAAATGGTTCCTATCGATGCATAGTTCAAAACCCTGAAACTTATAGATGAATAAATCTTTGTTAAAGTTTAAAGTTACTTACTCCAATCCCAAATGATACATTGGATAATTCAATATAGCCATTGGAACATCTAAAAAAATAGCAAGCATTTATAAGAAGAACATTTTTGTTGGCAAATAATTAAAGTATACAGAATATTGTTGATTTTCAGCATGTTTGGTGGATACTATCAATTATTCTATGACTATACTTCAATTAGTTCCAACTTAATGTGGCGATATACTATTTAGAATAAAACTTAATTGTATGTAACAAACATTTTGATTGTCTTCTATCTTTAAAATTTATAAGGAATCGGTTTTTTCTCATTTAACACATATTTTTATCAAATCAAAAAAAGTTTTTATCTTGTATTTGTATATTTATATTAGCTAACTCACTTATTGCATTATCCGAAAATGAATTAAATGCATTGACTTCAATAGGTTCACTATACCAATCCCTCAAATGAGGCTCCCTCAATGATTTGAAATTCTTTGTTGTATGAGACATTATCACGTTTACCATATTTTCTAAATAAAGATTTGGATTGACATCTACCTAAGAAATAACTTACTTTAAAATATAATTTCAAAGTTGCTTTATTAAAATCGACTATATCAGCAACGTTATAAAAAAATTTACTCGCTTTAGCACCCCTTCGAAAATTTTAAATAAGAAAGGGGGTCGTGTGGCACCTTGTTGGAAATGGATTTTAGTCCTCCGTTCAGCAATATTTTTTAAAATTTGGTGCAAACATAACTGAAAAAATTAAACTTTGTATGACGTCAGGGTTTTTTTGTTAATTTCTTCCATTATCATAACTTTTAAATTAGCAATATTGTCTGGTCTATTACTACTTTAGAAATAATCATGTATTTTCGTATCTGTTCTGCTAAAAATCGGGGGAAAAGATATTAAAATATTAGTCAAGAAGTCAAAGAAACAATTAATATGAATCTAATAGGATGCTGTCATTTAGGTATTTAATTATGGCTGATTTGTCCAAGACTAGAAAAATAGATATTTGAATTATGATTGGTTGTGGTAATAAAACAAGAACTCAAAAGGAGGTTTGTGAAATTTTTAATAATAAATACCCTGGTCAACACATTTCATAGCATACAGTTAGCAAAATTGAAAAAAGTTTCGTGAAACTGGACATGTAAAAAATATTGAAAAACCACGAAAAAAAGTTAAATGAACTTCTAGAGATTGTGGAAAATCCGCATAAGACAACTACAGAACTTTCCACCGACAATGGTGTAAGTAAATTATTTCTTTTGAGAGTTTTGCATAAAGAAAAACATCACCCTTACAAAGGTTCAGTTGGTTTAGGAGTTAAATGAAGATGATCCTTATAGAAGGCAAGAATTCTGTGAATTGATGGTGGACAGAATGAACGCAGATTTGCAGTTCACAAACAAAATAGTTTTTTCTGGTGAAGCGATTCATTTAAACGAAACGGTTAACTGCAGATATGGGAACAAAGAAAATCATCACTGGATAGCCGAGCCACTCAATATCCTAAAAAAGTGAACGTTTGGGCTGAAACCAGCAATGAAATTATTGGCCCTTATTTTTTGAGGATACAGTTAATGGTAAGATTTATCTAGATTTTTTGATAAACTTCTTAGTACCTACATTACAAAGACTTTTTCCTGATGTTAATCATCCAAATGAGATAGATCAATCTATTTACTACCAACCAAAAAGAGTTCCACCGAATTTTTCACGTACAGCTAGAAATTATTCCCAATAGGTGATTGGAAGACGTGGAACGATCTAAAGACCGGATAGACTTCCCGATTTTTGTTTCCTCTAGATTACTTCTTATGAGCTTATTTAAAATCTAAGGTATATTTTAATAGATCAGACAATATTGCTTATTTAAAAGGTAGGATAACGGAAGAAATTTAAAAAATAATCGCTGAGGTGATACAAAATGTACGAGAATTCCAAAATCGCCTCGGTTATTGTCAATTTGTGAATGGTGGTCATCTTCAACATTCGATACAATTGTAAAGTACATTAAAAAATATATTCTAAATATTATGCGAAATTATTATATTAATTCTACGTAAATTTTTGTGATAGAGAAAGATATTATCAAAATTCTACAACTTAAAAATCAATTTTCTCAGTAATGATTGCACTAAATTGGAAAAAAAACTTCATATTGCTGAACAAAGGACTAGAATCCCTTTTCGAGCTTAGAATCCAGAGGGGGATAATATTTTCATACTGTAAATTGTCAATTTAAGAATAAAAATCGACTTGTTTCAGGTTTTTTCACATAGTACATAATATTGCTAAGATAAAATTTATTCCATATAATGTATAAAATACTCTTCCAATACTTTTCTATGGCCATCCTTTGAATTATCATTAAGTCGCTGATAACCTTTTTCAAATATCGTTCTCTTCACTTCTAAAAAATGAATTGGTTGTAACCTGTTAAAAGCGACCCGATATTTTTACATTATAGTATTTAAAGTTATGATAATTTTCAGAGCGATACTTATTTGAAAAAATCAGTTAGCAATTCTGATTCTAACCAAAAACTGTAAACAACATAAGTTGAATGGAAATATCATTTGACGTATATACACTGAAAGAACCTTAAAGCTCAAGAGAAAACTTCCCTATCCCCTTTTCGGGTGCTAGCAAGGGCCTACGAAGATCTTGCCATTAGGCGAAGCCCGTTCTTGATTCCCACCTTTTCTGTAGTTTTCCTGTAACAGTGAACACGTTCGCCAAACCAATGGTCGCAACTGCACCCGCGTTTACTTAAAGAAAAATTTATTACATTCTCCAGAAAGTTGTTGCGTTCTTCGAGTGGTTTTTGTTTGTTTCCATTATTTCAGACGAAACACCCTCTTATAATCCGCTATAATACCATCTCTGCAGAGGGAATTTTTCCTATATCGGGGCCACAAACCCTCCTCCAAATCCTATTTAAAAATGTCCGTTTTCCTTATCAAAATAAACCAACCTCGCTAAGGAACAAACTCAAATAAATATTTTCTTGTATCATATTATAAGGTTTTATATACTTGTAATATTCATGTGAGAATAAAATACTATTGAAAACACTTAATTCATAAATTATGCAACTTACGTCGTTATAATATTTATCTAATTCTCCATTTTGAAACAACCAATCAGGATATCCTATGAAACTCATCATTTCTGTACTTTTTTCCAAAGTTACCATTTTTGTTTGCTTATCCATCCAATTTATTTGATTCACACTATTAACGAAAGCTTGTTTGAGTCCAAGAATCATTCTTTCGACCTAAAAAATTGATTATGTTACTCCGTTGAAATGTTACAATGGACCTTACGTTTTTCTGAGGACGCAGTTTTATTTTACCAATGTATGAGGGGGAGGTCAAGGAAAGCTTAACCTCAAGTTGGTGGGGTTGCACCCCTTATCCCCCGACCGCTGTCTTAAAGGGGTGACATCGACAATACTATGAAGGATATTTTTACTTACTTCCATGATAATAGTGAAGAGTGTCAGTTTTCAATGACGGATGTAATGAAATCAATTAAAGAAGATTACTACCTCAGAGACGTACAGTCATAGAACGATTAAAGGCTAAATATCATAATAACAATATTTTGTTTTTGGCACAATGTGGTGAGCATAGACGCTCCCCGGCACTTTTGGAGCGCTCTATGAGTCACAAGAATGAGTGGAATTCAAAAAATCCACATGTAAAATCAATCCTCAAAGAACGATCTAAAAGATTGTTCTGAGGTAATTTTATTGTTGACAAAATTTTTGCACTTTTTAAACTCGGTTAATGGCAAAATAAACAAAACTGTAGGTAAAGCGATTTGCCATTATTTATGTCTGTACGAATTTTTTGTAGGGACAATAGTTTTTCACCCCTTTATTTAAGTCACACAAACTTGGGGTTAAACTTTCCTTGACTCCCCCCATACATCGGTAATATAAAATTCCGTCCTCAGAAAAACGCAATGGGAGAGTACTAAAATTGCGACATTTTATTGGACTATTTATTTTGAGGAATATCATTTGTTAACTTAACCCACTTTTGGTTTGGTTGTGTTAGGAAACGTTTGATCGGCGAGAACATAACTAATAGCATATCCCATATAGTTGTTGATTAATAGTGCACACTCTAGCGACCTACAAACAAGAAAATATGTAATATTCATATGAAAAGTGTTGTATGTGAAGTTTCATTTAAAACAAGCATTACAAATAGCGTGAAAATTGATACAAATCTCTATTTTAAGAGTTTTGAGACTTAACAAACTTGAACTACATTAAAGAGCAAAAAAGAGTTGAATTATAACCTGACAACATAAAGATTGTGAATAATATTATATAAAATGTATTTGAATTCAACTAGATAACTAAAATATGGTGCATATTAAATTTAATGTACAGGGTACACCAAGATGTATGTATAGCAAGGTATGTATTAGGGTTACCGGGCAAACGGTGTTTCGGTTGGGTACAGTGGGTCACGCACACATTTACGAAAATAACACGGCCATCTCTGCCGTTTGCCCTGGCACATACATCCCCCCACATGCAATCTATTCTCGTTCAGTGACGCGTGCTTCACCCAATTTTGTTGTGAAAATATTTTATAAAAGTGAGTTGGTATTTTGTTTATAATTGTTTAGTTACCAAGATGATTCCAGAAGTACCTCACCCAACAAAGAAAACACAAAATTATATTTATTTTTCAACGTAGTTTTTTTTAGCTCCATACACTTTTCTCAGCGACGTTCAATAAGTTCGATACCTTTTTATAATAAGAATCGGCAATCTCCTTAAAATAGCCATTAATTACCGACATAACGTCTTCATTGTTGGAAAATCTTTGACCACTGAATCATTTTTTCAGGTATAGGAACAGAAAATAATCCGAGAGGGTTAAATTTGGCGAATAGGGTGCATGAGGTAGCAATTCAAACTTTAATTGATTAATTTTGGCCATTGCAATAACACATGTGTGAGCTGGCGCATTGTCTTGATGAAACAACACTTTCTTCTTAGCGAAATGCAGCCGTTTTTGTTTGATTTCTTCGATTAAACGTTGCAATAAGTTTGCATACAACTCGCCGCTGATAGTTTTTCCTTTTTCAAGATAGTCAATAAAAATGATCCCATGCACATCCCACGCCATGATTTTGCCTGTATATGGAACGGCCTTTGCCTTCTTCAGTCTATTGTTTTGATTATTCCTTTGGTTCGGGTGTGATGAGATGGACCCACGTTTCATCCACGGAATGAAACGCAAAAATTCAGCTTCATTTCTGTGAAACATTACCAAAACTGAATGGAAATATCTTCACGACGTTGTGTTTGTTCCATTGTGAGCAAACGTTGTTAAATAACAGAAATGGTTGATTTAGCTATTCGTTTGTTATTTATTTATTCTTGTTTGAATTCATAACGTTGCTATGGTCACCGTCTAGCCCGATTTACTTTGTGCACAGCGAATCACGATCCATACGTTTAGTTATTTTTGTATGATTTGGTGTAATCAAATTTATCAATACGTTTGTAATTATTATTTTGTTATAGAATGGACAGAAACAAAAAGGAAAGAAAAATAGGAATTCATTCAGAAGAACATATGAAGAGGGCACTGAATGCGATAAAGACCGGCTCAAGTATCGGGACAGTATCAAAAGAATATTCTATATAACAAATATATAAAAAAAAAAGAAAATATTTGACGCCCAACTATTCCGTTACAAAAATATTTACGGCTGTACACGAGAAGGCCTTATGTGAATATTAAAAAAAATACACTTTAATGTTTCGAATATGTCACTGCGCAAACCCGAGAATTGTAGTTTGACAAGAGTAACAGCATTCAATGAAGAAACGGTTAAAATATTTTCTGATAATCTTCAAAATATCTTTAACCGCAGTCCAGCATTTACAGATGGTACTAGCATTTATAATGTGGTTGAAACTGCTACTGGTACTGTGCAAAAAATCCGAGAGTATTACTTCCAAGGGGGCGAAGGAATTGATGTCAAGTAACCAGCGGTGAAAAAGGTACCCTCGTTACTACATGTAACATAAGTGCAGATGGTGTTGCACTGCATCTTGCATTAGTCTTCTCACGTGTGAAAACAAATCGTCGTATGCAAATTGAAACACCACCAGGTTCTCTTACTCTCGCGACTCCATCAGGGTGACCCAACAGTGACCAAAATCAACCAAATTGTGCGTGTAGATCTTCGAATGAGCATCCGGATGATTGCCGAGACTGTAAACGCCGATAAGGAAACGGTTAGAAAAATTTTACACGAGGAAATACATATGACAAATATCTGTGCGAATAAATCTGACTCCTAACCAAAAGCTTTTGCGGCAACGGGTCTGCTCAGATTTCCTTGAAAGGTTTGAAAAAAGTCTGCTTTTAAAGGAACCCGATTTGAGTCAATGGAAGCGGTAAAGCAAAAAACTGTAGAGCTGCTAAAGGCCCTCACCAAGGAAAACTTCCAGCACTGCTTCGATCAATGGAAAAAACTTATGGAGAGGTGTGTGGCGAGGGGAGGGGAGTATATTGAAGGGGAGCATTCGAATGTTGAATAATTTTTATAATACAACCCTTTTAGTAACCAGTTTCGTTATTTAATAGCCAGACTTCGTATTTTCATAAAAATACTGGTTGTTAAGTTAATTTTGCTCATAGTGGTGCAACCCTGTATATTAATAGAATATTCATAGTTTCTTACCTCGATCGTAGAATTGGGGGATCGGAAAATAGTGTATTCAATTGTTTTGAAATATAGTCGGCGATTTCGCCAGAAGTATTTATAATCATTGAATATACAGCTACCCACCACATGTAGAGCTCAACATTAATGCTTGGTGTTTCATTTAAAAATTTAAGAATCAGTTTCAAAAATTTTACATCTGAATCAGTTACATAAAGAAGGTCACTTGATATTATCGTCACGTTAGTACCGTTGAAAAGGTGTTTGAAATAAGTCAGCAACGCGTTTTGTTGCGGTTTTGCTAGTACTAAATTGATTTCATTTTGTAAAGTTTCTACAGTTATTGAGTAAATATCCTCCTCGGCTTGGTCTAGATCTGTAGTATTCGTAACCACCTGAAAAATGTATCATATGAAAATTCATTAAAATTTCGTAGTAATTGAAAAAATATAAATTTAGTTACTAGTTATTATTGGTCGAACGTAACGCATTGGTGTATGGTGACAGGTGTATTTTCATTATAGAGGTTCTATTGGTTGCTTCTATTAAACTTAACAAAGTGGTAAATGTGATGGTACTTCTGTCTAGAATTACGAGTTGTGTCCATTATTCACCCTCTTTCATATGTATATAAAAATGAATATTCGAATTCAAAACGAAATAATGGAGAATAATTCATGCAGCAGTAATTCAATTTCCTCATCAATTTTCTCCTAAGAAAGGGTACAACTTAATGGTTTGATCACAGAGCACAGTTTGTTCAACAGTCAACACATCTCGAAAATTTCGTCATCTGAATGCGACTATTGTTTATTGGCTCTAAGTGTGAAAATTTTTAAAAGTGAAAAAGATTTATGACGCTGCACTGCTAATCAGAACTAAACGATATACGAGGCCTGGCTATTAAAAAAAGAAAACTGGTTACTAAAAAGGGTTTTATTATAAAAATTATTCTATATTTGAATGCTTCCCTTCAATATACTCCCCTCTCCTCGCCACACACCTCTCCATAAGTTTTTTCCATTGATCGAAGCAGTGCTGGAAGTTTTCTTTGGTGAGGGCCTTTAGGAGCTCTGCCGTTTTTTGCTTTACCGCTTCCATCGACTCAAATCGGGTCTCTTTCAAAGCAGATCTTTTTCTAACCTTTCAAGAAAATCTGAGCAGACCCGTTGTCGCAAAAGCTTTTGGTCAGGAGTCAGATCATTTGGCATCAACTTCGCACAGACTTTTGTCATGTGTAATTCCTCGTGTAAATGGTTCTAACCGTTTCTTTATCGGCGTTTACAGCCTCGGCAATCATCCAGATATTCATTCGACGATCTGCACGCACAATTTGGTTGATTTTGGTCACTGTTTCCGGAGTTGAAACAGTCACAGGTCGACCTGGGTGCTGGTCATCTTCACTGCTCTCTCGGTCCTCAATAAAGCGCTTACACCACTCAAAAACACGCGCATGAGATAGATAATTGTCTCCATAGGCCTCACAACAATTCATTGCACTCAGTCATTCAGTTTTTTTCAATTTAACGAGAAATTTGTGATTGATTCTTTGCTCCGGTTTTTCGTCACACATGGTTTCCGGCACGAGAAAAAAACACGTTCGTTTCAAACCGCTACTGCACAAATACTATAATAGTGACGGAAACGTGTTTTGGGACGTGCATAGACAAGATATCTAAATACCCAACGCACTACTCGTTTTTTACCCCGCCCGTCTTGAGCGCCCTCTAGGCGCGCAGTCTCGTTATTTAATAGCCAGACCTCGTATGATTGATGGGTTAATACTAATGAAAACATAAGATCAGAATTAATACAGTAAAGAAAGCTTTTGTCGGAGCGTTTGAACTCCGAGTAACCGAAAGTTACTGAAAAACTCTTCTTCTTTTCTGCATCAATAATAACCCTGTGGTATAAGTATAAATATATGGTAGAATTTTTAGTTACCGTGTCTATGAAATCTGAAACGTCAGTTACAACATCTGCAGCTTTCTGAAGTAAGTCATCCTCTGCTGATGTTCCTGTGTAATTCATAAACACTATGTTTACAATATATTTTATAATATTATTATGTACATTTTTAACTAATTCTTGATAATCGGTTTCGTCAATTTCTTTGTTCCTTTTTCTGTTTCTTGGATATTTGTACGTTTTAGAAGGACTGGAAATACGTTAACTTTAATATCCCACCGTTTTTTATTCGAACAGTTAGTTTCATCACAATTTCCTAATTTTTTCAAACATTATAAAAATATTTGACAACGTTCTCTCCGGTTAAATGTCCTTATTTGTCAATTCCGATAGAAGATCTATGAGCGTTAGTAGTTGATGGTTAGATTCAAGAAACTGGCGGATTTACAGATTTATTTTTGACATGAATCAATTGAAATAACGTATGTCTACGTGACATACGGATTTGCTCATTTTCATACGAGGGCTGCTACTTAAGTTTTGAGATATGGAAGCACTGATATATGAAATCTGACATCATAAAGTTTTATATTTTTAATGATAATTGTACTCAGAACGTGTTGACATACGAGGGCTATTTGAGTTGTTTACAGATAATTAATTCGCGAACATTTTCGTGTCAAACCACCGTGTTCCGTTGGTTTACGGAATTCAATCGGGATCACACTTCGCTACAGGATGAATTTCGCGAAGCTCGTCCGAAATCGGCTGTTTTGCCAGAAAACACCGATGCTGTGCGTCAACTGATATTACAATATCGTCATATGACATATCGCATACTTTAAATATTGCGTGAACATTTGGATGTCAAAAATAATTGTTCGCGTTGGATACCGCATAATTTTATAACCGCTCATGTCGATTGGTGTAAAGAAATGGGCTCGAAACTAAACAACAATCGACTGTATGGGTCTTTCAAGATGAGTCAAATCCAACGAAAGTTGTTTGCTGGATATGACACCGTTCCATTGGAGCGACGTCAATTCTGAACGGTACACCAACATTTTCTTGCCATAAAAGGCAAGGAAGCAAATTCAGGAAAATCAATCGCAGAAGATGAATCATTCTTCACCACGACATGCGATTTCTCACACATCAGTTCAAAGAAAAACGTTTTTGAACAGTCAAAACATCGAATTGATGGGTCATACGCCATACAGTCCTTGTTTGGCTCCCAATGATTTTTCTACACCTGAAGAAGCGGTTCATACGTTCAAATCACGTTTTGGAGGTACTTCAATCGGAGTGGAAAAAATGTTTCGAAAATTGGTTCAAACGCATGTAAAAGTGTATTGATCTTAAGGCCAATTTTACAACCTAGGGTGAAATTGGAGATTAAACTGAAGTTTAAGCTTTGATTTCATTACAGGTCATAGTTAAACAGATATTTTTCTGCCAGATGTCACAAATTTAACCAAATTTTTTCCGATAGTTGTTTTAAAGTTGAATTGTTTCAGAAAGTTGTATGAATAAAGATCAAAATAATCGTGCAATTTCTATGGATAAGTACTTTTGGTTAACCTTGTGAATAAATAGTTGAAACAATAACTCGGAAGAAAAAGGAAAAAAATTAAGAGTTGGTGAGGGAACTTAATAATGAAAATAATAAAAACGGTCATGTTTTCGATAAAACCACAAAAAATTTAAAAAATGTGTGACAATTTAAAGATTCGCTCTAGAACTTTTTTTTTCTTGGCGCGACGTCAAGTGTAAATCTTCGATCATTCTACCAAAACTCTTTATAATATTGTAAAAATGTAAACAATAAGAAAAAGTTAGATTCGAATTTTCCGTTTGTCGGTAAACGCCATCTATAATACGTGATAAAGGCGGTATCTGTAGTTTAAGCCGACTTTTGCGGTTTAAACTTCACTTGTAAAATTGGGCCTTAATGGAGCATATTTTGAAAAACAATAAAGCTGTAAATAAAATAAAATTAAAAATATTTGTTTTTATTTGTCTATCTCAAATCTTTAGTAATAACCCTCGTATTTGTGAGAAATAAACAGAGTTACATTTTTTGTAAAATAATACTATATAAATATTTATAGTATTAAAGTTGTAGAATGGCATAGCGTAATACAAGAAAATCAGAGGAGAAACATTGATACTATTATAGAAAAAAAAATACAATAGCTTTTTGGTGATCATACAGAGCGAGTTATATAACATAAAGTTAGAATTTATGAAAACAAATTTCAGATTTCAAAGGGGACCACTTTAGTTTGAAAAAAGAGAAAAAATTGTTTGCGATTCTACTAAATTTTTGTAGAAAAGGTTTTTTTACACAAGACAATATGGATATGTATTTAGTATACTGCAATAAATATTATATATAAAAATAAAAAATTTTCCGCCCATTGAAATCCTCTTGCTTAGGCTACAGCCTGCTACTACCGATTCAAGATGTTGAAATTTTGTATATGTTACAAACTTAATATCATTTTTATATGTAAAAAGTATTGAATTTTGAGGAAGCTACGATGATGATCCTAAAAGTACCTGGCCCAATAAAGAAAACACAAAAAATTACACAGTGTTAATCCATTATTTTTGGCGATTGCAATAACGAATTTGAGAGCTGGTGCATTGTCTTGATGAAACAACACTTTCTTTTTATCCAAATGCTGCCGTTTTTGTTTGATTTTTTCGCTCAAACGTTGCAATAAACTCTCTTAATACTCGCTGTTTTTCTTTTATCAATATAGTCAATGAAAATTATCCCGTGCACATCCCAATGCCATGACCTTGCCAGCAGATGAAACGGTTTTTGTCTCTTTTGGAGTCCATTATTTTGATTGTTCTTCTGTTTCGGGTTAACTCATCTTCTGAGACGATCCTCGTACAATGAAAAGACCATCAGCATTGTATTGTATTTTCAAAATGGGGCAATAAGTCGTTCTTGACAAAATGCTAATGAACAAAGTATAAAAAAACCACTGTTGGTTAGAAGTAGGTATAAAGTAGGAAAAGTGGTACTGTTTATATTAATTTATCGTAAATTAATAATAATTTAGTTTAGATACACTTCAGCTGAGAATACTGAAAATATAAATTAATATTATTATTATTTTATAATCGAAGCATAGTTACCTTGGTAATGGGCTTGTTTGATAAATTTGGCCAACATACAATACATTTTCAGATCCATTGTAATTATTCGGACTTACGCTAACCCCTAAGAATATATCCATCAGTAAGATTCTTTTGACTTGAGCATCTACTTTCCACCAATCAAAAAAATACGCACTATCATTTCTGGCAACAGTCATAAAACCAGGAACAATTGGTAAACTTATTTTCTCTAATACTCCATAAATCGATGTAATACCTAGTGTATCAAGGGTATCTAAAAGTAAATAAAGCAACATACTATTATATAAATCATCAATCCCCTCATGTTGTTATGACAAAAGATTTTTTTCTCATTAACAATCAAAACATATGCAGTTCTTTAATCTATTGAGATAGCTTCAGAGTATCTCTATCTCTCAAGATTTTAAATTTGAGGTTTTTGATTTTACAAACAGGCCTGTGTATCGAACCATGTCGAATGCCTGGCTAATGTCTAAAAATATTGATGTGCAGTATTTTTTTCTTCTAGTGCTTGATTTATTGCATGGCTTATCCTGTAATTTTGTTGTTTAGTTGAAAGTATCTTCCTGAATCCAAACTGGTCTAGTGGTATCCACTCCTCTGTGTTTGGGTCTAAGTTTATACAAATATTTCAAGGACCTTCGATAGGTTTGGTAATAAAGTTATTGAACGATATGAAGAGACAAGTGTTTGGTTTTTCAGCCCTGTTTTGGGATTATTACCATTTCTACAGTTTTCAGCAGTTTTGGCCAGTAATTGAGACGTAAAATAGTATTGAATAAGCAGGTGATAAGTAAAAATAACACAAGATATAGTACTTTGAGTGCTTTGTTTCAACACAATTAGAAATTATTATTAAAGCTATTGCTGTTAAAATTAAAACTAAAACAGTTCATCAAGATACTTCATAACTATTGATACAGTCATACAAGATTGACGGGTAGATTAGAAGATATTTAATTTACCTAAATCCATACATGACTGGTAAAATATTTTGCTTTTATTAACAGCTTCTGGTAGGTCTGCATCATCGTCGTCTCCACTTAAAGCACTCAAAGAAGCAATGAGAATTTTCTCATTAATTGACGTAAAACTTGAAATTGATTTCCACCAACCATAATTAGGATGTTGCTCTGACCATCTGCCACATACATATTGATAAAAATTATCGCAGGGATCTACAGTTTGATCCATCGACCATAAGTAATTCGCAGCTGTTCGAAGACATTCATCTGTACGACAATAGGTTACTGGAAGTTTAGCATCTGAAAATAAACTACTTTTTAAAAATATTTGTATATGTATTTGATGGGTAGTACGTAATTTAGGGCTTATACATTAAAAATTAGTATTTTTTGGAAAAAAATGTATTATCAATAGCAATTGTAATAACATTACAATAAAATATTGGGATTTTCAAGTTACAGAAGAGGTTTATGAATCTATATCTATCTATAACTTATATAGTGTGTACCAGGACTTGATGTAAAAAAGTTGGGAGTGAAAATAATGCTGAGTTATAGGCCTTTGAAGTTGCGAAATCAGAACTTATATTTAGGGATATTTTCTAAATTATACATTCGGACATTATGAATTTTTAGTTGATGATTACTTAAGTCTATTTTTAGTGTGTTTGACGAAATAATAATTCCACACTACTATATGAAGGCCAGAGACAGCTCATGTCCAATGTTTAAGATTTCATATCTTTTTCCAGTTCCATTAGAAATGTTTAATTGTGTTTTAATGCCTCATGAGTGAGCATTTTCAATAAATAATTACAATTTATGATAATATTCTTCAGAATGTCTCTTTATGGCGAACGGTTTCCTTGGCATGTACAATGAAGAGGACATTTAAAAAAAACATTGAAAAATTGATTTTTGCTATCTTTAGATTATACAAGTTGGCCCTTAATCGTAACTTAACTTGAATATAAGTTTCGATTTGACCACTTTAAATGTCTATAACTCAGAAACGTCACCTACTCACTCCCGAATTTTTTGCATTAAGACCAGGAACACCTTGTATATTCAAAACTAAATATATACTACCTCTAATTGTTGAGAGTTTATAAACTGTCAACTGTCACATTGCTTTTAGCCCATGTGATTCAAATATACAAGCGATGTAAACTTCAGCAAAATTATTATTAATAAATTAAATATTATAAATACTAGAAATTGTTATTTTTCGTGGAACATAGACACAACAAACCACTTATGCATACACACTAAAACAAATTGAAGCATGTTGTAAAACTACAAGAAATACACTCGTGAAATTATTTTTGGAAAATGGTATTAAAAGTGTGCCAGTGGAAGCTCTATAAAACTAAGCAATGAATAAATATCTCTAATCAAATCTAAAATTACTCTCAGCACTTTAGGACTGATTCGATTTCTACACACTACATTTACAGTTCTTCCCATATCAATTGTAAAAGACAGTTATGCAGTTAATCAATATTTCATAAGTATGCATAGCACTAATACCAAATTGAGATATGAAAAATAATGTTTACTCCCCGTATAAAATTCGGTAAACATCTAACAAACCGTCAGTCCACGTGGACTCATCATCTCCACTGTTTATCAATGAAAATATCGAATCATAAACATAAATGCATTTCTATTGGCCGAAGCTGTAAGTACACAATTTCTTCGAAATATTCCTGCCAGTAAGTCTGTGATAAGCATTGGTGTGTCATGGTGAGATTTATTAAATACATAAATTTCTTCAAATAAATAGAAATATGACGTTCTTTAGACCATCGGCGAAGGAAGACAATGAAATTACACAGTGTGTAGTGAGAATAAAGACAGGTATGAATTTAAAAATAAAAATTAATGATTCTAAATTTCCTCTTGAAAATATATACTTTTGAGGCTTGATGTCAAGCCTTTCGCAGTTGACACTTAATATTCATTATAAGTTAAGCTGTAATTTTACTTTGAGGTGGATCAATACCGATATTAGTATTAATTTGCCTCCAGTATATCGTGAGTAAATGCTATTAGCTAACGGGTTAGTTCGTTTATTTGCGTACATGTTTTTTTTTATCAATTTATTTGAGCAGCATAATAAATAGGTTACTGAGGCTTCCAAGTTTTCTATCTGTTTGGCTCTGCGATATGAAAATAGCTAAATGGTATAAAGATGTAATGAAAGTAATAATAAAGAAAAATTTTTTGCAGGTTCAGTTTTAATTTTAAAATTTTCACCGATGAGTTTGTAAACTGAAAAAATCTCGTTCTGGAGTTAATATTCGCAATCAATGAATAGATGATCTAAACTGATCGTGTGTTCTAGCTTCCGGAAGACCCTTACATAAATACTCTAATGATTATTGACAAATCACGATGTCACGATTTCGGAGTTATGCCTAAGCTATGGAGAAGTATCTCATATGTGAAAAAATTTGGAAAAGTGTCCAACTCTATACCATAAATAAAATTTCAAAAATCGTCCAGAAGGGCGCTGGTGCAGACATTCTCATTATTCTTACCCTCCGTAGCTTAAGCTCTTGGGGACAGAATTAATATTATATTGTTATCACTATTTCTAAGGAGGTATTTTATAATTCCTTTTGCACGAACAAGGATCATCTGTAGTAAGGGAAAAAATCGATAATTTTGTTATTACATCTATTGTTTTATTTTCTACTTTATTTTTGTTGGTTAGCATGTTTCAATAATTTCTATTATCGGGAGGGAAGCTGTTTTTTTATTATTAGTATTTTCCATTTTCCTCTAGAACAAATCTCAATCACAAGAAACCAGTAAAGATTATTCAATGTTGAAACAAATAACAACCTCAGTCAATCATTATTTTGTTTCTATGGAATTTTTAATCTAATGGTACTGTGTAATGTGTAGAAAGATGCGGTGCAAAAATAACTTTTAACAGTTCACTGGAACGCTTATGTAAAAGCTACTTACATAACGATATAAATATTACCATTATAATAAAAAAAACTATTGCTAGAAGTAATAAAATAATTGATAGTTTCTTAAAAAACTTTTGTTGTCTAAATCTGGAACAGAAAATAATGTTGTTTGTTAAATAACCCTAAGCAAGACTAACCGAAATATATATCAATAAATACATTTTGTTTTAAGTACCTAGTAGTTGCCTGCTATATCAATTATTTATTAAATAAAACAATATCATTTTTTTATTACATACTGTTGTTGTAAATGTTAAAATAATTTTGTCGTAGTTTTGTAGTTTACTGATTGTTGATAGTAGAAAATATTTGTTAATCTAAAGATACAATAGTTTTATGTAACACAAATTCTCTCTGGAAAGCAAACAATTCCTCATAAATACAATAGCATATTTATTTGTACTACCAGAAAATTACTATTAATTCATTTCCACCCTGCAAAAAAGCTTTCTTAGGGCCTTATCATACTAGCGGATTGTGAGCGACTTCAAAGCGGATCGATCACTCCGCGTACGAGCAGCGAATTCGTTGCGGACGCGCAATAGCAGTGTGAACGCCATTTTGTACTGTCACGTACAAACGTCAGTATGTTGTCAGCTATGAGCCCACTCGTATTATCATGGGAGATCCTGATTGTAAAACAGAGTTATTAATAAGAGGAATTCAAAAGCAGAGAATTTAGTGATCGTAATTAAAAAAAAGCCTAGGAAGAGATTTGCAATATAAGAAAGAGAAGCGATGATTATGCAACAGAGAAAAGAAAGAAAAAATGTTATGATGTTGAAGATAAAAGTAATAGTTTAATGCATAGGATGGACGAGAGGATGAATGAAGACAGAAAAAGTAGTGATAGTGAGCTCAAATACAACTTTGCGTTGTCTCTGGTTGATGATTTAAAATCAATTCATCCAGACTATAAAATAGATGCCAAAATGAAGATCATGGGAGTTTTGAAAAAATACGAGCATATGTCTAACAGGTATACTCCATTGCAGCCAATTAATTATTCACCAAGTGTTTATGACGAGAACAGTAACGCTGAAAATACAATTTATAATGAATTTTTTTTTCTGAATAGTAATTTCCTAAATCCTGATACTTACCACCTTTTATTGTGATAATTTAATCGCTACTGTAAAACCACCATTATTTTGATAATTAGTGAGTAACTTATAATTAACCTTATAGTAATTACGAGCCTTTCTTCAGGTGCCACTGAAAATGAGTGTCTTCATGTCTTAAATCAGTTCGTATTATATGCAATAACATAAAATATAGGTCTTGACATTCGCAGGTAAGTACGAAATTTTTTTATTCGTTTGCAAAACAACATAGAGCAGTCGCTCTTTTCCATTCGATTAATCTATGATATGTCCTCCCAAATTCGTCGATGCTTTCGTTTACGTCTCCGGCGTCTTCGAACAAAACCAACAGTAGTGTTTTCTCCTCGGAATCTACTTTGTTAATGAGTGTATTATGCGCTACAAACACGCGACGAAAACGTTGCCACGCGTCCGCGACGTCCTCGCGGCGTGTTCGCGACGAATTCATTGCACGCCCGCTCCGCACAGCAGCCGCTCGCAAGCTCATTGTATGATAAGACTGTTAAAACGTATACTTCTGGCAGAAAATAGAAGCTATTGATTAAATCAAAAAGTAAATAGCTATTTTAATATGTAATATTTACATAAGTTAAATTTCCTATTTGCACCCCTCTAAAAATCGTGAAAAGATTATCGGAACAACTGCTACAATTTTGCACATGTACGGTAGAAAATCCTGATTCTCGCAGAAAATAAATTCAACTTAAAAAATATTACACATGTTTCGCTTTGTTTTCAACCTTCTTCTTCTTCGTACTCCATTTTAGGCAGATATTGCCTGTTCATTTTTCGCAGCATGCCTATTGCCTCAATCGATGGTGGCCTTTCCATACTTATTCTCCCCAGTGATGAGTTGTCTCGTGCTATCCTTACTATTCTTTCCTCGCTCATTATACTTATGTGTTCGTCCCATTCGCGCTTTCTGCTCAGTACCCATTCGTTAATATTTTCCACTCTGCATTTTTGCCTTATGTTGTCGCTACGTTCCATGTCTAGGAGCGTTTTTCCAGTAATTTTTCGTAGGACTTTCATTTCGCTTGTTTGTTTCAAGGAGACTTTGTTTTTGTTGTATCAGGCCGAGTTTCTGCTGTGTTTTCAATCATTATTAACTAGTTTGCACCCTCAGATAAAGTGAAGAAAACATGAAAGTGAATTGATTGTTACCTGGTAAAGAATGATCCGTTGGCCCGCGCTTGCCTTACCCTTGGTAGTTGGGTCGGTTTCCCTTAAAATAAGTAAGTGTACACCTAGACTGAAGGGAAATTCTGGAGGGTGAATATCGAAACGATAGTTGTAACGGTGACAACTAGCTGAAGAAATAAATGCACTAGAAATGCAATATAAAACAATCACATTAGAAATCCATGAAGGACTAACACAACCCTACTTCTATCAGCTACAAAATTTTGATCAAAACTTACAATATCTAAACTATTTAAAATTATCTCTGTAGTTTTCCTTCATTCTCCGAAGACGTTGAATTGTTTATCAAAACGAGCGCGAGACATTGTAATTGTGAGTTTTGGTGTAGTGGTAGTGTAAACAGTGTGTTCAGTATGAATATCGCCAACGGTTCCAAAAATTCCAGCTTAGTACAAATGAAAACAAAGCGAATCATGTGTGATCTTCTTTGAAATGGAATTAATTAAAATTAATAATAAAAGTACGACCATTGGAGGAGTTGATCCGCCCTTAAGTCCAATTTTACAACCTAGACTAAAACTGGAGATTAAACTTTGGTTTAAACTCTAGTTTAAGTCAATTGCTTTACTTTACAGTTAAGGAGACATTTTTATGCCAGTTGTCACTAGCGTGGAAATATAACAAAAACTATTCCGATATTTGTTTTAAAGTTGAATTGATTAAGAAAGTTGTATAAAGCAAAATGAACAAAGAATAATTTGCAGTTGCAATTTCTCTAACAATGAAGTAGTACTTTTGGCTAACCTTGTGAAGAAATACAAAATAACAGTCGGATCCAAAAAAGTGATACGGTAATTTGGAAAAAGAAAGTGGGGAGGAAACCACAACAAATTTGAAAAATAATTTGGACAATTTAAAGATTTACAAAGAGACGAATAACTTTTTGATTTCTCGGCGCGTCGAAAATATTGATAAATTCTTCATCATCGTCGAATTTATCAAATATTACGTACAAATTTTCAATCATTTTACCAAAACCCTTTATTATATCGTAAAAATATGAGCAATTTGAAGGTTAGAAAGTTAGATTCGGATCCTCCGTTTCATGTTAAAGTTTGTCGGTAAACGTCATCTATAAAACGCGAAACAAAAACGGTATCTGTGGTTTAATGTGACATTTGAGGTTAAAATTTAACTTATAAAATTTGGTATTGAAAAATTATATTTTTCTTGGTTTTTTTCCTTTCCTTTTTGCAAACAGTACAAATAAAAATAAAGCTAACTATGACCGATTTTTCTATCAAATCAAGGTCTTTCTGATTAAACAAACAGTAGTAATAATATTTTAAACTTTAACAGCTTTTTCGGGAGAGTGAGATCCAGCAATAGAAAAATTGTTCGATATGTTTTTAATTCTATTTTGGATAGATTAATAATCTCAAAAGTAAGATAGATAGTTTTTGTTTTTCAATTTTGCGTTATTGGTTCAATCCAAAATATCACACGCTTTAGTTTTTTTTATTGAAACTTGAATTATATTTTAAATGAAATTTCAACATCCCTATAAAAACATCCGTTTGTTTTGTCTAGATTTCACTTATAAATATGTAAAATGAAGTTAACTTACATTTTTGCCCCAGATTTAACTTCAATTAAGTGATCTCCCCGATTATTTGAATTTCCTGCAACAAAAAAGGAACCAATTCGGTAACCATTACATATATTCTTCATTGTTAAGGAAGCCTGAACTGAACTCATCCATTTTTATGCATTCACTAATTTCATAAAAAATTGAACTATTTACAATGTGTGATGAAAAATACTGTTACGAACAAGCTAGCGAAATGGTTCTGTCCAGCTACAATGGAATTTTAAAATGTGGCGAATTCGCTCGGCGCCTATAATCTGTTTTTTATAGATGACGGACGTGCCTTTGATCAACTTTTCATTATAGAGGGCGGTTTATTACAGTATTTATTTCAAATAATTTCTAGGAAAATCTATATATTGATTTCTTTTTGCACTGGAGCTTTATATAATTCTATTTGTAGTATATAAATAAATTTAAGTAGCCCAGTTTCAAATAATAGTCATAGTGAAAAGAACTAATTAGTAAAAGTAATCGCAGAAATTATTAAAGTGATATTTACAAATAAATTATTATAAGTTAACTGTATTTTATAGTGTGTAAATAAATTAAGAACGTAAGAGACAGTGTTTATTAATTCACGAATAGAAAGTGTGTAAATAAATATGAAAAACGTTACAATAGGATCATTATTTTATTGAAAAAAAAATAAGAAGTCAACATAAAATTTGACTTAATCATTCAAAGTACTACCATTAGCTAGCCATGTACTTATCTCAAAGTTGAATCGACGCTTGGAAGTATTTCTTGTTGACACATCGTTATTTAAACGTTCAAATACCTCAATTAGGTGTTTGAATGAACAAATTTGCTAAAAATCACTCAAGTCACAAAATAAAACCTATTTCCAAATTTATACGCTTTTCAATATTAGCTTGCATTGCATTTTTTGTAGAAAGCAAACGTTTTGTCCATCCGTCCTTTTGTAGCAACCATATCTCCTTACACCAAACATGTAGCCAGCTTGAGTTATATGTACAGGGTGGGCCAGAAAGGCGTACGATTTTACAAACTCTCTTGCGTTTGAACGTTATGAGAGAGAGCTGCGCGAGTGGTGGGGATGAGTAGCTCGGTTCTCGGAAATTTAATTGCGATGGATCACTCCACCGGAGCGAACCGTGCATTCTGCATTATATATTATTACAAAAATGGTGATGGTTTGTTTCGACGTGAGTTTGGATTACATGACATAAATCAGTGTGCGAGGGAAAGTGTGATTCGATCATGGGTCAGAAAGTTTGAAACTACTGGTTCGACTCTCAATCAGAAGTCTACGGGACGCCAAGATCAACAAGAATAGAACACACAATTTAACAAGTTAGAGCTTCAGTTCAACGTAATCGTGGTCTATCGACTCGCAGGCGATCAGCCGAACTTGTGGTATCCAGAACATCTTTGCGTCGCATTATGTCGAAAGATCTGAAATTACACCCGTATAAAATTCAACTTGTGCAAATTACAGCCAAATGATTTAATTTTAACGCGAACTTTTGTTGAAATTCTGTTCTCCGACGAAGCCCATTTTCACTTAAATGAGCATGTCAATAAACAGAATTGCCGTTACTGGGCTGCAAATAACCCACGTGCAAAACATCAAAAGCCGAAAGGAACCGTGGTAATCAACAGGAGCAATCTGTCACTGCAAATTCTGAACGATACATAGCCATGTTTGCTGGGAAACTGATATCTCACCGTGATGACATTGCATGGACCTAACACCTCCGAATTTTTTTATGTGGGGATACCTGAAAAGTAGAGTCTACTCCAATAACCCAGCCACGCTTAATCAATTGAAGACCAACATCCGAGAAGAAGTAGGAATCTAGATTCGAGGAATGTTTGCAGCGCGATTGTTACCTCCAGAAAATTCTTGTCGTTGGGACAAGGCGTCGAATGCAAAAGTACGAGGATGGTCCCAGAAATACCAGGTCTGACCAAAGATGGCGATAGATGTTTGAAAAATACCACTGTGTTAGAAAGTATACAATCTATACAGCATATGTGTCAAGTTTGTAAAGGCCACGTTGTTTGATAACCATTAATAGTAAACCTTTTCAGTGAAAATGTGAATATGGAAAAAAATTGGTCATCGTAATGTGATACAATACTTTTATATGAAAGGCTGACCAATATGAAAGCTGAACTAGATTCTACTCACAGTGAGACTTCTCCTTGGATATCAAGAGTAAAATATTGGGTAGCAGTGTTTGAACGAGGCAGTACGACCTGCGAAGACCACCATCGCAGTGGTCGATCAAATGTGGAGACGACTCCAGAAATGTTGAAGAAAATCCACAATGCGGTACTTGATGATCGTCGACTGAAAGTGCGCGTACTAGCAGACAAAGTAGGTATTTCAAAAAGTGCGATACATCGCATATTAATTTGGACATGAAAAAGCTGTGCTCAAGATGGGCGGCGCGTTTGCTCACAATGGAACAAATACAGCGTTGAAAATATGTTTCCATCGAGTGTTTAACAATGTTTCACATAAATAAAGCTGATTTTTGCACCGTTTCATGACCATAGATAAAACGTTGACGAAACGAAACAAAAGTACAATCAAAACGATGGACTGAAAAGGGAGAATCAGCTCCAAAGAAGGCAAAGACCGTTCCATCTGCAGGCAAGATCATGCCGTCGGTATTTTTGGGATGCGCGTGGAATTATCTTCATTGACTATGTTGAAAAAGGAAAAACTATCAACGGCTAGTATTATGCGAACTTATAACAACGTTTCAGTGAAGAAATCAAACAAAATCGGCCGCATTTGGTTAAGAAGTGTTGTTTTATCAAGATAATGCAACAACTCAAACATTCGTTATTGCAATGGGGCCAAAAGTAATGAATTAACAGAGTTGGTCAAAGATTTTCCGACAATAAAAAGGTGATATCGGCATTTAATTGCTATTTCGATGAGCTTAACGATTCTTATTATAAGAAGGGTATCGAACTTATTGAACATCGCTTGGAAAAGTGTATGGAACTAAAAAGAGATTACGTTGAAAAATAAATATTTTTTTCCAAACTTTTTGTGTTTTCTTTAGAATGTGATCTGATTTTAAGAACCCGCTAAAAGTTACAATCGAAATTTAATTAACACAATTATATTTTTATTTTCATTTACGAAATCAAAAAATTACTAAGCAGCATTGTTGTTTAGATTTAATCAATATCCATTGAAAATTCACTTAGACGGGAAAAATTAATTTAGATAAAATAACGATTGTCACCTGTAACGACACATATCAGAAAAAGTTGAAATTTTAATTTGTTATTATAGAACACTAAATCTTTTAATTGAACAATCAGCATAATGATTTTTTTCCCAAATGAAATAGAAACATTACTCACCATCTACACTAAAAACTCTACCATTCACTATATTTCCCTGGTTTACACGAAAATCAATATCAGGTTGATAGGCAAAGTTGTCCATATTTGTAGTTCGAGTTCCTTAACGATGAAAGTATAAAATCGTGGAATAAACGTATTCAACTATGCCCGTAATGCATATAACTGAGGGCGGTTTATCGATTGTCATTCCATTATTGATTATAAAATTAACTTTAGACAAAACATTTATTATTTACAACGAAGTTACATTATTGTGTCGCGTTTAGAATGGTTGATTTTCCCATTAGGCATAGAACTATTATTTTATGTACGTTTGAAGTCAAAAAAAATTATTGTAAGATTCTATTACAGAGTGCGCTAACAAATAAATTCAATTTGTATTAAATTGAGGCAATTTTATTATTATTCTTCTCTATATTTCCACAGCACTTATATTTATCAGGTGTACACAATATTGTTACGAGCTTGTCCATTACGAGTACATGGACCGTGAAGCCGGTCCTGATCGATTACGTTAATATAATCTAAAATTTGTATGTACGCAACGGGTACAAATTTACAAGAAATAAAGCTACAAACCTTCGAACTGTTTTTATAACTTATTCATGGTATGTTATGACCGTTTGTATAGAATCAATTTCTAGGGGGCCTTTTCGTTTGTTTACATTCTGGAACCGAATTATCGAGAAATTCGTTTTGTATAAATAAGCGCCGTTTTATCAGGGAGGAAATCAATAAATAATTTGATATCATTCCGAACACAACGGTATAGACAAGTAAACGGTGTATAATATTGTAGCGAATATTCGCGAAGTTACCAGCATGCAAAAATAAAGTCAATCTTCTAGATGTCTGTAGAAAAAACGAGACAAAGAGCCAGACAGATATAAGACGAAGCGATCAACACGAACAGTCAATTGAACAATAGAAAGTGTCAATTGGATATAAAAGTGTATCATATGATCAATTTGGTTTATTAAAGAATTTGTCGATACATTCAAATCTTAATTTAAGAGTATTTAAATTTGTAGTGCAGCAATCCAGTAGTCGAACCGTTAAATTTAAAATTTCCTAATTACAATAACGTGACAATATATTAAGAATTAGATAAGTGTTTAGTGATAAGTCTTAATGTATAGTTTAGTGAATAGTGTAGTGAATTTAGGGTGTATAAATAAATTAAGTAAGTAAGCAATAAACACCACGTGTATAAATTCAAATAAAATAAATAAGTTAGAAGGAATACAGCTCATTTGAGTCAAGTGTGGGGTGATTTAAATAAATTAAAAGATAAAAAAATACAATATATTACCACTATACATCTTTGTTTAATATAAAAAATATGCCCGCCTTATTCCCTTTTGGTATTTTATTGTCCATTTATTTATTGTAGTGATTACAATTGGAAATGAGGTCGTATGCTGCAGATCATAATTTGGTGCAGTATACAATGTGATTCAATGTTTCACGCCTGAACGTAACACAATTGAATCAATGTTTAAAGTATTCTGTATCTACGGATTTTTCGAAATCTCTCCGTTAACAGAAGCGATGCGACTGATGTAACAGTTTCAATGTTCTAATATGATTTTTCAGAACATGTAGGTTTAGATGCTATTCATAGTTATAAGTTACAATGTAGAATAAAGAATCCTGAGACAAATGAGGATGTGATCATATTACCTAGTAAATTTAATATATCGCTACTTTCCGGAAAGACCGGCATAAAAACAGTGCCGCATCAGATTCTTAAAAATTTCAGAAGAATTCGTCACATCTTTAGTTGTGTTTTTTTACTGTAAAAACGTAAGTTGATCTTTTTTTTTATTTTATAAGTTATGCCTCTTTTTAAAGTATAATGTAACATTATTATTATAATACGTTTTGGTCTATAAAGTTGCGGTTACATAAGATAAGAATTCGTACGATTTTATGGTTACAACCTTCTCTTATGAATTTTTATGAACTCGTAAGACTCACTAAATACGACCAAACCATTTTGTTTTTTCAAATGTATTCCTAAGAGCGTTTTCACGAATTCGTTGCGGCGCCTGTCATGCGTCCACGTCGTCCTCGCGACGCTACCTATCCGCGCCCGCTCAGCCCCGCAGCCGCTTGCAAACCGCTAGTATGATAAGACCTTAAGGAATCCATGCTATCCTGTTCGAAGGTGGAAAATGGAACTGTGAACAAGTTACCACTTTGATGGAAAAAGAAGATCGCTTTGGGATAAAAAAAAGTAAACAGAGAATTTAACAAAAAACTCTGGAAAGAAGGAGCTGTAAAATTGGGATTAACAGATATTAAATACCCTTTTTTTATTTCATTGGAATAAAAAATTAACAAATTTGATGGGAATTTAATTGAAACAAACATTATTTGAAAATAATTTGAGAACATTTTATTCTTTGAATTGGAGTAATAGATTTATTTAATTTATAGAAATATTGTGTGAACTTGTTCCCGACTTCGTAGACTCTATTATAACATCGTTGTCGGTTATTTTTGTTTGATGGCTGCTGATTATTCAAAGTAGCTTCTGGCGAACCTTTTAGATCAATCACGTCTACGAAGTCATCACAGAGTAGATCTTCCAAACCAATTGTCTATACAATCTCCTAGCGATGGTGATACGTCATAATCAGATACCGCGAAAACTTTTGTTTTATAATTTCAGTTCATCTTTATAAACTATGTTAATGAATGTTTTTCTTAACGATGTTTTTACTTATCTTAGTATTAAAATCAATTTTTGTTGTGGATCAATATACTCTTGAATATTTGAGTGTTTGTGAAGTTTATAATCAAATGTAGATAGTGACATAGGTGTATATACAAAAAATTTTTAAGAATTTTTTCTAAGCTCTTCATATGATCTCTCAAATTTCCTTCTAGATGCGAAATACTTGTGAACCCATACCCTTCTGTTCAAATTTTCCAATAAAAAACTTTACGGCAAGTGTATCTAATACATATTCAAGCTCATTAGGTTGATCCAACTCTGAGCGACGAAAGTTCGCAATCACTGTAATCACTTTAATTCATAAGAATTCAAACGAAATTTTTATTCCGAATTCGTGGGAATAAATTGCCGTACAAATTGTTATCTAATGTAACCGCAGCCTAATAACCAATTAATTGATGTTTATTTTGTCCTATGAGTTCTTAGACAGTCTTTCATGGAATAAAGAATTATTACACAAGGGTAAATGTTATATTTTGAGTTAGGTTCTTTTCGACTAACAAAATTTCGGGCTCCATATAAGCATTACTTAAAAAAACATGAGTGTTGTGTATCTTTTTCAAAAAAATATGAATACTTAGAAGTTATTTCCACTTTCAATGATTGCTTAACAATGTCGTCACTGAAATCAATAAGATTACTATATAATAACATCGCAATACCTAAACTCACATATGTAAGGGATATTTGGGCCGCCATTATCTAAAAAGCAGAAAAAATATAACTTTTGGAAACTCTTATTGTTTCTGCAGCGATAAACAGCTGTGTGTATATATAATCAGATCCGAACTAATATTATGGGTAAGGTATTTTATAACAAAGTAGTCTTTAAAACTTGCTATGAGAAATTTAAAATATATTTGTGCTGACCAACTATGCAAGAGTCTGATACATTATCGTGACATGAAATTCAATATAAATAATATCCACTTAAACACAAATTGACTATATTAAATCACATAATTTAACAGCATCACAATAACTAGGAATGCACAGAGGGAATTTTGGAACGATCTATCCCTTCGTCCTTATTTCTTATTCCACCTTACAGTTATCACCCATTAACATAAATATCTAGTCTTACTTCGCACTGCCAGATCAGATGTGTGAGATGACGAATCTGTTAGTTAATGGTATAATCTGTCAGATTTTGAGAGGTCTGGACGGCCGGTCAGATATTTATAATTGTTTAAAATCCTAACGAACGGAAAAGCACATCATGAGGACAGTGGTGTGAAAATCTTGAAAATGGAGAAGAAAAAAAGAGTGACACCATTGGGTTTGTGCATGGTAGAAATACTTAAAATAAATAAAAAGAAACAGAACAGAATGGGTACAAGAAAGAAATCAATATGGAAACATGTGCTTACCTCAAAAACTTTGCGATCATGAAAGGGTACATGAAAGTACAAATGCGTACTTGAAACTTTGATGAATTATTAGGTAGATTTTTATTTAGGTACGTTTTATCCTTTATTTTCAATATATAAGGCCTTTCTTTGTACAGTTTAATCACGTCGGTTATTATTTCTTTTGTCCGGTCCATACTGATCTGATACTCAACGTATCTCCTCCTGCTCTCCTTGTTCATGTAACCATTTTTATCTGTACACAATAAAATGTTGCCTAATTGATTTAAAAAAAATCGAATTAGCTTGGAATATTTTCATACTATATCGGAGGAAAGTACGTGTTATAGTTTTTTGTCAAGCAAAAATCTACTTATCAACAATGGAATACGGGGATTACAATAATAAATATATTTATACTTAAACATATAATTAAATAATATTATTAAAATCGAAGCTTCCAACTTCATCGAAATTAGTTTGTTGTGATCCAGCTGGGTTTTGCAACTGCTGGCCCATTTGAGTTCTGGAGCCACTGCCCGGCATCTGTTGCACGTTTATTAACTGTCTGTATTGAGGTTGCTGAAACAATTAATACATAATAGTTATTCATGAATAAGTTTACTACTGTGTTACATAATAATACTGTTTGATGCACGTTTTGATAGCCAAGTCTTGTAGAGAAACTTAAGTTTATCTTTGGTGTTTAATGGTTCCAGAAAGTTGAACTTAGTGAGGAAAAGTATGGGTAATAATACTATTGGATCACATAATAAACACACCCAAAAAAGCAAGAATTCAATTAATACAAATTCATGAAAAAAATACGAGGAAAATCAATTGATACTTTTAAACATTCTATCTTAATATTCAAATGTGACTTACTTGCTGCAAAAGATGTCTTAATCCAGGATTATTTGACATAACCGGTCGCATAAGCCTCTGTTGAGGTTGTGATGTGGCTGCCTGAGGTGTAGATTGAACATTTTGTGCAGCTATCTGTTGTCTTTGCTGCTAAAAAATATTAAATATAATTTTTAATTTCAACAGGTTACTTTCCCTCGGTTATCTGTTTTTTGTAATGCTGATTGTTAAAATATGAAATAAAAGAAAATTGATATATTGAAACAGTTTATTTCATCGGATCTCTATCCAGATCAACCTATATTGAAATTTTGAAAAAATACTCGATTTATGATGGTTGATAACATTTTTATGTCAATAGTTCTCTACATAAAAAAATAAATATGCAAAATATAATTGCCTTCATTTTAATAGATTTTATTTTTGAGAATTTCATTGGATCCAGTAATTCAAATTTAATGGTAAGGAAGTTTTACATCTTTTAAAAACAACAAAAAATACTAGAATTTATGAAAGGAAAATGTATAGTGTGATGTATGCCTAGCAGACTTAAATTAATTTAAATACATAATTCAGTACTACCAATTTAAAATGTACTCACATTTTCCAGCATTTTATAATGCATTTCTGTTTGTTGTGCTGCTTGTAAAGCTTGCTCTAATTGAGAAGTTTTCATATGACTTATTCTCTCCAACTGGCTTTTATATTGCCTTTCTTGTTGTTGTGCAGCTTCCAGTGTTTGTTTAAGTTGATTAATTTTCTCTAAATTATGTCTCCTTTCAACCTCAAGTTGATTTTCAGCAGAACTTTGCACTGGATTTTGTATTATATTTGACTGATTTGTATTTCCTGGAATTAATGTATATTATTAAACATCTATAACAATTTATCATATTGTTTCAGACTGTATAAAACCAAATTAAATATGGAAACCTGAAACGTCCCAGCCCTAATATATAATCAACCAATTAGGATTGAAGTATTGAAGGTATCAACATTTTTCTAGATATTATCAGTTGTTTGTCTGTTCTAATCATATTTATCCGTAACTATACTTATACCATAACCCTTCATTCTTGCAACAATAGGTAATATCGATTATCTAAAATAACAGATACTGGTAAAAAACTTGTCTCAATTGTGTTTGCAAACAATTATGTTTATAATATTTAAAATTCAGTTATGGTATATTTATGAATTCACTGAACAAACAAGGTCTATAATTAAATAAAACTCGAATTATTTACTACTAGTCTAAGAGACCATGAAACAAAATATATTACTATGGATGAGGCTTGGGTACATTTCTACGATCCAGAAACAAAGCAACAATCGATGGAATGGCGACACTCTGGTTCTCCAAGACCTAAGAAGTTTCGTGTCCAAAAATGTGCTGGGAAAGTTCTTGCTTAAGTTTTTTGGTATTACCATGGAGTAATCATGATTGATTTTTTGGATAAGGTTAGAACAATAACTGGAGATTACTATTCGACATTACTGACCACTCTATGGGAAAACATTAAAAAGAAAAGACGCGGAAAGCTATCAAAAGGTGTTTTGTTTTTGCAAGACAACGCCCCTGCACACAAATCTCATGTTGGTATGGAAAAAATTCGTGATTTAGGGTTTGAATTACTTGACACCCTTCTTATTCACCAGATTTGGCTCCGTCCGACTATCATCCCTTTCCTCAACTGAAAAACAGTTTGAAAAGTCGTAAATTTTTTTCCAACGAGGAGGTAATTAAAGCTGTGGAGGTCTGGTTTGCAGAACAAGAAGAAACATTTTATTTTGAAAGGTCTAGAGACGTTGCAGATTCGCTGTAAACATGTATTCAATTAAGAGGAGAATATGTTGAGTAATAAAATATTTTGACATTGAAATTTTGTTTGGTTGTATAGTAGGCTAAGAATTTTTCAATATATCCTCGTATATAGTTGATAGTTGTAACTAATATGTTTGTAAGTATTGAACTTGACAGTAGATTGTGTTTAGTGTAATTATAAACTTAGTGATCTCGAAGATATCGTTCATTTTTCACCCTGTATTCCTGAATGGGGTGAGTTTTTATATACATTAATCACCGGAATCGGCATAAAACGCAACAGCATTATCCTTCAACATAACCATACACCACATCTGCAATAGTCTTTTATCATTTAAAATGAGCATCTCTAAAAACACATGTAAACAATATTTTTTCGAAAAAAATTCGGCACATCATTATAGAATGAGATCTAGAAAAAAACCGTATAAAAAAACATGTAGAGTAAATATTAGTTTCATTATAAGATGGAAAAGATATGATGCCATCATAGGTATAAATGCCTAATTTTGAAAATTAATAAGAAAATCTTACCTGGTTGTATATTGGGCATCCTAATATTGGGTCTCATATTTCCAGAAGATACGTTTTGATTTATTATACCAGCCATTCCCTGTCCTTGTTGTGACGTTGTGTTAACATTTTGAGTCATCTGACCACCTCCCATTGAAATTGTGTTTGTTGGAGATATTAACATGTTTTGAGGTGCATTTTGAGATGTTATAGCATTCGTGCCTGACATTTGAGGAGAATTACTCACTTGTCCAACTTGCGGATTACCAGTAGGAGTACCGGGTCCACCCTTGGAACATATGGAAACAAATAATTTATATAGTGTTGATCTGAATGCAATAGTAGTTCATAGATATTTACATTAAAAAATTTTATTTTAAACATAGATCCTACTGAATACACTGTTTACACAGTGTACAGTACACAGTTTACACAGTGTATTCAGTATGAATATCTCCAACGGTTCCAGAAACTCCAACTTAGTTAAACATAGATCAATACAATAATGCTATAAAGCACACAGGTTCAATGAAATTAAGTTGGTTAATTATTTTACATTCTTTGATCAACAAAATATCTTCTCATACTGTTTTTAATAATAGCTTCCATTAAATTTAATTTTATAGATTTCGTTATTTTAAATAAAAAATAAATCTTGAATTTATGTGAGGTTCATATAATCTATTAGAACGAATTCTATTCATTCCAAATTTGTTGAAAAACCCAATAACAAAATTTAAAAAAAAACGGTTGCTTTTCAAATATCATCATCATTATGCTGTTCAATTTGTTTGATTATGGCTAGCGCTTTGTGTGCCTACAAATCCATTATCGGGGTGGATTACCCCTTGTTCTTTTTATTACAATTTTTTGTTGGTCCTGGCTTCGTTTGTCAGCTTTTTCCATTCTTTTCTGTTTCTGCATTTTGCTTTTCTGTTTAGTATTTCTAGGATTCTTATATCTTCTTCAATACATAACTATCCTACTAGAAGAAAGAATTTGGACATTTACTTAACTATGTCCACTTCTAATCTGGTTAAAAATTCCATATCATTAATGCCAAAAAATTATTCCTTCAGAATTAAAAGTGACAAAAACATTTAATAAGTTTTGAACATTGACAAAGGCATTTCTGCTTTTCTGCTTATTATATTTTCTCCTCCCAGTTCTTCTTCTATTTCTTCAATATTCTCTCTCCATCTCCTGTAATATTTGGTCCAAGTACAGTTCTCAGTATTTTTCTCTTGATTATCTTCAGATATTTTTCCTTTTTATTTATAACGCAATCACTAGTCTTATTAATGTTTTATTTCTTATTTCTTAGACCTTTTATATATGTTTATGTTTCTAAGTCGTCTTGATTATAAGTATAAGTATTCTGTTTTACAGTTTATTTGATTTATTGCTATGTTGTTTTTTATTTCTAAAATAGGTAATAATATTACAAGTATCAGATCTTATTTTATTTTGAATTTCGTTATTTAGATTATTGATGTTGCATTCAATATTACATAAGATGTTTGTCACAGGTATTTCTTTGTCACTAGAAATATTTTGTGCAAATTGGGACCTGAATAAAACTTAATTCACTTCATCTGGTATGTCAGTATATCAAATTTTTATGTGTCTTTCAAAAATTATTTACAAAAAACTAATTTTAAAACTAGAACAGACCTAAAATCAAGACGATTCAGAAATATAAATTAATGTTTTGTATACTTTTCAAATATATTCATTTTGAAATTGTCCAAATTATCAACCTTTATTTGAATTGATTTTACCGGTAAATGAAAACTGGAGTTTACCTGTCTCATTTGTTGAGTTGATTTCTGTTGCTGAATAACTTTCCGAAGTCTATCGACAAAAGCAACTTGATCATTAGGTATAAATCCTAAGTAAGCTTTTTTATCTGCCGTATATAATAAAATAAGAACTTTGATTTCGCATGGTGGAACACTAGTGAAATGCACACATCCAGCCTGAAAAATTAAAAAAAATATATGTATGTTAATGTATAGAATCACAATTGAAATTATAAACGTAATAAGAAGCTCTAAAAACAAAATTGGATCAGATGACAGAAAACGAAAACAAATTTATTTTAAAAATGTAATTTTGTAATAGAGAAAAGACTAAATATAGTTTTATAATGGGTGCAAATCTACAAATCATAAACAGAAACAGAATTAATTACCAAACTAAGATTATTTTTTATTCGAGAATCACTATTTGTACAACATTTATACATATAAAAAAGAAAGTGGAATTGGCAAATTAGAAATGGAAATGTTGAGTTGAAGTGTATCAAATTGAAGCAGAATTAAACCTACCAAAAAAATGTTTCTGTATAATTTGACCAAAATAAAGGTGAATACTTGCATCTTTGGAAAAAATTAAATCTGAAATCCAAGAAGAAACGAACTCTACTGGACAAACAATGACATTTTTCAAAATATTTATCTCATAGCCATATACACTACAGAATGTAGTAAACAAATCAAACATACTATTTTTTAAATGGAACGCCATATATTTGACTACATTTTTAAATTCTATATGGAAAATTAGTTCGACGATTTCATGTAGCTCGTTTTGCTTTTTTGAGAAATTCCATTTTTTTGAAAATGTATTTAGATTTAATTTAGACAAGTGGAAGTTTAGGATACCTTAATCAATCAATCATGATAATTGTTGTTCCATTATTTGCTAATAAGATGTTCAAATACTGAAGATCACTTTAACCAAATTAAAACAACAATTATTCTATTACTTCCAATGTAATACTATGCATATTTTCAAGGCATCGATTAATACTCTTAGATTTCTATCATAGTGTTCCCTATACCTTTCTCTTAACCGTTCTGAATTATCAACATTTTATTAAAAATAATGTATTCTTCTTGTATTAGATTCAAGCAAAACAATACTAAATTTGATTTCCCATTCTAAGAAATGACAGGAACTATTTTGATACATATTGACACACTTTTTATATATATTGAATTAAAATTTTATATTAAGAAAATGACTATTACATTTTGAAAAACAGACTTACGAATCCAGAACTCATAACTCTTGTAAGAGATTCTAAAGCATCGCATGGCTGGGGATGAAATAATACAGATTTCGAATTTTTCAGATATGCTCCACCAATATTTCCTATTAATTGTTTCGGCATGAGTTGCATTATAAGTTTTTGTGGCCAACCATCAGCTTTTCTGAATAAATAAGTAAAAAAAGTTACTATACCAATAATAAAAGATGACAGACATTTGAAATCTAGTAAAAATGTTTTATATACTTACAATTCGGGTTCACCATCTTTGGAATTGGCAGACACCTGACAGGGAACATGCTTGGTAATTTTTTGTTGATCTGTAGCATTTTTTGGCTTTTCTATCCATTCCAATAAACCTTGCCAAATGGTATGCCTTTCCCGTATTTGTTGTGGTTGACCTTGGACAGCTTGTGGCATATTCTAAAATATATATATATATATATATATATATATATATATATATATATATATATATATATATATATATATATATATGTATATATATATAAACTGTCAAGATTTATTTATCTAAAGCACGTTTTGATCAGTTATCGTCTTCAAAAGACTAAAGTAAACTATTCGCATTTAGTCTCTGAAGATGATATCTTAATTATTACCATTCCTAATTCCAAAATTAATAATACCAGCAATTTCAAATCATTAGGTCTGATTATTTTCACAGGACTAGTATCCAAAAAACCAAAATAGTAAAAATTTGTTTATATTTTTGAAGGCTATTAAATATTATACAAAAAATTAAGTTAATAAACATCCATCCGTAACATTTTAAATATAGTAACTAGTACCTGGGCTTGAGAAGAAGAAACAGGATTCGCCTGTGAGACCTGTGCCATAGACGTTTGTATACCTGTTTGGTTTTGTGAAATCGACGTTTGTACATTTGATTGTGGTGGCACGTTTATTTTATTAATGGGCGAATTTGATGTCACTAAAAAATAAAATATTTTAAATATTTCAATTAATTAAATTAATCAATAAATTTAAATCTCAAACACAACATATAGTTATATTGTATGAAACTATATTTTATGTCAGTAAAATTAGTAAAATAATATTTGGTAGTTAATTTTCTTCATTCACTGATACATTATACTATTTGTTTAGACAAATGTTTTAGATAAAAATCTGCTATCGAAGCAACACGATTTTAATTAAGATTGAAAGCAAGTGTTACTGTGAAAATTATTTCTATTTTTTTAATATTCTAGCTAACTGTTAACAAAGCTGTTGCTACTAGCCTACTAATATTCAAAAGAGAAATAAAACACACGTGTCTTTGAAGCAATTATAGGACTTGAGCAAAGAAAAGACGTTAATAGTGACTTAAGGATAATGTGACACAAATAGTTCAAATCTATAAGTAGATACGAAAATTATGCCTCCCGATTGTAGATGTTTATTACACGTTTAGATTGCACAGCAATCTTAAAGTTTATTATACTTTTTAAGGAGTTCCAGCACGGGATAGCCCCGCCAGAGTGTCCCTTCAGGTTACCTCCTTCTTCTGAAACTCTTTTTCCTATAGAAAAGCCACTGAAAAAAGCATTTGTGCTTCTTTCCTTTGATTTCTGTATATCCAGGCCTATTTTATAAGTTTTCTTTGGCACTGCTATATCAGTTTTGTGCTAATGATGTGGGAACTGAGTTCTTTAATAGTTGTTTGACTATCAGAATGAACCAGAATGTCTAATAGTTTCTTTCCAGGTTCATATCCACCTTCCATCTTTCGAAAGTGGAATTTTTTGCCTCTAAATATTGTACACTAATTTTTAATTTTTCCAAAATACTTATAAAATTTGACAAATATGACGAGATTCGAACGACATTAAACTGAAAATTCCAAAAGTGATGTGATATGTAAGTAGGATAAGCCTATTGCAATTCTTTATAATAATCAAATGAGACGAGTTTATTTGGAAGTATTTAAGATATAAAGAGAACTAGAATGGTCATTAAGATAATAGTAAGTCAGAAGAACAGTATTTGAGTAAAGGTTGGGACCTTTGAACTTGTAGAAGTATGTAAAAAAATGGATTGATCAACATTTGTATAGAGACTTAAGGGATATAAATGCATAACAGAATATCTCAGCAAGTGGACAAAAAAGTTTAACTAAAATATTCGATAATCCTTCAAAACTGGTTATTGAGGATGTCCTCCAAATTTCAAATGCCAAAACTTGTGTGGCATTATTAGATGAACTAAAACAAAAAATGTCATGCTTTTTCTTTACTAAGTTGTATCAAGCAAAATACTTACTCTGTCCAAATTGGTTAACATTGGATCCAGATATTGACGACGGAGGTTGTGTCAACTGAGCAATAAGAGCACTACCTTGTGTAGTATTAACCTGTTGATTTGATTGAGGAATATAGGGTCTTACTTGTTGGACTGGCGGAGGCATTGTCCAATGTGGAGATGTTCTATTTACATGACCTAACAACATAAATATACACTGACAGCCAAAGATTAAATTATTTAATAAATATGTTAAATGACATTTTTATATTTACCTGAAGCATGATATCCTGGAGGAGCGTTAACCTGCATAATTGGCATTTGATTATTACCCATCATACGACCACCAGCTACATTCACAACTCCTACTCCTTTTTGCGGAGGAATATTCATACCTGAAAATTTTATTTTGTGACAATAATAGTAGAAAGAAAAAATGATTTACTGTACATTTACATAAAACAAACATATTAAAAGTGTAGATTGAACAATGACAAATTTCACTATAGATAGGTGAGTACGACTGTGTTAGTTCATTGGTGTAGCGATAGTGGAAAGTATGACGACTTTGTATATGGCCTAGGACTAATGCCATTGCAATCCTATTGGGCATCCCACCATTGGAACTAGCATTACAATTCGAAGCCATGAGGCATACATGCTGAACATCAATAAAGAACTGCAGATTGCATCAACTGTCCATGCAAAAATCAGGACGCAGGTCACAGGTAAATGCCCAATCATTTCGATGGCCAGCAACCAAATGACGCCCACAACTGTTAACAATAAGGGTTTGGAGGTACACATCATTGAGAGAATGCAGTGGATTAGTGACTCCATGTCCGAGATACTTAATAATACCTTGGCCAAAGCAGGCTCCTGCAGAGGACACCCCAAAATAAACTAATCTTTTTCACTTAAGGAACACGCTACATCTTCCAAGTAGAGGTATCTGCTGTGATGGAATGCGGACATGCGATAATCCATCGAATCTGCAGGAACACAGTAATGTCAATTTGCCAACCCCTGCTCCAACTAAATAGGCGCGAAATCCGATTAGTGACTGGACACGGTCATCTAAAACACCATAGGCATAACGAACGATCTGGAGTGCCATTGGTGCATGGAGGAGGATGAAACTGTAGACCAGGTCATCTGTGAGTGCCCAACAATTGAGAAAACCTCCCAGCTTGCCTAATGATATCAAAGGGTTCAAGTTAAAGCGGCCAATCAGCTTTTCAAAGGACATCATGCTATGATGAACTATGACACCATACAATTATTTAAAGAAATTACATAAAATATGCTGAAGGGGAATTTAACTTCCTTGTCATCGAGTACCATCTACATATTCTACTATCTATACTATTTATTACCTAAAATTATCATTACAAACCTTGTGTTCCTTGTGGTCTGTATACATTATTTTGTCCAACATTAGCTCCTACTCCCACTGTAGTATTGACCATAATATTATTGCTAGGTTGACTGGTACCTAAATGAAAAATGTTTAAAATTAATATAAATAATATAAATTTTGTACCAAGTGTTTGATATATTTTCTTTTAGCAGTATTTCAAAATCAGTTAGCAAATTAGTGATTTTTGATATCAATATTCAATTGCCTTTGAATGGACCATTAAAAAGAATGAAACTTGCTTTCATTATTATTTTGGAAATCAAATTGTATTAATATTTTACTGATTTTGATTTTACTCACATTTTACTAAACCAACTATGATTATTATCATTATTGTTTCAAATAAATGTTTCACTTTCAAACTTTTTGATTCTTGTTCCTTCATATATTCTTATTCTTACCTGGAATTGGACTATCACTTCCTTGAAGTGGACTTGGCAAAGAAGTCATTGCGGGTATTCCCGTATTTGTTATTTGATTTGGTGTGGTTGTAGAGGCTCCAGGTGGAGGGCTAACAGACCTTTCTTTGAGACTAATAACAGACATTCAAAAATCATGAATTAGTATTACTGACTAAATTCATATTTTTTTAAATCTGGGATTTGTTAAATTGTGTTATTGTGTATTGCTTTAAACTCATTTATCAAGTACTGTTTCTTGAACATATGATAGCAAACAACACATGAACTCATGCTGGTGTTCATTTATATTTCTAGGGATACGCTAGAATGGTTAAATGGTATGTAAAGACAGTCGCAATTAAAAAAATATCTTATTACATAGTTATAATTGAGTCAAAAAATCTTACCTGAAACCTTTCAATAGTACTAGATGTCTTGGGTCTTTTGCATAATTTTTCGTTTGTGATGAGCTTAAATCACCTCCTGCTTTTTCAAATAGCTTATATAATGAAGGAATCTTTCTTGGTGAAATAACAGAAAAGTTGATATTTCTCTAAAATAGACGAATAAAATTCAATGATCACAATTTGAAATTGAATATTTAGGATTAGAAACACAAACATTATTTATGAGCTGTAGACAGTATAATAAATATGGTAACAATTTCAATAAACAAGTAGAAAATTAAAAATTAAAAAGTCATAGTATGATTTATCACCTAAAAAATTTTTTATCTCTGATAAGTGTCAAGTTATTAAAAAATATGTAACTTTTTTAAATCAAAGATAGATACATGAAAAATATCCAAAGTCTAAACTCAATATAACAGAAAATTGTGATGATTTTTGGATGGTATCTGACTTAATTTAAAAGTGAAAGAATTTAAAAAATACAAAGTTATAAAATTTTTAAATTCCTTTTTAATCAAATAAAACGATTTTTAGATTTAATTCAAATGGAAATTTAAACATGCAAAGTATAGTCACTTGGACAAAAAATTCTTACAAATTTGCTCAAAATTCTCTTTTTTAATTATTAATGTGTAGTTGCTTCCCAACCTTCAGAATAATGTTTTGTATCAAATTTCGCCAAAATGTTCAATTGGCCTTAGTTGAAGCACATTAGCAGCATTCCTAGACTTTTCAATAATCGCAATATTCAACTTTGCAAAAGCTCCCACTATGTACTTTGCATAATGAGCAGTTGCCATATCTGGCCAGAACACAAAATTTCCTACTAGGTGCTTTTTCTTTATGAGCGGCATTAATCTATACCTGACACACTCTGTTTCATATATTTTGGAGGTTGCAGAGTTTCATAAGGGCAAATATATGCTGAAGAACGACTAGGAGAAGATATCTCCAACTATACCAACATTACGTAGTTAAACTTCTTGTGTATTTTGAAATACACTTCTGAATTTACTTCTTCGCCGTTCTGACAATAATAAATCTTATTATTCGTAGTTTCACTTCCATCAAAAGTAGTAGTTATGATTTTTGTTTCATTTGTTGCTTCTTAGAATATTTGGGTGTCGATTTTCTTGATTTATGAACTAAATCTGTTCCTTTAAAATTTTGTTTACATATTTCATACAATTTTGAATTTTCTCCCTAATTTTTGCCAACTGACTCACAGTTTGCTCTGAACCGCTTTGACCATAGTTTCTCTTTTCTTTTTTTGGCATTTTTGTTGCTTTTCTGCCTAATACTGACTTTATTTCCATATCTTTCTCAACACACAAACAGATATAAATTATTTGTCCAGCTTTTCCCATTCTTACAAAATGATTAACTGTTAACAATGTCTTCAGATCTTGATTCATTTTCTTTTAGATTTCCCATAGTTGAAACTAAACTTCTAATAGATATGTTATGTTTATATTTGGAGCTTTTGATAAGTGCAAATAACGAGAAATCACGCCTACTTTACTTGCTAAGCTGTCTAAAAATGTATAGATTTTTTGTCCCCATACCCTTAGATAAATAGTTTAAAAGTATCAATTTACCTCTTGCAAAATTCCAGCTAACTGCTCAGCAGTCTTACCCGAAAATGTATGAGATTCCAAAACAGGAAGTGAATATGGAGGAGAGTTGCATATAAGGATACAATGCTTCTGCACAGGGGTAGTTGTATCTCTTTTTTGTTGTAGTTCTTCGAAACAGTGTAAGGATGTTGCTAAGCCTTCAGCGATATTTGAATGAGATTCTCCTTTACCTCCAATCATTCTTAAAATAAATAGAAAATAACAATCTATATATTTAACAAAAACCATTGTTGTTACTTACTCCAATTTATCAATAGCAGCCAAAAGTTTCAAAGGACTTATGAATGGACCAAATGTATCTGTGCTGAGTTGTGGTAGGCAATCGGCAGCATAAAAAATAACAATTCCATAAACTGAATTTGCATTTTCTGATAAGTAACTGGCATCTTCCATTTTAGTTTGATTGAAATATCTGCAAAAATTAATTTTTGAACACTAATGGACATGAGCAATAAATAATTCACAAAATGTACCAATATAATGCGAATTTAAATTATTCTATACCTTTTACTATTAACGTGGATTTTTCAAAGAACCATCTACTCACTGTCCTCACTTACTAATTAATTAAAATGTTTGGCTATTTTTACAATAAACGATCAGATTTAGAAATTATTGATAGACCCAGGCCAATTTTAGTTCATATAAGAGCAAAATAGCTTGTCCAAGGGACTTAGAGCTTAGTTCACAAATGAACTTAACAAGTGATACTCCCTGAAGAAATATGTAATATGATTGAAATTGATGAAACCAATATGCAGTGAAATTATTATTTCTCCCTTTTAATATCAATAACAAACTTGAGTTGGTTAGAATTATAAAGTCACTACCAGGTCAAAAAGAAAAGTAGACCCATTAATAAATAACTTCTGAAATGTATGAGAAAACTCGCTTTTTCTGCAGAATATGCATACATGTATTTACCCACCAGGTGAATGATTTATACAATGTACCAATTGACTAAATAGGGGTAGCATAATAAACTACTTTTTATTATTATGAACTTGGTTATATGTGTGCTAGAAAAAGTAGTGTATTATAATTTAAGTAATAAATTGATCATTATATGTTTAGATCAGTTATTTTTATTTGGAATTTTATTGTTATGCATTTGAAATGATTACCATTTGTAAATCGCAGTTAACGTACTTAATTCTAAGTTAAAAATTCAATTAGAGATAGATTCATAACTTGTTAAAATATGTAACAATTCTCTCTAACTGAATTTTAATTTAAAGGTTATTTATGTGAATGAGTATACTTATTGATATTGTTTTTTCATCACCTAGAAATTATACAAATACCCACGAGTCAATGACCTAATACATAAATACAAATAAGTTTTCAACAGATTAAAATAATCAGCAATTTTTTAATGTTAATTATAATTATGAAATTTTAAATATATTTTAACACAATCAATGATTGAAAAAAATATTTAAAACGTTCTACAATTGTACTCACTCTAGAGATGGTATAATATAATTTGTTTTAATATCATTTATATATGCACCGTTTACGGCCGTTCCTTCTATAAGAAATATTATGTCCGCTTGTAAGCCGTGTTCACCAGAGCAGACAACCATTTTTAAAATAATATAACCACTGCCAATTCAATTTAAAACTTTATTACAGTTTCCACAAAATAGCACACGTATAAAACAAAATATAGGGGTTTTCGGAAACTATGATCGGGTTAAGCCGATCATGAATGTTTCGGAGAGTATTCCGGATTCGTTCACTGTCATTCGGAAAATGAATGAAGCAATCGGGTATGTATATAATCTTAGGAAGCAATCTGTCTTATCAATTGAATACAAAGTTTGTTTTTTGAACCTTAAAAATCATTAATCCCCATGCATGGTTATTTTTGGTTAATTCTTTTAAATAGCGTAATTAACAGTATATTGTCCCATGCAATTTTTCTCTTTTTGGCTTTTCAATATAAAAATAGCTTATTGTATAAGAATTTCGCTATATAATAAGTACATATTAAAATATCTATAACCACATCGCAATTAAAGGTTAGGTTAGCAACTAGAGAGTATTAAAAATAAAAAGTTTTGGTAGGTGGAGTTTTAAATTTGTAATTTTCACTAAAAATTGAATGCGTTGTTCGGAAACTGATAAAAATCTTGATCACACGCGGTCAGCTGATAGGTGATTTACCTGATGTGGATAATAGTTTCCGAAAACCCCTTACCCGTCAAATTATACCCTTCAAAAACCTTGGTTGTAAGGAAATTTTACCAAACAAATTTCAGGCATTCACTAAATCAGTGTCTCATATACTTTTTTCTGCTGGGTCCAACTAAGAATAATCTTTTGTTCAGGTGTCTATCTTAGCAAATAGGTGGGAATTAATTATAAATTGTACGAAAGTATTTCTTATATATGCTTCATATTAAAACCAACTAATTCAGTTGAATTGCAAGTCCTCTTTGTTGAAATTGATTTAAATGCATTATATTCCATGTTATATACATTTTCAAGAAGGGCTAATGCTGTTTTTAAAGGATTTCTTTTGGATAAAAGGCCATTATAATAAAAAAGAAGAAAGTTCGAATTAACCATATGAGTCATGTTTAATTTGGTATGAAATATAATAAAAACTAACTGGATTGAAAGGTGTTTCCCAAGTATTTGATCTACAAGATTAATTTTTTTTTAAAATGGAGTGGTTATTTGGTAAGAAAGTTACCCCCGAAGAATTATTACGTAAAAATCAAAGGGCATTGAATAAAGCTATGAGAGATTTAGATCGAGAAAAACAGAAAATGGAACAGCAAGAAAAAAAAGTTATAATTGATATTAAAAAATTAGCTAAAGAAGGCCAAATGGTAATTTATAAAACTAGAAATTTTATTTGTTAACACAGTTATTTGCAGGACGCTGTAAAAATAATGGCTAAAGATTTGGTTAGAACTAGGAGATATGTAAAGAAATTTATGTTAATGAAAGCAAATATCCAAGCAGTATCATTAAAAATACAAACCCTTAGATCGCAAAATGCTATGGCACAAGCAATGAAAGGCGTTACTAAAGCTATGCAGAGTATGAATAAACAACTTAATTTACCCCAAATACAAAGAATATTACAAGAATTTGAAAAACAATCTGAAATTATGGATATGAAGGAAGAAGTTATGAATGATGCTATTGATGATGCAATGGAAGGAGATGATGATGAAGAAGAAAGGTATTTTTTTATATCATATACTTTATATAAATTCAAAAAAGATTAGTGAATGGTAAATACTACAGAAAAGATAGTAGACAGATAAATAATAAATGTAGAATTTCATATTCTTATATACACCCAATTTTATAATGACTGTCAAAATAAAACTGGTAAAATATCTATATGTTTAATAGGAGAAAATTTTTTATTATCATGAATGAACTTGATGTTTACATATAATTTGGAGAAGTTGGGTGACCAAAACTAATTCTTTAGTTATTTTTAACGTACCAATATTATTGGATCTATAGATAACATATTTCATCATATTTTCAATTAGTTGTATGCAGTTAAAACTAATTATTTCCCCTAATGAAACAAAAGACGTGACCTTAAACATTCAAATATTCCTACCAACAGACAAGACAGCAAGGTTGTCAAGATTAAAGGATGTGTAAATTTTAAGGAATTTGAATTAATCCTTCAGAAGGAACATGATTTTTTTTGTGAACTCACTCAATATTTTAAGGCCCTTATTAATCACATATTACTTTTTTGTTAATTAGCACATAAGATATTTCATAGGTAATTAATAAAGCAATAACAGAAAGTTATCAATAATAAAATTATTTATTTAAATAAAATATGGAATGTATGTAATTGCTGACTATCAGTTAAATAAAAGAGTTAGGAAAAGAAAGCAAAATGGTACTAAAAATAAAAATACAGGGAAGAGTATACCATGAATTCCTGCCTCTAATGCTATGCAAAAAATAAGTAGACATACTAAAATGATGAAAATTTATCAGCTCATAGAACAAGTAGCACAAACCTGGTACAATTAGGCAGAACTTTAATTTTTTTGAATTTCGAAGAAGGCTGGTCTAACTTTACCCAAATGCAGATATATAAATAACAGCAAACATGGAAATTATCTGTTCGACATTCCTTGTAGATTTCCCTTCTATCCCTACCTCATTATAAAAATAGTAATTAATAGGTTGCTTTGATATGCCCTTTTTTCAGTGATGCAATTGTAAACCAAGTTTTGGATGAGCTGGGTCTTCAATTGGGTGATACCCTTTCTGGTTTACCTCAAACTGGTGGAAGTCTACCAGCTACTGGACAAAAACAGCCGTCAGCCGCAGCAGTTATTGCAGGTATTTGAAAATAACAGTTATTAGTTTTAGTAGATGGTAATTTTCTGGCTTTCTTTTGCCTTCTTTGTACAAAACTGTGTCAAATAATTGTTTAAATAATGTTTATAAAAGTACTTTATGGAATTATACATATACTATGTAGTAGTTGAAGTTGAATTATTTTATCAATTTTAACAGTTTTAATATTTGTGTATTTTTTAGTTAAACAAATTGCAATAATTGAGTATAATCATATCATATCTGTTTCTATTTTTGATTATGATAGCGATGCTCTATTAAAAATTTGTATTCTCAAAGTTCCTTATCTGTTTTCATGAAACTCTCAGGAATGTGACAAATCAATTCATTTTGATAGTCAAGTAGATATGGCACTGAACTTCAATGATACCAACTGAAAGTTGAAATGAAACCCCAGAAGAAAACTTGATGAAATAGGGCCATAGTAATAGAATCCCTTTAGTCCGGATTCCTGGACACACTGGAATCAAATGAATCGAACAAACTTTTTGGAGTGATTTTGGAATCTTCTTTCTTTTTCGATAAAAGGCGTTAATAGTCTCTTCCTGATGAGTGTATTAACCTCTTTCCGTTTGATTCCGGTGTGACCAGAAATCAGAACTAAAGAGACTATTATTATGGTCTATTTCATCAAGTTTTCTTTAGCACTTCCTTTTCAGCTTTGAGTTGGTATAATGGAACTTCAGTGCTGTTATATCTGCTTCACTATCAGAATAAATTTATTTCTCACTTTCATGAGAGTTTCATGAAAACAAATAAGGAACTTTCATCATACAAATTCTTAATAGAACAATGCTGTAATAATCAAAAAATGAAATAGATATGGTATGATTACTATACAGTATACTCAATTTGAATATCTATAGATCTAGATCAAAATATTTTTCAATATTAGCAAAAACAAGTCATATTTTTTCACTAGCTTACTAACAGAAACTGATAACTGTTGAGTAAGAATCTCCAGTTCACCTAGTTTACGGGCACAATTAACCTTAAGATTGTAGTGCAATCTGATCTATGCCTTTATCTGTTTCTATGACTCATTTAATAGTAATTATGTGTTGTAGGTGGTTCTAATGGAGGGAGTGGAACAAGTGGAAATAATAATTCAAACAATGGCGGTTCAGGTGGTGGTGGGCTTTCAGATGCTGATGCTGACCTGCAGGCAAGATTAGATAATCTACGTAGGGAATAAAAACAGTACTTTTATAATTTATTGGCCGCTTCTTTTGAATATCCTGTTTGATAAACAAACATATATTTGTAAATATTTAGATTTAAACATTTTGTTACTTCGTATGTCCCTTAATACAAAAGTCTCTGGGCCAGAACAGTACTTGTTTATCAAGAAAAATGATAAAATATGAGTAGACCAATAATTTTGAAAAATCTGAAAGATTTAAAGAATAATCACCTCTATATTTAACACTTATTTAAATTTAACCAGGGATAATTTCCAACAGAATATTGTTAGATTAACATATAATATTGGTCACTCATTTACTTGGTATGATTTTTTTATTGTCTCTAAAATAGCAGGAAAATATGGTTTGGAATAATTGGGTTTGTGAAGTTTGCACAAGCTACGTTTTAAAAATTCTTGTAAATATCAGGTTTTATATTTGAAAAAGTAAAGCTGAGGTCACATATGAATAATTCACATCAATTAGGAAATACGAATTTGAAACAACATAAAAATTTGGAAGGAAGAGTTACAATACATATTTCAATCATAAACTTATTTTGTATTTAAAGAGATTTAAGATAAAAGTCGACGAAATTAACTGAATAAATTGATAATTGATATCAAGTTAACAGTTATTTATTAGAATTTTTATTATATAGTCGTTCTAGGCCAAATTTGGTGAATATCTCGGAAAATCGACATTGCAGTTGCACAATCACTTTTTCAGTTACAGAATATAGTATTGAGTAATTCATCTGATGCAGGTGGTAAAATAATCATGATAGGACAGTTTTCTTACAGTATACCGGATGAAAAAATGTTTAGTTAAAATACTTTAGACATGAGGGTATTACAAACTCGATTAATAAGTAAAATTTTCAAAAATAAAATGGAATGATAATTAAATAAGAAATATTAGAAAATTTACATTTTTAAACAATACACATAAAACATTTTAACCATCACTGGGTTTGAGTTGTTTATAACTTAAATATATATTTATCCAGAAGCCAGAATTGATATATTTTTTAGAATGAATTATAATCAAAAACAAATTTTTGAGGCAGTGGGGCTTTATTTTCTAATATTTGTAGGTAATGTGAAAAGTCGATTAAACGATTTTTAATTTGCCATGGGCTAAACCATCACTGAATAAGTCGTGTTACTAAATAAGAAAACATTTTTTTTGTCAAAAATCGATTTCATTCATTAATGTAATCTCCTTCAAGACCAACTTCTCTAACTTCTCGATGCCATGCTTGTCGAAGTATTTGTCTTTTGTCTCAAAATAGACTTAGTTTCAGCAATTGCTTCTTCATTGCAGCACAATTATCCTTAAAATCAAAAGAAAACCATTCATATTATCTATTTTAACTTTAGAATTAGAGATGCATCTTCTTGAGTGATCTACATGTGTTTATAGTTGGCCAAATTTTTATATAAAATACTTTGATATACTTGTATGTTTCTGATTTACAGAGATTTTTGAATTTCAAACTGTATAGTAGTTTACAAAATTTATATATTTTAAAGTATATAGCTTATTCACATTTCTGTCAGATCTTTTTACATAATTTTAATTTTGCAAAAAAAAAATAAATTGAATAAAACAAACATTTATTCGAAACCTTTAAAGTCCTAAATAGTGTACCTAGTTTATTATAAAAAATCAAGTATCAAAAAAAAACAAATTTAGCTTGGTTAGGTCCTGTTGGTTACAAAAAGCAGATCAACTTTGAGATTGGTACGTGAAGACAAGAAATCCATAACTCGAAAAGTGCCGTGTGTCATCATTGCTTAGAATTTAATGAATATAATAAAAAACATTATTCTAATACATTCTAAACATTACAAATTCACATTTAGTTAAACTAATGTAAAATTTGATTTAATGGGATTTATACGTAGTGTAGATTCATTGCAACTTTACTTCTTTGGCTGGAGACTTTTCCTCAGGAAGTGGTATTCGGCATCAGTTAAAGTATATAAATAATTGTTACCTAGACAGGGCGACCAATCAATATTTAATTGGAGGCCGTTAGCTTTTTTAACAAACGAAGTTAGAAGTGAATAAGTAGAAGAGATGGAGAATTAAACAAACTATCCCCAGATAAGGTTCTCTAAAATAATACCTATTCATTACGGTGAAAAATAAAAGAAGTTTCAGCAACAAATAAATTTATTCAAAAAAATGATTTCGCATCAACTGCATAATCAAAAGAGTCCAACGAATAAACTTATCTATAGAAAGCCGGAGTGGTTGCAGCCCTCAACTGAATTCCCATTTATTGGCGTTGAATTTGTTGTTTCGATTGTGGTGCACCGTTTGAATCCTATAGGGTGGTAAACCCCCAACTGGCAGATGTAGAGCTGCGGAAAAAAAAATAAAATGACCATAGTCTAAGTTGATGAAGCAACCGATATACGAGGTATTTGAACTGTATTCATTACAAATTTGAATAAAATGTACAAACCTCGAAAATGTATTACCGCTGACAAACAACCCGTCCCATTTCAGTTGGCCCTATTGAAAAAAATTACTAATTATTGCTTTTTCAGCTATTAAAAACCGACAAATTTTAGATACTTTCACAGGAGTTACAAATCTTAACATAAGTTATAATTACAAACTAAAAAAAAAAAACAAAAACCAAATGTAATAAGAAAAGCTTAAATATTAAACATACTTTTAAAAGTTACCATTGCGTAACATCCCCTTTATTATCAATAACAGCCGTAATTCTTTGAGGCATGGTGTTTATTAAATTCAGGCAATATTCGAGTATTCGGGAGTAAAATCATCCCAAATTTCTTGTAGTCCTTCTTTTAATTCCACATCATCACAGATGCCGGAAATTTTACTTTCCACTTCAAACAATCTGGATGAAAAGCTTCATTTTTTTGTCGAATAACTCTACTTCGATCGTCACCCACGCAAACTTCAAAACGAGACTCATCACTCCAATGTATACAGCTCCACTGTTCAAAATTCCAATTTTTGGCCCATTTAAGTCTATTTTTCTTTTGGATTTGAGTCAATAATGGCTTTTCCTTGGCCTATGTAAAGAAAATGCAAATTTAGAAAAATATGCATTAAACTAAGGTGTTACAAAATTCACCTTGTATGTCCGAAATCCTAATTTTTGAGCCTCTCTGTGACATGTGGATCTTGAAACCCGCCTACTCACTGCATTACTCCAACGTAAACTTAGTTGACCATAGTTAGCACGTCTGTTTTGTTGAATTATTCTTTTAAACGCTCGTTTATCTTTGTCTGACAATTTCGATTTTCTTACGTACCGGCGTTTAGAGACAATCGAACCATTTGCTTTGCTTTATACAAGCGAACTATATTTCGAACACTGTATTTTGACATGTTTACAACTTTCGGGATTTCTGAGTTGTTTTTCCCATTTTTGAATAAGTTTATTATGATTAATCGAATTTTAAGAATTATACTCACCTTATTACTTCAAAAATCTGTCACTTAAAAAAACATTTTGTGAAGATATGACTTTATTATTTGCGTATTTTAGACCTAATGAAACTTTGAACACAATTTTGGAAACAGTGAACCCTTGTATATGCATCAAAAATTATTATCAACAACAAGACCTATCTATTTACATCAAATTAAATATCATTCAAAATATTTGACAATATTCATCCAAAACCTATTTTAGACGTAAAACTAAAAGTTTAAAACATTTTACTAACAGCTACTTTTTGGCATTTTAAAATAAAGTTTAATAATTTCGAATTTTTCTAAATGGGCCAACTGAAATGGGACGGGGCTCGTATAGTCGGTTTTCAATGCTAGAGAGTTGTTTAGCTATAAAACAAATTGCTAGTAACAAAAAAAATCCAAAAACTTTTGCTTTTTTGAAACGTCAGGCTGCCAAAAAATTCCATGGTAATAACGGCAGAACAAGAAATCACACTTTTATGCGAAGCTTCAGATGAAAAATATCTACTGGTAAAAGTGATTTTAGGGTTTGGGATCTTTGGTGTAGATTTGTGTCTAGTAAAAATTGAAAATCAACTTCCATTTTTCATCCCGGCTTTTCCAGATTGGTTTTCACGTTTTCCCTGTTGAAATTTCGTGAATTTACTACACTTTTATTATGATGAATATTTATTTTAGAAAATACAAGTATAATAAAACAACAAGGCTATTGAGTCCTTAAAGATTTTTTTCCAGTTTCCTTCCTTTTTTAGTTTCCATTCCTCATAGAGAGTATTATAGATTTTGAAATATCTCCATTTTTTAGGCCACAAATTTTTTCAGAGAATCGTACACTAATATAGTGATTATTCATTTAAATTTTCAACAGAAAGTCCTTTCTCTGCTGTCGGAATGTCTTAAGAAATTTTTGAAAACTACCGTTTCCGATAAGTTTAATCCAAAAATCATCTATTCTATTACATCTGGGATAGTTTATTTTTTATCTTATTTAGAGGGATCTGATTCGTTAGAATATATCTAAAAATCCTTTGACCCCAATGCATTCTTTCAAAGCCGCTCTTGCGGCATACCCTAAATCTACATCTTGCACTTTTTTGATGCTGCAGAATAAACTATTGGCATCTTTTTTTGAAAATGTCTATTTTATAAATAGGAAAAATTTCGTCTGCAACAAACCGTCTCATTAAGTTATTCAGAACCGAAATGGTCTAACTTAAGAAACTATATTTATGTCTTTAGAGTACCCTACTTATTATATTTTTATGTCAGATGTGAATGTGTTTTTTGATGTGCTTTTAATCGAGAAGAACCCCTTTATAAGCCGCTAAAATCGGCATCAAAAAATTCATTTTTTTTCCAAAGATATCAATTCTTGAAGATAAATCGCAATTCTAGGTGTACAGTTCTGGTAGTGTCTGTAGGCCGTAAAACCACTGTTCAATAATTCTGCTGTCATATCTTCATGATAATCAGCTGCACAGCTTTAGAAATGGCCACTTCAAACAGCACTTTTCACTATTGTCAACCCGTCTAAACTTACTACATCATGACTGTCAACCCATGTTTCATCTAGATGAATTATTAATAATTAGAACTTCGGTAGTTAAATTGAAATTTCCACCAAAAATTGAACACTACGTTAGTTTAGGTTAGTAAATAGTGAATATGCAAATCTATGGCCTAAAAATATGAACAGCCGAAGATGATTTGTTGTGCTTTCCCGAAACTTGATGCAAAATACCTGAAACTTGAAAATCCTGAAGAATATACGAGGCATGGGCTAATGCGTTCTTCGGTAAACATGTTAATGGCCGTGCTGATTTGCTTAGTCTGAAAAGACACGAAGGATGGCGTAGCAAAAGGATTCATAGTAGAATACATACAAAAAATGTAAGTATTAAAAAAACATCTGCGTATCGTCTGCTTCAACATCTTTGGTTCTAAAGAAAGAAATACCGAGGGGACTAAACTTCTGCAATAATACAAATTGTACAATAAATGCTACAATTAATACCAATGATTCCTAAATATACTAATTATGTTGTTGTATTTAGAAAAGTATTATAAATAATTTTTTTTGTGTAATTTTATACTTTCGCGGTCTCCTCGTTTTTTTGGCTCTAGAAAATCGAAAAATCATCCGATTTCCGATTTTTTTTTAAATCTTCGCTTTTACGGCGGATTTATGAAAAAAATATGGGAATAAAACAAAATGAAAACTTATATTGGTTAGGTTAGGTTAGGTTAGGGGGGGTGTGCTAAAAATTCTTGATCTTGCTTTTCAAACGCCTACCCCCAATCCCTCTCCCCCGCCCGTCGTCACAATTCTCTTTAACGTTCTATCTTAGTAAGATACCATTTTTTTAATGGTGAAAATTTTTCAAAGTTTACTTTTAATATTATACACTTTGATGATTACTTAATAAAAAAGTTACAAACGATTATATGTGGGAAAAGGTCAATTTTAAGAGAAATTGTATTATTTTTAATTGTAACAACATGATAAAACAACATTTTTCTCTATTTTTTTTTTCAATTTGTTCGTTTTTGTGTGTAGATTATGAAAAAAATATATAACAACTTCATTTGTTTTATTGGAAAAAAGTTATCAACAATTATACGTGAATGAGTGCATTTTAATAAACTTTTAAAGCCCCGAAAGCAATATAAGTTTTCATTTTCTTTATTCCCATAATTTTTTTCGTAAATCCGCCGTAAAAACGAAGATTTAAAAAAAAATTCATCCAAGTCGGATGATTTTTCGATTTTCTAGAGCGAAAATACGAGGGGACAGGAAAGTATAAAATTATCTTTTTTCGTTATAATTAATTTCAATTGTATATTTTTATTTAGCGCACGAAAAAAAATCGGAAGTCGGGAAAAATTTTATAAAAAATATATAACTAAAATACCATACTCATAATTATATGTTTTGTTGTTAATGTTAAATTAATAGAATAAAAATTTTGAGGAAGTGCAACATAGTCTGTAAGTAATTAAGATATTTAGATATTTCTCTTTAGAAACAGACATCATAAAGATCAGTATGAATCAGATAATGAGGTATAATAATATTTGCGAAGAGGTTTGTTTCTCGACTAAGTACTACACTAACAAAAAAAAATTAATTGAAATTGATAAATGGTAGTAACGAAAAATTTTGCAAGAAGCGAACCAGATTAATTTCACTGAACAACAAGATTTTCGTAACACAGGCGAGACCTTTATTTTTAAAATGGAAATACCAATGAAAAAAAAATTATTTATTAAACACTAACACATACAACTTTCTAATAGCTTAATTATCCCTGTTTACATTAGAAGTTAGGTTATTTTATAAAGGAGCGGTTAATATCTGTAAATTTTATGTCCGAAAAAATACCTGAATTGTATTATTAGAATAATAAACATAAACTAACATTCAAAATTGTGTGGTTCTCTGCTCATACGTGATTAGAAAGACGAAAATGTCGAGTCAAACGCGCCGCAGTTGCAAATCTTCTGACAAATTTTTCTATATTTGTGGAGAATTTATGGTGAAATCGCAAGCCAGAGCATTTTCCGAAAATGTGAAAAAAGCCTATTTCAAATATTTTGGTGCCTTAATTAGAGACCAAGACAAGCAGTGCCCCCCCCCCATGCGTGCTGTGTTAGTTGTAGCGTGTCATTGGTGTAGGGGATGAATGGGAAGAAAAAAAACATGCCTTTTGCAATTCCAATGGTATGGCGGGAATCTACTAACCATTTCCTATTTTTGTTTAACCAAGACTGAAGATTATTCTAAGAAAAAAAAGCACAAGATCGAGTATCCGAATTTGCCGTCTACTATATAACCTGTTCCCCATAACGAAGATTTACCAGTACCGATTACGCCTTTAGATCCGTAAAATATTGTTTTAGAAGCTCCGAAGAATAATGCACCGACCCTATTTCTCTCCGGAGAGCCACATTTGATTGTTCAAAGTTGAATGATTTAACACGTGATTTGGGGTTAACAAAGCAACAGTCTGAACTTCTTGCTTCCCGCCTTAAGGAATGGAACTTGTTAGCCAAAGACACAAAAATTACGACCTTTAGAAAAAGAAATGCTACATTTTCTGCATATTTTCTATATATTTTACGCCACTGGAGCAAATTCTTTTATTAATTTTGTTTTAAATTGCCGAATTATTTTCAATTTTCAATTTTTTTTCAATTTCAAAATAATAATAATAATTTATGGAGCTAAAATGAATGTAGAAATTTGCCTCTAAATTAAAAACTGCAGGTAATTAAATACTAAATATTTCGAAATTATAATTTAGTAGGCACGTGTCATATTTTTGATAGTTCGCGACACCTTGTGTATTTGACACGATCTTGGTAGATTAAAGAATTTTAAATTAGTTTTTACATTAATTTTGCTGTTATAAAATGAATTTTTCATTAGAAGAGTTGACCGATATGTTAATGATTTACGGGGAAGCTCGAAAAAATGGTAGAATGGCAGCTCGTTTATACCAACAAATATTTCGCAATCGTCGAATACCACATCATTCTAAATTTGCAAGTATTGAAAGAAGGCTGAAAAAACCGGAAACTTGTAAATTAAAAGAAATAATGCTGAAAAGCAACGTACAACAATGACTGCGCATCTGGATGGGGAAATATTAAATAATATTTTTGAAAGACCATTATTAAGTACTCGAAATGTAGGTCGCGCTTTAAGTGTGGACCATTCTACTGTATGGAAGTGTTACATCCATACAAATTGGCTAGTGTTCAAGCATTAGAACCTAGAGAGTTTCAGGTGCGTATACAATTTTCAAACTGGTTTTTACAAAAGTGTCGTAAAAATCGAAATTTTCCAAGATATGTGTTGTATACCGACGAAGTTAGATTTACTAGGGAAGGAATTTTCAACTCTAAAAATAGTCACGTTTGGGATGAGGAAAATCCGCACTTTGTTCGTGAAAGGGGATTTCATGATAAATATTCGGTTAATGTGTGGGTATCGTTGGAGATTGCTTAATCGGGCCTTACATTTTACCAAATAAAATCATTGGAGCAATTTATACGCACTTTCTGGAAGATATGTTGGAGAATGTACCGTTAAATATTAGACAACACATGTGGTTTCAACACGATGGGGAATCTGTTCATTTTGCTGCAGCGGCAAGAAATTACTTAAATAGACGTTTTGGAGAAAAATGGATTGTTCGGGGTGAACCCAACGTTTGGCCTCCAGGATCACCTGACTTAAATCCTATCAAATTTTTTATATGGGGCTATATGAACTCCTTATTGTACGATCGAATCTGAAAAAGATCCAATAGTTAGAATTATTCAATCTGCGGCAGAAATCATTCAATCCCATCCATTTATTCTCAAAGACACATTTTTCAATGACAAAACGATGTAATAAGTGTATTGAAGTAGGCGGCCTACAGTTTGAGCAACTACTGCAAGTTTGTCAATTTTGTTATTGTTGTAATACAGTGTTGTTTAAATTTAATTTGTGCTATTATTATATTTATTGTCTTTGCTAATTTTGTTATTATTGTAATACATTTTTGTTTGAAATTGAGATAATGAATAATTTTTATTTGTTTTTAACTACCTACGCTTAATCATTATTCGAAATTAAATGAATAATAATTAATTAATTTGTAAATTACTTACGTGCTTGCAGACTTTTGTTTAGAGGCAAATTTCTACCGTTAATTTTAGCTCCACAAAAGGTTACTAGTTGTTTAACTAAAAATAATCAGACAAATGACAACAAAATTAAAAAAGAATTTGCTCCGGTGGCGTAACAAATAGGGGGGTAAAAGTTACGTTTATGTCAAAATATTACTTTATTAAGAAACATATTGATCACCAAGTTTGAAAAAAGAATTTAAAGGCGTTCTTGATTAATGGCAAATTTTTTATATAAAATTTTGAACACCCCAAATCTCAGCAACTAGGCCCCGTAAGGGTTCGTATTCCTATATCAAAATGAATCATTTATTGAGATCTCTCTGTAGTAGAGCGTTGTCGGTCAAATATAGAAACACCCTGTATGTAAGCCGTAAATATCGAGTAATTTATATAATTAATGTAAACAGTAAATACAATTTTATTTTAGAAATTTCACATTTATGTCAAGATACAAATGTTAGGTGTAAACGTAAATTTACATTAGCGCCTTCCACCAAACAAAAAATTTGTAATTGTATAGATTTTAATAAATATTGTTTTATTGAACGCTCCTCGTACATTTTGTTACAAACAGAATCCGGAAATGGAATGGATTTTTTATTTTTAAACTTTGTTTCATTTAAATGGATAAAAAATAAAAGACTGGAAAACAACGAAAGTTAATTAACGTAAAGTCTTGCGCATTTAGGCGTCGAAAGTCTAAAATCCTTCATTGGAGGGGTGACCGACGCATTGACGGGTTTGTAGAAACTATGAGGGGTGAGAAAAGGCAGTAAACCTAAGCAAAGCAGTTCGTCGCGAATATTAATAGGTAGTGGTAGTGTTTTAGCACTAAATATTACAAATACCACGTGTTTACAAAACAAAATATATCGATGCCTTTGTTGTTTGATGCAAAAAATGTAATGTGAGCAAGATAAATTCAATGGTGAGGCGGAATTTATGTCACAATGCTTATTTAAAATACATTTGAACCTAATAATAGAAATAATTTAATCATCGGTTAAAGCGTACATCTCCAGAGTATAACGTAAGTGACATTTCTTTAAATACCATACTTATAATTTTTAACATAACATAAATGTGGGTTAAGAGGTAATAAATTTTAGGTTAATACAATAAATTGATGTTCCTCGTTTTCCTCGTCTCGGAAGAGGAATAGGTATTATATTTCAAAAATACTTATAGTTATCTATTTAATGAACATTTGAAAATATGAGGAAATCGACATCGATATTAAATTATTACATTCTAAATTGAAAAATTGCATATTTCAATTTAAATTATAAAAAGAAAGTTCATTCAATTCGTTTCTCTACCACCAATTTTTGTAAAGCACTAGATACATTCCAATATTTGTGAAACAATATCCAAACTATCGAATATCAATAATTCAATCTACCAAAAAAAACATCGTGTTTAAAACTAAATGAAAATTGCTCAGTAAAGATTTGAGGTGGGGTAACTGCCCCAGTGCTCGGCCATGTAACGCAGCTCTGCGTATTAGCATATTAAAAAAAATTAAAGCAAAACTAAAAGACTAACTATTTTAGTTGGTTAAATATTACTTAATACGTACCAATTTTTTTACTACTTTCACCGTTTTTTGTATTTGGCATATACAGGGTGTTTCAAAAAAGGTGATCCCGTCTCTAGGATAGATAGAAAACTGAAAAATATTTGGGGTTCGCTCAGTAAAAAATTTTCGTAACGCTTGTTTTTCGAAGTATGGGCACTTAGCAATTGGAGAACTTAGTATGGAACAAAAAACAATTTGATTATCGTGTATTGCGATTCTGGGACACAAACTGTTGTTTGTTTCATACTAAGGCCTCCAATAGCTCAGAGCCCATGCATTAGAGAACAAGATCCTATACTGATTAGACTGAATTTTGTGAAATGTTACAAGAAACGAAAGCACTCAGTCCCAGTTTTTTTAAATGTATCCCTTTTATCGATGGAATCTCACTTACGCGACAAAAAAATTTTAATTCACAATAATAATAATAATTAATAATTTTATTAATACTTTATACCAGTATCGGTTATTATTTCATAATTTTCAAATCAAAATATTCCGAAAACGGTACACAGTATCGAGTTTTATCAAGAGTACATTTTTTATGTAAAATTAAATGATTTCAAGTTCACTTAATATTTTGCTTAAAAAATCTAATATTGAAATAGTTGTGTTCAATAATACTTGGTACGAACCGTGTAACTAGCGCCCTCTATGAAAGTAAGACAAATTCATTGGATGTATCAGCTTCCAAAACATATTCGTATAAAATTTCAATACAATGTTGCCAGTATTTACGGCAAAATCGTAAAAAAAGTGTAAAATCTTTTACTGGGAAAATCCCAAACATTTTTCAGTTTTCTATCAATCCTACAGATGGTATCACATTTTTTGTAACACCTCCTAGAAATTTGAAAAACTGTACAGCCACGAGTGTTCCAGTGTTCAGTCATCAAAAACTAACTAAATTGCCTGAAACACTGTGAATTTTCAATGTTTTTCTCTTATTCTGCAGTGTAACTAATCGTTTTTCGATTATTTCAAGTTCTGTTTTTGATAATTTGCAAGGATCAGCAGGATCCATATTCAATTCTTCCATCCACACTTCCTACACACCATTGATGATGGTATTCGGCAATGAGTTTCTTCAAAGTATTTCTTTTAATAAATGACAAAATTTTGTCTTCGTTAAAACACAGTTAACACATTCTGGTTTACACTGCCAATTTCATACTTTTTTTCCACTCACTTTTGTATCGTTTAAATACATTTACATCAGCAGGTTGCATTATGTGTACAATATTATCCCATTGTTGCTGCGACTCCCATCGTTAAATAATATTTATGACCGTCAATCAGTAACATTTTGATTTTGATTATATCCTCTATTCCAAGTCATTTGTTGAAGCCATTCGCCATAGAAAATATCGCTATTGTAACTGAACTACACAAAAAACAACGCAGTGCACTTCAGTTTTTGATACGCTAAAATGAAGATGATTATTTTCTCTCGAGTCACGAGGGATGAAAGTTTGGTATCTTACGACGCCCAGAAACTAAACGCAATCAATGGTATGGTGGTACACTTCGTCACCAACCAACGTTAAGCATAAGCGAATATTAACACCTCGAAAACCGTTTTTTTGGGACAGAAAAGGCATTTTGTTGTGGGCTAGACAATCAATGCACATATTTACTTTAATTCCGTTAAAAAATTGCGCTGCATAATACAAAAAAATCGACGGGAATTACCGTCAAAAGATTTTATTTTGTTCCACGTTAATGCACGTTATGACAAAAAACTTACACAGAAATTGGTCTGGTGCGTGTTTGATCATCCTACGTACAGCCCGGACTTCGCCCTTAGCAACGTTCATCTTTTCTTACACCTAAAATCGTTATTTATTGTAAAATTACAGATTTTCATGATCAGAATCACCGAAGCCACATTCAGACGCGAAATTTCCGTCAAGAAGCTACTCCAGATAAAACTGTCTTCAAAGAGAATAAAACAAAGAGATCCCCATAGTTCAAGGAAGTTATCTACTGCAACAATGTGTGCCGACGGCTTTTTTATCAACATTCAGGGTTTTGAAAGGCTCATCAAAATTCTCCCTTTACTTCATCTTGTAACGCACTGATTTTTCAAATCGCACCCCATTATTTGCCAACGCACTTCCTCTGGTTTTTCACCCGCTTTCCGGTTCGTGAGGTTTTACTTCATACCCATCCAGAAATTTCTTGGAAAGAACTCACCTTTAAACGAATGACTTTAGATTCAAATAATATTTCTGTCAACTGTCAAACATGAATTAGTACTACCAACCGACTAGAAATTGCAGGCAAGTCTCTATAAACAGTAAAAGTAACAGTAAACAGTAAATATAACCTCAAATTTTTTGTTCTTAGTTTAACATTGAAAATAACAAAGCTAAGTTTTACGAAAGTTGGCCGATCTGTTAAGCCAAAAGTAAGTAGATTGCAAATTGCACGCAATAAAAATGACACAATATCGATAATCTCAAGATCTTGCATGAAACAATCAGATAAACTTCATCTGCACATGATTTTGATCAAGAAATATTGCGTCTTGCATTGCAAGTTGTATTGCATAATGTCAAGCGGTCTTAACATTTAATCAAATCCATAGCAAAATTCTTCAAGATAAATATTTATCCAAATGAGATGTTGAAACTGCAGTGCGGCAATTTTTTGCATCTAAGCCCAAAAAATGGCTTTACCAAGGTCTCAAAACGTAGAATAATAATGGACTATATTTTGAATTTCTTTTTATATGATTATTCAATAAACAAAGTGAACTTTGGAAAGCTACATTATTTATGAGACACCCTCTACATTTTTTACATACACGCCTTGTTTACTAATAGAAATATTCCGAAAATAATTCCGAATATTTTATATCTTTTATATCTGAACGCATTCGAATATTACTTTCAAAGTTTCTGATATGTTTATTGGTTCGGGACTGAAATCATTTCAATTTGAACTCGTACGTCACTTCCAAGTAAATTAAATAAACTCTAGCCGGCCCTACGCCATGATCTTCGGCCATCCAATTTTCAAGATCGATCACAACGGACTATATCTCTGTCTCTCTGGCTGGGGAATGAAATATTTAGGATGTATAGCAATCTGCGGAAGAGCACTTAGTTGGCATTAGCTGCCATAAGTGTCCTGTGGGAAATGAGAACAGAAAACTCTAATATATTAGGCGAGATGAGATCGGGCATTTCTGTCTGTTACTTTTATTTTTTGTACTCAACCTACAGAAACGATTAAGTGATTAATTTCCCGAAAAACGAAGTTGTCGAAATAGAAGACAGACAAACAATTAGTTAATTGTTTCTTATTTATACGAAAGTGATTAAAAATATTGATAAGCAATAAGAATTTAGTAATGTTATACTAGAAAAATCGTCGCTTAAGTTTTATCCGATGCAAATTCAACTAGTGATTAATACGATTTCTGTTAAGTGGAATTAAATTTTCAAGAGAGAAAAAAATAACATACTAATATAAAACTGCTTCAATCAACGCCCTGAAACACTGTTCACACTAACACTTCACCAACAATAACACTGATAGTGTAAATATGAGCGTTGGTGGAGTGGTTTTAGTATGAATATCACCAACGAATCTAGAAATTTCAACAATAAACATTGAAAAATTTTTAGGTTATATTTGTAATGTCACTGCAGGGATTTCCGAAAACTGTGATCGACTTAATCAGATCATTTTCTCAATGTTGGGAAAGTGATCCTAAACACGTTTATTGGTATTCGGACACTACTTTTCAGAATAAATTCTCATACTTTTCTGGCCATAGATATTCTTGCATTTAATGCGTTTCGAAAGGAAGATTGTTCAACAACTGATCTACCGCGCTTCGTAATCCGAAGAAAATTGTTTAACCCCCTCAAGTGTGTTATCCTAATGCACGCGCACACTTTTGCGCAACTATCCTCAGGGTTTTTTGGAACTAAATCGGCACAATAAGAACGTGTAGTTGTGGCTTCATTTTTGTGATAATCTTCTAAAATTACGCTCACCAAACTCACGATCTTTCCTGCTGAAAGTTGGATTTTGAACTTTTTGGTTCATACATTGGTACTTACTTGTTTATACTGTGTTAAAAGATGACCACAAATGTCTTTTCGAATTTACTTTTATGCATGTTTTAACATTTGAGGCACCTCTCGTGAATATATTTTTTCATGATCCGTTTATCATGCAGTGGCAACTTGTGAGATGGTGCCAAAAATCTTATAAAATTCAAAACAAGTCTATTTTGGTCATCTCTGTAAGATGTTTAGTGCCCAGGGAATGTAGGCCTTTTATTAAATATGCACAATTGAAAAAAAAACAACTCCCCTATTAATAAACGAAAGTTACATGCGTCATAGTCATGGGTTTCTAGTTAAAAAGTAGATCACAATTTTTAACTTACCTCCACAATGATAATGATCGTCACATGAAAATCCTTGATTTTTAAATTTAGAACTGTTACAGTTTAATACGATAGTCGAGCACCATTAGTCAAAAAAATGAGAGTTATTCGTTTATCGATCAAGTCAATTTTTCTCAATATCTTTCCTCATCCTGGCTCTAGATTTTCACTCCACTTCTTTCGTAGTTGTCCTCTACTCCGTGTTCCAATTGGAGCTTTAACCCTTCGTATTTTGACCATTGTATCGTCTTATATGTTTGTTCTGTTGTTTTTTACGTTGTGATACTCGTTCGTTATTATTATCTACGTCACATGATCGTCTGATTTATTCGCTTCTTTCTCGATCTAGTAGTGTTTTTTCCGGGATCTGCCTGAGAACTGTTTCGTTTTTGATGTTTCAAGCCTTGTTTCTGATGTATTGGTCATCATAGGTCTGATTGCTGCTTTGTAACTTTCCTGACGTTTTTTTGCAATCTCAGGTAATTTTGGAACTAAATTTGCACAATAAGAACTTGTATTTTTCTGATAATCTTCTAAAATTACGCTCAGTAAGCCGAAATACGGTTGCCACGATTTTTCCAGTGAAGGTTGGATTTTGAACTTTTTGGTTCATCCATTGGTACTTTCCTCACTTTATCTTTTTTATACTGTGATACTCGTTCGTTATCTTTATCTACATCACATGATCGTCTGATGTTTTCGCTTCTTTCTCAATCTGGTATTATTTTTTGCGAGATTTGCCTGGGAATTTTTATATTTGTGGTCTCCAAGAGCTGTTTCGTTTTTGATGTTTCTGGCCTTGTTCCTGATATATAGGTCTGATTGTCGCTTTGTAAATTCGTGCCTTTGTTTCTTGTCTTAGGTGTTTGTTTTGCAATACTACGTTCTGAAAACAACCCACGACCTTATTTCTCCAGCTATTTGTCTTCTTAGTTTCTACACTAACAAAATATAAAAAAAATACAACTTTCGTCAAAAATAGTTTCTGACTAGCACCACACTTTCAAGCAATTTCGATTATAATCATTGTTCTGAGTTTGCTTTCCATTGTTATAGAATATAACTTTCGAAACAAAGTATTTTTTAGAAATATTGAGAAAATTGATTATAGTATTCAACTAATTCTATCCCAGTGCCACCTCAATTTCCAGAAATCGTTATTATATTGAATGTTCTGAGATGTTATAGCTTTTTCCTACATTTCTCGAGGCTTTTCTACCTCCTTATACAATAGATCGTTCGAGAAAAGTTTATTTTTCAGAAATTTGGGGAAAATTCTTATTACATTTTGGAGACAACGCAGTATTAGTGGTTGTTATAATGCGGATTCAGCTGAAAAATGCGATTTTTCTTAAATTTCCTCTACGTTTCACGAATAATATAAACAATTTTCTCAAAATAATCAGAAATATTCTGGAATAATTGAGAACAAACTAAGAATAACAATCATAATCCGATTGATCGAAAGCTTGAATATTATTTTTCACAAAGTTTATGTTAAATAATTTTTTTAACGCTTTATTTTAGAACAAAACTAGAACAACTGCTAGAATCGCGATGCCTTGACATTACAGAGTCAGCTCAAAAATAGTTTATTCTTCAATTTTCAGTATTCCCAATTCTCAATAATTTATCTCCCTAAAGCCCCAATGAAAAACCCTTAAAACCTCCACAATTACTAGGGATTCTCCCAAAATCCTTTTATTATATGTAAAATAAATAATTAAATACTTTTAACGAAATAACATTGAAAATAATAAAATATTATTAAACAAATAATAAATTCCAAACAATCAATAAATAATAATTTCATTAGTTTTTTTTTTGAATTCTTTATATAGTATTGAAAACTGCAAGTAACAAATCATTTTCCTCAGATTGAGAGTTTTTAAAATCATACATATTGACATTGAATAATTTCAACATTTTTGCAGATAAAATGTTGTGAATGATCCACCATTTTGTTGCAGTGTGGATTGAACCATAATCACATTTCAATCGATATTCTGTTACGCAACTTATTTTTTACAATATTATATATCGATATTTGAAGTTATAAAAATCCCTAAAAGTATAATATCCCTAAAACCGTCAAATCCCACATTTTTTCTCCCCAAATTTGGGGGGAAAACCCATAAGCTGAGAAGCCTTAAGCCGTTTTCGGTACAAAGTATAACAAACCTAGAACAACCTGAAACAATTTAGAAATTTCTGTAATTTCAAAGTACGTTGCCATCTTCCTTGAAGTTGAACGATGCGAATCACATAAAGATTTGTCAAAAATAAGGTTGATATCTATTGAAAGCTTCCAGCCTAGGCTCTAATGAATTACCATTAAATTTGTACAGCGAGACGGATGCTTAAAACTATTTTAAATTACTCTTTTTGTAAAATAATTTTTTTTAGAAAAACAAATTGTCCAAATAAACAAGATGATTTTGGATATTGGTAAGTGTGAGTTAAATCAACTTATTTCCATCTTAGATGTCTACAGTTAAGCAATGTTCCAACTTTCTACGGACCCTGTATAGCACAAATATTTTCAAGAATACATAATATTTAAATTATCTATAACAAACTCAGTAATCTAAAATTTCTTAGAAGATTTTCAAAACAGGTCTTTTTAAAAATAGCCAAACTACTTAAAATCGAAAGCATGTCAAAAGTCAGGCGTTGTTGTGAGAATTTCCTAGAGCTTTCTCTTAGATTTTGATGTTCGCAGCTAGCTGTCACTTAACACTTCGACTAGACGGAGTTGGAATCAGCAAAGATGAAAGCCGTTTCGTGTCTTGAAAGTGTTCGCTTCGGTCAAGATGTCAGAAAAGCTTTTAAAACACATTTAGGCGAAGTTGCAAGTATACTCCACGTTTTAATGCAGGGACGAAACTAGGAGAGAAATGGCTTTGAAAATATTTAGTTCACGTGCATTAATGTATATGGAAAAAGTTGATAAAAATTCATTTTATATGATGTTATTACTATATATATATATTTCGTTTATATTTTCAATTTCAATAGGTCAGTTAAATAAATTAAATTCGCCTTAATTAGAAAATTTATTGAGGATTCTGTCTTGTTAAACTGAATACTTCTAGTCGTATTGCAATAGAATTGGTGTTCAAGGAATTATTCGCCTTCACAAACTAAAATAAGAGATAATAAGTACACATTACATACAATTTAATTGTACATTCTGTTTCAAAATTATCAATTTGCTTTGTTTTATTTTCGTAGTCAAAAGAAAATTAATTAAATTTAATGAAAAAGAAAGACATATAAGTGAAATTAGTCATAAACATATGATATACATTAGGGTGTTTCTTTTTGATCAACTATTTTTTTCTTTGGTCCCATCGTGAAATTTTGTTGCACGTCCCCAAAAAAAATTCCATAAAAGTTTGGAACCTTAATATTAATATTAAGCCCTCGACCTAGGAGTGTAAATATTTCCCCTTAAAAAACACGAATACTCTTATTTTTTATTTTTAAATTCCTATAGTTTCATGGCGTTTATTTTTGAACGAAGAGAGCAACAAAAAAGCGTCATCAATAAACAAACAACAACAAAAAAAGGTCCTCAGCACCAAGTCGCTAAAATCAATATTTCTGGAAATATTTAATGATAAAGTTTTTGTAATTTCAAATTTTTATTAAATATTTCAACATTTCTGGAATTATCACCTCATTTGGTCGACCACTGCTGATCTTATGGCCTCTTTTAATCTTTGCTACCCAATATTTTACTGTTAATAACGAAGGAGCAGTCTCGCCCAGAGTAAAATCTAACTCAGATTTTATATTAGTTGGGCTGACGCCTTTCAATTGGGGTCATATAAGTCACATAACGATGACTAATTTTTTTCATTTCTACAAGAAATTATTCGCCTTTGCAAACTAAAATATGAGCTAATAAGTGCGCAATTACATACAATTTAATTGTACATTCTGTTTCAAAATTATCAGTTTGCTTTGTTTCATGTTGTAGTCAAAAGAAAATTAATTAAATTTAATGAAAAAGAAAGACATCTAAGTAAAATTAGTCATAAACATATGATATACATTAGGGTGTTTCTTTTTGATCAACTATTTTTTTCTTTGGTCCCATCGTGAAATTTTGTTGCACGTACCCAAAAAAAATTCCATGAAAATTTAGAACCTTAATATTAATATTAAGTCCTTAACCTAGGGGTGTAAATATTTCCCATTAAAAAACACGAATACTCTGATTTCTTTCTATAGTTCAGTGCCATTTCATAACATCGCTTCACCCATGGACGGTTTTTTTTTCAGAATAAAAGTGTCCATTGCGGCCAAGCCGTAACTCGCACTGGCGAGGTAGTACAGGCCTCTAAACTTGATTTTTCCATGAAATTCCCGTTTTTCTGCATTTATCTTATGATATGATAAAAAATGTGACCAACAAGTAAACAACAACAACAAAAAAAAAAGGTCCTCAGTACTACTAAGTCGCTAAAATCAATATTTCCGGAGATATTTAATGATAAAGTTTTTGTAATTTCAAATTTTTATTAAATTCTGCAACATTTCTGGAATTATCACCTCATTTGGTCGACCACTGCGATGCTGGTTTTCGCAGGTCGTAGGGCCTCGTTTAAACTTTGCTACCCAATATTTTACTGTTTATAACGAAGGAGCAGTTTCAACCAGAGTAAAATCTAGCTCAGCTATTCTATTAGTTGGGCTAACGCCTTTCAAATAAAAGAGTTGGATCACATAACGATGACTAAACAACGTGGCGTCTTCAAACTTATGCTGTATAGATTGTGTACTTTCTAATACAGTGGTATTTTTCAAGTAACTACCGTCATCTCTAGGTCAGGTCAGATACTTCTGGGACCATTCTCGAAGAATCGTATACAAAATATCTTTTTACTTACAGGTGCAGAGCGGCTGGAGAGCCAAAACGACTTCTGAAAACAATTATAATTTCATTGTATAGCCGAATCGTGGTGTTCTTAGAAAATAAAATATACATGAAGTTACATCTATATTTAATTAGATTTATAAGTCCATATTTTTTCTTTTCAGATATGGACTGAAAATGATACACCGAATTTTTTCCATAGACTTCAATCAGCATTTTTATGGATATGCATAGTACAGAAACACATTCCGGTAGGTTGCTCTGGAATTTCAGTAACTTATTAATATATTTGCTGATACATGGTTATGATGTACGGCGTCTTTTAATTATTAATAACGTTTTCAATAGATTTCAATCTCTATAAAATTATAATTTGACATTGACATCTCAATATTACTATTTTTGTTAAATTTACAATAAAAAAGTCGGATACAAGTTTTTCGTGCCATACACGGGGCTGGATTTAGGGACAAGCATCCGAGGCTACAGCCTTGAGGCTTCGACAAAAGAGGGGCCCTCACAAAAGCTACCTCAGTAAAAATCAAAGATTTTTTGATAAAAAGAATTAGGAAGAAATTTGGGTTTTATTTCGATAACTATTTCACTCCTTTCTGGCCCCAACACCTACAGGTCTCTAAATCCGGCTCTGCATGTACACATAAATATCTTAGAATTATACAAGGTGCACCGTTACTCCAAACTAATTTATTATCATTTTTTCTAATCATGTATAAATTATCATTTTCTTATAAATAGTGAATAAAAACCGTCAAGATCCCATAATTACATTTTTAATAGTCGTTTAAAATAAAAATTATTGAAAAATTTGAAAAAGTTGAGTTAGGAAAAGTGTTTATTGTAATTAAGTTCTATAAAAATTTTATTACGTGTCGTGTATCAAACAGGAAAGAATAATTACTCTTATGATGACAGGTTACGGTTATCGTAAAAGAACTTAACGATACGTGTCCGAATCGCAATTAAGTTACCAAAACTGCAATTTGGAGGATTGTGAAACTTTTTGTGTGGTTTTATTCAAAAGAGAAAAAATTAATTCAACTTTTTCACAGCCATATTTAGCAATACATCTCCTTTAAAGTTGTAAAAAAAGTGCAGGGTAATTTTTCCGGCGTAAATGGGAGTAAGGTCTGAACTGGTTCTACTTCCAATCACAGACTTTTTTATCTTATTGATAACCAAGCCACAATTGAACTTCTTAATATAGCTGAAAAAGATGTTGATGCGCAGATTGGAGAAAGGCATACTAACTGCACTTTTTTATTACGAGTTTTTGCAACAAAATATTGAAAGAAGTAAGGGAATAGGGTTACTGATATCTTCTTGAAAAGTTCAACATATCATACATTTTAAAAACTTGTTTTGTCCCTACTGATGTTGTATCGCAGCCAGTTCTTCTTCTGGTAGTGTCAATTCGATCCGGATGATGGCGACTAGCATGACTACTCTAACCAAAGCTGTTGGAGACAAGACATCATAAAGTTTGGCATTTTTAATGGTGAACTTACTGAGAACGTGTTGTCATACAAGTACTATTTGAGTTGTTAACAGATACTTGTAACATTTATCTTGGTCAAAACATGGCTTTCGACGTCGATTAAACTCCATTGCCTCTTTAACCACCGAGCCATTTTTGCATGAGGTAGCAATTCAAACTTTGATTCATTAATTTTGGACATTGGAAAAAAAACGGATGTGAAAGCTGGTGCCTTGTCTTGACGAAACAATACTTTCTTCTTAGCCACTGGCGGCCATTTTTGCTTGATTTCTGCGCTCAAAAGTTTCAATAAGCTTGAATAATAATCGCCATAGATAGTTTCTCCTTTTTCAAGATAGTCATCGCATCTCAAACAACCAACACCAAACCTTGCCTGTAGATGGAACGGTCTTTGCCTTCTTTGGAGCCGGTCCTCTTTTTTCAGTCCATTGTTTTGATTGTTCTTTTGTTTCGGGTGTGAAGTAATGGACCCACGTTTCATCTATGGTTATGAAACGGCGCAAAAATTCCGGTTTATTTCTGTGAAGCATTGCCAAACTCTTGATGAAAACATGTTCACGATGCTGTTTTAGTTCTATTGTGAGCAAACGCGGCACCCATTTTGCGCACAGATTGTACGTCAGCTTTTTTGGTTGGGTTAATGTGCTGATCAACTCGCTTCGACTTCTGGTGATGAGGTACCATCTCGGGCCACCGTTTTTCGATGGTTTTTCAACGTCTATATCCTGAGAGACAACGAATAATGGATCTATGCATATGAACCCGAAACTGCGAAGCAAATGGTTGCCTGTTTTTTTCAGAATAACTGGACATGTCGTCACCGTTCCATTAGAGCAACGTACTTAAATGGTACACCAGCATTTGTTTGCCAGAAGTGTTCGAAAATATCAGGAAAACCCATCGCAGAAGATGACTCATTATCTACCTTGACAATGCCAGCTTTCATACATCAGTTCAAACAAAAACATGTTTGAACAGGTAAAACATCGAATTGATTTCTTTATATTCCTGTAGATTACAAATAAATTGCGAGTTCAACGTTTTTCTACACATGACGAAGCAGTTGATGCATTCAAATCACATGTTTTATAGGTACCTTATTCGTAATGAGAAAAATATGTTTCGACAATTGTTTCAAACTCATGCAAAAGTGTATTGATATTAATGGAAAATATTTTTAAGAGCAATAAAGCCATATCCAATTATAAACATTTGTTTTTATTTGTCCATCTCAAAACTTAACTCGTAACCCTCGTATTAGATACATTGACTGAAGAAAAATATTTCTACGTGTATTACAGCTTCAATGTTATGTATAGAATGTGTATCATACGTGGCATATCTCAGAATACATCTTAGAAACAGTGAAACTTAGAAAAGAAATATTGAAATATTTTAGTGAGTAATGATATGGCTTAATTTTACGATAAACCTCGCCGCTTTGCTCAAAAATAAGAAAAATTCATTTTATGCCCTATGAAAAAACCTTTATATCAAAGCGATAGGTATATCCCAATCAAATGAATTAACATTTTATTATTTTCCTCACGTTAATACTTGAAAAGTCTTGATACTTTTCCTGCTGTCTTATTTTCTCGTCGAGCTCCTTTTTAAAATCCTACAATTAATCACTTCTGGGTCTTGACGTTTCATTACCCGTTCTTTCTCTACCCAATTTAATTAGCATGCTAAACATTGAATTTTTAATACCCAAATTTAATTTTCAAAAGGAGATTAAAACTGTTTTCAAGGATTTCACTTTACAACTAGATTTGTGTTTTGTATCAAGATAATTTAATTTAAAAACAAATATCAATTCAAATGCAAACATTCTGGTGTATGCGCAAGCTAATAATTGAGCATATTATATAAATAACTTTCTAGATAAATGTTTTCATATAAATTTAAAGGAAAAATGGAAACTTTAGTCTGTTTTTAAATTAGAAGGAACATTTTAAGAAACTGTAATCACGCCACTAGTAAAAAAGTAACGAGTAACAAGTTAAAGAGTGAGCATATAAAACTTTACAAATAAATATTTTTATTTAAATTTAAAGGAAACATTGACGGTCAAATTTATAAATTGTTAAATTGTAGTCAGGTTCTGAACTAGAAGGAACGTTTCAAGAAACTAATCACGCCACTAAAAATCAGTAAAAAAATCACTAAATTGGTAGCGATTACAAAAAATAATGGTTGTAACAAGCACTACTTATATAGAGTGAGTTTTACGTATGGAACGCCTCAATTATCACGGAAACGGCTTGTACGATTTTTATAAATTTTTATGTACAAGGGTCTTGTGATACTTATTATTTTTCATCTACATCTAAATGCCATAATTTCGGAGTTATAGCTACATTTGCGTTATCTCCGCCAAAGTTAAAATAATACATTTAGGTGGTTATGACTGCTACAATAACAAATTTGTCGTTTCAATAAATTATTATCGTTGAAGTATATTGAAAGTCACAATGGATCTGAGAAAGAACGAATTGATATTTTAATGATATTAGGATGAGATGATAGGCGTAGAAGTTAACAAGAAACGTATAATATTTTTAATAATTTATATCCTAACCGAAATACCATAACAAGATCTACTGTCAGTAAATTAGTGAAAAAGTTGAACGAAACTGGTTGACTAGAACTACATCAATTGAAAGAAATCTTTATGTCCTGTTGGAAGACCATCCACACTTGAACTTGATATTTCACAAACATCCGTGAAGAAAATTTTACGTGATAATAAATTGCATCCATATAGTTCAAGAGTTATCAGATGACGATTTTAATTGACGTGAAGAGTTTGCAGACCTAATGATGGAAAAATGTTACGATCCAAATTTTTTAAGTAATGTTATGTTCTGCGTTGAGGCCACTTTTTATATTAATGGAAACGTAAATCGGGATAATTGTAGATACTGGTCACGTAACAATCCTCGCTGGATGCGTGAATCCCACGCCCAATATCCTGAAAAAGTGAATGTATGGGCTGGAATAATAGGCGACAAAATAATTGGTCCCTTTTTCATTGAGGGTACCTAACTTATTGGAAAATAGTATTTTACCTGAGTATATTATCGAATATTTTCAATTACATTTAAAAAAACACAATATATTTAGGGTGATCCATTTGAAATAAGAAAGTTCATTATTTTTCCGGAAAAAGGAAAGGTCTGACGACAATGTACTATGTACCATAATACCGGCCGTATAACAAGACCCTTGCGCACAAAAATTTATAAAAATCGTACAAGCTGTTTCGGAGATAATTGAGGCGTCCTATACATAAAACTCACTCTGAATATTAATAAAACAGAAACAAGAAACCAAAATGTCCATAATAGACATTTCTACATTTCTAAATGGGAGTTGCATGCTTATTCAAACTATCCAATAAAATTTTCAACAGTTTCGTAAAATACGTGTTTGTCTCTGCTATCTTCATTTATCTCATTTGTCTAAAATCGCTCTCCATTAAAACGTTTTGCCAAATTTAGAAACGAAAATAATTGGAGGCAACCGGATCAGGTGGATATAACGGATGAGTAATAAGGTGATTAGATTGGGAGCAATGAAATGAAATAATAGCCAAAAATATGAAGACGGCTCAAATTTTGATCGAGACAAACGCTGTAGATGGTACGTATGTCGCGGCTTGATTATGTGTTAGCTGGGTCTCTTATTAACAGTGTGGCATAGTTGTCGTTCATACTTTTTTTAGCGTGGAAAGGCATTAAAACACGGAAATTCTTCGGCGCTTAGCAAATAAATTCTGTACTACTGTATTTAAAATGTCGACCGCGACCAGCATCAGACCAAAGCCATTCGCTGCGAAAAACAGCTCGTTATGGAAGACCGTAGGACGAATGTTCGAAAAATTTTGGCTGAAGCTGGCACTATTATAAGTAGTGTAGAGCCCTTTCAATATCGCAAAATAACGGCACTATGGGTTCCCAAACTGTTGAGCTTTGAGCAAAAACTCATGCGGTTGGAAGTTTGTCGCCGCTTTCTCAAACAATAAGAGGTGGAGGGTAAAGGTTTTTTAACGCGCATTTCACTGCAGACGAAACATGAGCGCACTATTGTACTTTCGAAAGCAAGGTGTCGTCTAAAGAGGGGAGAAAGAAGGAGGAAGAGGTGCCAGTCAAAGCGAAGCAAGCAGGTCACCCGGTAAGATTATGTGTACTATATTCTGGGACCGACGGAAAGTATTGTACCTGTTGACTTCCTACGCATACAACGATCCATAAATGCTGCATAATATTTTAAACTCCGAAAATAACACGCAGAACTCGCTTATCGCTGGAAACGAAGGAGCATTCCCGCGCGAAGGATATGTATGTATGTATACGAGGATGTATTGATATCTAGTTAGCATAGACCAGTTCCATGCATAAACAAAATATTGTGTTACCATAGCAACGAACAATAATTTATTAGAAGTGTCAGTGTAAAGTTTGACGGCAAAAAAGTCAACCAGAGTAACGCAATAAATTGAAAGAAAAAATGTGTCCACCGAAATGCGACTCACGGTATGCGACCGTGAAAAATGGGACTGCAAGCTTGAAAAGAGATAAATTTTCCATTGAAGACGATGACCGATCGGGAAGGCCAGTTTCTGTGTCAGTCCCCGTAAATATCGATGCAGATCATGGCATGATTTTATCAGATTTTATCTGTGCTCGATTTGAAAATGATGTAGACTTCTTAAACCGAATTGTTACTATGAATGAGACTTGGGTACATTTCTACGATCCAGAAACAAAGCAACAATCGATGGAATGGCAATACTCTGGTTCTCCAAGTCCTAAGAAGTTTCGTGTCCAAAAATCTGCTGGAAAAGTTCTTGCTTCAGTTTTTTGGGATTGCCATGGAGTAATCATGATTGATTATTTGAATAAGGGTAGAACAATAACTGGAGATTACTATTCGACATTATTGACCACTCGACAAGACCAGAGAACAAAAGAAAAAGAGGAAGACCAAAAATTACTTGGGACAAAACAATTGCAAAAATATTTAAAGAGAGCAGTCTCACGTGGAAGGATGCAAAAGAAAAAGCAAAAAACAAAAAAGATTGGTGGAAATTCGTACTTGGTTGAGAGAAAAATACCTCCCAACACTATCCTATATAGTAGAAAGGATTGTGTCTCAAGCACCACCAGAAACCACTGCATAGTTCTAAAGTGACAGTATGGGCAGCAATATCGGGCAAAGAAATAATTGGTCCTCTTTTCTTTGAAAATGCGCCTAACGTCACTGTTATTAACGAATGCCATGTTATTGAGAGTTTTTTATCTAGAACTTGAAACTTCAAATATAGTGAATGCTAGGACTTGGTTTCAAAAAGACTTAGCCTCCAATGACAAATAACTCCATGGTGGTTGTGAAACAGATTTTGCCAGGTACACTGAATTACATGGCCTCCTCGTAGTTTCGATTTCAATAATTTCCGTTCGCGGTTGAAGAAGTCCAGTCCTAGAAAGGGTAATCAATTAGATGGTTATTTTAAAAAAATAAACTTCAGTTATTAATTTACAATTTCCTAATTTTATTTTAACTATATTTTTTGTACTTATTTTTTAATCTATTTTTTAAATATGCACAATCTATTATGCCACCCTGTACATATTCTGGACATACCATACGCTTTCTCCAGATCAATCAAAACTATTTATTTTCCAATTTTATATTCATTCTCTTTTTCGCAGCTTTGCTAAATATCCATACTATTTTTTTTCAGATTTAACTAAATATCAAATATCAACTGCTAAAACTGTGTCGAGTGCTCTTAGTACTGCAACAGTGTCGAGTTCTTCAAATACGTTATCTAAAACAGCTTCCATTTTGCGTAAATGTGCAGGATGTCATAAAAATATTCACGATAGGTTTCTTCTCAACGCATTGGATCTATTTTGGCACGAAGATTGCCTCAAGTGCGGTTGCTGTGATTGTCGTTTGGGAGAAGTAGGATCTACGCTGTATACCAAAGCAAATCTTATCCTATGTCAAAGGGATTATCTTAGGTAAGTTATTAGTCGCAATGTTCACAATGTTCCCATCCGCAACCAATGAAATACTAATTCCCCCAACATAAAAAGACAATACAGGCGTAAGTTAGAAATGGAACTCTCATCTTGAGCTACTGGCTTTCAATATGGCGGCTTGGTGAACACGTGCAGTTTAGAACAAATATTTCGCATTGCAAGTGGTTATAAGTTCATTGAACTTGAAATTCCATTAATTTATACTTGTATGTTTGATAAACCTGACTGCAATTTCACCACAACCTCAGTTTGGGAATTGTATTAAATTAAATTCCATTGATTTATCTTTCTAGCAATAATCTATTGTTATTATTGGATTTATACATTGTTGAAAAACTGACAATTGTTGTCTATTCTTCAACATAGTCCTCATTTTTTCCGACACACTTTTAAAGCTCCAGCTTTTGTCTTCTTAAGTCTTTCCATGTCGATAATGATATTAAACTTGTGAGTGGGTAAATCGTTGATAGCTTCTCAATAAAAGTCTAGAATCTATTATACAATTGGATGCATATCATGGAAAAATTAACGCACGGAAAAAGTAATAAAAATTAAAAGTTCTTGTACATCATTTGAAATTTCAACCGAAAATTGAACGTGACGTTCGGAAACTGATCTAAATCTCGTTCACAATCAGCTGATAGGTGATCTACCTGAATCCGGGTTACAGTATTTGAAAAGCCCTCATATGTACCATAGAACAACAATTTGAGGACTGGCGTCTGAATCTAAACATTAGGTTTTTTAAAATATATTTGGCTTCCGGTGTGTGTATACTTTTTACTTATTTTTGTGAGTGAAATTTATTCTACAAAAATGTGAAATACTAAAACTAAGAAACGAGGCTGCAATTTTATTCTTGAAGAGAAATATTTACTTTTAAAACTTGTTGAAAAACAGAAGAATATAATCGGAAATAAAAAATTGATATAACTGATAAAGTGGAACTCCAAATAAGAAGCTTGGAAGCAAATAGAAATAAGTTTTAACAGCTGCAACATAGTTGATTCTCGAATCTAATTTTTAGATTTGAATTGTCAAATATACGTGTATGTTGGTAACGGACAGAGCCTAGCCAACGTGCAACTATGCCCAGAATTTTTAAATTTGTAGATGATACAGTTTGTACCCTTTTCTATTTCTAAAATTGGGGGATCCACCTACGTAGTTTCAGTTCAAATCCAAATTAATTGGGAAGGAGACAGCATAAAATATAATTTTGGAAATATTGCAGCACCAATACACTGAATGACTCTTCGATTAGGTATATTTATAGCTAATGCTTATCCCATTCCTGAAAATTATCGACTGTTTCACTTACTACATAGGGCATTAGGAATTATACAAGATCAGTGTCCTCATCATACCAATAGGTAATGAACAAAATCCATTATATCCGAATAAAAATTAAATGATAACATCACTTATTGATAAATGAATTAGAATTTAAATGTAGTTTCATAGCGTACAAAAAGTCTATGGAAAAAATACCCAGCCAATCGAGTCAATTATATTTATTCATCATTATTGCCAACATTCCCTATCTGTCATTTGATAAACAAGTGGATGAAAATAATAAGAAAATACCAACTGTGAATTTAACTCCAGGTTAATATTATCCGACAGAAACTTAATTACATTATAAACATTTCAATTGATAAACCGGGTCCAAGTAATAATATTACAATTTCAAAAATAATCGATTGTTTTACGAGTAATGAGGAGAAATCGGCGATTAATCATGAAAGCGTGGATCGAGAGGTTTTAAAAAAATTACATACGTTGAGTTACGAGTGATAAGTAATAATCGATTGCTCGAGAGGTAGGTATTTGTTACGATTGTATAAGAAATGAATGATCCAATTGCTTTGCTTAATTCCAAACTTGAAGCTATTCCGAAGCGATTCAATTCGATTTTAAGACTTTTTGAGAAACTTCAAAAGGTGGTAACACAAATTGGACCCACTGAAAAACTGAAGTGATTAAACTAAATCGCCAAGCATATAGTCACGCCTTAACTATGATCAATTCGTAATTACTATTGGCTGAATTTTATCATAGATTAATTATAATTTATAGGTTATTTGGTACGACTGGATATTGCGCAGCTTGTAGTAAAATTATACCTGCATTTGAAATGGTAATGAAAGCCAAAAATAATGTTTACCATTTAGAATGTTTTGCATGTCAGCAATGTAGTAATAGGTAAGTGAATTCGTTAACTTCCAATACAATTTCTTTTCACGATTATTTTGGCGAGTTGGCAATTGGTTAAACCAACCAAAAATAAAAAACGTTTCTAGAAGTTTTTGTTTGATATGGTAATTACCACTTATTGAAATTTACTTACAACTCGCCAGTATTAATATTTTTTGTTCCTGTCAGATTCAGGGATTGAATCAGTACACAAAATGAACGCGTACCCGACGCGGTGTAGACGTTCATAAATGTCAATGCTAGTTCAATGACTGCGCTCTTGACGTCGAAATTAACCAAATTTTTAATTTTTACGCGAACGTTAAAAACATAACCTCACTTTTCTAGTATAGTTTGTAGTTATACATGGTAATTTAATAATTATAAATCAAATAATTTGAAAAATGACTTCATCAAGTGTTTGTATAACAAACAGCCGGATATATACAATAAAGAAAACTAAAACTAAAAAGCAACTAGCTCAGGTGTACTTAGTGTAAGCATACAAATATATTAAGTAAGTGATAAACGTATGTATAAATTCACCCCACCGTTTGAAATAGTTTAAATAAATAAGAAAAACATTACAATATAATACATTATAAATAATTCAAAATGGTCCAGAACTGTTTGAATTTATTTATACACGTGCTCTTTTAAGGTTATGTTTACTAGCAAACCAGCGCCATGTTCACGTTTATTCTGTGCTGTTTTAAATTCGGGATGTTTTTTTAAACATTTATCCATATCGAAACTATTTTCGAATTCGAAAGGTTTGAAACAAGGTTGCAGCTTATCTTCAACATTATGTAAAATACACATTCATTAAGTTCTGAATAGCTGGAGAACTAAAATTGCGACAAACGGAATTGAGATTGAAGATAAGTGCTTAGCAACTCTTTTTCGCAGGCGACCAAGTTATTATAGCTTGCAGATGCAGATTATATGCTGAAGAAATTGGACGATAAACCTGCAAAATGGTGTTTGAATATGAATATGTCACAAACACAATATCTGTCGGTATGAAGCACACAAGGAGACCCCGAACTGCAAATAAATAGGGTTAGACGATGTAAACAATTCAAATTCCTAGGAAGCATAATTTCGGAAGATGGAATAACAAAAGAAGATATAAGAAATAAAGTGCAAAAAAGGAAAAAGCTACACAAAGTCTGATTTTAATGTTTTGGAAGAAAAAATTAACCTAGACACAAAAATGACAATTTACAAAGTCATAGTGGAGTCCCTTTTAACATATGGGTGCAAGATATCCAGAACAGAGCATATACGAAATGAAGAAGAGGTCGAGTGTACACGACTTCAAAGAGAATACAGACCTAGCAACTGCTCTATTACGGACATGTGTTGAAGATGGAGGATGGAGCAGGACAGGTGTTGAAGATGGAGGATGGAGCAGAACAGGTGTCCGAAGAAAGCATTAATGTACCAACCGCTGAATAGAAGAAGACGAAGAACACCCTCAAGGACCTGGAAGGAAGGAATTGAAAAGACAGAGCTATCCAAGAAAACGATTGTATAGATACAAAAGTGGGATGCGGCAAAAGAAGCTGTAGTATCCCCGTTGTTTAGATATATATTTTTGAATTGGAACGAAATCTTTGCCAGCTAGATTATGAGCGTTTTCACATAGGGACCGTGGCGAAATTAAACACCCAAGTGTACTTACCTTAATATATTCCGAACTTTCGAATACTTAAGTATTCATCATAGAATTAATTCTATCAAGCATCAATTTGAATATTGAAATTTGAAATCCATGAATTTTGTGTTTTTACTAGAAATTACACAATTTAAAATCGCCGAATCTTAACTAATTATTTCCCAGGCGATGATTACATAAGTATTCGAGAGCTCGGAATATATTAAAGTAAGTACAATTTGGTGTTTAATTTTGCCACATTCCCAATACGAAAACGGTTATATATATTTATACTCATTCATTATGCTCATTCTGTGCACTGCTTGAATGGCGAAATATGTAAATTTCTAATCTCAAAAATAATAGTTTCACATCTCGTCAAGAAATGGCGCCCAACACCACAATCGTAATTTGGTAATGGCAATAATATTCTCCTAAATTTTAATCTAATCATTAAATGAGATGCATATTTTTCTAGGTTTTGCGTAGGTGATAGATTCTATTTATGTGAAAATAAAATTCTTTGTGAGTACGACTACGAAGAACGGTTGGTGTTTGCAAATATGGCTTACAATCCTACCAGTTTAGCTCATATTAAGCGACAAGTGAATAATTTACAGGTAAGTTACTAATCTAACCTTTAGATTTTCAAAAGCTCTTATCTATCAATTTCTTGACAACTGTTCTCCTCTTCTTCTTCTTCTTCTTAGGGCGCCGTCTCTCTGCGGTGGCTAGCGATCCAAATGGCTACTGTCGCACGAGAAACCGCAGCTTTAAAAATTTACACACCCAATTCAAAATTTGATATGAACCATAAAGGTTAGTCAATTTTGAAACCACATAGCGAACTAAACTGTGTCAACGGTGAATCTCTGAACTCGTCATTATATTCGCTTATGTCGTCCTCTTCTTCATTTTCAATTTCTTTGCCAAGCTCTCCTGCGTTTCTCATTTCCGGTGTTACAAATGTCCTTGTTTCCTCGTATTCCTCCATTTCATATTAAAATAATAAATTATCGATATTGTTTTTTAAAACACAAAGTCTCTTTGGATTTTTTATTTTCCTTTATCTGATGGCTACGTTTTCGCCATAAACAAATTGTTCTCTCTCTCTCTTTGTTCATTCCCTCATGGCACTCTTTCATTATCATGTAAGCTTCTCCTGAAGCTTGCCTCTTGCTAGTCTTTTTATTCGAATTCGTCGAAGGCATGATACTCGTGGAGCTTTTTTCTGACGATCCCACACTATTTTCCAATTGGACTAATACAACGCTGGAAAACGTTTCCCGGACTTACAATTTGTTGCTAGTAACTTTTTCTCTCGTTTATATTGCACTAGAAGAGTTTCAATCTTTCTTTTAATCTCGGTGACATTATTTACACCTAAATCTTTTGCAATGTCATCTAATGCATCTCTTCTTTTGATTTTGTTTTTATAATCATCATTATTAGGGTCCTACAATAAAGGTTTACCTTCTTAAACGTTAATTAACCTTATCAAATTCTCTTGACTCCAAAACTCTTTACTCATTTTGTGGAAAAACCACACACACACTTTTCCACTGAATATTTTCAATAAAAAAATACAAATAATAATGTGTATATTCAAAAATTACGCCGGAAAACTACTTCAAAATACACTAAAACAGGTGGTAAGGGAAGTCACTGACAAACAATGTTCGATCTAGGACGGGAACATTCTAGACAAACAAAAATGGCAGCCTCTTTTCCTTCCATACATGAAATGTTTGGCTAACAATGTTTGTCCAATTGGGACGCGGCTTAAGAAGAACGCGCTCGGTTCCTACGCAAAGCTGGCTAAAAAAGTCCAAGAATTTATGGCACACTCTGTATCAGAGATCTACCAAAAAAAAGTAATAATCCTCTGACACACGAAGTTTTTGAGTGGGAATGACATAATAGAATACGCTGAGAAAAGTTTTCTCTGCCTAAATTGCAATTAAATATTTATAAGTGTCGACTAAGCGCTTGAAAAACAACACTTAGACAATCACTGTTTGTATAAAATTGTTTTACGAAGAACGTGCTCGGTTCCTACGCTAAGCTGGTTAAAAAAGTTCAAGAATTTATGGCACACTCTGTATCAGTACAAAAAACAACAACAAAAAAAAGTAATAATCCTCTGACACGCGAAGTTTTTGAATGGCAATGACATAATAGAATACGCTGAGAAAAGTTTTCTATGCCTAAATTGCAATTAAATATTTATAAGTGTCGACTAAGCGCTTGAAAAACAACACTTAGACAATCACTGTTTGTATAAAATTGTTTTACGAAGAACGCGCTCGGTTCCTACGCTAAGCTGGTTAAAAAAATTCAAGAATTTATGGCACACTCTGTATCAGAGATATACCAGCAAAAAAAAGTAATAATCCTCTGACACGCGAAGTTTTTGAGTGGCAATGACATAATAGAATACGCTGAGAAAAGTTTTCTCTACCTAAATTGCAATTAAATATTTATAAGTGTCGACTAAGCGCTTGAAAAACAACACTTAGACAATCACTGTTTGTATAAAATTGTTTTACGAAGAACGCGCTCGGTTCCTACGCTAAGCTGGTTAAAAAAGTTCAAGAATTTATGGCACACTCTGTATCAGAACAAAAAACAACAACAAAAAAAAAGTAATAATCCTCTGACACGCGAAGCTTTTGAGTGGGAATGACATAATAGAATACGCTGAGAAAAGTTTTCTCTGCCTAAATTGCAATTAAATATTTATAAGTGTCGATTAAGCGCTTGAAAAACAACACTTAGACAATCACTGTTTGTATAAAATTGTTTTACGAAGAACGCGCTCGGTTCCTACGCTAAGCTGGTTAAAAAAGTTCAAGAATTTATGGCACACTCTGTATCAGAACAAAAAACAACAACAAAAAAAAGTAATAATCCTCTGACACGCGAAGTTTTTGAGTGGGAATGACATAATAGAATACGCTGAGAAAAGTTTTCTATGCCTAAATTGCAATTAAATATTTATAAGTGTCGACTAAGCGCTTGAAAAACAACACTTAGACAATCACTGTTTGTATAAAATTGTTTTACGAAGAACGCGCTCGATTCCTACGCTAAGCTGGTTAAAAAAGTTCAAGAATTTATGGCACACTCTGTATCAGAACAAAAAACAACAACAAAAAAAAGTAATAATCCTCTGACACGCGAAGTTTTTGAGTGGGAATGACATAATAGAATACGCTGAGAAAAGTTTTCTCTACCTAAATTGCAATTAAATATTTATAAGTGTCGACTAAGCGCTTGAAAAACAACACTTAGACAATCACTGTTTGTATAAAATTGTTTTACGAAGAACGCGCTCGATTCCTACGCTAAGCTGGTTAAAAAAGTTCAAGAATTTATGGCACACTCTGTATCAGAACAAAAAACAACAACAAAAAAAAGTAATAATCCTCTGACACGCGAAGTTTTTGAGTGGCAATGACATAATAGAATACGCTGAGAAAAGTTTTCTCTACCTAAATTGCAATTAAATATTTATAAGTGTCGACTAAGCGCTTGAAAAACAACATTTAGACAATCACTGTTTGTATAAAATTGTTTTACGAAGAACGCGCTCGGTTCCTACGCTAAGCTGATTAAAAAAGTTCAAGAATTTATGGCACACTCTGTATCAGAACAAAAAACAACAACAAAAAAAAGTAATAATCCTCTGACACGCGAAGTTTTTGAGTGGGAATGACATAATAGAATACGCTGAGAAAAGTTTTCTCTACCTAAATTGCAATTAAATATTTATAAGTGTCGACTAAGCGCTTGAAAAACAACACTTAGACAATCACTGTTTGTGTAAAATTGTTTTACGAAGAACGCGCTCGGTTCCTACGCTAAGCTGGTTAAAAAAGTTCAAGAATTTATGGCACACTCTGTATCAGAACAAAAAACAACAACAAAAAAAAGTAATAATCCTCTGACACGCGAAGTTTTTGAGTGGGAATGACATAATAGAATACGCTGAGAAAAGTTTTCTCTACCTAAATTGCAATTAAATATTTATAAGTGTCGACTAAGCGCTTGAAAAACAACACTTAGACAATCACTGTTTGTGTAAAATTGTTTTACGAAGAACGCGCTCGGTTCCTACGCTAAGCTGGTTAAAAAAGTTCAAGAATTTATGGCACACTCTGTATCAGAACAAAAAACAACAACAAAAAAAAGTAATAATCCTCTGACACGCGAAGTTTTTGAGTGGGAATGACATAATAGAATACGCTGAGAAAAGTTTTCTCTACCTAAATTGCAATTAAATATTTATAAGTGTCGACTAAGCGCTTGAAAAACAACACTTAGACAATCACTGTTTGTATAAAATTGTTTTACGAAGAACGCGCTCGGTTCCTACGCTAAGCTGGTTAAAAAAGTTCAAGAATTTATGGCACACTCTGTATCAGAACAAAAAACAACAACAAAAAAAAGTAATAATCCTCTGACACGCGAAGTTTTTGAGTGGGAATGACATAATAGAATACGCTGAGAAAAGTTTTCTCTACCTAAATTGCAATTAAATATTTATAAGTGTCGACTAAGCGCTTGAAAAACAACATTTAGACAATCACTGTTTGTATAAAATTGTTTTACGAAGAACGCGCTCGGTTCCTACGCTAAGCTGATTAAAAAAGTTCAAGAATTTATGGCACACTCTGTATCAGAACAAAAAACAACAACAAAAAAAAGTAATAATCCTCTGACACGCGAAGTTTTTGAGTGGGAATGACATAATAGAATACGCTGAGAAAAGTTTTCTCTACCTAAATTGCAATTAAATATTTATAAGTGTCGACTAAGCGCTTGAAAAACAACACTTAGACAATCACTGTTTGTATAAAATTGTTTTACGAAGAACGCGCTCGGTTCCTACGCTAAGCTGGTTAAAAAAGTTCAAGAATTTATGGCACACTCTGTATCAGAACAAAAAACAACAACAAAAAAAAAGTAATAATCCTCTGACACGCGAAGCTTTTGAGTGGGAATGACATAATAGAATACGCTGAGAAAAGTTTTCTCTGCCTAAATTGCAATTAAATATTTATAAGTGTCGATTAAGCGCTTGAAAAACAACACTTAGACAATCACTGTTTGTATAAAATTGTTTTACGAAGAACGCGCTCGATTCCTACGCTAAGCTGGTTAAAAAAGTTCAAGAATTTATGGCACACTCTGTATCAGAACAAAAAACAACAACAAAAAAAAGTAATAATCCTCTGACACGCGAAGTTTTTGAGTGGGAATGACATAATAGAATACGCTGAGAAAAGTTTTCTCTACCTAAATTGCAATTAAATATTTATAAGTGTCGACTAAGCGCTTGAAAAACAACACTTAGACAATCACTGTTTGTATAAAATTGTTTTACGAAGAACGCGCTCGATTCCTACGCTAAGCTGGTTAAAAAAGTTCAAGAATTTATGGCACACTCTGTATCAGAACAAAAAACAACAACAAAAAAAAGTAATAATCCTCTGACACGCGAAGTTTTTGAGTGGCAATGACATAATAGAATACGCTGAGAAAAGTTTTCTCTGCCTAAATTGCAATTAAATATTTATAAGTGTCGACTAAGCGCTTGAAAAACAACACTTAGACAATCACTGTTTGTATAAAATTGTTTTACGAAGAACGCGCTCGGTTCCTACGCTAAGCTGGTTAAAAAAGTTCAAGAATTTATGGCACACTCTGTATCAGAACAAAAAACAACAACAAAAAAAAAGTAATAATCCTCTGACACGCGAAGCTTTTGAGTGGGAATGACATAATAGAATACGCTGAGAAAAGTTTTCTCTGCCTAAATTGCAATTAAATATTTATAAGTGTCGACTAAGCGCTTGAAAAACAACACTTAGACAATCACTGTTTGTATAAAATTGTTTTACGAAGAACGCGCTCGGTTCCTACGCTAAGCTGGTTAAAAAAGTTCAAGAATTTATGGCACACTCTGTATCAGAACAAAAAACAACAACAAAAAAAAGTAATAATCCTCTGACACGCGAAGTTTTTGAGTGGGAATGACATAATAGAATACGCTGAGAAAAGTTTTCTCTACCTAAATTGCAATTAAATATTTATAAGTGTCGACTAAGCGCTTGAAAAACAACACTTAGACAATCACTGTTTGTATAAAATTGTTTTACGAAGAACGCGCTCGGTTCCTACGCTAAGCTGGTTAAAAAAGTTCAAGAATTTATGGCACACTCTGTATCAGAACAAAAAACAACAACAAAAAAAAGTAATAATCCTCTGACACGCGAAGTTTTTGAGTGGGAATGACATAATAGAATACGCTGAGAAAAGTTTTCTCTACCTAAATTGCAATTAAATATTTATAAGTGTCGACTAAGCGCTTGAAAAACAACACTTAGACAATCACTGTTTGTATAAAATTGTTTTACGAAGAACGCGCTCGATTCCTACGCTAAGCTGGTTAAAAAAGTTCAAGAATTTATGGCACACTCTGTATCAGAACAAAAAACAACAACAAAAAAAAGTAATAATCCTCTGACACGCGAAGTTTTTGAGTGGGAATGACATAATAGAATACGCTGAGAAAAGTTTTCTCTACCTAAATTGCAATTAAATATTTATAAGTGTCGACTAAGCGCTTGAAAAACAACACTTAGACAATCACTGTTTGTATAAAATTGTTTTACGAAGAACGCGCTCGATTCCTACGCTAAGCTGGTTAAAAAAGTTCAAGAATTTATGGCACACTCTGTATCAGAGATATACCAGCAAAAAAAAGTAATAATCCTCTGACACGCGAAGTTTTTGAGTGGCAATGACATAATAGAATACGCTGAGAAAAGTTTTCTCTACCTAAATTGCAATTAAATATTTATAAGTGTCGACTAAGCGCTTGAAAAACAACATTTAGACAATCACTGTTTGTATAAAATTGTTTTACGAAGAACGCGCTCGGTTCCTACGCTAAGCTGATTAAAAAAGTTCAAGAATTTATGGCACACTCTGTATCAGAACAAAAAACAACAACAAAAAAAAGTAATAATCCTCTGACACGCGAAGTTTTTGAGTGGGAATGACATAATAGAATACGCTGAGAAAAGTTTTCTCTACCTAAATTGCAATTAAATATTTATAAGTGTCGACTAAGCGCTTGAAAAACAACACTTAGACAATCACTGTTTGTGTAAAATTGTTTTACGAAGAACGCGCTCGGTTCCTACGCTAAGCTGGTTAAAAAAGTTCAAGAATTTATGGCACACTCTGTATCAGAACAAAAAACAACAACAAAAAAAAGTAATAATCCTCTGACACGCGAAGTTTTTGAGTGGGAATGACATAATAGAATACGCTGAGAAAAGTTTTCTCTACCTAAATTGCAATTAAATATTTATAAGTGTCGACTAAGCGCTTGAAAAACAACACTTAGACAATCACTGTTTGTATAAAATTGTTTTACGAAGAACTCGCTCGGTTCCTACGCTAAGCTGGTTAAAAAAGTTCAACAACAAAAAAAAGTAATAATCCTCTGACACGCGAAGTTTTTGAGTGGCAATGACATAATAGAATACGCTGAGAAAAGTTTTCTCTGCCTAAATTACATTTAAATATTTAAAAGTGTAGACTAAGTGCTCGAATCCGATTTTTGATGTAAAATTATTTAAATCGAGTAAAGTAATTAGATAAAGGGGTCTTTGAGATTAAAACATTTTTCCTAAATAAGATATTATGCTCTCAAGGCTAAATCAGAAGGTGCGTAACGACTATTGCAGAACGGAAAAAGGATATATTTTTTTGTCACAGCATTATTTTCAAGTGATCTAGTCACTCTCGAATTTTTTGCGGAACACTTTGTATATGATAAACGATACATTAAATCAATTTTGCATTAATAGTAGCTAATTCAATAACCAATCATTTTTTTTCAGCGTGACGAATTCGGGTACAATTCTTCGAATCCAAGACAAACAGCAACAGTTCATTAAAAGTAACATAAGTAAATTATGAAAACTTCTGAATATAATACTTTTGTAAAAATTATATTATCAATAAAATGAATTAACAAAGAATTGCGCTTTTTAGTTTATTTGGCATGAAGAAGATTCAAAAAATTGATTTATAATTTTAAAAAATGGTAAATAACTTCATTAATGTTAATATTGTTAACAGTTTTCAATGAAAACATATAAACAACTTATGAGTAAAAGACAACGGAGTGTGGCCGTCAAAATTATTTTAAAAAATAATTTAGGTTATCAAAAAACAAAAATGTTCATCTTCTGTATGAAAGTTCTGACATTAAACCATACCGTAGTTTAGAGAAAAAATTGTACCATATCTTAAATCCCTGCTTTTAGATGTTTCCTTGATTTAGCTATAAAATTATATTGTTTTGCTATAAAAAATCGGTTTTTGAAATTTTATCCACTAAATTTGCTTATTGTAGTTTAGAACACATGAAGAAAAAAATGAATCTTCCTAAACCAGATTCGAACCTGGAATTCTACAGTTTGAATGCATTTACTTGGAATATGCAAGTCTTAGATTTGTTTCTCAACTGAAAAAAATTAGAAATCGAAGTAGTATTTGAAGTCGAGGAAAGTATATAATATGAATTTTTTTGAACTCTAAAATGGAAAAGAAAAACATTACATTTTCTGAATTGACTTTGTTAGTATACTTCATTGCTTAGAAGTTCGATTACCTTACATCAATGTATGAGGTTAGAAAATTATGAACAATTAGGAGCATTCTGAGACGGAAAGCAAGTTTTCAGCTAAAAAAAGTGGAAAGTGAAAAGTTTTTCTAGCAAAAAATGAATTTTTTCTACGACCGTGCGTTTTAACCCACTTTCCCGCACTCATTTTAGTTTTGAAAGTAAAATTATGCAAATTTTGACCTTTTTGGATAGTTTTTTACTTCGGAGGTTATAACTATTGTTACTACAGGTAAATAAATATTTACGAAATAGTCCATCAAATAAAATTTAAACCTTTTCTAGCTTTTTGTAGCATTTTTAATTTTTTGAAAATATAAAATAATAAAGCTGGGTTTGATATCAGTTGTTATGACAACACAGGCGTGTAATTGTTACTAAAACGTCAAAGTTGTTCAAAACGTCTTGGAAGTGACCGAATAAGAACAATCTTCTTCTAAATTAAACCACATTAAACCGAATCCGATACAATAATATTAATGGATTCATCCGACGAAGAACTTCCCGAAGCCATTTTGAAGGCTGCAAATGAAACTAATTCCGAGTTGTTACCTTCCAAATCCAGACTAAGGTATGACAAACAATACAACCATTTTCTTACATGGTGTAAGGAGAAAGGGAGCAAAACTTATGAGGAAGAGGTATTTCTGACGTATTTTCCACACCTAATTGAGGTTTTGAAATCTAATACATTATGGTCCTTATACTTACCAAACACTTTTGGTGCTAGCAGAGATTGCTGCATATTTACGCCTACCTAATCCGGAAAGTTATACAGGACACAGTTTCAGACGTTCTTCGGCAACGTTCCTAGTAGACTTCGTCGAAGAAATAACCAGCCTAAAGCGCCTCGGTGGCTGGAAGTATACTACTGTCGCTGAAGGCTATTTTGAGGACTCTGAGAATCAGAAGAAAAAAATATCAAATAAAATTCGTCATCGTCCTCTTTATGCGACCTGTAATCGATACCAACCTCATCGACGTCATCTACCTTCCAGTTGAAACCAAATAACTCCACTGGACCGGCAATTCTTACTAGTCTACAGAATGCAACAAATTGTGTTTTCAATATTAATATTTATAATAATTAGTAGTTTTTAGTTAAAGTTTTATATATTATTATGTTTGGGGGAATAAAATAATTTTTGAAAAATGGGTCGGTAAACTTTTTTGTATATACGGTAGTAGAAAAAATAATGTTCCTAACTCATGCGTAAAGTTTCTTTCCCGCACTTGACCGCTTACACGAACTCCGCTCCGCGTCGTTCGGAACAACTGCAGTCACGTGCAGGAAAGTATCACTTTCCACACATTTTCAAACCAGAATCGAACCCGGGATTCTGCTGTTGGAATGCACGCAGCATTTACTCAGAGCATACAAGCCTTAGATTTATTTCTCAACTGAAAAAATGTATAAAACGAAGTAGTATTTGAAACAAAATAAATATGATTCGAACTTTATTGTTTGCGTGCGAAGATTTTTCAATGTTCATTTTGTGCTAAATTAAAAAAAACTAAAAAACTAGAGCATCTAATGATAAATAACTTGCAACAAAGGTAATATATTAAGTAAATCTATGGCTTTTTCATTACATTCTGTAATTGAAGGTTGCTTTAATAATGAGGGTAATACAAATTATTTTATCTGCTTAAAAATCGATAAACTACAATATTTAATCATCCTAAATTATCGATTATATTTACTTTTTTCATTAAAACCAAAATATATGAAAACGTTATTATTTCTATACTTAATATTTCAACTGCATATTACTAAAATATAACAATTACTGCAATTTTAATTAAAATGAACAAAAACTGGTTAAAACTAACTTTTTAAAAATTAACGACTAACTGGTTAGATAACACACAATGGATTTCAATTCAAAAATCACTATAAAGTTCTATAATCTTTAATATAAATTTTATCAGATAACAGAAAATATTAATTTTGCACTTATTTTTTATTAATTATATCAACATTGGCTGATGATGTTTTGCAAATATGATTTGGAATTCTGCAGCTTCTGGATCATTATGAGGGTTGCTATTTAAGTTTTGAAATAGACAAATGAAAACCAATATTTATGAACCAATTGTCGAAACATTTTTTCCATTCCGATTAAGGCAACTCCAAAACATGTGATTTAAACGCATCAACCGCTTCTTAGGATGCGGAAAAACATTGATTTCGCAATTTATTTTTGATCTGCGAGAATAAGAAGAAATCATTGATTGCCAAAAAAGGACTGTACGGCGGATGATACATCACTTCGATGTTTTGACTTTAAAAATTTTTTTTAACTGAGTTGTGGGAGCTCACATTGTGAAGAATGTGTCCCGTCTTGTTCCTATCGCTTCTTCACTCTGTCTACGGTTCTCGTATTAATACCTAGCTGGTGGTAAATTTTGATGATAAAAATTTGAATGGTAATCTTACTATTTAAATTTGAGGGAGAATTTTACTTCAAATTTTTGTTTATTTCGGGTTACAGATATCTAGAAATGCTAGAAAATTATTTACACCCACTAAATCTGAATTGGTATCAGCACGACGAAGCCCCACCACACGGTAAAGCGCTTGTAAATAACTATTTACAGACTCATTTTGAGGACCGTATCAATGGCCTCCCCGTTCACCGGATATAACCCCATTATATTTTTTTCTTTAGGGTCGTATAAAAGATATCGTGTATGCTTCGCGGCTAACTACAAAAGAAGAAAACAGTTCGGAATGCATTTTGAACTCTTTCATCGCAAGGAATTCGAAACGCCAATCAACACGGGTTTTTAAGAAAAATCCATAAATGTTTGGAAATTGGAGGCAACTAATTAGAACATTTACTTTAGTTTAATGTTTAGTTTTGCTCCTCTTAAATATTTTTAATTGGCTGAAGTATTTTAATTTTTGATACGTTAACTTTTGTTATTCGTTGTTCGCCATCGGCAGATTAAAAACCATGAAAATTTCAGTTTTTTCAAATTTCTACAAAAGCCGTTAATTTGAGATATATGAATTTACTAACGAAGTCCCCTTAATTTAAAGTGTAGAATCCAATGGTAAAGAGGAAAATGGGGGTTGCCATTTGAAAAAATTGAATTTTCGAAGTTTTTATATAGCGAAATTCGGTACCATTTTCTGAACACCCTATATAAATATAAATTTATAAATAAATCAAGGTTTTCACAAATTTTGAAAGCTTTAAGTGTTATTTGTCCAAATAGAAATATATTTTTTTAGTGGAGAGCTGCATGTGTTCAAAAATTTCGAAAATGTGAAATAATTAAAAAATTGTGGACTTTAGGCATACGATGTCTTATATAAAGATGTATTAAAATTTTGCGTAGATTCCAAAAATGTAATAAAAGCCATAGGATTCCGCTTAAAATAAAAAAGTTTGGGTCCAGTTCCGGTATAACCGGAAGTTTACGAAAACGGAAATTCTTTTAGCTGAAACAATCATTTCGGAAAACGATTCAGCTCGTCGTGAAGGACCCTGTACAACTCTGGCCCTAGCTTGGAAGCCGTTATTGGCCCAGATTTAGTGGGACTCTTGGATGATAACAATTTCCCTCGCTTGATTTGCCTAAATGAACCCAAGACTGATCTGCATCCCTGGTTGCTTGTAAAAATAGATTTTTAATATATTGTCAATAAAATTATAATTTTATGACAAATTTCTTTTAATGCACTCTACTAACTAATACATAAAAATAACACATAATAATTAAACAACGAAGTGATATTATTCTATGTTTTATTGTCTTTTATGCATAAAAGAATTTTATTCATGAAAAATTATTACTTTTAATTTCAATATATCTATTATGGATAAGATATTAGAACAAAACTTTAGATAGTTATTCAGAGTTCTGCCCAGTCAGGCTGACTATGGGATGGCCGAAGTCGGATTACCAAGAGTTCAGCCAGACTTGGGTAAATATGGGATGACTGAGGCCATTATTGGTTTACCAAGGCCTGGTTTCTCAGCGTTGGCCCAAGCTAACCCCCGTCGTTCAAGTCTGGGGACTCCTACATGGGCAGTCATCTTCAAATTTGGCAATAATGGCAACTTTCTGAATATCAATTAACCGAAGGGACATTAAGTATACAATTACTTCAACTCAAATTAATTTATTGAATTGAAAATAACAGTGCCAGTGACATTCGATAAGAGCTCTGATTTACGCAGGCAAAAGTATACTTGGAATATTTTATTTGATAAAACAAAAAATTTAATAAAATCTCAAATCAAATTGTAATACTAATATCTATTGTACTGTAAAATGAATTACATAATATATGACTTGAAAGTATTTTCTCGTTCTGTGATCTATTCCGTGTCTTCTCAAATGAATTTCCTGAAGTTGTCTATCGACATGACAGATAATAGAAATGTCAGATATTAGCAGGTGTTTTGAGGTTATTGTATTTTGTAATTAAAACCAGTTAAAACGGTTTTTAAAATGCAGTTGCCCTTTTATAATGACAAACAGATTTGTTAGGTAAGATATATTTATAATAAAACTGCGTAAACCCTCGAAATACAACACATATTGAAACAAGCTAAAAATAAATGAAATGGTATGAAATGAATTCATTTGTATTTACTTTACTTTTAGTTGCTAAAATTACATGTTTGATAATTATAGACAAGATAACATTGTTCAACGAATGCTTTTTAAATACGATCAAAATCAAAAAGATTTTATATAGGTTGGGGCCATCAAAACATTATTATTAAGAATAATATAAAACTAAATATAGACATCATTTTAAGTATTCACTCAAAACAGGAAAGATTTATATATCATAATTTTACCAAGTAGAATGATTTGATAACAATAATATAGTAAAACTGATAATCATTATCAAGTAGTGTTTGTTTATAAGCTGCTCTTAAATTTTAACTCAAGCAATCCATTTGTTTTCAATTTGTTGCTATTAACTATAACTCCAGGGCACATATGCAAATCTATTCATAATTGTAAAATTTTATTGAAAAGAGTAACCAAGTCAGTTGAAGGACATGGACAAATAATAGATAGATCAACATCCCATCTAATTACATCAAAACTTTTACAGTTTATGGTGACTATGAGTTGCTTTTTGAAAAAAATCATAACTATTGATTGGCTTTCATTAATTTAGTGCGTTTCAGGAGTTTAAGACTATCTATAATAATGGTATGAGGGTGCATTTATGATCAATACTGTTATCTTTCCAAAAATTAAAATCATTTGTATGATATGAACTTTTTTTTAGTTATGACCATTATTGGAAATATTGGAATAGGTATTTTAATTTTAACAATATTGTGGATAATAACATTATTTATTGTTGTAATTGGAGTCCGATTACAAAGTAACATTTCTTGGATAATATTAGGAACGGCTACTGTGATAACAATTTTATTATTAATTATCCCTACTGATAAGGAAATCCAATTGAATAAATTGGACATTGTAAGTTGTTCCTAGTGTTCTTATTATTTATTTATTTTCTCTTTTTATAGGAAGAAGATTATTGTTTTATATTCAAGAACATTTTACTGTCAATATTATCATTAAGTTGTGTAGTTGGATTTGGAAGTTTTTTTGTTATACATTGTACAAGCCCTACACATCCAGACGCAATACAAAGTTTTTACTGTGAATATGAATAAATTTACAATTTCCCTTTTAACCAGGAGATTGTTTTCTTCCAGCACTAATTTGAAAAGAATAATAAAGATATCCAATAACGATGAGTTCCTATCAAAAGTAATGAATTCTAGTATTCCAGTTATAGTCAATTTCCATGCAGAATGGTGTGAACCGTGTCATATATTAACACCAAAAATGAAAGAATTAATTGAACATAAAACCAATATAGATTTGGCTATAGTAGATGTAGAACATAACATTGAATTAGTTGAAACTTTTGAAGTGAAAGCCGTGCCAGCTGTAATTGCTGTCAGAGATGGTTTGGTAGTTGACAAATTTATTGGTTTAGTGGATGCAAATATGATTGAAACATTGATTGAAAAACTGGATCAAAAATCATAATAATAAATTGTTTTTAATTATATTAGCTAGTTTTTTCAGTGAATATTAATAAAGTTTTTAAATTGAAGCGAAACTGTATTTAAATCCCCAGAATATTGTGAGTATGGTGTCAATACAAAAATATTGAGAAATTAAAGAAAAAATGTCTTTAAATCATGGGAAAGAAGCCCTTAGTTAATATTAAAAAATAGATAGCTACACTAAAAAAGCTTCTATTGTTTCCCATAAAGAATAAATGTTTTTGAAAGATATATTTTGGCTTATAAATACATCCTTGTAATCTGTAGGCAATTTATATAATAGTTCAGTAAAATAAACAGAAATATGTTTTCAATAAAACTAAATTTTTTATTCACATATACAGAGTTCAGAACTTATATCAAAAAATTCGGGAATGAGTAGATGACGTGAAAATAGTGCAGTGACATAGACTAAGTTTTCTCATACAACCCCTCGCTTTGTTTAGGCCTTTAAAGTTGCGAAATCAGAATTTATATTTGGGTATATTTTCAGAATTATACATTCAAACATTATAACTTTTAAATGGACAACCTGTACAATTAAAAGATACTGAACACACTGTTTATACCACCACTCACGATTACAATGTCTGACGCACGTTTTACCTAACCCAAGTCTCACTTAATGAAATAAAAATTAACTCAAAAAAATGTTCGAAGAAAATGCAAATTTTGCTACGATTTAATATTGCTTTTATAATGATAGATCAAATTAGTAATTTTGCGAGACCCCCACTTGATTGGGTCTCGGGGCTTCAGTCCCCCTTAGACCCTCCCAAAATCCGACGCTATAGATAATTCATGTTTTATTCGCGTTATTCTTCTGAAATCGATTAATCTCCGACAATGTTGTAAGTTTGCTAGAAGCAAGGCATAAAATCATTGTAGAGTAGGACGTATCTAGTTAATAAATAACTACCCAGTACCGTCTAAGGTAAGTAAATAGCGTGAATTGATTCTATGAAAGTATGAAAAGACCTCCTCTATTTCCATGGTCTGGACTCATTTGTTGCAATAATTTAAATTTGATTTGGATAATTTTATTATGGAAGTATTAATTTCCGTGAATTTCATATTTTTCACGTAATTTTGGTGTTTACCGTACTCACGGAATTTGCATGAAGTAAATGAGTGATATTGGATGACAGTAACGAAATAACTGCAACTCGTTATAACATCCTAATATAACCGACATCTCTACAAAAAGTATAATAAACTAACCTAGTGAATATTATTAAATAATTTTTGAATGAGTGGGCAGTGTATTGCTGTTGTAGATTTTTAATATAAATTTGTAGAATGTCGAATAAAAAAGCACCATTACAAGGCCCTATAACAGTCAAAAGTGCTATACCCAAAAATCGGTAAGGTCAGAACATAATTATATTAATTTCTAATTGAATGTAAAAGTCAACTTTTTTATTATTAGATTGCTTCACTTATCTATCATATAGAGATGAATATGATTAATACTCAGGTAATTAATAAACAATGCTCATTGATGGTAAATACTCGAGAATATAATTAGATGTATCCTTAGCGATAATTGTTGTGTTTATTATGTTCATCATGACGTTTTTCTAATCTGTTTGTTCTCATTTTCATTTATTGTATTTACTAATTTGTAAAAATGTTACAGCTTTTAACAAATTTTTATATCAGTATTAAAAAAAACTTTGAAATGAGATTTTACTTTTATCACTACCATTAATCTTATCGTATATCCTGTTAAACCTTGGAATTATATCATTTGTTTGATATTGTATATATTGAATTTTAGAAGCTTCTAAATGATCAATACTCCTGCTCATACTGAATTAAGTTAGCATCTAAGAAAGTATTATAACGAAAATTTCATTGAATACTACAGAACCCTAAAGACACTTTTTATTCTTCTCAAAGATATTCCAATTTATATCTACTTCTATAAACTATTTTACATCTCATCTTGTGCTAGTCAAAATTTGGATTGGTTAACAAACAACACATGTCTCCTGTGTGTATTTTTATTTTATATTGATTATTATTGAAAAATGCTCTAGTTATTTTGGTCTTTTGATATATCAATATAGTAACTACTTTCTAACCCTCTTTTTAATATCTAAAACAGTTAAACTATTAACTATTACCCTGCAACTAATATATAAACTTGTTTCTCTGACGACTTATTTGATGATTTTTATATAAAATTTCGAAATAGAAGAGACAATGTAATCTGTAAAATGTAATTTTCATTTAGCTTGACTGTTTAAGTAAGTGCAACAATAGATCTAACAGACTTTAATAATAGATATTAGATTAAGTATATCTTGATTTAGGCAAGAACTACTTAAATGGAATGGTTGGGGTTATAAAGATTCACAATTTGTGGTGAATGAAGGACCTGAAGTATATTTTTCAGGAAAAAGGTAAGCTGTGCTGAAATAAATAATATATTGTAATTGATAGTTTAAAAATCTCAATTTTGTTTTCGCAATCAGATTAAACCCAAAATTTCTCAAAAAACATTACTATGGGTTGAAAATTTGATAAAGCAATAACAAATTTGTAACATCAGGAAAATTATCCTGTTTTATCGGCAAAACTACCATGATAAGAATCAACTGCAAGAGAATACATATTTGTATTTTAACCTTTCAACTGGCGCTACTCTGTTGGATAGCAGAGAGGTCCTATCGTTATTGTTAGAAAATAGAAATTTTCACTGACTTTTTGTGTTCTATTTATTATACCTGCTATTTATCCTCTACAACAAAAGGGTAAAAGTAAATTTCAGTCATTCAGTGAACAGTTAACATTGAAATGAAAGTTGTCAACAGCCATCCATATAGTGCACCAAAAGGTATTTTTTTTTCAAAGATGTCTCTACGATTGACCAGGCAGAAAAAACCTTCTTATTAATGTGACAGATTTCCTAAGTCTTCAAAAAAGAGCTGTTGAAGACGCTGAAGAGACGACTGCTAAATCTTCAGATACAGATCAAATTGAAAAAATCAAACAGTATAAAGTTGTTTAAAAAGTGTTCAGCATTTTTGTGTGGGAAACATTCCAAAATAATACGTGAATATTGTTTGAATGCCATGGAAGGTGTTAGTGAAGGCAGTTTGTTATACATTGTGTAATCAAAATAGTGAGAAAGAACAAAAGTTGTATCCAGAATACAACTAGCGCTTGGTGGTGTTGCAAAAGCCTAAGCACCTAGAGGAAGGTTAAATTCACTATTACTAACTGCCTTAGGTTTCAAGCTGCACCTAGATTAATGAATGTCAGCTTCTGGTTGATAAAATAGAATAGATATTTTCTGCCACATAATTTTCTATTTGAAGTGATGTAAATTTGATTAAATAGCATCAGCTTTTTAGGTACTTAATTGGTGAAGTACGATTACCCCATGTAGCTGGGTGGGTACGTGATACACTCAACATAGATCTAGGTACACAAAAACCAAGAAAAATACAGGGTTTACCCACTGAAAATCAGTACCAAAAACCAAACGTTACCAAAGATGTTATGGAAAAAATTGCTAGTCTTGGAATTTCATATTCCACAAAGGTTAGTTTGATTTATGCTTAGTATGTTAACATCTAACAACTTACATTGTTAGGCAGGTCTTCAGGTTTAAATAAATCAAAAATTTGCCATAAATCAAGAACACTTTCAAATTTTCTTTTCAAATTTGGTGACCAATATACTCCTTAATAAAGTAATATTTTGACATAAACAAACTTTGGAAACATTTTACCAGTGGCGCTGTCAGGGTTAGTTGTCACTTTCATCCCCTTATTTTTTATGCTACTGGAGTAAATGTTTTCTAATTTTGTTTTAAATTGCCTGATTATTTTTGGTTAAAAAACGAATAACCTTTTATAGAGCTAAAATGAACGGTGTTGTATACATTTGCCCCTAGACAAAAGTGCAAACACGTAAGTAATTTACAAATTAATTAATTATTCATTTAATTTCTAATAATGATTAAGCGTAAGTAGCTCAAAACAAATGAAAATTATTCATAATTCGAATTTGACGTTTTTCAATGACAAAACGGTGTAATAAGTGTATTGAAGTAAGTAGTCAACAGTTTGAACAACTACTAAGAGATTATGAATAAGTTTTATTTATTTTGAACTACTTACTAAAAAAACATTGATAAAAGTGACAACTAACCCTGACAGCGCACCACTGGTAAAATGTTCCTAAAGTTTTTTTATGTCAAAATATTACTTTATTAAGGAGCATATTGATCACCAAATTTGAAAAAAGAAATTAAAAGCGTTCTTGATTTGTGGCAAATTTTTGATTTTGATATAAAATTTTGAACACCCTATATCTCAACAACAAGGCCCCATAAGGGTTCGTATTCCTATATCAAAATGAATCATTTATTGAGATCTCTCTGTGGTAGAGCGTTGTCGATTGAATATAGAAACACCCTGTATGTTTCTTCCGCCTATCTTTATCGAAAGTATACATTTCCAGACCTCATTGTAGGAAGAAAAATCGTACTTTTCCTCCCTAGAGAGTAGATGTAAAAGTGATATCATGGAATGGCTTTAATTATATTGACATTAATAGAAAATATCTATTGATATGTCCTAAAAAAGATCAGGCATGTTTATTTGTCTGCTATAGAGAAGGAAAATGTATCAACTAAATGATTGGAAAAAATACTATTCCTAAACAAAAATTGCAGAAATTTTAAAACTACCTAATGCTGTAAATTATACCGGGCGTAGTTTCAGAACAACCTTGGCAACTTTACTTGCAAATTCTGGAAAAGACATTCTTGCTTAAAAGCAACACAGATGTTGGAAGTCTAAGAATATAGCTGAAGGATATGTGCAGCAATTTTTTGCAAAAACGAAACAAATTTCTAATTCTGGGAGTCACTGAAGTTAACAAAATTGATTGTAATCAGCCAAGTATGAGTACCTCAGGTGATATCAGCTGAATAATAATGAAAATTAACATTAGTATAAATAATTATTCTTCCACAAATTAAAAATATGTGCGATGCAGAAGTTTTAGTTTTGTAATAAATATTGTTTGTTAGTTTCATAAATAAATTATTTAAAAATGAGTTGTTATTTCAGGAACGCAGAAAAATCATATGTTTAACATGGGAATAAGTGCTTTTTTCTCCCTTGAATGAGTACTTAATCCTCGATAGGAAAAGTAGCACTTTCCTTCCATTATTGTGTTAGTGCAGAAGCAATACAATTCATAATTACAGAATACTATTGTTGTTAGTTGCTTCCTTTTCAGGTTATCGACAGGTTACTTAGATCACATGGTCAAACTATGCATGAAATTTACAAAATACAAAATTCGACATATGAACGAATACCAGATGTGGTTCTTTGGCCGACTTGTCATGATGATGTTGTAAAAATAGTTTCTTTTGCACACGAAAATAATATTGTTGTTATTGCATTTGGTGGTGGCACATCTGTGTCTGGAGCTCCTGAATGCCCTAAAAATGAAACTAGAACAATTATATCTCTTGACACATCACAAATGAATAGAATATTATGGTAAGTAGATTATTTTTCTGTATTATGAGCATGGCTATTATTTTAGGATTCGATTTTTTGTGTAGATTTCAATTTGATGTACTATTCTATTATTATATGGAGGATCAAGACTGATCTGAATCTTCCACTATCCTAAATGAATTATTTAAAATCTTACAGATTTCATTGTTTTAACACTAGTGGCGAAATTGATTTCAATTCAATTTGTAATGAGAACTCCTTATATCGGTTATATTTTTTACTTATATCGTTATAGTTGATTCTGTCGTTTTTTAGGTCTTCTGGATTCATGGATTGTGTAAGTACTTATCATGATTCTATAGGCCCTTTTTTCATATAGATGGTATTAAGGTTTAAAAAGGTGGATTCCTATGCTCTATATCTGACACTGCAAATGAATGGAGTAATATTTAATATATAAGTAATATTTAATAATACGAGGCGTTGATGTACAACTACAATTTTTATATGATAAAAAACAGCTTAGTGTTCTCAGAATAGACGATTATATGCCTGGGGTTACAAACGTCCCAGTATGGAAGCTATGATTGGCGCTAGAGCTGTGGCAGCTAAGCGTTAAAAATAAGAATGAAATACAAATGTGGGTTTTAATCAGTTAAATGCAAAATCTGGTATTCGTGTGGCATTTTCTAGGGTTGAGCGACCAACTACGTTAAGTTTATCTTCCAAATGACAATCTTCGATATATCCGCAATATAGTATGGAAGGAAGTATTAGATTAATACCCGATTTCAAAATTAAAACCGTGATGACAAAAATGTCAAACTAATTGCACTCATGATTTTTTTTAAATAACCAGTTTACATACTGAATACACTGTTTACACCACCACTCACGTTTATACTATACTAACACAAAATACCGAGCAAAGCTCGGTCATCCAGGTGGTGTTATATTAACAGCTATATTTTAAGTTAGTGCTGCTCTTTTTCATGAATTGTCCAGATGAACAATTCATCAGGTCTGTAAAGTTAACGGGCCAGCTTATAAAAAAATAAATTCTGACGGGCTCAACAACAAAATTTCTAGAATTTGCGTTAATTATTTTTAAAAATAATGGGGTGGCCCACTAACTTGAGTACCAATATTGTGAGCTACCTTTTACAAATATAATTGCCGACATTGGGGCACTTTGGTATATGGGAAGCAACGCGGAGAAGGTATTAGGGTTATTTTGCCGAAATAATGCTGTTAACAAAGAAAATTAAGACATCAATACAATAACCAGAAAAGGAGCAAGTTCAAGCTTTCATTTGATGCTGAAATCATGCTTTAACAAATAAACCAAGCAACTATACAAAAATAAAAAAATAGTTGTCTAGCCAAGTGACTGGCTGGGGACCTAAGACTCCTATATCAATATTTTCATCAATTTGAATACTACCTTATATGTCATTTAACCGGTCAGACTATAACATATGCGTCTCTATTTGAGTCATTGGTGGACCTGGAAAAAACTTATTCATTACCATAAACCAATAGTTACCAAAGCACTGATTTTCCATTTCATCCACTGAAATCTGTCATAGTATTACCAAGAAAACTAAACAATAAACTAAGCAACTATACAAAAATCAAAAAATGGTTGCCCAGTCCAGTGACTGGTTGGAGACTAAGACTCCTAAATCACTATTTTCATCTAGGTAGTATTCAACTACCTTCTTTTAACAATATATGTCATTTAACTGGTCGGACTATAAGAGATGTGCATCTATTTATGTCATTGGTGGACCTTAAACCGATCAGGTGACTTTTTCAGCGGTCAGCTCTTCTATTATTATAAACATTACCTTCAAATATATCAGTATAGGGTATAGAGATCCATCTTCATTTATATTTTGGTCAGTGAATCACCTAAGGATTGTTGGTGGTGGCGTGGTATTGATTTAAAATGGGAGTTGTATTGCTAATCTATAAGTAGAATATCAAGATATACAACGAAATAGTTTAATTCATGATGACCAGGAACTAAATTTTGTCTGTAATTGTTATTTTATATTTTTGTAGAACAGGTTTTGGTATTTTCTTCTTTAGAATGACACGTTTACTAACTATAGAGTGATTTGAAAAATGACATGCCTGAGTTTATATTAATTGTTGATCCATATTTGTTTGTTAATGTACTGGTCTTCAGTCATTGAATTATCTATGTAACACTAATCAGTTTTTTGAATTTTCACTATGTTGTCAATCAGACACTTCTCAAAATATTCTCATATATATTGAATATCAAGGTGAAATATTTTTTAGGATAGATGATAAGAATTTAGTCGCTTGTTTTGAATGTGGAATTGTAGGACAGGATATGGAGAGGGAATTGAAAAAATTCGGATATACTACTGGACATGAACCTGATAGTTACGAATTTTCTACACTTGGAGGTTGGGTGGCAACCAGAGCTTCAGGTCTGTTGATATAACTATTAATATTATACATTTCTGTTTCTACAATGGTCGTACTTAAAATTAACTCAAGATGTACGCGTCAACAAAAGTTCTGCAACTCTCAACAATGACTTTATGCAGAAATAAAAATTTACCAACTTGCTGTTTATGAATAAATACTAGATGGAGCTGTTTTGAAATGATAAAAACTTAATTTTCTTTACTGAGGCTAATTATATAATCAATGTTTTATTTGATTATAGGTATGAAAAAAAATATGTATGGTAATATAGAAGATCTTGTAGTACAGCTAAAAATGGTAACGGCCAAAGGAGTTCTTCAAAAAAATTGTCAAGTTCCGCGTCTCAGTTGTGGTCCTGATTTTAACCACATAGTCATGGGATCTGAAGGTTCCTTGGGTATCATTACCGAGGTTATTTTAAAAATTAGATTATTACCAAAATGTAAGAAATATGGAAGTATAGTTTTCCCATCATTCGAAAAAGGTTTTGAATTCATGAGAGAGGCAAGTAGAGAGAGAGAAAAAAAGCAACTAACCTGTAATTTAATTGCTTTTTGAGTTTAGGTTGCAAAACGAAAATGGCAACCGGCATCTATTCGTTTAATGGACAATGAACAATTCAAATTTGCTTTAATGCTAAAGCCGGAATCTACGTATTTTGGGCTAGTCATTGATGGTATTAAAAAATTTTACATCACTAATATCAAAGGATTCGATCCTGATCATATGTGTGTCATGACTCTTCTATTCGAAGGAGAAGAAAATGAAGTGAAAACCAATGAAAAAAATCTTTACAAATTATCCAAAAGTTATGGAGGTTACCCCGCGGGAGAGCAGAATGGTGAAAGAGGATATATGCTGACATTCGTTATTGCTTATATCAGAGTAAGTATTTGTTGGAATCAAATTTAAATTTTCAATATTTGAACGAAAAAAAGAAAACGTAAGAATTAGAGAATCTATCTAGATTTGTAACCCGAACAATAAAAGTGGCCACCAAATACATTCCACTGATTTGCTATATATAATAATTCGATTAATATTATAATGTGTAGGGATTTCGTCGGGTTCATGAAAAACATTTTATTGATAAAGAATTTAAACAATGAAAAATGATTCACAAATTATTACAATAAATGAAAACGAAAGTATTTTAATTCGTCAAAAAGCACGGGAAACAGTCATTGGTCACGCACATTTCATCGTTCTGCATCTCTACCTACTGAGACCGCTCTCGCGTTGATCGATGGTTACTCGATGACAACTCGCCGCAGTTTTGTGCTTCATGCGTGGGCAAAATATGACCATATAATGCTTCTGTTCATTACGGTGTCATTAATTCTGTATTTCAGAAGTAAAAAGCAGAAAATAATCATGTTTTTAAGAGACTACTACCGGTTATTGGGTAAAAAATGAGGCATAATTGAATAGTTTTTTCTCCTTTTCTTTATTATAATTCCATATGAAACTTTTTATTTATTATTTTTTGATAATAGTGTTCCAAAAAAATTTTATAAAGGGCTCCAAAGTTGAGACTACGCAAATGTTAGCCTCCCACTGCGCTGAGATATTCTCGATTTGGTGAATATGAAACAAAATTAGAACTGTCAGATTGACTCAATCGTACGAATGTAATAATCAAACTTTATTGTCGCAAAAGTTGAGTTGTCCACCTGTCTTGCTGAGCTGTCTTCTACAGTATTTTGTACTACTAGATGTTTCCTCCATAAGATCAGAAAAAAGTGTATTGTCTGAAATTTGAATGGAAAAATTATTTTAAAACTTAGAAGTGATTTTAATAGAGTCAACTTATTTTATTTTATATATATATATATATATATATATATATATATATATATATATATATATATATATATATATATATATATATATATATATATATATATATATATATATATATATATATTAATCTTCTACTTCTAGGGTATACTCTATACCCAACAGAGCTGAATTATCAAGAACGTGCTATCCAGTTCCAGAATTGTAATGAACCCAGTAATGAAGTTACGTCCGCGCTCCTCGTTTTGCGTTCAAAGACCTTTCCTGCATTTGTTTGCGACTATGTGATTATTTTTTACGAGACCTAACTGCATTGGGTGCTTCCATGACAGTCACAGATTCTTTTCCTGAAACTCATTCTTGTAAGTGCATTTTCTATGCCACCAAAAGATTCCGGACCAGTAAAAGGCTTTTTTTGACAAGTATACTGACCTCGTTTCTTTTCATTCCCGAATAACGGATATCTAAAATAAAATCTTATTGTTGTTTCTTATAGCATTAATAGATCATCTTTTAATGAATTGTTAGATTAGTGTTTTTCCACCTATCTTTTGAACTCAAATATTTCCACCTGTCAGAAACGCTACGGGGGAGAAGTGTCGCAATTCGGTCAAATTTCTTCGTATGTAGTAGCAATAATCTGCCAGAAATAAATACAGCTACTAAAATCTGGAAATTGAAAAGCATTTAGAATCTACTAAAAAAATACTCCATTGAATCAGACAAGGAATATAATTATCTGCACAAGTAAAATTTGTCATATATAATGAAGCAGATAGAATTTGATTTTGTTTTAGGATCTTGGACTTCAATACGACGTTGTAGCTGAATCGTTCGAAACATCAGTTCCTTGGGATCGAGCTCTTTTGTTGGTGAAAAATGTGAAAAAAGTGGTAGCAGAAGAATGCCGTCAATTGAAAATAACACATTATTTGATAAACTGCCGCATCACTCAAACCTATGATGCTGGATGCGTTATTTATTTCTATCTAGGTTTCAACCACTCTGGATTGGGAGATCCAGTAACTCTACATAACAGGTAACTTGATAAAGACAAAAATTATAATTACAAAATTATTCTAAATCTTGATTTTTTTGTTTTATAGGTTGGAGACAAAAGCTAGGGATGAGATTGTTGCATGTGGAGGTAGTATATCTCATCACCACGGTGTCGGGAAACTGCGACAAAAATGGTATCCAGCTACTGTATCCGACGTAGGAGTAGATCTTTATTTTGCAGCAAAAAGGGAATTGGATCCTAAAAATATTTTCGCCACAAATAACCTAACAAAGTCTAAATTATAAGGGATTTTTGTTTTTTAAGAGTTTTGCAAATTGATGTTACCATTAAGACTACAAATGATCACATAAGTTATAAGTACTCGAATAATTTCCAATAAATATTTAAAATGAAATATTTTTTTTTATTCAATTAATGGAGGGTAATCTATTGACAACCTTTGATCTGTATTGAAGTAAGGCTATTATAGATATTTTTAATTCCTGACAAATGATCGTCGTATTAGTATATTATTCACTTACTCGGTGATTTATTCCTCTTACTTGCGCTCGTGATTCATTAGACACTAATACGACGAGCACTTGTCCAGAATTAAAAAGATCGCTAGCGAGTAGAATACTAGACTTTATCCACGACTACTAAACATTTGTGTTGAAGTTTTTTGCAAAATTTTGATAAATTATTAAAAGCACTATTATTCTATTGTAACAAATATCCACTGTTGTTAACCTCACTAATCTAAATTAATTCTATTCATCAAGATCAGACTTCTAGGCAAACTCTACATTTTCGCAAAAATGGAATATTTCAAGAACGGCAAAATTTAGGTACATAAAATAAGTCTACCAAATTTTAATGTGAAAATCACTTAACATGAAGCAAGACAACGTGCAAGAAATTACATACAATTTCTTGGAATGGAAGAAAATATTGCTTACACGAATATTGTACGTTGCTCGACATTAGCAAGTCTCTTCCAATTGCATCATTGTCGCCACTAATCAAAATAGTCGGTTTATAGACTGCTGCCTTGCTTTTGGAGTCTGATGGGCAGAAAAGAGCGCCTAGGCGATGGTGGGCCAAGCCCTGGCCAGAGAGAATAAGGAAAAACGTAGTTATCTATAGAATTAGCCGAGAAAACATACAAAATCATATTTGAGAATGAACGAAGAAAAATTTGACAAACTCCTAAGAAAAATAAGAAATCCTTGGGAAGAGAAATAATATCAGCAGATCAGAAACTCATTTCTTCCTTGCAACTTGTACGCAATGATAATAGACACCAAACCGATAGTGTCGCAAATGCGGGATCTTGCATGAAACAATCAGTTGAACTTTATCTACGTATTCTATATACATATACTATACATTCCATTTAAATTGGTGCAGTTTGATGATTACAGGATGCTGTACCGGACCAACGAATATCGCGCAACCGGGCATCAGATTAGACGGGGTAACCGATTAAGTCAACAAAGATTTATAGTTACTTGAAGAATACTGAACATGCAACGGTCCGTCCAAATAAATATTTTTCGTCTTTTTCATTCCTAATTTTAAACTGTTAATTTTTATCAATAGTTTGATAACTCATATATTTGTAGAGCAGAGCCTTTTTTTCCTCGGGAACCCAAAGAAAGGTCCGAAAAAATTTGACGAACATCCTATGTAATCATTAATGAGAGGTAAAAAAAGCAGTAAACTTATATACAGAATATAGATTTTCATACTACAGAATAATTGACTATATTAATCGTGAAACATTTAAATAAAACATTAATAAGACTAAAATTATGGATGACTATAAAGCAACTTGTTCTTATTTTTCATATTCGGAAAAACTCTTCATGGGATATTTGTGGCTGTTCGACAGTACAAAGCAATTCAAAGTTAGGCTCAATATTTGACAATTTAAGTCTTGGATCAGGTTATGCATTTAACCCGTTTCTCTATTAATCTTTCAGATAAATATATTGTAATGTTTCTCCAATTTATTTCTATGATTTCTATTCGTGGGGTCGCCACACGAAACAATTGCCAAATTGAGAGCCGCCTTCCGTGAACAGTTCACATCACGTTTGGGGCCCTTCAAATGACCGCCTAGATCGTGTGATTTAACGCCTTTAGGCCTTGTGGGGCCCTGTTAAAGATAATGTCTACTAGAATAAACTACAACAATTGACACACTGGAACCCAATATTGAAGTATTTATTCGTGAAATACCGGCCGATACGTTGGTGTGCCAAAATTGGACCTTGCGCATGGGCTATCTATAGCGGGGCCCCGGTCAACATTTGCATGAAATCATCGTCAAACATTAAATTATACTAATAGTTCTATCGACTCCAATGAAGATTTCATCAATTTTTTCAAATTTTTTATTCAAAATAAAATCTTACACCTCTTAAAAAAATCACTGATTATAAAAAAATGTTTGTAATAAAGAGAATAGTATTTGATTACTTGAATAAGAATAAATTATAATGTATAAAATTGTTGATATTGATGAAGTATTTTGAAACGTAGTAAGTAAGAACGAATTGAAAATATTGAAATTTATTATAGATTTTTGTGGTTTTGTTTTGTTTTAAATTGCTTTCAATTTTAATAGCGTTTTAAAAAATCCGCCATTATCAATATTATATTCACGAACCCCCTATACAAACACTGTGAACCTCCAGGGGCGAACCACCGGTTAGGAATCACTGTTCTAGAAGATATTAAAATACAGGTTTACTTACGTTATTTAATGATGTTATCAAAGACATAAAACGACATTTTACAACTTTCTACTTATATATTTAAAATTCACGTGCTACCCTATTTGTATAATAGTTATATTTGAAATAAATTGGGTGTTTAAAATGAATCCAACCTTGGGGCTACATAATAAAGTAAATTAAAAAGAAAATGTTTGCTGTGTACTGCACTAAAACAGTTCATATATAATATTTTTCAAATTAACTTCATAATTATAAAAAAACTAATTCACATTCACTTTTTTCTACTACATTAGTGTTCAATTTACGGAATCGGTAATACTTTGTCTCCATGTCGCGTGGAAAGGTATTTTCAAAATTTTCACTCTAGTCGTGGGTAAATTTTGCATCAACAGTTTTTGTAAACTTGGCAAAGCCAAAATTTCCACTTGAGGTGGTTCTAGTGCGGGAGCTATTTCGTTATCTTTATCTAACAACAATGGTACCGGTTTTAAAACAGGTATACAATCGCCACTACCGGCTTGTTTTTTCTCTTTTTTCTCCTTGGGCTCTTCACATTGGTCGACAAATAGTTCTGTGACACGTAAAAGCTCGAGGGTTACTCCCCAGACAAAATGTGATAACGTCTTTTGCAATCGAAGTACTCCACCTAATACCATGTGATTAGTAGTGGCGCTTTGAGATATATAAGTAGGAATAATTAATAATTTCTTTATATTTTGACATGCACCTAATGCTTTATCGAAACCAGACTTAATGTCAAAATTAACCAACTCTAACTGATCCAATTGTTTCATTTGTTTAACAGCTTCCAGTATTTCAAAAGTATGGCAATTGCCTTGTCCTTTTTCGAGCCTCAATTTTTCTAGTTTAGTCAATTTTATAAGAATTTCTCCTCCAAAGTTTTTAGGAAAATCTGTACATTCTCCCAAATCTAATGATTCCAAATTCGTTAACTCTGCTATTACACCTAGATTCATCGAGTCCAAATCTCTTATTGATGTAAGTGAAAGGTGTTTCAAGCATTTCATGTCTCTAAGAGAGTCTATATTTGAAGTTAAAGTGAGTCCGGCAGTAGACTTTAACCTTAATTCTTTAATTTCTGTTAGAGATTTCAAAGGTTCGAGATTCATGCTTTCGCATCGAATAGTGATTGCATTCAAGACTTCTAAACGTGGATTTGATCGGGCAAGGTTTTCAACGACAGAAGCAGGACATCTGCATAATTCTATCCGTCTCAAAGTATCTACTTTTTCTATAGCTTTTGAAAATTCCGGCCAGATTTCATCACCTCCAGTAGGTAGAAGCATCTTTCTCAAATCCAAATGAATGGTACCATGTTTTTTCAAAGAATTAGCAAAATCCTCAAATCTATAAACCTGCGAATTTTTCATTCTGACAGTTTTCCAAAGCGCTGGATGACGTGCGATATCTCGCCACATCGTACATACACACCCAGCTCTCAATAAATCTGAAACTTTTAAATACTGAAAAACGTATAACAGCGTATTATAACCATATGACAGATTTTGGAGATAATTCTCCATAAATCTATTATCTTCTTTATCTTTTTCCTCCCCATTTGTAATGCTGCTTAGTTTGATAGTGCGTTTTTTCGTTGGAGTCCTAACCTCCGGATTAATAGGAGATGTTATTTTTTGTCGAGTATTTCTGTAACAAAGATATAAAACATTAATATTGACCTTTATTTCATGTTATCAAGTATATAAAATTTATCAATGGACAATCTAGATTTAGCAAGGTGTAAATTGGGGCATGTATAGCACGTGTCAAGTAGCGTGACAAGACTCTTACACGCTACACGTACTGCGTGGTGATTCCCATATTGAGACACGTGTTTTCAAATAGGAAACAGGAGATTTGAATTTGATTGGCAGTTCGCGACTGGCCGGCATCAAAAAGTGTCTGACATCTGTATCAGAAATTTAAATCATCTATAAATTTATTTTATCGAAGGGAAAAAACCGCGGACAATTAACAATTTTGTTCTCTTAGCGCCAGTATTAACTTTTCTACTGTCATTTTTTCGTAAAAAAATTAAGTCACCACACGTGTGGCACAGCCAACTGTGTCTGAGCTACAGCGGGACACGTCTGTGAGCTCACGCGTGTCGTCACTTTGCGTCAATGTATTTAATCTTGTAGATTAAAAAACTACGTGAAGTGCTGCGTCACCTCACATGTGCTATACGTGTCCTAATGTCCGTCTTGCCTTGAAGAATGGTTTATGGTTTTACTCATAAGTGGAATTTTTCACTAATAAAAAACAGTTATGGTTTACTTAACAACAGATAGGGTTATAAACAGAAAGGTGACTATAATATAGCGATACTCTTAATTTAATGATATGTGGTAAGTGATCTACCACAACTCTTTTGATTCTGATTCTGATTAGTACCACAAATGTAAAATATTTTTCTATCGGTTCATAAACAAATTTTTTACGCAATTTTATTACACATCCTATTTAACACATTTACACTTTCCTCACAGTCCAGAGCGGTCCTATGGACTGCACGACGTATTTTATTTCGAACTTTGTCCACGGCTCAAGGGACCGTATTTAAATGTGTTTTACAGTTTGGATGAACCGTCCTGGATTCTTGAATCATTTCCTTACACTTGGTCTATTTGTTTTTTTTCATGATTTTTTTACTGCACCCTTCACAATCTCTTCGCACCAAGTGACTTGGACCTTCTTCCTTCAATAGGCAACGGTTTTTTTTTTGTTTTGGCGTCTTTTGATCAGCAACATCCCTAGTTTCTTTCTTCATTAACTTTGCTACACTGATTTAGAAATCAGTAATTGCTATATTCTTTTATAAATAATATGGGCATTCATTATTTGTTTACCGTTCAATAGCAATTTTCCTATATCGCTTCAACGTTCTTCTCAAAGAAGTGTTGTAAGTTGATCATTTCATCAGACAGATCTATAGAAGATTTGCCTTCGTTATAGTCGACCACGGCTTAAAGCTTTACAACCATTAACTAGCGTCTTTCAATGCTTAATGTCTTATCAGCATGCTTTTTAGAAAACATTAACACGTCTCGCTTATCCTTACATTTAAATATTGTTACTCCTTTTACGCTTTTTTTTTGCTAGTAATTTCATATTTCTTCAGCTTCTTCTGCACAATGTCTATGAGTAGCCCTTTTTGCACTTTATATTATTTTTCCTTGGATCAACACCCCATATGAGGTGTAAATTGCAAAATTAAAACACTTGAACAAAGAACACAACCACTAAACGGCTCCTAAGAACAACAGAAATGCGGACTCTGAGATCAATAACAGGACATGCGTTACTCGATCGGAAGAAAAATGAAGAAATAAGGAACATGTGCGATATTCAGGATGTAGTAAGATGGGCAAGGAGCCACAGAAGAGAATGGAGAGACCATGTTGACAGAATGCCAAATGAACGGTTAGCAAAAGTTGCAAAGGAAAAGAAACCACAAACAAGGTGGTATGAAAGCTGGTCCTCAACATCCCAACTACTCCTGGCAAACCCTTGATGAAAATACAGGACCTAGTCCTAACGTAAGAAGAAGAAGAAGAACAAAGAGCACTACTATTAATTGATAACCCTCCAAGCCACCTAGCAAATTTATCAGACTTAACAACATGCATTCCAGTCGAAATGGTTTTATTGCCGCCTAAGGCAACTGCGTTATATCCAATTTTAAGGCTTGTTACTTGCGGCGAACATTTAAGCCGATATCTGAAAAAGCAGACGGAGAAGAGAAGCAATCAATAAGAGAATTTTGGATAAACTACAATATCATGAATGCTGCAGAAAACATAAACCTTGGAATGAGATAACAGAAAGATCTTTGAAAGGAGCATGGAAGAACATTCGGTCAGATTCAATTAAGAGTGAAGACATTGGAAGCTCTGTCGATATGGATGAACTAGTGGAAATAACGAAACGAAACCTGTTTAGATGAGGTACATGTGGAAGGCGTCGAAGAAATAGTTCAAGAAAGAACAGTTGTCTTTCTTATGACGGGTCCAAGGAATTAACTGAACAAGAAGAAAATAAAAATATTGATAGTAGTGATTTCGAAGAAGAGCAAAAAGAACTTTCGATGGTATTTGTAAAAAGGAGTTTGACCACTATAACTTAAATTATCAACAAATTTGTTGAAAATGATCCAAATTTTGACAGGAGTTCAAAAGCAAGACGGGGTGTTATAGATGCTTTATCCACTTATTAACAACGGAATGCAAAAGTAAAACGCACACTACATCAGATGCCTTCTTGATAAAAAGGGAAAAAATTTAAAACACACTATAATAGACTAAATGATCTGACTGACTTGAAATTTTATTAGCTTCTATAAGTATATTCGTTTATTTGTTTTTATTTTTGTGAGAAATAAATGTTTGGTTTTATTTCCATTAAAAAAAATCATTATTAAATGTAATATCTAATCAATTTTCTATATATCTTCCTTTAACCCTATTATTTACATATTAAGATATCCTCGTTAAGCAGGGTCTTACTGTATTTGATAAAACTTTGAAAACTATTCAATTTTATTCCCCTATGAGAGCCTATTTCAATTTTTAAAGTTATGGTAATGAATAATTACAAAACTTTGTTGCATTTATTAAAAAAGGTGAGATATTAAAGGACAGGAAAGTTTTACTAGATAAATATCAGCAATTCCGAATATCGATTGTATACCGGAAATAACAGATAGGATTGTGGGAATACTAGAAACGTTCTGTATATATAATATTACTTGCCATTCAATTTATCATCGTATACTAGCATTTCTTATATTTATATTTAGTTTTTTTTGGACTACTACAGTTTTGAAATTAATATTTTTGGATAACTGTTCCGTTTGTGATAGTAGTTCATTCTTGGACCATAATTTTATGATTACGTAGAATTAATATCCAACAAATTTCCACTACTTTAACCAAAGTCGTGAATTGAGTTGAAGATATTAAATCCATGGTTGAAATATAACACATTTAAATCTGCCAGTAATCCTTTTCTATTCTTCTAATGAAGAATTAAGCAGAATCATTGCCTAACAAGAAGACGATACCTTCAGTAACTTCATAATTTTGGTTTTCTCAATTAGTCTCGAGTATTCTAAATCTGTTCGATTGGGGGTTATAATCAACTCCCAATCTTTATTATTATATATTTATTACTTATTAATATTAGATCAATTGAAAGTGAAATCAATTTCAAACGTTGCCGTTCTTCTACAACCGGCAGAATTAATCCCAGCCCCTTCTCACAAAAAACCAACATGATAATTTATAAAAAGATAAACTTTTTGCATCAACTTCAAGATATTAATTTACTAAATTTTTAAGGTAATTATTTTTTGAAATATAAATGTGTTAATTACTTTGGAAACATCCAGATGTACCTACTAGATATTTTCATTTGAAATTTTATTAAAAAATGCGCTTCCAATAAAAATCTATCGATATAAAGCTCTATAAGAAATCTATGGCACTCACTCTGCCTTAATATCCAGCAATATTCCACTTCTACCGTCTCCAAGTGCGGATTCAGCAATTCCGCTTTCTTCAACAAAATTGTCAATTTCCATAGCTACGGCGGTTTGCGAATTTTCAGGCTTAGACGGAGAATCTGGTTCATTTTTGATCTCAAATAGCTGATTCGAACCTAAACTAGCAGAATCTAAATTAATGGGATTTTCTTCCACACTAGTTACTGCTGCTGCAGCTAATCTAGGAGATACAGAAATAAAATTTTGTTTGGGTATCACAAGAAATTTTCTACCGGCTAAATATTCAACATACTGTGGTCGGGGTGTACCCACATCGTTCGACGTTTCGTTAACCTGATGAGTATTATCAATTATTTTTGAATTATGGGGCAACCAAGTCGTTAAAGAACCTACCAAAAATGATTCTTCATCATTATTTTTTAATTCGTTACAAGATTTAGATTTTGGAGGTTGTGTTAAATGTGTTATCGGTTCATTAAGTTTGGGTATTTTTTGAAGTTTGGGCGGGGGTAAAGATATAGCCTGACTTCCAGAGGATTTTAGGCTATTAATTGGTGTTAGAGGAGGTAAGACGCTTAAAACTGTAGCAGATGACTCTGATGTTTGTTCTTGGCCCTCCAGGTGACAGTTCTGTAGAACAACAAACATTGTATTACTTTCAGTTGCATTAAACGAAACATGCAGTGAGGATTTCTTCAAAGCAATCTCAAATAACAAAATAAACATTTAAGAAATGATAAACAAATTTATGTTTCAAAAAAACTAAATAGCAATAAATTTATCAACCTTTAGTACGAGGACCGTTTTTTTCAACTTCCTTTAGGCTATAAATAAAAGAAAAGTTCGTATAAAACAATAATTTTATTACCAAAAGATTGGTACACTTACGTTTACTTTTCGACATAATCGCCGAAGAGATTGAGACAATTGTCAATATGTGGACAAACTTTTCAATACCATCTTCAAGGAAAGTTGCCGCTAGTGGAGCCTAACCTTTCAGTAACAATAGAGTACAAAACAGACCTCGAAACTTTTGGAAATTCCTTAGACAAAGCAGTAATGGTGAATCGGCGGTTTTATTCAACAATTCTGTCAACTCAACAAAACGTTGAACCAGGTCATCTGAAACGACAGATTTGCGTACTTGGTCCCCTTCATCATGCACATCATTACGGCCATCTTTAAACTTTCGACACCATTCACGCACAACACCAACACTCATGAAGTTTTCCCCATACACACCACTCATTCTTCGATGGATTTCTGCAGCACTATGTCCTTCAGCCTGTAGAAAACGAATTACACTTGGCGAGAGCATAAATGATGGCGGAGATGTTTACGTGGCTGTAGCACAACGCCGACTGACTCCTGAATGTCAACAATCGCGGAGTGTGCAGTGCGAAAGCTTTACAGTCGCCTACAGCGCATGACCGCGTAACGTCTGAACGGAGTGATCGGAGGTTGAAAAAAAAAACGGCCCTCGTATATAGTAAACAAAAACGTTTCTGACTCTAACGCATTTTGAGTAAGGTAAGTCAACATCCTTTTTAGATTGGTACCTAAGGATTTTATTTAACATCAACTTTAGTAACATTTGGTCGATTTTTTTCTAATTAATTTTGTATTTTTCGCACATCTGAATTCCTTCAACGAACAAGGTTAAAGGACAACTGTTTTTGTTATCAGCTAGATCAGCTAGCTATACTGCTCCATCTGTTATACCACAATTTTCCCACTTCTCAATGTGTCGATAAGGATTTATTAAATTTATAAACTATTTACTTTTTTCATACTCCTCAACAAAACTGACTAGAAAAATGTGCATTTTGATTAGTAATAAACTTTTCATTTAAAAATATTGAAATCCTCTACTGCAAATAAAACTCGATTTGTTGTATGGGTGGGTTGTGCAAGTGTTGTCAGTTAACCGACTGAAAATTGGTTTTATTTAATTTTATATAAAAAATAAATATTTTAAATTGACAACCATGTTACTATCAAGACTGAATTATTCCAGTGTATTTCCAGAGGCAGAGCTCTCGTCCCTATAAAACTGAAAACTAAATTTAGTAGAGATATAAGAATGGAAGAAGCAGTTGGATGACAAGTGTCAATATATATATACAGAGTGTTTCCAAATCGCACCTTACTTTGTTTCCATGGGTGATGGTTAGAAATTCCCTAATTTCGATAAGATTAGTCCTGATCTAATTATGAAGAAATAAGAGAATGCTTCCAACATAGCTTGGATAATATTTATATTGAACTATTATTTAAATATTTCAAATTTTTATTCTCTTTAATACATACTAATAAAAAATAAAAACGGAACGATTTTTGTCTAATCGATTATGAAACTTTTTTATAATCATTTTTATTATATACCAAAACTAGAAAATAGAAATAGTCCAGTAGATTTATAGTAGCGGCAAAATTTCATATCAAATATCACTGTTAGTCTATAACTAAAAGAAAATCCACTCCTCCAAAGTATAATAAATGATCACTGTACTTATTAGACTATATAGGGTGTCCCACGACGAGTTAAAACTATCTGATTATGGCAAAATACTTATAGTAAAATCATGAAAATTTCTACGTTTGGGTTTTCGGATACGATTTTTTCAACTAAAATATTTTCAAAGATGGCCAGCAGAACCGGAAATCGAATGTCACTTTGTTATTTAAATGTAACACCCTGTATATTAATACATTTTTTAAATCTACGTGAAATTTTAGTATTCTTTTGTCTAAAAACTTTTTTCGAAAAATGCATATTTTTTGGATTATTAATTTTTTTGTGAAAAATTTGATCGTTGCAGACCCTAATAAACTATTTTTTTTGCGAGGATACCCTCAAAGATATGAAAATGGTTTCTGTTCGGTTGCTTTTAGCAAGGTCAGACGTATATTGAATCTATGTTGAAATATTTTTCATTCTATACAGGGTGTGTATAAAAAGTGTTCAAAATTTAACTTCATAAATATCAAATTTCTTTATTTTTTAAATAGAACCACCCGGATTTTTCTATTTTAATGCATTCAGGGGTGTATACTTTCCTATACCTAAGATTTACCGTTATCCAGATAAATTGTAAATTTTTAGAGATGCAGATGTGGTCTAAATTTTATTTACAAGCACTAAGAAATAAAAAAAGTATTTTTCTTTATCTTATAACTCGTCATGGGACACCCTGTATAAATACAGAATTTCAATAGAAATACTGTCACACCATAGGATGTTGCCTGATAGTGAGAATAGGGAATGTAGGAAGTTAGGTTATGCCTTGCTAGTTTAGAACATCAAAAATAAATCCAATACTTGTATTTAACATTCTACAGTTAGAAGTTAAAGATGTTTACGAACAATATTGATGAAACTTTTATGTTATAATAAACTATACAGTACTATGTTACAGTACGTCGAAACAGGACAAATATTTAGTCTAGGAAACGAAACATTTTGGATCGCATTTTTTCGTTCTGTTTGGATTTAATTGAAATTTTCGCAGAAGGTAGGGAATAGCCCAAGGATTATTTTCTATATCATGTCACCGCACGTTAAAACATTGGGGGTGGTTGCCACCCCTCCTCGGGGTGGAATTTTTTTCACATTCTGACTGCAGGAATCGATAGAAAAAGTAATTCTAAGAATAAAATGTTGTTAACGTTTTCTTCGTAAAATTCATATTTTTCGGTTTTTTTGCGGTTGAAAGGAACAGTTTTTCGACGAAAAAATAGACATTTTTAAATGTTTTTTGCGAATAACTCGAAAAATTTGCTTTTTATCTTAAAACCCGTAGAGCAAAATTGTAGCTTTTAAAAAGACAAACGAAATTTAGAATTTTTCTACGACCAACACGAACCGGGATATTAATGGTTAGTTTTTTCGTTGAATACATAATTTGAAAGATTTTTAGCGACAAGGCCAGAGTCAGTGAGAAGTGTGATCAGTGCGTTAAACATGAGTCAGTTTGTTGTTTCCAGCGTTTATCGTCGTTGCCGGTAACTTTTATAGAGGTCACGGTTCCGGAAGAAAAAGGTGCACATCCAAGAGAGATGACCGGTTTATTGTTAGCACATAGCTGAGAAATTGAGTCATCCTTGTTCAAACCTAACAAGTACTCAGAGAAACACGAGGAGTGTCTGGAAAGTCAGAAGAAGACTTAAGGCAGCTAGCTTTGAGCCAAAAAGGCCATCTAATGGCTCCACATTAAGTTCAGTCCACCTATGCCAGAACACTGGGGAAGAGTCTGCAGGAGACCTGGAGCAACATTTTCAGTTTTAATTATTTCAAAATGCAGCTTTTTGGCTTTCCAGTGATCTTCAAAACATTTTTTATGGATCCACCATGGATTTGTTCGAGATATATGTTTCTTATCTACCTTAAGTAAAAGTATCTAATAAAGGGTTTCACAAAGTCACAAAATGAAGCTATTTTCGAACCAGAGACGAATAAAAAAATGAAAAAAATCATCACTGGACGACATAAAGTACATTTTTTGATAATTAAAACTTTCATACACTGAGATTGAAGTGATATCCAAAAAATTCAAAAATCTTTAACTGTATGTATCAAAAATTTTGGGATTATTCCCTTTTGAAAAAATTTTTAGTGTATGAAAGTTTTAAACATTTCGAAATGCAGCTTTTTGGCTTATTAGTGATCCTCAAAATATTTTTTTTTTGATCCACCATAGATTTCTTAGAGAAATATGTTTCTTATCCATTTTAAAGAAAGTACCTAATAAAGGGTTTCACAAAAGTCACAAGACGAAGCAATTTTCGAATCAGAGACGAATAAAATATGAAAATGTCTGGTCCCCATTGGACGATATGAAGTTCATTTTTTGATGATTAAAACTCTCAAACACTGGGAAGGTTTTGATACGAACTGATATCCAAAAAACTCAACAATCTTCAACTTTATGTATAAAAAAGTTTGGAATTATTTATTATTCCCTTTTGAAAAAATTTTTAGTATATCAGAGTTTGAACCATTTCAAAATACAGCTTTTTGGCTTGTTAGTGATCCTCAAAACATTTTTTTACATCCCTTAAAATTTATCGATCCACCATGGATTTTTTCGAAACATTATGTCTAAAAAATGAAAATAATATACATAATGTTTAGAAATATGCAAAATGAGTATCTGCTAAGGTCTCAACTATCCATCATTATTTTATTTTGATTTAGTTGTCCATTTGAAGGTTAAGATGTAATCAAAAAACAGTTATCCAGCACTAGAACCTTATTTATTTCATCCCTTTATTAGCTACAATATTTCCTAATATTAACCTAGAGCCACTTTAATAGAGCCCAGATTCTAGCATCCCCTTGAATTACTATCTTTTAGTTTAAAATTTCAAGAAGATGTGTAGTAGAAGAAGTGTAATACTTAGAGATTCATAAATTTCTCAATTAAATCAAACTTAACAATCTTGTACATCTCATAGTTGTTTTTTTAATTTGGTAAATATTAATATTTATTCGCCACTGAATGGTGTAATTGATGAATATTCAAAGTGTAGTGGCTGAGAAAAATTATGGTTAATTCGACTGTCCACTTGCCTATAACCCACCCACATCATTTTAAGGGATAGTACTATACCTTGCAAATATATGGTAATGAAAGATGTGGAGCGTAGCCCACACATTCATGATGATAAAGGCATAAGCATATCTGGCACTGCAACGTAGGTATTATACCATGTACACCTTTACAACGAATTGAACACGGTTGATATGGTTTATTAGGATCGGCTAAGCTAATTTCTTCACTGTGCTCATCTTCTCCTTCAAAACTACAATATGTTATCATGTAATAGGGAATTAAGAAGTTACGGAAAAATAAACGAACTATTTTTGTGTGCTTGGATCGATCTATAGTTACGAATGGGGAGAATATATGAAAAAACAAATCAAAATTGATTCATCGATTTCACTGCTTTATCTACTTTTTTAATTATACAAGATTTATGAACAGTAATACTTTAGTGGTTTGTATGGTATTAATTTAAATATCAATGTAATTAAACATAGAGAAGAGTGGACATAAAAGATTTGTAAAGCAATACTAATAAGTTAGAAGCGACAAAAAGTTGTATTACAAGGAAAGAAAAATAAAGAAATATTGATGAAATTGAATTTATGATATATTGGGGCCAATAATGAAAAAAAAAATAGATAAGAATTCAAGTATTTTTTGTTTCTTTTTTCTGAAAAGAAATTGACATATTTCTTTTTTAATAACAACATGATATTTTGATGGGGAATTGTTCTTATATTAAAAGTTCCAATGTACCAATAATTGAATTATTAAGAATAATAATAAAACAGCTGTATGAACATGTTCACTTATTTTGTCCCATCGGTCACAATTTCAAAATTTTATTTTATCATCACTATCAAAATTATCTGTTTATTATTGTGAATGAATGAATATTTGCACATTTGCACACATAAAATAATTAACTTGAAATAAATGAATCGTTTATTTTTAAAGTGGCACAAGTCACTATGTTTTAAAATTGATATATTTAAGGTTTCACATATTTTTTAAAATATTTATGCTTAATTTCGAGAAAATTTACTTGCATTTGTTATTTCAGAATACTTATATTTTCCTCGGTAGAAATAATTCTATACAGTTATTGAAAAAACTCTAATTTTCATTACAGTGAAGTGACTTTCAAAATAAATGGTTTAGAAAAGTTATGAACTTTATCTATTTTGTTTCAATATGGTGTTTATAGAGAAAATTCATTTACTTAAATTGGTGAATAAATTACATATATAGGATGAGTCATAAGGAGCTTTTATCATATGTAGAGTTCCCCATGAGGCTACTAAAAAGTGTCGACTCTTTTTTATAAATTTACAGGGTAATTGTGAAATTGGCCATAAATTTTAATTGGCTAGTGTTTACACAGCTCATATGATTTTTTTCATGATGTAGTACTCCACTATCAAACATTAGACTGGTATTAGCTAAACTTGAAATTCCAAGACCGGCTTTGGAAAAATCAATTTAGGGATTTGTATTGAATATTACACCCTGTAGAATATTTTTTTAATGCAATAAGGGATTTTCAAACTACATAAATAACCAATGAAAACGACATATGCCATAAATTGTCGCACTTCCAATCAATTTTTAGTGAACATTTTATTGCAAATTTTTTTAAAACAAAGAGGTACCGTTAAATTGTAATAAATTTCATCATTAATTCAATATTTTTGATTCTGAAGTATGCCACATGCAAAATAAATGGCTCATATGTTGTTTTATCTAAAATTTGTCTTTGGATACAAGAAGACAAAAGAAAGATATTTTCACTGATATATCCAGTTAAATTTATTTAATTAATAATAACTAAGAAATGAACGTTTTGTATAAATATTAACAAGTAATTTGTTAAATTAAGTATTTCCCTAGAAGCCATGACGTATTTCTTTTACATTTTTTAAAGTAGTGAAATAATACATAAGTGAAATGTCCCCAAAGTCACAATGGAATGTTCATACGCAGACGATGTAGTAATCCTTTCAACATCGGAAGACGAGCTTAAGGAAACCTGTAAAGCCTTCATAGAAATGGCAGAGACAGTTAATCTATGGGTCAATGAAGATAAATCAAAGTTCATGATAATGTCAACACCAAAAAGGAAAAAAGCAATTAGAATTTTGTCAATACAACTGAACGAGGAAAACGCAATGAGCTTAGAACAAGTTCAAAGTTATGTATATCTTGGGGTGGTTATCAAGGACAACGGTGACGAGAGAGAAAATCTGGAAGCGAGGATGACAAGGGGAAGTGGAATTATAAATGAACAGCTGAGAGATGTACAGTTATATCTGTATAATATATTTATACATTGTTTAGTTGAATAAGATGGATTATTTGATCCCTTATTGGGATAGGGTTTTGTTGGGCGTTGTTTTTATCTTTATTTTTTCTAATTACAGAAATTTTGAATACCCAAATAGTGGAGTGGAATCTAGTTTATCATAATTTATCCACACGTTATATTAAAATTAATACTGCTAAATTAGAATCAGTTAATGATATTATATTGGTATTTATCTTTCACAAAATATTTTTCAAAGCTATATATTCATATGAAAATTTCTAAAGAGGTAGTGGTGAAAAGCATTTTTATTTGATTGATTGATCAACTTCAACAAACAATAGATTTTCATAAAGGCCCTTATCGTACAATTTAGCTGCTTAAGAATATTTCATTTCTACAAAGTCTGAATTAATAACTGTTCACTATTTATAATCAAAAATCGTAAACTAATTTAAATTAACTCCTCTGTTCTTTCAGCAGTCTCAACTTGTGTAAAGCTGCATGGGTATTATCAATATTATCCTTCTATTCTCCTTAAGTCCTCTAATGTATCCTTATTTTCTTCCCGATTATTATGGTTATCAGTTTAAGAAAATAATTTTTCAATAATGATGAGGGCTTTGTACTATACATACTATACAATTCTTCCTCTTCCCTTTTTTCTTTCACTAATGCAATCTATTATTGAATGTTTGCAATAACATTTTACATTATGTCTCTATTCCTTGGGGCTAGTATTAACGACTGTCCATTGTCTGATATTTCACAGCCAACACATTTTCCTTTTTCCGACTTCTCTCCAGCCTAAATTAACAGTTGCAGGAATTGATATTTCGTATTTCGAAGTAGATACCCTCAGTATACTGTTTTCCTCTATTTAATAATTTTAAGCTCTTGTTTGTTAACGTGTCTTAGTATTTCTTCATTTGTTAGTATAGTTATCTAGGGAACTTTAAAAATTCTGCAATATATCTACATTTTGAGAGCTTCTAGTTTATTAATTCTATCTATATTCATAGAGAAGCACCTACCCCACGTAGCATTTGATGAATCTTAATTATAGTTAAGGTCAAAATTGGTAAACACTTTTCAAAGTCTCAGAAATGCCTGTCGAGCTTGTTCAATGTGGCATTTTATTTCTTTGTCTGATATTTAGTCTTCAGAAAGCCATATGTCCCAATACTTAAATTTGATTACTCTTTCTATTAACCTCGCATTAAATGTTATACTAGAATTTTTGAACATATTGCAGTTTCTAGATAAGATCATGTTTATATTTGAACCCATTGTTTTTGTTTATTTTCCTACTTTATTGATCAATTGTTGTAGGTTCGATAAGTTATCAGCCATTAAGACTGTTTCATCAGTATTCTGATATTATTAATCTTCACCCCATTAACCTTAATTCCAATCTCCAGGTCCTCAGGAGCCTCCTGAAAGCTCGTCTACGAATAAAAATTAAACAGGTGAGGAGGACACAGCACACATCTTTGTCTTACTCCACTTCTGATTTATATTGTATTTCATTTTATTTTTTTGCATTGTATTAATAAATGGTGTAATTTTATTTTTTATATACATGGAAATAATATAAAAGTAATGAAATTCTCAATCTATTTTTGAGTTTTATTTGTTATGCTGGAACATATACCTCCAACATAATAATATATGCAAATGATTAGTCATTTTGATTAAATATTTTTGACAAATATTGAAAGCTAATCGTGTGGTTAGGCGACCTAATAGATGAGGTACATATCATCAAAGATTAAATTTCTTATTCTTCGATTTTTAGTAACCTAATTGATAATTTTGTTATAGTGTGCAAAGGTAATAAAGCTGACTTACTGAATAAAGGGTGTTTCCAAAGTTATCTGAAATTCTGATTCTTCATTCAGTTTTAATACGAATAGATTTCAAGAATGTTATTTCCTTAAGAAATCAATTACTTTCCTTCGTGTATCATTTCATGTAATATTTTTACAAGAAAACAAAACAAACTAGAAATATTGAATGGCAAATGACAAACTATAGGTGTAATAAGGAATGAGTGCATTAAGAAAATAGTGTATTGGAAAAACTGAATATTTTGTATTGCTATTAGGTTGTTTAAAAAGGAGGAGGGAAATGGATGAAAACATATTAATTTGTTTGGTAGATTGCATTTTAATTCCTAGGCTGTAGTTTACCCAGTATAGAATGCATTTTTTTAAACAATTATTTAAATTGATACTGGTTAAGGGTACTACATAAAAATGCAATCAACCAAATATCCAATTCAATCCAATCCGATAAGTATAAACATGTGGTGCAGAAATTGCTACTTGACCTTTGTTTGATTTCTACTTTCAAAAATTTACTAAATCATATATGTAGATTATACTGGAAACATGAATATTTTATACAAAATTACTTACCTCGAACTTCTAGTATTCTTTTGAGTAACTTTGGGAGACATTACAACTTCCATTTTTTCCTCCTCAGTTTTCTCAGGCTTCAATGGTTCCTCATTCATTGGAACCTTTTGAAAATAATAAAATTAGTTACATGACATTTATATTGAAGCATAAGTGACAGATGAATAAACAATCCAATAACAATTGTCTTAATTTTAAATAGTACATCAACATTTTATGACATCCTAAGTGCTGTTTTTGTTAAAGAAACATCTACCAATTAAAAATTGTAACATATTTATTTTTATATGCACTTAATAAATGACTGGAAGCAATTAAATACTAATTTGAAAGGAACAAACTATGAAAATTTAAGTAGAAATGATAAACCGATACTACTAAAATTAATTTCTTCGTCAGACATTGAATTATACAGGATGAAATAGAGAACATAAATGTTACTAAATTAAGATAATTAAGGGGCTATCTATCACCTGTTTAAACTTAAACAAAGATAAAAACTATCTTATTTGTAGGAACTTTAAGCAAAGATTACAATTAATTCAAAATGGTTTTTTCAGTATAATAATGTTCAGTATATGGAAATCTTTCAATTTGAAAGTATGGATCTGCATTAAAAATAACACTTTTTCAAATTAAGTTTTCTTAGTTTGAAAAATAGGAGATACAAAACTCACCGTAATGTTACTCTTCCTGGAACGTCTTTTAGGTGGAAGTTTATCCATTTCATTCAAATTTCGTTTAGGTTTGATTCTCCCATGACCTCTAAGTCTTTTAAGTGAAACTTTCGATCTTATAGGTTTGGAACCTGTCATAATGCCTCTTACTTTGGTGCTTGCAAACTTTGATTTTGCAGCCTTTGTAATGTTTATCTTTGGATTAGTCAACATTTTGCTAGTCAACTTTTGATTAACCAACTTTTGACCGGCTAATTTTTTGTTAGTCAATTTTTGACTGGTCAATGTTGAAGTAGTTGGCTCACTGCTGTCTAATTTCGAGTATTTTGGTGACTGTATAGTATTTTTCAAAGAGTTTACATGAACTTGTTTATCCTGGGAATCTGACACTTTCCCTTTAGCATCTCGTATTATTTCTTTTCCTGGATCATCAAGGCCTATGGCATCTTTAAAAAAAGAAAAGTTATCTATTGTTAGATCGGTGTTTGTTAAATATTCAGAAACCTCTCTTCTAGACCTAACTTTTTTTCCTTCTGGAGTGTAATAGTAAATATCACCAACTCTACTTTTGCTTTCATCATATATGCCTCTCCAAACTAACTCCCTTCTCCAGCCATATTGGAAAGGTTTCAAATATTTTGGATCTGATAGATCAGTGGATAATTTTGTTCTTTTTAATTGAGGACTCGAGTTTCTAGAAGTTGATGAACCATAAGAGGGACTTAATCCTACTTCTTCTTTTATCGAAACATCTGTATCATTTCCATTTTCTGGTATATGTAAAACAGATTTCTTATTGTATGTAGGTGATGCAATAATGTCACTGTATCGTTTGTTTGGTATTCTAGCTCTCTTCCCCTTGCCTAGAGATTCAGAGCTACTGACAGGATAAAGATCTGGTTCAAGTTCTTCTATATAAAAAAAAACATTTTTCTTTATTTATATCAAAATATGGAACTTTCATAAATATGTTTAGGAAAGATTAACATTAATTTAGTTTATTATGTATAATAATCAATTTAGTTCTATTAATATAGCAAGACCAAAAGAGTAGAAATAATTCAAACATACATAAAGAGAATAGGATAAGAATAAAAAATAAATAAATAATAATAGGCAAAAATTGGTGCCTGAAAGTTTGCTGTTGTTAAAGAAATTTAAGAGGTGACTCAAAAAAGACAAAAAAATGAGATATTTCATTGTGAAACCAGTCAGAATTATTTGTTGATAGTGAGGAGACATAGCATAATCAAAATCCATTCCAATGGAACAACGGTAAATTTTAGATGTTACATTGAGGTACTGGAGCATTTGTGAGACAATGTGTAAAGAAAGAAAAATGAGCAAACATCTATCTTTTTCATTATGACAATGCACAAATCTCTCTTGATTCATTTTCAGAAAGGACTTCAAATTTAATCTCATATATGCAAGTTTTTTCAATATTAAAATTATGTAATAATAACATCAATCTCTAGTAATTCAAATGTAAACAAAGTTTGTTTTGTGTGGAACCCAGTCATTAAAAAATATCTATGTGACTTCACCAATAACATTCGGATGATTTGATTTTCTCAAAATCTTTAGTCATGGAACTAAAATAAATTAAGGAGCATTATAGAGCTATTTTCATTTTTGATTTAGATTATGTAAGAGAGTTTCTACCAAGCAGATCTGTTCTAATTCATTATTTTACATATGTAGGCAAGAATTTAGCAAAAACTTTATTTTGAAAGCATTCTGTATGTTGCATGTAGCAACTAAAATTGATTATAAAAACCAAAATGATAACAATGAATAGATTGGTATCATATATAAATTTCAGGGTTAATATTGGTTAAGAAAAATTGGTCAATAGTAGAAGTTTTCCAAAAAAAATACATCAACTCTGCCTTAATATCATTTGTAGATAAAAATCTATTTAATAAGAAATGACAAGTTAAGTGGTACACATATACTATAGAAAAACCCAAAACATTAAAAAATCTATAGGACAATTAAATTTTGATAATGCAATTGAGCATTTAAATATCCATAGCAGAATTATAAACCAAAATAATTCAAAATGCTGGAATCAATTTTTTTGCCAACAGAACTGAACATATTATGACCTACTTATTTAGAAAGTATTTAAATGCACTGGCTTTCAGATCTCTTATCTTTTTAATAACCTTACAATGCATAAAACTGCAGCATAATGGCTAATAATTGACAGGTTTTCATTATATTTCTAACTGAAATGTACAAGTTATTTAATTTGAATATACATACTTATAATTCAACAAATAGTATATGAAGCATAATGAACATATTTACCTATATTAGAATTCATTTTTCTAATGCAAATATATTTATTTAATAAAAAATGTTTCATTTTAAAAACTAAACTGCGTATATAACAAGTTTAACAAAAAATCCTGTTATTTACCTTTTATTGTTACTGAGGGATCTAATTGTGACGTTGTAACACTTTTTTTTTCTTTTTCACTTGATTCGTTATCAGTTTGCATTGCCTCGAATGATTTTAGTTTCCTTCCTTTAGGAACTTTTTCTTTGGGATTATCTATAATTGCCTTACTGTTTGTTACTTCTTCATCTGTTGTTACATCTTTAACAAGTTCAGATTGTTTATTTATAGGGCTTGTTTCCATTCCTACCGCTAGTTCCGCATCTTCTTTCTTAACTTGTTGATCCTCTACACTTTTACATGTGCCCGTTTCGTTTGATTCTACTTGTTCTCCTTTTGCTTTTGTTAAACTTACATTATTTCCATTTAAATTGGTATTTATTTCTGTTTTGTCAGATTCTGAAGTTCTAGATTTGGACCTTCCACGTGTTTTTTTTATGCTCTCCATATTAATAAAACTCAATGCACACTTTCAACAAACCATTTAACATACAAGCTCATCCTTGGAATTACCATCAATTAGCTCTAAGAAGACAAATAAGCACTGTTTATAAGAACAGTCTCTAGTTCATGTATAATAATAATTTAAGCTTAACCAACATGTAGAATGTTACACTTTTTACTTAACATTTTCCGTTTCTCGAAAAAATTGAAATGTTTCCAAAAATGTAATACAAGAAAATGGCAGTCCAGATCAAACATCAAACTATGAATGACGCTGTCAGAAAAAAAACCGCCAAACACGGTCGCCAACCTTCTCTAAAAGGGTTTTGCTATATTATATAGATCATCAGTTAAATTAGTATGGTTTTATATAGTATTTTCAAAAAATGCAAAATATTCAATAGCTGTGAATATTTGAGCTCAACTTCTGCTGATCGTATCAATTAATTAAATCAATAGTAAATATAAAACACATTCTACTAGAAACAATTTATTGAGGGCAGTCAAAGCGTATATCTGAAAAGTCAATGAAATTAAAATTTACACCTAGTTATTCAACATTTTTCTAGGTTTGTGGTACAAATTGGATAGTACATCACAATAGAGATACATACATATAAAAAAGAAGTAGAACCAAGCTATATGGGAAAATGTGACTTCGTGTAATATAACCTCTTTATTTTACACTCTGTGTTGATCATATCATTGTATGTTTATTTTTATTAATTTTGATCCTGTACAATTTTTTTAAGCTTAGTGTTTTTTAGAACAACAAAAGTAAGTATATTCAAACATCCATATGTTCAGTAATCATTTACTTTCATCTATAAAAAAATTCGAAATCATAAAATTGTTTTCAAATGATAGATATTTTGAACAGTTATCGATTGCCAATGGCCACAAAAAATTCATATCAATTATAGGTACAAGAATATAGATACAACAAAACTCTTATGACATACAAAATTTGCTTTTTTTAATGTTCCAAGCTATGAATTTTTATTTGGTTGTACACTATTGAAGAAAACTAAAATAAATTTTTCTTTGAAAACTAAGTGTTAATAATTTATCTGTAGATGAATGAAACTTATTAACGTTAACATTGAATTTTTAGGATGTCATTTAGAGGAAATAATAAATTTGGAAATAGGGATCGTGGAGGATCTAGAGGAGGGGGCGGACGCGGAGGTTTTGGTGGAGGTGGTCGTGGAGGCGGTCGTGGTGGAGGTCGAGGAGGATTTGGCGGAGGAAGAAATTTTGATCAAGGTCCACCTGAGCAAGTTATACCATTGGGATACTTTGAAAAATCAGTTCAAGATGATTTAGTGTGCAAGGTTGAAATTGAAGATGTACCTTACTTTAATGCTCCTATCTATTTAGAAAATAAAAATCAAATTGGAAAAATTGATGAAATATTTGGAAACATAAGAAATTACTGGGTCAGCATAAGATTGGGTGAAGATGTAAAAGCTAGTAGCTTCAATCAAAATCAAAAGGTAATATTTATAATTATGTCTTGATGTTTATATTTTAAATTTTAGTTTAATTTGATTTTTTCAAAATTCTATTATTATAGAAACAAATAATGAAATTTCAATAATGATTCTATTTTCCATAATATATAACTTTCAGCTGTTCATAGATCCATCAAAACTACTGCCACTTCAAAGGTTTTTGCCTGGTGCATCAAGTGGTAATAAAAAACGCGGCGGCGGTGGTGGTCGTGGTGGCGGACGAGGAGGTAGAGGAAGTTTTGGTAATAGGGGAAGAGGCGGTTTTGGAGGTGGTGATAGAAGAGGAGGAGGAGGAGGAGGAGGTGACAGAAGTTTTGGTGGTGGATTTAAAAGAAATAGTGGTGGAGGTAATTTTAATAGAAACTCTGGAGGATTTGGAAGAGGCGGGGGCGGAGGAGGAGGCAAAAGATGGTAATATTTGTGAAGGAAATAAACATCGAGAAGGCGTTGAAGAACAGATAGTTCTTGTACACTTTTTTTTAATAAATAAAAGAAATAAAATAGTTTTAAGTTTTGTCTTATTTTTTCGATTTCCATTAATTTTAAGTGAGCTAACCCAGCATTTCAAAGTTGGCATTAATATAGCTCAAAAACCTTCTAACTGATGTCTAAAATCAAATCATCCAATGGTAACTGAACTCTTATGAGCTCACATATCTATGGTTGCTTAACAACACACTCTGTCGTCGCTTGATATTGACATTGGTTTTGGGATTTTAGGGTCTCATGTTTTTTACAAAATTCATTTTTAAAGTTAAACTTAGATTTAGTGCAAGGTTATCTACTATCTGTTTTATTTATTAAAGAAGTGTGATTAAGGTAAGTAACCAAATAATGTTATATGTTTCACAGGCGTTTTTTTCACAAATTCTGTACTAAGAAAAAATTATAGTCAACCATTCAGCAGTACCATACAAAACCATCTTCTACTAAAAAAGTAGGCAATAAAAATTTTGAGTATCACTTCTAAGTAATTTTCATGGGCGGATTTACGGGGGTGCCTGGCATCCCCTGATGTAAGCCTGTCCGAAGGCAGTAAATGGCGTAGGGTACTGTCTAGCAGGTTTGACAGTTATGTCTTTATTACAACTGTTGGACACAGACTCGCTGACAACATTGAAAGCACAAACTCCAATAGAAAAGGGTCAGCGGCATCAGCTAAAGCTTCAGGACAAATTTCTACTATCCTGTTATGAATGAGCTGAACAGATGATTGAACATAGAATAGAATAAACTGGCAACTCAGTGTTATGCAGACGCATAATTTCATGAATAATCCACGAAGACAGTGCGTAAAGCGCGTTTGTACCATTACCAGACCTTTTGAAACATACTATTTTTTAAAATTTTTCTACCAACTGGTTCTTAATGAGTTTATTTTTTTCCGAACATCTATGTGTTAAGCGTCTGGCTTTATTTTCTTAACAATTGATAACAACTTATATAACCCTATGTTCCTTGTAATTGTATTCGCATATATTATGGGGGATGTGCACTATTCCACAATGTAATTAAAGTTCAATAGATTGTTTAAGAAACTTCAACTCTAAAACTTGATCAACAAAAATTTTGATTTTTATTACTATTTTCCTGGGTTAATTTCTCCATAATATATGATAATAGGTTTTACATGTTCAATTATTGCTATTGAGCAGTTATATGAAAGATAATTATATTTGATTGATTTGTTTAATATTTTTTCTTTAATTTAGGCGGTTTTTCAATATTCACTTAACTCAATAATTCCCATACTTTTCAGCATCCGCTGGATACTAATATTTCTTCTCCAATTTCAGAAAGGTCGTTGCACCGTTATCCACTTAGGAACGCGGAGCACGACCTTTATCTCCATACATATATATATATATATATATATATATATATATATATATATATATATATATATATATATATATATATATATATATATATATATATTATTTTATTTGTATCTTCATTTAGTTATTTGTATGTTTGTTTTTTTACTAAGTAATAAAAAAATTGCAACTTTTGCAATGAATTTTAACTTAATTCTATGTCCATAATCTTCGATTAAACATAGGAAATATTGAGAGAGATATAATGCTGTATGGAGGATGGAGACTCCCACGCTCCATAATATGCTGTATGGGTTCTTTTTTTTCGTTATTCATTACGTTAGGAAGATTTAATGGGAGATTTGGTTGATTTGATATAAATTTTTATTCTGTAGGGCTTATGTTGGATGTAAAAAAGGCTTGCTACGGAATAAATATATAGGAGTGGGTACAGCTGAATCTGCATTATTATTTAGCTGATGACCGAGATCCAGAAAAAGAGAAGAGGCAATAGTGGGAATATCTTTCACATTTTGCAGTAAAAATTGAATGTTAAGTATTTATTTCGACAAGAATTTTATAATATAGTTTGGAACAGTACGTAGAGTACACTTTCCGTTCATCTACTTTTTAAAACGCGCTGTAAAGTTGACGGTGTGTTGTTGTACTTGTACACGCCCCTAGAGTGATATGTAAATGTACTTTGATGGTCAAATCAGAGTATAATATATTAATATTCAATTATTTTTAATTGAACTCATGGATTAAACTTGGATAAATTTAACGATAAAATACTAGGAAGTTTGTAACTGTAATATACAGCTGTCTATTTTTTCTTAGAACATTTTCAAAAATTTTATAATAGCTTTTCTATTGATTAGTAGGCACACTGAGTCTGTCAGCTGACTTATCTTATGACAACCTACAAATTTTATTAGTTGTTAATCGATTCCACTCACACTTACAAGTAGATAGTTGTGATAGTGTTTGGTTGCTGAAGTTTAATAATGTAAGTTTTATATTTTTTGCCGTTTAAAAGTAAATCAAACATTTCTGTTCAGGTATTTAACAAATGAATATTTCATATTTGTCTAAAATGTTATCGTAAATGGAACCAGACAACCAACAATTATAAATATTGTATGTTACTAATATCATTTCATTTAGAATAACACCTACTAGATTATTTTTTATGATTATAATTGAAATTATATTGAGGAATCTTAATATATCAGATAATAACATTAATAGAAATAGAAATGCATAACAGAAATTATGACATTCATAACTAAAAAATCACATGACTTGTGAGCGTATGTAAAGGGGTTGGCATTTAATGAATTCGTTTGCCACAGAAATTTACTTGATATAATGTTAAATATTAATTTGTCCCCTTAAATCTAATTAATTCTTCTATGCACTAAACTTTATACTATTTTCTGTAACTTTAAAATAATTCTTTCTTATTCTGGGCTATAATATTATTACATTATATTTTTATCATAATTTTCTATGTAATTTATATAATAATTTTTCCTTAGGGTGGAGTAATGGTCTTCTGTGCTACTTGGTACTGACTTTATTGTCAAAGTACTTAAATAGCTATTTTATTACTGTTTGATTTATTTTTTCACAAATTATAGGCTTACGGAATATTCTTAATAATAATAATTTTCTAAATTTTCTTAGATATTCTGTAAAATTAACCATGTACTCTGCATCCTATGTACAGATTTTTTCATAAATTACCTGTAATTTATTCATAATATTTTAAAATGAAAAGTTAAAGAAGTCTATGTAATGTAACAAGTATTAATGGAGGAGGTTTCTCAAAGAGTCATTCACCTAGGTTTGTTCCCATTATAAAATACTTAACTTTCAAAATTATTTATCAAATTTTCATCATGATGATCACCTGATATTCTCTTTTCAGTTAATACATTATTATCTCAATTATTTCTTAGATCTTATAGCAAAATGTCGAAAGGAAAAGTAGGCGATGAAGAACGAGAAACAAACTTCGGTTATGTCCATGCTGTTTCTGGTCCAGGTAAATACTTTTTAGTATATTTTTGTTTTATTAGATTTGTACAAATAAAAGTCAAATTAATTATATCCGTGAACACTTTTAACTCTGTAATGAAATATATTATTGTTATTATTGTAGGATTAAGTTTACTAATTCTATGAAATATATGTACCGTAAGTTTCTTTAAAATATTCAAGAAAAATAAACGAAAAATAAAATTAATGTTATCATTATCAGTCAAATTATAAAGAGCAATTGAAGGAGTTCAACAATTAATGTACTAAGTGATAGTTATAATGATTTTATTTTATGCTGAAATGATATTAGTCATAAACATTTTTTTTAGTCGTTACTGCTGAAAAAATGTCTGGATCTGCTATGTACGAACTTGTACGTGTAGGATATTTTGAGTTAGTAGGAGAGATTATTAGATTAGAAGGAGATATGGCTACTATTCAGGTAAATTGTTGATTTTTTAATAAAAGTATAATAGTTTGAGTGTTTTGTCTTTTTTTATAATTTAAAGATTCTTCTAGTAATGGTAATTCTAGTTTGAACAGTCAGGATCATATATTGATGGCCTAGATGATAACTACATAATTAAAAACATACAAACTTTACCGGAGAAGCAAAAACATTTTCAGATTTTTAAAAGTATTGTTACTTAGAATTCAGTATCTTGATTTATTACATTTTATAATAAGTATGCATAATCCCATAATATTAGAAAATTTATATTTTGGTTTTTAATTATGACTTAAAAGATTTTCTAACTTGTCATCAAATTGAGTTGCAATTCACAATTTTTAGTTACGAGTATTTATTACTTATAACTTTGTTAGATATGAGAGGTTTTCTTAATGAAAAAAAAGTCTTTCAAAGATATTTTAATGTTAAAAATTATAAAATATAAAATTTTTTGAGGATCTTTTTAAATCACATAAGAAGAAATGTTTATGTCTACGTAATTTTTTATTAATTGGCTGTGGCGAGTTGCATTTAACCCAATTAAGTCATCATTGGTTCTAAAAAAGAGAAAAAAAATTGAAATTCAGTCTAAAACAGCACTTCCTTTGTTCAGTCCCAACACAGAGCAATTCCTGCTCTATGTATGAACTAAACAAATGGAATGCTGCATATTAAGTATATGAGTTGAATTTTAGTTTTTTTAATGCTATGATGACCAAATGGGCTAATAAATGAGTAAATCAATGAAAAAATGGCAGATAAGAGTATTTCTTCTTAAATTATTGAACAAGATCCTCATCTTTCAACATATGTATAGTACAGTACTTATTACTAGCAACTGAAGAGCTAAGGATTGTGTGTTAAATTGTTGTAGAATGTATAATATCCTTTCATATATCTTGTTTGAGTTCTTGAAGCTGATGAAATTTTATGCCATCAATTGGTAGCTGAGCACTATATAATCGGTCGAGCTCATTAATTCAGGTAGAAATTGTTTTTATTCTTCTGGGGAGACAAAAAATATATTTAGAGCTAAGTTTGACCATTATTTTTCTTTTTGGCATGTATTGAATGAAATAGATAGACCGCAATTATGATTGAGATTCATTTTTTTGTATCTTTAATATTGTGAGTTACAATTTTAACCAACTAATGACATGTAAAAGTTATTTCAGCTATTTTTTGAGGTATGAGGTTTTCATTCTGTGCCATTGATATAAAATCAATGTTTTGTACACAGTAAATCTAAATCTTAATCAAAATCTAACCCACACCAAAATTTCTTAGGTATATGAAGAAACGTCTGGTGTAACTGTTGGGGATCCTGTCTTAAGAAGTGGGAAACCTCTTTCAGTAGAATTAGGACCTGGTATTATGGGTTCAATTTTTGATGGTATTCAACGTCCATTAAAAGATATTTGTGACAAAACTGAAAGTATATACATCCCTAAAGGTATCAACGTTCCAGCTCTTTCTAGAACTTCTAGTTGGGACTTTGCTCCTATCAATATTAAGGTATAATGTTTATATTTGTTATAATGGTAAACTACAAAACTTGATTGTTAGTAAAATATGATTTGTGGCTGATAAAAAATCATAATGCAAAAAAAATTCATTATGTGTTTTTGATAGTTGGGATCCCATTTGACTGGTGGTGATATATATGGTATAGTACATGAAAATACTCTGGTTAAACACAAAATGCTCCTGCCTCCTAAAGCTAAGGGAACTGTAACATATGTGGCAGAACCTGGAAACTATACAGTTGATGTAAGTACTAATATTGTTATTATTGTATCGTTTACCACTTTTCATCTATAATCTAACAATATAAATTTTGCATACTTGCTTAAGTATGATGATAATGTATGGATCAAATCAGAAATCCAAAAAATAATTGATCATTTAGTTGTAATTATTTAAATTCATGTGAGACAGTTTCTACATTTCATTTACAGATAGTTAACAGTATTTTATATAAATATTTTGTTACATGGTTATAAAGAAGTGTGACAGTTTAGTGGTTATGTTGCTAGTTTATTTTTTGGGCTACAAAACATTCTATATATATTTTCGTATAATTAAGAACTACAGCAATGTTGATAATATTTAACTGCTAGCAAACTACTCAAACTGATCGCAGCTGCTGCAAAGCTAACCTCTGGTGTTGGCGAAACGTTAAAAGTAAGAAACTACGACCTAACAGCCCAAAAACTGTACATATATTGGAAGATGGTTGCGAAATCCTTAAATCATTCATTCTTGGGTATTTATATCTCTATTCTGGGAATATTTCATTCATAATATTGGAGGATGAGGACCCATAGACATAGACAGAGTAGTTGATGAGTTTCAATTATTAAAAAATTGGCAAAAAATTGTTTCCAGAATACAATGAAATTTATTTGACTACAAACCTATTAAACTTGGGATAATAAAATCTAAAAATGTATCTATAGTTCTCCAAATAGTACTTATATGCATACAAGAAGAATTTGCTGTCTTCATCTTTCAATTAAATATAGCAAACTCAACTAGCTAACATTTTTGTTTCTTTTATACAGTGCTTTGTTTGAGATTATTCAATACCTAATTTCACTTTCTTGACCTATCTTTGTTCCATTTTCTTCCAGGAAGTTGTATTAGAAACCGAATTTGACGGAGAACGTACAAAATATACTATGTTGCAAGTTTGGCCAGTACGTCAAGCTAGACCAGTTAGTGAAAAATTACCAGCTAATCATCCTCTATTAACTGGACAACGGGTTCTAGATGCATTGTTTCCGTAAGTATATTTATATCCAACAATTGATATCTTATTCTGCACACAGTAAACTGTTTGAAATAATTGATACCAATAATTATTTTAGCTGTGTACAAGGAGGAACCACAGCTATACCTGGTGCTTTTGGTTGTGGAAAAACTGTAATTTCCCAATCTTTGTCCAAATATTCCAATTCAGACATTATCATTTATGTTGGTTGTGGTGAAAGAGGTAAGTCTAAAAAGGCAGAGTATTGCTATTTAATTTTCTTGTGAGACTGCTTATCAATATCTTGAATTATAAATCCAATAAATTAATATTTTACCTGTATTATTTTTTAGGAAATGAAATGTCTGAGGTATTGAGAGATTTTCCAGAATTAACAGTCGAAATTGATGGACAAACTGAATCTATTATGAAAAGAACTTCTTTGGTTGCCAATACTTCTAACATGCCTGTAGCTGCTCGTGAAGCTTCCATTTACACTGGTATCACTCTTTCTGAGTACTTCCGTGATATGGGTTACAATGTTTCCATGATGGCTGACTCTACATCTCGTTGGGCAGAAGCTTTAAGAGAAATTTCAGGTAAAATAATAAATTACATATATATAAAATAGAATTATATGAATTTCATTGTAACTATTAGAACCGTATTTTGATATTCATGTAGTAATTTGAAATTAGGTCAAAAGTCAAAGATATATTCTATTAAAAAATACATAATTTATTAAATTCATTTATTTATGAAAATATTTATACTTTTCAATATAATACTAATAATAATGTTATTCACACATTTTACATGCTTTGCTTTGTCTATAGGTCGTTTAGCTGAAATGCCTGCCGATTCTGGTTACCCTGCCTATCTAGGTGCTCGATTAGCTTCTTTCTATGAACGTGCTGGTCGTGTGAAATGTTTGGGTAATCCTGATAGGGAGGGATCCGTTTCAATTGTAGGAGCTGTATCACCTCCTGGTGGGGACTTCTCTGATCCTGTCACTACTGCTACTCTTGGTAAATTGAATTATTTTTTTAAATAAAATTTTGAACTTAAATGGAATATTTCCAATAATCAATATAAAAATCACAGTATTTGATTATTTGCAAAAAATGAACATTCAACTTAATTATATGTATTTATTTTTAGGTATTGTTCAAGTCTTCTGGGGTTTGGACAAGAAACTTGCCCAACGTAAACACTTTCCATCTGTAGACTGGCTTGGATCTTATTCAAAATACTTGAAAGCATTAGATGATTTCTATGACAAGAATTTCGTTGAATTTATTCCTCTTCGAACTAAAGTTAAAGAAATTCTTCAAGTAAGTGAACCAAGGAGATTTGCTAGTGCAGAAGCACTTATTACATCTATTCCTACTCAAGTTAAAACTATTCTAGAGATATTACATGAGTTACATAGATAGATTTTATTGAAGGTTACATTCCACTGTCACCAAAATATTCTCCTATATAATGCTTTTTAACTTTAGACATACATAATTAATGGAGATGTTTGATACTTGGGAAGGATGACTTACCAACTCTTCTTTTTCAATGGTATTCTAGATAATTGTTAGTTGTTTTAGGACAATTTGAATATTACAAATACTGTTCTTATATTATCAGCTATTTTTTTACAAAGTACTTCTTCTTTTTCAGTATTGTCCAGATGTGTGATTTTGTTAAACAGCTTCCAAATCCGGAGCTCTAATATTCTTGATTATTTATTTATGTAAGATCTTCACGTCTATAAGTTCATTGTCTGAGACATATTTTGAATGATTGCAATGCCTAGGCATTATAGAACTTTGTGAGTTATAGTTTCATCCTCCACCCCACAGAAACTATCCTTGTCAGTTTTTGCTGTAATTTTGGTGTAATTTGTTTTTGCTTAGATCCAAATACATTTTAGATCTGGTAGTATCAAAGTTCTAAGGAAATTATATGAATGTACTGCTAACATGCAATTACCTTTGATTTCTGTGTGACCTGACACTCAAACTTAATAAAATATGATATTTCTAAACACTATCATGTCCGTTTTGAGATTATAACAGGGAAGTTCATTAATTTGGTAGCTATTTGACTAGTAGAATAAATTGTTGTGTTTTTCCAGGCTCATATTTCTTAACTAACCCTGCTATCATTCACATTGAATCAATACATTTGGAAGTGAATCTATAGCTACTTATCTCATAATAAGTCTTAAAACATTTACTATTAATTTCCATGAGATCTATGTTAGATCAGATTATATTTCAAGAAGTTTGTTCAACCCCATTAATTGGTTATTGATGATTTTGTAATTTATTGGAATAGTATTTCTTATTTTATCAAAATTTTAGAAACTACTATTGTTTGTCATCTCTAACTTGAATTTTTAGTTGTTTTGAATTATCATTCTTTATTTTGTGGTGGCCCCATTTGAGACATTTTTAATAATTTTTTATATTTTACAGGAAGAAGACGATCTTGCTGAAATTGTACAGTTAGTAGGTAAAGCCTCTTTGGCAGAAACTGATAAAATCACTTTGGAAATAGCTAGGCTTCTTAAAGAAGATTTTCTACAACAAAATTCCTATTCTTCATATGATAGATTCTGTCCATTTTACAAAACTGTTGGTATGCTTAGAAACATGATTGGATTATATGATATGGCACGACATGCTGTAGAGTCTACTGCACAATCTGAAAATAAAATCACATGGAGTGTAATAAGAGATTCCATGAGCAACATTTTGTACCAACTAAGTAGTATGAAATTCAAAGATCCAGTTAAAGATGGGGAAGCTAAAATTAAGGCAGATTTTGATCAATTATATGAAGATATACAACAAGCTTTCAGGAACTTGGAAGATTAAATTTACTCATTTTGGATATTTACCAGCAATATCAATAAAGAATAAATAAAAATGAAATTTTTTATCCTATATATTTTGAAAATCGCAATATTTTAAAACATATTTTGCGCATCCATTGTTAAAAAGTATTAAAACTAGTTGTTACTCAGTTTATGTTATATTGTCATAAATGTAGTAGTGAGCTGAACAAATAGATTCAGAGTTACCGTTTATAGTGTGTTTTATTGAAAATCTTAACGTTCTTACAATCATTAAACAAATGTTTATATGTATATACATATTATAATAATATATAGTTTAGTTAAAAATCTAGAATTAGAATTATTCCATTTGTTTAACCATTTGGTAAATAAAATTACGACTATGTTCCGTTATTTTATTGTTTTAATCTAACAAGGAGAGCCCGCCTACTCATCACCGATTTCGCTCAAATTTATAGAGTATGTTGGGCTTGGCTAGTAATAAAAGTGCACCAAGTGAACTCTAGATGGCCTAGCGTTTAGAAAATAGTTCCCGCGAGGGAACTTTTTTTTTAGAACTTCCCAAGTTTTATAATATTTAGGTTACTATTAAGTAAAGTGGTAATTAATTATTTTTATTTATTTATTTATACGGAAGTATGCCCAGGTTATTATGAATAAAAAACCGGCAAACCCGCAACAGAAGCTAGTTCATATCGCCCTATAAGCCTACTCCCAATAATGTCAAAAGTACTAGAAATACTACTTCTATGTAAAATCCAAACAGTTGTTCCCATAAACGAACTCTTACCACAGCACCAAATCGGTTTCAGATGCAAACACTCCACAAATCAACAATGCCACAGGATAGTTAACATAATTAAAACAACCTTAAAAAAGGTATGTGGTGGAGTATTTCTCGATATAAAAAAGGCTTTCGACACAGTCTGGAATGATGGTCTCCTCTACAAACTGAAACTACATTCAACGGAACGCCTATACTTTATTTTAAAATCTCATATCACCGACCGCTACTTTCAAGTCAAAGTTGAAGATACTTACTAAAATTACTATACGATGAAGAATCTCAGGGTAGCGTTCTAGGTCCATTTCTGTATCTAATATTCACAGCAGACGTTCCAAGCACAGTCGATACTTTCATAGCAATCTTTGCAGGCGACACGGCAATCAGCAACAGATGTAGACCCAACTGTAGTTGCAGAAAAAGTACAAAATCATCTAATTTTTTTACAAAACTGGCTCCATTAGTGGAAATTTAACGTCAATGCCATTAAATCAGAGCAAATAACATTTACAACAAGAAAATCTGGCTTTAGACGTTGTGTTTTCAAAATAATCAGAGTGTAACTTTTTTTTAGTTTCAACCAAACCCCGAGGACTCAACCGGTACACCACAAACCAACAAATTCAAATCCAACAACTGGGAATTCAGTTGAAGGCTGCAATCATCCCGGATTTCCATAGATACCTAAGTCTCAGTCTTATCTTTAATATATATAAATCTGAGTTGTTTTTAATTTATAATTGCTTTTATTCATTGTGATCTTTTGGATACGCATATAATGCCAATCTATTATTTTTTCATTTGTTGCTGAAACTTTTTTTTATTATTCTTACCAATAAATATTTATTTGGATAATCGTGTCCGGGGATAGTTTTAGTTTCTAGCTTTTCCACCTTTTTTTCATTTTAACGTCGTTGGTTAAAAGCTGGTGGTGTCCAATTGAATATTTATTGTTTGCCCCATCTCAGTACTAGTTATTGAAATACTTTAACTGAGGCCGATTACCACTTCCTGAGGAAGAGTCTCCTGCCGGGAAATTTAAGGTTATAATTGAATGTTTGCTCTATTAGACGTTTGCTTTTATAACAACACTAAAGTGATAATTTTCATTAAGCTCTTTATTCTACCATATTATTGTTATTTAATTTATTTCAGAATTCTGTATGGTTTTTTTAAATAATGATACCACCAAGAGGTTTGTATAAAGTTTTAATGGATTTAAAAAAATATAAAAATATGTACAGGCATTATTGTTACAATTATCATAAAACTTAAATGGACAACAGAAAGTTTGCTCGCGATTTAGAGACAAACTCCAATTGACTCATATCACATGACATTCAGCTTCTTCCTACTTGATCAATTTGAGATTGAAGATTGCTCACTACTTCAGGGGGAAATTGATCGCCCAATATTTCAAATAGATTCACTTTTTGATTTCCGGGTATGCTTTCATAGGCCCCAATTTCAATACCCTCTTGTACCTAGAAGAAATGATTTATTTATTCATCTTGTAGCAAATAAAGAGCAGTTAAAATAAAGCTGTTGAAATTGTAAATCTTAAACGTTATTTTAAACTGTTTAATATTAAGTATATTCAATAGACTAGAACGAGTAGGATCACCGGGTAGGTCACTTTTTTTTATTCCTCATAATTCAAAACTTATCTATTCCATTGACCTCAAATTTAGTTTCTATATTTAATAATTATTTAGCTGTAAGAATAATCTCAATGTATGAGGGCCGTTTTTTTCAACCTGTTCAATAGAAATGGGATAGTGGTTGTGGGATAACAATTTATTTATTATCAGTAGTGTTTTTAAGCTTCAAAGTATAATATAACAAACTAAAAATGAAATTAGTTAGCTACATTATCGGTGTAAAAACCTTCGAATTTGAGTGTCAGCGACGTAGAGATTGAAACTATCAGTGTGTGTTGTGAAGGTAGGTATTGTTTTATTTATCATTTATTGGTATTTGTTTTTATTTATTAGTGAAATGAAGTTTTGTTTAAAAATTTCAAACGTATAGGGTTTAGTACTTTCTACAAAAGATGAGGTTACCCAATTAGCATGAAGGAACCATACAAATAATGATCAAAAAGATTAAAAGAGCCTGTGGAAATTGTCTTTTCTAATGAATATGGGTATTGAACCAGAATCAAACAGAATAGGACTAGGATTCCTACACTACCGGGTCTTGAATGTAAATGATTTTATATTTTTTTAAATTACAACAAGTATTTGCAATGGAAAATGTATAAAATACAGTCAACTGTTGATATTCTATTTGATTTAATTCTATTTTACCTTTACCTTTACCTTTAATTCCACTTTGGATAGATAAAAAAGTAGTCTTACCACACTCTAGTTCGCTATAATTCAAACGATTTTAAATTAAAGGTCATCATAGATATTTTACGGACATACTTTATATGGGCTTTAAAGAAATGCAGAATATGTTTCCTTTTGAGGTTTATTAAGAAGAGTAAATATGCAGGAACTTACCTTTTGTATTTGAGCGTCTTTAGGAATTAAAAATGTATTCTGTGCTTGTTTAATAGCTTCTTGTGTGTATGCATTTCCTTCTTTTTGGGGAAAGGCAACAACTACACCAACGAGAAATAGAAAGATGAAGCATTTTATCTCCATTTCTGTAAATAAAAAGTACCATTATTAACGTTTAAGGACGTTTACTTAAGATGTTATTATTTAAATTGTAGTATTTAAAGTACTTATACAAAATGTATCATTTAAGTTGAATAATTATTTGTTTTCAACTGAATTCAAGCTATGCATGACTTTATACATTAGACAAAGAGAGGAACGGTATTTATTTAGCGCCTTCAACCTCTGCAAATTATTTTCTAAGGAACTTCAATATATTCTTCTTCTTAAGGTGCCACCTTCGAACGAAAGCTGGCGACCATAATGACTATTTGTTATTTATTCACAGGTGCTCTAAACAATTGGTTTGATGTGCAGTTAAACCACTCCATTGAGTTTCGCAGCCATGATATTATTCGTCGTCCTATACCTCTCTTTCCCTTTATATTTCTCTGCATAATCAATCTCTGGAATTCGTATCGTTGTCCCCTCATTACATGACTCTAATTTGCGGGCTTTTATGGTAGTCAATAATTCTCTTTGTGTTGCCAAAACTTCTTCATTTGCGATTCTATCTGTCCATTATATTCGTAGTATTCTTCTCAATATTCACATTTTAAGGGCTTCCAGTTTTTTCATTATTGTTTTGTTTAAAGTACGAGTGGCTAGTGTACAGAAGGATCGATTCGATATATAAAAAATGATAGATACACTTCAGCTTAGTGCAATACAAATGATGAATTTTTCATGGGCAGCTGGCAATGGAATATTGTCTCTATTACCTCAAAGAACTACAAAAGAAGCATTTAACAACCCAACCATACTAACAGGATGAGGATTCTCAGTTCGACTGCCATTTTATGATTATCAAATTAGCAGACGACGTCATTTCGGACTACAAGCATTCAAAATCTCTTTTCTACAACATTCAATAAGACTATTATGTTGATAAGTTTTTAGAAAGTTCCATTTTTATGGTTATTAACAGGGAAAATTGTGTCTTGGGAAAAACTCGATGTTTTTTAAGAATGAGTTTTAATTTTGTTTGATTTTGTTCAATTTGTTTCAAACTGTAATTAACAAGTTTGCTTTGAACGAAGTGCATTATTATCCTTACGAAATTATTCCAATTTTTAAATATATTGTTTGACATGAGCTCTTTTGTATATTCATAGTTGCAAAGTTGAATAAATGGAGGGTCAAAGACCGTCACACATTTAGGATTTCGCATAGTCCTGTCGCGACCAATTTAAAACTATATAGCAAACCTCGCTCTTGTAATTGCTGGGCACTCGGTCTGTAGTTTCTTGCTCCTTCATTTATCAGTAAGACAAACCGAAGGACCATATATATGTGTTTTATATTTCCATTTCCTCAGAGCTCTTGTAGGAGCATTTTACACTCCAGCACAAGTTTAGAGCACATTGTTTTAGCCGTTATGACTTTTATAGAAGTTGTGCTGTCTGACTATCTTGAGATTACTCTGTTTCTATTGCGTCGATTATATATACTTCGGTAGTATGTTTCGCGAGCGAAAAAAATTCACTTATTTTGAGGTGTTCTCTACAGAAGCATACTCCGACCAAGCTATTCATCATGGAACCATCCGTGTACCAGTTGGCTCCATTATTTGATATTGCGTCCAAAGAGTTTCTCGTTCATTGCTCTCTGTCAGTGATGTGTGCCTTCAAGTTTCTAGAAGAGTTTAAGTGATCTGCAAAACATCAATGCCAAATCGAAGCAATGCTCTAAAGTTGTATTCTTTGCATGAGATAATTTATTAGTAACTAAAATGAAAGAAGTTGAGATATCAAAAAACATACATTTAATTATAAAAACTTCAAGTTGTTAGAAACAACTTGTTAGTCAAATGCAAGGGAAAGGGAATTTTTAGAAATGATTCATGTACATGGAAACATGAAAACTATTTTTAGGAAGACCTAAATGAGGTCGCAACTTAAAAATATTTTCTATAAAAAATACATAAGAGACACTTAAAATCAATATCAATTATCCTTAAAAACATATAAACGTATTCATTTATAGCTAAATTTCATGAATACTTACATATTTAATCGATAAAAGCACAGACGTGGTATTTGCTTTAGTTAGAAAGTTATTATATTTTCACAGAATTCTTCATTGAAATTTATGCATTGAAATTTAACGATAATTCAGATAAATGAAGAAACAAATATTTATATCTACTCTAGCTACGCATCAAAAATTATGTAACCTAAGTAGGTAATATTCATAAAACTGATTATTTCGTAATGATTATTAGAACTTGCAATTATATGACTTAATGGAGCTTCTGACATTTCTCAAGGATGTGATATAATATGAGAAACAATAAAATATACCGTGCCGCATAATTTGTAAAATTAAAAAATCCGATTAATAACAATATTTGAATACAAGCCGATGGCTTGGAAATGATTACTATTATGATCTCTTGACATGATGCAATACAATGTTCAATTTTTCTTGATCAAGAGCATGCGCAGATGAAGTTCAGCTGATTGTTTCATGCAAGATTTGGCAATTGCAGCATTATCGGTTTTGTGCCATTTTTATTGTGTGCAAGTTGCAATTCTAGGGAGAAATCTAGTTACTTTTTGCTTAACAATTAACCAAATGTCAGCCTCAGATTAGCTTACTTTCGTAAAACTAATCACAATGTTTACAATATCTTATGAAAATCAGCTAATCAGAGACTGACATTTGGTTGATTGTTAAGCAAAAAGTAACTGGATTTCTCCCTAGAATTGAAACTGGCACAAAACCGGTAATGCTGCAATTGCCAAATTTTGCATGAAACAATCAGCTGAATTTCATCTGCGCATACCCTTGATCAAGAAATATTCCGTCTTCCGTCTGCATATAGTATTGCATCATGTCAATCGGCCTTCATGTCAAGAAACGTGAAATATTGGTCTATGCAATATTTTGATCTTGCAATAAATTGCATGCAATTTCTTCATGTCAACCGGACTTTGTCGCAATTTGTCATTTTCAAACCGTGAACCATAGCAAGCAACATCTTCGGTTTACCCGAAAACATTAATATTGTGGCAACGGTTAATGAAGCAATTTACTGTTTAGGAACGAGTTACCATTCTATTTGTCTAGTGACAAGCGTAATGTAATGTAATATTTAAGAAAAAGTACAAGCATCTATAGGTACCGCATGCGCTCTGCCACGCGCAAAACGGACTTTTTTCTTTTAAAACAAATAAATCGTATTTTCGTTGAAATAAATATAGATGGAGCCACGACGGAAAGCCACTAGACATGTTCTGCTTTTAAAAGCTGTTGCGGCTATAAGTTGTTGTTTTGATTGTGATTAGGATGCATAAAAAATGAGCGAAAATTATAATGACGCCGTTTGAGGTCATAATTTTTGGCGATGGAAAAGAATAGAAGAGAAAAATTATTCGAGTGTAGTGAATGCAGAAAACTATTCACTACCAAGAAGTACCTGTCAAAGGACTCGGCGCTTGCACCAGCTAGAGCTGATCATCTGTCAAAAGCTTATCTTCTCTGCAGCATAAGTTTATGGAACCTGATAGAACACTGTGAGAAAGAACATGAAGTGAAAAAAGAAAGAAAATTGTTCTCCTTTTCTTTATGAATTAAAAATTGGATCACACACTTAGTAAGTTATTAGTTTCAGTTCAGGCTACATAAAATAAAGTATAATATTTGAAATGCTAAATGATGAGTCAGTTGAAACTTTGAAACAGATATGGGTTTCATTATGTTAAAAATATATTAACAAAAAGAACTCGCAGAATTACAAAATGATGATGAGTAAGTTAAGGAAGGATGGTATGGCTTTGTGAGGAAACAGATATCAAATACCGAAATTTAACCAAATGTGCGACAACTTTTCATTTCCGTTTCCATCTTTATATTCAGCTGAATGTGGATTTAGTGCTGTAAATGATTTACTAATGAAAAAAAGAAATCGGCTGGATATAACAAAATGGGAAGATTTGAGACTGAAGTTAACCAAATTGGAATCTAACATCAAATCTTTGTACAGCAAGCATCAAGCTCATAAATATCACCAAATTTAAAATATTGAATTATTACAAAGAAAATATTCATTAAAATTATTTCGAACTTAAAGTTTTTCATTATATGTTTTGAAAATATTAGAAATTATGTCTATGGTACATAGGAGGGCATAAGAATTCTAGAATGGCTTGGATAGGGCATGGCACAAAAAAGGTCGGTAAGCACTGGTCTAACTCCTTTTAGGCGTAGTCGGAAATAAATTTAGAGACAGCTCGATACTCATTTTTTTACATTTTAGAAAGTAAGCGTCCAAAATGTATGAAATTTTAGAGAGAATTTTTCGATATGTGCAGAAATATATTTCCAAGTTATATTGAAAAGTGTTGACATCTTTAGATTGAGCTCGGAAGCTTTTCAGAGAACTCCGTAATATATTGATTAAGGTTATTTGTAAAACATAACATGTATTCATACTTTAAAATATTTTTCGAAAGCAATCCACTCTGTATATTCAAATATTTTAAGATGTTACGTGAACATTTTATGTTAAGCAGAAAATGATTGTTTGCGTTACTTCATAACTAAAATTTATTATTTGTTTATTGTGAGGCTACAATAATTATCGGGAAAGCTAAGTCAATAATATGTTTTTTTTTATTTATCAAACAAATTCAGAGTATTTTCACCATCATTACATTTAGTTTTGCATTGACCGAAACTTTCCAGTCGTTATTGCCCAACCTTTAATATTTCACAGTGTCCAATACTTTCATTTTTCTTTTCTACTTGACCAAATAAATAATAACTGGTGTCAATGCTGTCGGTAGCTTCTCTGTTTATTATGGGATCACGTTCCTACTACTCACGTAAAACGTGAGTAGGTTTCCTGTACACTTTCACGAACTTTAGGCGATGTGATCTTTTTAGTTAAAAGAATTAATTTATGTTAATTTTGACAACTAATTGAGACCACGTTTAATATTTAATAATCAAGGTGACATAATATGGTTAAGTCATATTAATATATCTAAATGTGAATATAGTTTACTCTCGTGAATTTTCTCTTTTTCAAGTCGTATTGTAGAGTGAATGTACACAAAATGAAATTACAAAAATTAAATCTTGTATTCGTAGGAGATTCTAATTATTTATTTGAGATGCGACGAATTCTGTGAAAATATAATAACTTTCTAATTAAAGCATATACCACGTCTGTGTTTTTATCAAAATATGTGAGTATTCATGAAATTTTTCAGTAAACGTATATGTTTATATGATTTTAAAGATAATTGGGGTCTATTATGTATTTTTTATAAAAAATTTTTTGAATGTTGCCACCACATCTAGGTCTTCCTAAAAATTTAATTGCATTCATGTTTCTATGTATATGAATCATATCTAAAAATTTCCTTTTCCTTGCATTTGACTTTGTTTCTAACAACTTGAAGTTTTTATAATTGAATGTATGTTTTTTGATATCGAATAAAGTTAATTCAGTTTTATTTGATGCCTACTTAATCTATCTTATAAATATTGACATGTTTGTCCCACATAAACAGCATAATAATTGAAGTCTCCTTGGTATTTAAGATAATTATAGAAGGGAACTTGTGGATCTGTACAAAATACCAACTGTTCTTTTTGGCTCTTAGCATATTAGCTAACAAAACATCATTTTTTTAAATATGCAAGTCTAACGTATACATTTTTGACAAATTGCTACAATTAACAAGTGTAACAGTTATTAAAATTAAATTAGTGCTTCATTGAGGAATAATCACTTTTGGCCAGAGCTGATCACGAAGTTCTTGAAAGATTAATATTGGATGATATCCATTTAATTTAAACAAATTTTCTGATGAGGATGCAAAATTAAAATTTCCTTTGGATTTAGACATTGCATACAAATCAAAAATGAAAAACAAAAAAACTAAACTATACAACAAACACCGGGAATTTGGTTATGTATTACAACCGATACTTTTTTGTTTTCAAAAAACAGAAGAACCATAAAGCCGATTTTAATAATACCATTGCCTTCCTTTATGAAAAGACGACACTAACTTTATTGGAATATGGAAGGTAGAGGTAAGAATGCGTATCTATTATGGGAGAAAAATTGAAAAAGTGTCCATATGAAAACAGCAAATTATTGTTCGAATTCACACCGAAATAGTGCTAGTGTAGCAAGTACAATACAATTTTCGAATGAATTTGTGTTTTAATAGTTTCTTCAAAATAGAAATAGTCAGAATTCCATTTACTATCCTACTCTTATAATGTCTGGTGCTGTTTTTAAAATCTTTCCACTTGCTACTAAAGCGTCACCTTAATTAAAAGCACTTTATTAATGGTGACATATAATGTAGATTTTGTCAAAATGGCTTCTCCTATAATTCCATCTTATTAATTATAATTATCATTATATTTAAAGACACTTTGATCCCTTTGAGAAGAAATTTCTTTAAATAGAATACTTTCTACATCTTCAGAGAACAAATATACATGTAGATATTTAGAATGTTTTTAGAAAACGATTTTGGAAAATGAAGAAAATTTTGCATTAATCCCTTGCTCAGTATGAAATAAAAGGGAAAAACAATGCCATATTCAGCTGCAACTGTAGTTTAATGATAAGTAGTTGAACTGTTGCATTCTTTAGGTTAGTTCTGTTATAGACAGGCTTCCCCAATGGTGATTCCACGTATAAATATTTGTTTTGTGAATAAAAGTGAGAAAAAAGTTTTGATTTGAGACTATACAGTTACATAGACTACTACTTTGACCGAGACCGGGTATGTATGTTTGGATATTGGGGTCTCGTATACACTGCGACCCAAAAGATCTATTGTGCCCTCCTTTCTTGCTGCGATACTGTAGAACGCAGTGTTTACTGCCGATCCATCAATTCGACTCCTTTTAAAAAGTCTGGAATGCGGGATGGCTGTAGTTTCCAGAAGCAAAACGTTTTGATTTTGGATTATACAGTTACAGAGACTACTACTTTGGCTGAGACCGTGACAAAACATTTAAATGGTCCAACGGCAAAACGATACACTCTTCTATATTCATCTGGATGCTTTTAACTACTTCTAAAGAATTGAAAATTGTTTTAAGGCTAGAAAATGGTTTTTGCTTCTTTTATAATAATGAAAACAACTTTAATTATACGCATATATTATTAAAATAAAGAAAGACAAATCAAAGTGCTTTTTTGCAATTTATTCTGTATTGATGATAGTAATCTTTATTTTTTAAAGATTGTTAAGTAGAATAGTAAATATCAATATCATAGATAAAATAATTTTCGGTTGTAAATTCTTTTGATTAATTTTAATTCTTGTAAGTTGAGCATTTTGTTATGCCACTTATAAAGTATAATGTTTTTCTACTAATAGTGATAATATCGTTAAAATGTTTAATGAATCCTTATAAAGGACATTCTTTTATTGGTCCACCAGTAGAAAGTCGTTTAAAAAACATCTCATGTATTGAGCATTATCGAAGTGAAACCTTCCAACTTCCACATAAAAAATTTCTTTACCATCAACTTAACAATTATATAATCGAAATTTTAAACGTATTTTTAATAAAACAAAATGAGGAGAATTTTCAATATATGAAGAAGCTTTTAATATTTGCGTGCAAATTAAGTTTTTCTTGTTGTTAGAATATTCAGTTATACAAATCGATACGAAATAAATATGAACGTTAAAAGGAATTGGAATTCGTCTAAATTTTTTTTTTGAGGTAAATAATCTTGAATTTGACCTAACCAAAATTTTGAATTAAATAATTGCTTATAATTATTAAGAATTTCATGCTAGTTAGACCATTATCTTCTTGAAAACAACTTACCGGACAGATTCACCGTTCACTTTCACTATTACTTTCCTACTTAAAGATGCTGAGAATTACGAATACGATTTTGAAACTGGTTATATGTGTTTATATAAGTAAGATACAAACTCTCTTCAAGGGGGGATTAGAGACGAGCAAGGAGGTCTATATGACCCACTTTTATTCCATTATTTTATATTTAAACGTATTTTTTAGGCTATGTAACAACTATTTAGTTGTATAGTAATATTAGACAATTTTTAAATGTCAAATGATAGATTTGAAAATAACAATATACTTTTCATCTACGATTAGGTAATATTTCAAATTATCAGTCTAACAGGGATCATGAAAAGCATTCTCTGTATAGATGTGGAATTACATTAATAATTATAAAAAAAAATAAAGTCTGACCAGACACATTTGGCTTTTGAAAACAAATTTATAAAATTCCATCTATTACAAGACATAAAATAGAAAATAATTTTTAATATATATTATGATGATTTACATTTGGGTTAATACACTGCGTATTATGTTATTTTCAATAAATTTTCAGCATGAAAACGTGACAGAACATCAGCATAATATTGGTCAATTATTATTTTTCCTTTTATTGAATGGTAAATAAAGATTGTTGGCCGAAAAAACGGTTTTTACTATCTTGGTAGCACTTTTCTGAATGTAACCCATTATTCCGACTGTATTTTTGTTTCTGCGCTTTAATTGGTGTACCCAAGTTTCATTGATGGTGAAATATCGACGAGAAGATTTACTTGGATTACGTTTGAAAACTTCCAAACTTCATTAGAATTTTTAATGCGAGCGAGGAGTTAGTCAGCATCTTGCAGATAACTTTAAGATTTCTTCGGTGTAAATTATTAGTTTATATCTTTCAGACTAATGTTTTAGGAGCCCATGCAGGTACTACATGGAAGTTATGGTGAATATTTAGGGTGCTTTTTAGAATGGATAGAAAGGCCATAGTAAGGACGACGAGTACTTCTCATTTAATTCAATAAAACACATTTTCAGAAAAATAAGAGCTTATTCCATCGAATTGTTATTACTTGTCAATATTCTTGTCAATAATTTGTTATCTAGTTTAGGTGAAAAAAACAGTTAATTTCCTCTATTACTGTAGAAGCAGTATATAATGTTTAGTGTAATTGTATGAATTAACTTTAAGGTGAGATTTATAGGACAGTTTAAGAAAACTACTACATTCCATTCCAACTAAATATTTTACATTTTTCCATGTCCATAATGTGATCCGTAATAAAGGCCTGGATTTGAAAATTTTTTGATCGAAATGGTACAATTTGTTAATATTCTTCGAAATATGAACCCCTTTCTATTGAGATTTCTGTGGCATAGACCTCCTGAAAGGTTTCAACGGCAATGTTCTTTAGAGACCTCGTCGCAATGGCTCTTATGTTGTCCAGGATCTTCAAATGTTGTCCTTTCAGCAAACTCTTAAGACGAGGGAGCAAAACGATGTCTGTCGGTGATGTAAGCCCGCTGAGGTATGATGTTGATCATTTTTATCAGATAGTTGGTCGTGAGGAAGGCCAGGTGCATTGTTGTGGTGGAGCTTCCAAAAATCATTGAATTCCGACCTGATGTAGTTGCCTTTTTGGCATAATATTTATAGCACTTCCACGCAAAAGGTAGCAGAAATCTTGCCATCCTGGAACATCTTGTGCCACTTTCCTGGATTTCCTAGATTTCTTGAGACAATCATCTCGAAAAGCCTCTTGAAGTATTGTGATAGGTCTTGAGAGAGATGTGCACCATTCCAAGTGTTCTGTAGGCCCAGAAGCTCGAAGCTCACTGCCGCTAGGTCTGCTGTGTTGCCAAGACTCTCCTCCTACTTGTTACCAGGTCCTAACATGTGCTGCAACATTTAATCGATTCGGAAAAAAATATGACTCATTATTCTCTATAACATACCCTGTAGTCTCGTTAGGTACAAATACATTAGATATTATATAAGTTCGTTTACATTTCACGTTACCTTTATATACAGATTCGATTTACGAACCATAAGATTGATTGTTAGGAGCATTCACGAGCAATTAGGCTATTCTACATTTTAAATTTCGTGTAGCTGAAGGAGCTTAGATGAATGATTCATTCTATCAAAATGGTTTCGAAATTTGTAATATATAATAAAGACTTTATTAAATATTGTCACTGAAAGCGAAATATGAAGTTAATAAGTCAATTCCTGCACAGACCATTATATACCTCCTCTAAAGAGGTGAATTTCTAAGACAGGCCATCGACGCAAGGACATCAAAAGATTTATAGATTTTTTTCTTGTCGACTGTATTGAAATAATTCTTAACATGATTGTTGATTATGCGTACATTAAAGTATATATGTTTTGTTTGCTTGATACAGTTTCTTCAAGATCTTCCATTACTAATTGTGCTACAACACTTGATATGGATGCTCCCATAACACAACCATCAATTTGTTCATATATTTAATTCTCATATTTGAAGTATGTTGTTGTAAATAATACATTTTTGTAACCAAACACTGTTCACATTTTCACTTTATCAACACTCACAGTCACACTGTCTGACACGTTTCGATAGCTAAGTTATCATCTTCAGAGACTGACTGGTTATTGAAACGCACGTCATACTGTGTAATTGTTAGTATTTGTGTAGTGATAATGTAAACAGTGTGTTGCAGTTTGAATATCACCAATGGTTTCAGAAATTTCAACTTAGTATTTCTGTAGCCTCTATCCATCTTAAGTTTATCTGTTGCATTTCTTTCTTGATAGTTCTTCTCCATGTAAAAACTTTTTTTTTGCTTCTTGAATTACAATTTAATGCTTCTCTGGTTATATTTCTTGATGGTTTCCATAGTGTGTTTCCACTTTCGCTTCAAAATCGTCACGTTTATTTTCTCTTCTACAGTTATGATACAATGGTGTTCATTAAAAATTTTGCATATAACTTGTAACAGTTCTCTTTTGATGAACAATTGAATTTCCAAAAAAATCTTTTTATCATATTTCCAAATTTCATCTTCACATAACATATATATTCTACATTGGTCTGAAACAAACTTTTGTTGTTCTTGTTGAAGACCATGTTTTCCACGGTGAGTTATAATCGTTTTGCGTCAGGCTTATTCTTTAATCGATGTCATTTTTAGTAGATCCTTTTGGTCTTAAGATGCTGCTTACATAGCCAATTGTTTGATTTACTATGTTTCTCTTCATTCTAGTTCCTTCCTGTTAGTTAGTTAGTTCTATAGCCGCGATAAATTTTGTATTATGTCTGTGTTTTTTACTTTTGTACCATTTGTTTTATTTATTTACATTTTTCACAGTTGTAATAGAAATATTTGCATATGAAGAAACTATATCTAACGAAATAATAACACTTTTTCTTTAAAGTCCAATTGCATCTTTAATATAGTATTTATTTTGGCATAAAATGTTTTTTACAATCAATTTCATCCTTAAAAATCTTCTTTCTAGGATTCTACAAGTATTACGAGGATTTCATACATCAATTTAGTATTCATATACAAATAATAATAAGTAATCCTGAATTCAGACTGCGTGGGGGCAATTCTAAAATGGAATCTGCACGAGCTTAACTCTTTCGCACTTGGCCAACTATACAAAGCTAGTTTTTGATGCTAAATTTATATATTAGGTGCAATTTGGCTGCTTAAAATTGATGGAATATGTGAATTCAGAAATGATTCTTGTACATTGTATTATTCTTAGCTAAAAACATCTCGTCTGTTCTAAATGACGTACTACATTCAGTAATAAATGTTTTAATGATATTAAAGCTAATGCCAAATGTGGGCAAGCTATTTTGTGAAGAAGAAAATGAAGACCAAGTGAGACTCTTACTTCCAACTGTTTGATACTTTTAGTGGTTTGTTTAAGCAGCAAATCTGAAATGAAGTATCTCTAACAATCGATAGAACAACTTCAATGAAAAATTAAAGCACTTGTGAAAGCAAAAGTGAAGATATTTAGTTTCATTATGTTAAAAATACATTAACAAAAAAAAAAAAACTCGCAGCATTGCAAAATGATGTGGCAGTTGGAACTTTATTTGTGAAGAAACAGATATCACATACCCAAATACAGTTAAATGTGTGAGAAAATTGTTTCTTGAGTGAACTATGTAATTTTTTATTATTAAAAATATTGTTTGTTACATAAAGCAGGTATAAGAATTTTAGAAAAACTAAAGTGGGGCATGGCACAAAAAATGTTGGGAAACACTGCTTTAAATTAAACATTTTAATTTTAATATAAGTTGACTCAAATATATTTTTATAGCTATAATGTGTATCGATAATAATAGTCAATAAAAATCCTATTTTATTCCATTTTCCCACACAACTTATAATAAAATATAATATGTAAAACTAATTTAAATAATTGGAAATTTAAAAAGTATCGTATAAAATATTTTTGATTGTATGAAATAATAAAAAAAGAACTTATTCCTTTGTTGCAATGAAAATGAAAGCATTCAATTATTTAACTGTTTACTGTGTACTGTTTGTGTATTTTACTGTTGGATCTGCTACAAGTAATGAAGACGAGACAGAAAAGTTAGTTGGAATCATTCTTTTTCTTTTTTAGAACAAATAAACTTTTTAAAACTCAATATTATATTTATCTTTACGTTTTCAAAGATATGTCATTTCCATGAACAACACTATTACTTTTATTTAAAATACATGCCTATAAACAAAAATATTGTTCAGATATTAACGTTTATTGTTAGATATTTTTCATAGGTTGAATCGAGTAGTTGTTTTTGTTAGTTTTTAGTTTTGTATTTGACTTACTGTGTGGTTAATATTTTATGCGGATTAGATTAGCACACCATTTAAATAATGCTTGATGCATAATAGCTTCAATAATGCTAGAATATGGAACAAATATGACTTACAAATGTTTTAGAGAGCTTGTTTCATCCATAGAGTCAATCACAACCATATTTACCGACCATCCAATAGTACAAAACATTCTTGACATCTACCTCATTGCTCTAGATATAACAGTCTCTCTCATCTGGTTTACATCGCACACTGGAATTGCTGGAAACGAATGTGCAGATCGCCATGCCAAAGAAGCCACAAAGAATCCTCCTGAAATCCCTGTTCAGCTGGCCAATGATCTGAAGATTAACTTCAAACATCTCATTAAAAAATCTTGGCGCGATACAAGGAGCAAGAGTACTACATCACATTCACCCTTCTACTTCTCACATTCCCCTAAACTTTTTGAATAGAAGAGAAGTTCTGACAATAAGAAGACTTCACATCAACCACACGAAACTTACTCACGGCTATTTAATGTCGTCAGAAAGAATAGAATTCTGATATTTTCTAGGTGCTTTACTCGAGCACGGAAATCTAGTAAGGCCTAGCCAAAATATATATATTTTTTTCGTAGTTCCTTTAATTTTTGTAAATTTCATGATTAAAAGCGTTGTTTTGTTATAAGGTATGTCAAATTATAATGATAGCTTTTCAATTTGCAAACACAAAGAAATCATCCCAAAATTTTTAATAGTGCGATAAATTGAAACAGGAGTTTATTCAATTATTTCAATAATTCAAAATCCCTTTTGAGCAAGCTGGAAATCATTATAAAACCTCTATTTGGTCCTAAAAGCGTGTAGTTGCACCATCCCAGGTGGTGAGCTTGACTTTTAGTAGCTAATGTTCTTAGATGTTGATGGTCCTTCATCAGAGAAGCTCAGACGGCTTGATTGTATATCAAGGTCCTCTTCATCGGGATTATCTTCAACAGAGCCATCCTAACCAATTTCTGCTTCTACAGCATCTCCAGCTCAGAGAATCCTGTTGTCTACCATACCAGCTCTAGATTTAGAGGAACAACCGCTGAATATATTGGGCCTCGGCTGCGTTTGTTGGAAGTAGCTCAAAACTTGGCTTTGTTAGTGATCTTGAAAATGTCTCGTAGCGGATTTCATCCAAAGCGGTCTCATCTGTCTGAGGTGAATAGAGGACGGTCAAGAACCGTTGACCTTCTGAAATGAGAATCTCAGGATCGGCATCTTCATGATTAAAAACGTCGACAAATTTCAACTTTTCTTGACAATAGAATGCAGAGGTTGCATCACATCCTCTAATTGCATGTAGGAACCGAATGTTTTGCTTAACAAAGAATCATATATATTTCCAGGTGGTTTAATGAAGTAAATGGTGGATTCTATGTGTTTTTTTAACAGGAGACATGTGATCTTGAAAAGCCGTAAAATGAAAGTTTGAACCGAAATCCGAATTTTTCATCGTTTTTAATATTCGATTTCGGTTATACCACTTGCACGAGTTTGAATTTTTATATGTCAATTGACGCAGAATGTAGTCTTCTGTATTTTTGAATAGAATGAAATTATCCGCCCGAAGCACCGTTTTCCAGCTATAAGCAAAAAACTTAAAATAGTACAATAATTTGTAATTTGGCGGTACCAATAGTTTAAGCTCACCATTAGGAATGATGCAAACGTATTTAGAACCGAATAGAGGTTCTAAAATAATTTCCAGCTTGCTGGAAATCAATTCCTCAAAATATATTAATTAGATAGCAGGTTTAATTTATTTTTATTATAAACTCATTCGATTTCATTTTAGCATTGAAGCGGATCTTCGATTTTTGGATATTTCTGATGTATTTTCATCAGTGATTAATTCAACTGAGTTGGTACTTACCACTTTATCAGGATCAACAGCGGCAATTGTGAATGTTGTAAGTGTTTTAACTTGTTTTCAATATATTTTCAAGCTACTTACTAAATTTGCGAATATTATACTGCGCTATCCAGAAATACCCTCCATCTCGATACTTTAGAGTTATAGATGAAGAAGTGATATTTCAGAATTGATTATTAATAATTGTAAAATCAATGATCTTAGAAAACTGACGTTCTTTTATAAGGTATCGAAAAAACCTATTCTTTGTGTTTATGAAAGTTTGATTAGTTCATTTCAAGGCATGAAACAATGTGTATTAAAAAGTTCGATGGTGTTTTTTAAAATGTTTACAAAACAGCGCAAATGTTTGACATTGAGGCAGAAATGATAGTTAAAAGTAGTTCCTTAAAGTTAGTAGAGCGAGGCTACGAAAAATACTTTTCATAGAAAGAGACTTCAACTTTAACGAGCATTCCTGAAAGTGGAGTTTGGAAAATTCTTAAAGAAAAACACGAAAAGACAATGGTATAGCAAAGGGTATTGATTTCTTTCAAGACATAATTTGCCGCAATCTACGTCATTTGGGGCTTTTATTCAAAAAACTTAACAAAGCAAATTATAATAGAGGATTTGCAAAAACTGAGAACAGAATATCTCGAAAAAATAAATTCAGCTAGATCAGAACACCGAACGAGATTTGGTACAACACCCATGACACGTAGTAAAGGATGGGTTCATGGTTCAAAAAAATGTTACAAGAAAGCTACGTCTACATGCAGGATAAGAAGAAGGATGGATACCAGAATGTCTGTTTTCAGCAACCAAGAATATTTTGGATTCCAGTCTGGGTTATCACTGCGATACAACCGCGGTAGTTTTCGAAGATTGATTTCTAAATGAATTAATGCCGAATATACTACCGAATAGTTTTATTGTAATGGATAATGCGTCCTTCTATAGTCGCCAAAGGATGCCAGGTTCCAATAATAAAAAAAATTGATTAATAGACTAAGAAGCTGTATTCAACACGTGAAAATAATTGAGAACTCATATAGATGAATGTACACAAAAAAACTTATGGATTTGTTAGATAGTAGCGATACCGAAATTGACTAGATGATATGTAGTAGTTAACTAGATGTATATATAATATATAGTGTGTATCATTTAGTAGATTTGAAATTGAAGTTCAACAATTCCATAATATTAAACTCAACAATGAAAACCAAATGTCGTCGTGCACAATGCTCTCCCAATAAATAGTCATAAATTTACAACTTTTGGTTCTTATCGAATTTTATAGGTTTCGGTAGTAAATGTACTTTCTTGGATTGTGCAAAATACTATATACTACAAAATGTTCACCTGCAGTTCTTAAGTAAGTCAATATTCGCGGGTTAAATGACGATAATGAAGCAATTCATCAATTTTTTGAGAACATCTCTAAATAAATAGCGTAATCTAGTTTTATAATGTTACTCGCCCATTGATATAGACCGAGGAACTGGTCCTGTTCCAATATGTTGTCAAAGTTTAAGTTTGGAGGATACGCTAGAGATTTACATTAAATAGAATGTTTTGGAAAGTGAGGTGGTATATGAAACGAGTCTTCAACAGTCGAACTGTGTCAGTAAATAATTTGATGTCGTAGGGAACACATCGGGATCCGGAAAAGTGAATCAAACGTTGTATTTAAACAAACTAGATAATAAGTGTTAGCGATTAGTTTAGTGATAAATGTTAGAGAATAGTTTAGTGATAAGTGTCAGTGAATAGTTTATTATGTAAATGTTAGTGATAGTTGGTGCATAAATACATACCGTATTGTGATAAAAACTGTTTGAATAAATAACGTTAACGTGATTAAGGTGTAGTTAAAAAGAAGCCAAAAAATCACATTAAGAAAATTATTTTAGTAAAGATAATAAAATAATTGATACTCGTGTGGAAAATGGTTATTAGTTTTAACAACGTAGGTGTGTTATGATTTAGTGAACATATTATCGCAGATTGAGTAATGTATATATAAAATACATAAAATATATCTAGAGAAAGTAGAAACTAATTCAGATTTGTAATTTATGTTAAATATTCGCATTTTTTAGCTATAGGAACTTGTAATATATTAAAAAAAGTGATATGCGCACAGAAAAATTTAATTGTCCAAAACGGATCTTTTAACGAGATTTCAGTTTTCTTTTTTGACCATCGACCTTCACACTTTTTCATCTACTTTTTACTTTAGCTTATTTAGACTATCATAATCATGCGCGGTTTCAGTTTCTCAGTTTGGGAGGGTCTGGAATTAAAATAAAAGAAAAAAAGAAAAGAAAAAGTGCAACTGTGTGAAATTTCTCTAGGTAAAATCAGCAACCTCCTATAAAGAAATAAAACAAATATAAGATACTATTTACATGAATCTTCCATTAAATTGAAAGTAAGACGGTTCCGAGGGGGTAGCATGACTCCCGTGTCCCCCTTGAAACCACGCCTCATCATAATTGTATTTATTATCCCTTCTAAACTTTCCTGCATGCTTTTTGTGTGAATCTGGAGAAAATCAACTAATAATATCGGCAGAGATTAATGAATCACCAATCACTGCTGTCAGATGCTTTCTTGTTTTAGCTATATTTGCTACAAAAAATCGGTTTTTTAATTTTAGCGTGTAAAACACTACTAAATGTTTTCAATTTAGTTGTATACACATAATAAAAATTCAAAAGTAAATTTTTATAGACCAGATTCGAGCCGGGGACCTGCAGTTTTAATGCATGGAGCTATCACAGACCATAAATGTGTATTATCTATGTCGTATATGTATTTCTTAGCTATGGTTTTTGAAATAATCCACAATATAAAGTACCTTTTGAAACAATATAAATTTAACTCAAACCTGTCATCATTATTGTATGTTTTGATTTTTCAGTATTTAAATATTTTATGTCAAATTGAAAATAGTGAAGGGTCTATGTAAATTGACTCTGTTGAAATAGTTTGTGAGATATTCGTCGAAATTATCAACTTAGCAGTATTCGTGGTTACTGTTATATTTCATATATTGATTTTTACGGCTGCAGCGGTGAGATACGAAAAAGCAGTCAGATTGAGAATTATGTGTGTTATGATTAAACTCATAATATCGATTTATTCCTTCTTTCTTGGATTATATTAGAATTGTAATAGTTTTAAAATACTTGGCCAATCTTTAAATAAATTTCAGTTACAGTAAATTAACTCAAGTTATAGCCAGTAAGTTTTTTAAATATACAATTTATAAGGACAGCTTGAAACAAAAGGGATAGTTAGTATAATACGAGGGCCGTTTTTTTTCAACTTCCAATAGCTCCGTGCGCTACGTGAGTAGAAGAAAGCGGGCATGAGCTGTAGGCGACTGCGAAGTTATCACAATACACACTCCGCCATTGTTGACATACAGGCGTCAATCGGCGTTGTGCTACAGCCGCGTAAACATGTCCGCCATAAGTGTGATTAGTTTTCTACAGGCTGAAGGCCATAGTTCTGCAGAAATCCATCGGAGAATGAGTTTTGTGTATGGGGAAAGCTTCATGAGTGATTGTGTTGTGCGTGAATGGTGTCGAAAGCTTTAAAATGGCCGTTTCTTTGAAGAGGATATTGAAAATCTTGTCTACAGATATGAAAAATGAATCTCTTCGGCGATTATATCGAAAAATAACCGTAAATGTACCAATCTTTTGGTAATAAAATTATTGTTTTAAATGAACTTGTCTTTTATTTATAGCCTATCGAAGGTTGAAAAAAAAACGACCCTATAATTGTTAATTAATGGGTATCTTCTTATTTTTCTCTTTTTAAGTTTCCAATTCACCCGCTTGTTCCATTTCAGGTTGTTACAAGTAAAGTTATGGAATTACTCAACACTTGCGAGGTGATTGGATCGGATCCAAAAACTCAGAAGCGAGTTAAGCACTTCATAGAAGGATCCTTAGAAACGATTGAATCTGCAGCGAAAAAAATATATGATAAATTGAACGTTTGATTTTTGTCAAAGAAAAAGCTAACCGTTTAAACTTTAATTTTTGTTAATACCTTCTTTCCCAAATAAAATACTAACAAACAGCATTGAATAATTCGATGAACCGGGATACTGCTAAATTATAGGAGTAAAATGACAAACATTCAAGGACTACGAATTCATTTATGGAAATAAGCATTTATGTATGTATGTGAAATATTGATAATGTCATGTACTCTGCGTCACTCAGTGCTTAGAAGTGATCTATTAATAGTACTCCTCTCAGAAAGTTTAGAGTGTTTCATCTTCTATTTCATACACTTCCAGGTGTAATGTTCTTTCCATAGTTACTCACACTTTGAGAGCTTTTCATGTTGTGACCGACATTTGGTCACTCTTCCAGGGAGATGACAGCTTGATCCTTGACATTTCGTTTGGTTTTCAACTCAATGGCTTGCCTGTCCAAATTGATAAGATGATGATAAGTTTTTTTTCCAAGGTGAAAGAAATAGAAAGAAATGGTCAAACATTATTATAAATGAATACTTTAACAGAAAACGGAATTTTGATTTAGATAATAGTGAAAAAGAAATGAAAAGGAATGAATATGGAAGAAAAAAAAATAGTTAGCTGTTAATGCTATTACGAAATTTTGTATAAAAGATTTTTTAGAAATAATCAACTACAATTAATGAAAAGAATTTTTATACTCCTTGGAGTTGTATAACTGCACGAAATTATACAATATTAAAGTTATTTGATAAGTTAGTCTAGTCTAGTATTTCATTACGACATTAGAAAGGACACCACCAATTTCTCTTATCGACAAAATCACAAGTTAACATTTAGGTACCATAAAAGAATACAATATTACTAGGAGTTTTAAAGTTTTCTAATACTTTTCAAATTATAATCTCACTTGATGACCGAACCTATCAACAATCATATATTCGATCCACTTAAAACTATCAATTTTTATAGTCTTACGCTCATAAGTCTTCTCCTAAACTTCTCATACTCATTTCTATAAAACAATCTGCAAAACAGATATTTTTCTGTTCCCACTCAATACAATCTCACGATTTAACCTCAAAACTGTACACATAGTCCTGTATTGAAATCCTTGTATTTTGGTGCTCGCTAAAATCTAAACTCTTATTTGATCTGGTGGTTTATGAAGTTAGTAAATGAACACAAGTGAGTACATATAAGTTTCAGTTAATCTCATTCACATAAAAAATAACTAAAAACTTAAAGCTAGGAAGCAGTCATGAATCAGTTTTACTCTTATCTTTTAATTTCTGTTACATTAAATTTTTTCTAAATGTACATGAATCGCTACAAGTGTTCAATGTGAGCTCTATTCATCACCCTTCCAAAGTGTTTGTCGAGAATTTGTTGCAAAAGCTGCTTCAATATGTTTTCCAATTAGAAGATAGGCAGCGGTAGTGCACCATGTCGTTGAAAAGTTCTCAGGTTCAACTAAGAAAAAGATCATATCTGTAGGGTATCGAGAATGATGTTCATATTGAACAAATTTGAAACAAATGGTGTCTATTTTTGCTTATTATCGGGACTGATATCTCAATATAATAATAATAGACAAAATCTGGTGTAATTTTTGAAATCAATTTCATTCACCTCTGTGATAATAATCTTAGAGCAGACGTAGCATTTTAGCTTTTTTCAAATTGGAAATATTTAGGGCCCAGTTATCTGTAGAAAAAAAAAACAAATTGGTTGAAATAGTATAAGACAAAGCAATGCTAATATATTTGAAGAATTCACGCTTTACGGCTTGTTTATATTAAAAAGTTGGCAATAATTTCGAATTTGTTTTAATATCGCCAAGTATATAAATACTTTTATGCTACTCAAAAAGTGTTACATTAAAATGACGTTTTCTTGCCAACATTTTATAATTATCCCGTATTATTCCGCTAATGTATAATAAAATAATGCTTGTTAACTTATTTTCCAGTTGTTTTAAATTCTTTTCCTCATTAGTTGCCAGAAATTAACTCCAGCTGAAAGAATAAATGGATTGATGTAATAATCTGTCTTTAGTAGGAATACACAACACACAGGGAGTGCAAAAATTCGGGAGTGGATAGACATGAAAATAATGCTGAATTATAGGCTATTAAAGTTGCGGATTCAAAACTTACATATTAAATTATATTTTCTAAATTACACTCTCGAACATTATGATTTTTAATGGATGATTATATATGTCCATGTAGTATGTTTAAAGGAAGAAATAATTCTACTCTACTATCTGAAGGCCAGTGGCGGATCATGCCTAATGATTAACAATCCGTAACTTTTAAAGTGACAACTTGTACAATCTAAAGATAGCAAAAATCAATTTTTCAATCGATTTCATGATAAAAGGTACTCTTTGTGTAACTAGACACAATTTATGGTTTGGGATATATGTAGATTTTTAGATTGTTGTACCGTTAGCCATAAAGAGACATTCTGAAGAAAATTAACATAAATTGTAATTATTCATTAAAAAAACTAACTTGTGGAATGTGGAAAAATTTAGTTGGTTAGACTACAACTCATCAAATAAAATAATTTTGGAGAAATTCTAAGTACCGCCGTGATATTCCTCTAAACATTCGCAGACATGTAGTTCATGCACGATGGAGCCACTCTCCACATCCTATATGATGTAAAGTCGCCCCTGACCTTCCGATAGTACTACGGAATTATTTATTTCGTCAAATATTCTACATGGACATCATCAATTAAAAATTCATAATGTTCGAATGTATAATTTAGAAAATATATTTAAATATGAGTTCTGATTTACTTTAACTTTAAATAGCTATAAATATGGAATTTTTTTTATGTCACAGCATTATTTTCGCGACATCTACTCACTCACCGAATTTTTCGCATCCTGTATAAAAACATTTTGTTGCCATGGATATCTTTGCAAATTGCAAGTTCCCAAATGACGAATATACTTAGGAAAGTAAAAAATGATTTCCTAATACCCTTCATTTACTAAATGTTCCTTCTTAAATATTTATCTAGTTCTTTGAAGCAAGAGTTCGGAAGAACAAAGTGTAAAAATGTAGTAATGATTCATTTTGTGAGTAACAAAAAAAACAGACTTTGTAAACGATACTTATGGTTATGAAGAATGAGTTCCTTATAAATTTGGTACTGTTGTGAGTCTTAACGGCTATGGCAAATATGAAAACGTCCGGGATTAGATTTGGGCATTCCTGAAACATTGATGAGGGCTAAGAATAATTTTGATGGTTATTACTTTTGCGTTGTAAATGCTGAAAGTTTTAATCGAAATCAAACGTTATGGGTGGATTTGAAAATGGTTATTTTTTTAGTTGGTCAACAATGGATTGCTTGCTTTCTCATTCACGGAGGTGGTGACCTCTTTGAAATGTTTCTTTTCAATTCTCTATTGTCTCCTTCTATATTTCTGGATAACAATACGTGATGGGAAACTTTATTGGTGAAAAGATGTTTGACTTGTATGAAATTCTTTAACTGTCGATGAAGCCAATGCAATATAGGAGCCGTTATCAAGCAGAGACATCATCATACTTCCACCATTACATATTAAACTAAGAACGATGGAGCAATTTTTCAAAGCGTCAGACAAGGAGAAGTTGGTTTTAACTATATTTGATGAAAGAAGAAAAATTAATGAAAGATAGAGATTTTCTAAAAGTTCTGATTGCTTCGGATAGTACAGCTTCGAAAAATTTTGTTTTAGTAGTCGAAAATTATGAAGAAATTTTACAAAATATGCTGACAAATTTTCAGATTCTAGTAAGATTTCTTCTGATATTTAAAAAAAGATTGTCTCTTGAAGAATTAAAGAGAAAAGCTAATAAATAGTGTTTTATTGAAATATCTGTTTGGACATTTTTACCGATGTTTGTGATATAAAATGAAAATAAAGATTAAGTAAAAACGGATATATGCTCCAGTTAGTACTAACTAACATTTAAGATACTTTAACTTTTTGTGATAGAAAAATAGAAAAAAAAAATAAACCCAAAAGATTAACATTTTAGGTTTTGATATTGAAATAAAGGGTGGTGGGTAATTATCTAGTATAGGTTGCATACGCCGGATTTCCTTGAAATTTTAGTATGTTATACAGTTTTTTATGCTGAAAATGAAGATATATATATATATATATATATATATATATATATATATATATATAAAGGATAGGTTAGGATGGGTGAGGTTAGGTTAGGTTAAGTTAGGTTGAGTTATGTTAGGTTAGATTAGGTTAGGTTAGGCTCATACTCTAAATATTGAACGACTTTGGCGAGATATTCGTGATAACATACCTCGTTATGGAAGAACTAGATCTCATTATCATCAGTATTTTGGAGAATTTCTATTTAAAAGACATTATTCATATTCAAATAGAATTGAATTATTTATTGAAGAAATGTCACGAATGTATCCAATAGAAATTTTTGATTATTTGTACGTGTAAATAAATGATTATTGTTAGAAATTGATTTGTGTCATTACATTAGTCGTAACAAATTATATTTAATGTTGTAGAGCATTGGGGTTGGGGGAGAGGTGAGTTAAAAGATAGTCTACATTTTTAACAGACCCACTTCGCCCCTAATCCTCTTCAACATCAAGTATTTGCAAAATATCAACTATTCAAGATAGTGTAAATTTTCCAATGTTCAAACCATAAAAACTATATGAAGGAATGTTTTCCGCGCCCAACATTGAAAAAGATTAATACAAATATTATGTTACTACCTACTAATAGTTTTCCTTTTAATTTTATATACCTACTATTATTATAAAATTTTCGATTTATTTGGAATTATCAATTTTTATTGTGTTGAACTCACTATTCCCGTATAGAAGAATTAAACCTGTCACGTTAAAAGCATAGAGCAAAAAAAAACAGGGTATAGTGGTAAACATTTTAAGTAAACACATTTTGTTGTTTGTATCACGCAATGTTTTCAATTGTAATCTGTTCACCTACGATCGAATTGATGATAATAATAATTATAGCTCTGATAGATTTTCTTTTGGCGTTATATAAATATATCAAGAGAAAAGCAATACTATCTGTAAACAAACTAAGCTGTGCCGATATTATATTGTGAGATTTCAACCTTCTAGATTTAATGTGAGATTGTTTTCTTGAGTTTCTGTAGTTCCACTATATATACAATGAAATTTGGTGATCTTGAATAAACTCGGTAATTTTTTTTAATATTTTAAAAGTGAATCCTAATAAAGATGATGTGGAAGATTTTGACGAAGTAACGGGTGGCGTAATAGAACGTGCATTTATTAAGTATAGGCTAAAAAAATAAATACGTGGAGTATTGTTGAAATAAAAGATATGATGATTAGGTAATTAACTAAAGTTTATTTTTTAAAAATAACATCATCTAAATGACGTCTCTTTCGAAGACGGCACGCCTCTAAATGCGAACGCAGATTTGCGAAAACTCTTGTCAATAAATCTGGGATGATTGCTACCATTTCTTGGCGGATATTTTCCTTTAGTTGATTGATATCCCTCGGATTGTACACGTAGACTTTGTGGTTGAGGTGTCCCCTTAAAAATCAATAGGCGTCCAGTCAAGGCTAGGTGGGGGCCAAGGGATATCACCTCTTTTGGAAATTAGTCTAGCAGGAAACATCTGTTCTCACAGCCGCCATAGAATCATTTGATGTGTGACAGGTCGCTCCGTCTTATTGGAACCAAGTTCTCGTATTCGCTATTCTTGATCTCGCAAGTTCTGGAGTCAAATAAACCTCTACATAGCGGTGTAGGTGTTAACGGAGATGTTTCGTCCTCGTGATTCTTCAAAGGAGAAAGGTCCAATAATTCTTTTGCTAGAGATTGCTGCTCATACCGTTACTTTCGGACTATGCAGTGATTTTTGAAGTTCAATTTTTGGATTTTTTTTAGTCCAATAATGACTATTTTGTCGGTTTACGAACCCATTTATATGAAAAAAAGATGTTGTGAAAAGTGGAAAATAGGCTAAGCATTTGTTCAGCAAATGCCAGCCTTGCTCCAAAGTCGGTATTTTTTTTATTCCTGTGTTAACTGGAGCTTATAAGGATGAATTTTAAGATCCAACTTCAAAATTTGCTGTAAACTTGGTTGCGACAAATTTAATGCCACCGATAGCTTCCGAGCGGACTCATGAGGATTTTCTCGTACTGATTCCTTCATCCTATGAATATTGTCTGTGGTCCTAGAGTACTTAGACGACCTTTTGTTGATGGTTTAAACGTGGAACCGGTCTCTTCAAAACGCTTAACCCATATTTTAATTAAATTTGTCTTAATCCATATTCCGAAATTGCCTTGTCAAGACGTATGAATGACTGTTCTTGTAAAATGTGCGAACACAAAAAGCGCGACGCTTTCCGTCGAAGTGACTCATAGCTACTAAAATTCCACGAGTGCAACTTCTATTGCGCCACCCTTTATCTTACCTGTATTACCACTTAATGCTATTGACTACATTTTGAAAGACATACCTTAACTATTCATGCACAGATATGCATCTCTAAAGTAATAATGTAAATAGAAAATATCAATCAACTGATGATTTCTTATGCGACCTTCATGATCAACTATTATTTTCAAGAAATTTAATAAAAATTTTAACAAATTGCTATTTTGCGGATTTCCGAGTAGTATTTGGGAATTTAGGTTCGTTTATGTGCTTTTATATGTATCTCGTCTTTCAATTTCAATCAATTCAAGTACTATTAAATTCAAATCAAATAGCATTTCGGTAATGTGTATGTTGACTTTACTCCTTCAACGGTGATCGTCAAATATTGACAAGGTCACTAGGTCACACTTTCATTTTTGATGAATCACATCCAGGTGCCCAGAAAACGGAAATCAACTAGGATAACATGCCAAAAATCCACGATCTCGTATTGGTCGATCACCTTTTGGAATATACAAGATAGCTGAGAAAACTACCAGCACGATGGTTGCCTCTTTTGATCCCTTTAGACAACAAGCGCAAACGTGAGACCATGCCAGAGCAGTACTTTACCACAAATCGAAGAAGTTTCTTCGTCGTATCGTAATAGTCAACGAAACATGAATCCACTTGTATACACCAAAGGAAAATAGTCAAAACACTGGATTGTTCTTAGCGAAGACTGTTGTATCGCCCGGAAAAGTGATGAGATTTACAAAATGTGGTCTACATCGCCTAACTGAAGAATGGCAAACGGTCACATCTATAGTGTTCTCTGGATTTAGCCCCTTACGACTTTTTTTGCTTCCAAACATGAATAAGTCACTGTTTGGAGGGAAATTTTTGTCGAATTAGGAGGCCATTGATACTACGGAGGACTATTTTGACGAACCGGAGAAAACGTATTTTTCAGGCGAATTATTTATAGTTTATTCAACTAATGTTAGACTATTATGAAAAATTAATTCTTCACCTTTTGTGGGTTAAATATTTCTTGGACCCCCCTCGCATGCTTTTATACATGTCTATCTTATAAGTAATGACTGTGTGAGTTTTGATAGAATACTTTTCCTTCTACTGACGCCACTGTTTCCGACGAAACTGTTTTAAAAGCAGAAACTTTGTGAGATTATCTCTTAGAAGAGCAGTTTTTGTAAACCGTAAACCGAGGGTACTTGGGCACCTTTTCAAAGCATTTTTCGGAACAAGTTAAAAAGTGGTTCGCAGAATATCCTGACATGGTTAAAGGGCATCATCTGACACAAAAAAAGAAAGTAAAATATAAATAGTTTCTAGAAAAAAATTATTGATTGAGTGCCCAAGTTACAGCAGGTTTTGGGCTACTTGAACTTATTCATAGAATACGTTATAATGTTATATAATATCAATGTTTTCCTGTTTTTAGTATAAAAAAGTGAAATTAGACCTAGAATAGACAAAAAAATAAATCTGTATTATTTTTCGGGAATAAAACACTCAACCGAGCGTAATATTTATTTATAATGGTTATAAACTCAAAACTTAATTGTTTCTCCTTATTTCGGCGAGATTTCTGATTTTTATCAATATCGTGTCGATAAAAGATTAGTTTTAATTAAACTCAAAGAAAAATTTGATCTAATGATCTTGAAGGTCCCTTGGTGCAATATTCTTAAATTATTATTAGCATGAGAGCCTCCTTTTTGGAATAAATTCTACCCAAAGTAGGTAGCAGAAGATGATCAAACTTTAGTCATAATAGTTTCAAAAAATTTAATTAATTTTTTACTTATAAATTTCGATTCTAATAAGCAGAGAGTGTGAATCCAGTAGAACAATAAAGTTTATTACAACGTATTCTAGCGTTGAGGTCAGAATACACTGGTAAATCTGAATACAGACACCAAAATATTGTATTTTAGTGGATATTCTATAAAACTATATTCATTTTTTTATTATTCTTTTCATAAGGATTAAATGGTAAATATGATATACGTACAAAATAAAAATCGTGTGGATGATTCAAGAAAGAAAATAGCTTTCAAACAACTGGAAGAAAAAAATATTTTCAACTCTTTAAAATATGTGATGTACTATAGTCAAATACTCGGTTTATTCCCTATCAATTATTCAGCTAAATCATATACTGAGATGAAATTTAAATGGAAAAATTTCAAAATTGCCTATACATTTCTGCATATTTTTTCCATTGCTTTCACTGTGTTTATTTGTTTATACAATTGTTTCAAGTATGGATATCAGTTTTCAGATGTGGGTAAGTGGAATTGTAATATAATTGGTTTTATTATTACTAATTTTTATTATTAAGTAAAATTCAATATTTTTTCTCCAAACGGTTTTACTCTGACTACAGGATAAATTCAAAACACACGGTAAATTTTCTAAACAATTATAAAAATACCTTTAATTGATTTAAAACAAACTATAATTTTTTTTTCGAATGTTCGATTATGGAGAATTTTCATTAGGCTTCGGAGCCTAAACTCATAATTGTGGAACATAAATTTTACTAAGCTATTTTTATTTTTCATTAAAGTAACATATCATTCTATCGAGCCCTGAGAAAACCATGAGGAAATCATATGATTCAATTCCCCTTATTTCTGTGAGATGTCTGGTTGTTATCAAAGTATGGCCGATAAAAAATTGTTTCAAATAATCTAAAAAAAATATTATAAATAATGAATCTCGTGAATTTGGGGACCAGTTGATATATTATGTGCTATATAAAAAATTTGATAATTTTTAATTACATGACTTAATGAAGAAATATTGAACGTTCCATAAAAATTTTTTGATGTTACGAAGGGCAAACCGAATCAGAAGTTCTAACTCAACGTATAACATAAATATTTTTTGCCAACTTTTTAGTTCTGTCGTTTCAGTCGTTCACAGACGAACATATAGAAATTGTCCCGTATGGCCTGCACGATTTTAACAATGATTGTTAACAGACAGCTAACTTGAAAAGACATTCAGTGGTTCATATAACGCTGTATAGATAAGGCAAATAAAATTTTCTTGAAAGATTGGTAACAATGAATGGATCATGGATGCATCAATATGATGCAAAGTGGCGTTCACCACTATCGAAAAAATATATAATATCTCTAAATGTTCTCAATTTTAGGTCTTTTGTGTTTTAAAATTATTTTTTTTTTATAATTTTTGGAATATTGATAACAAATTGTTTCAATCTTTATCAAAATATCATAAAATCATTCAGAATTTTTTCCGTGTACGCCTCTTTTCTCTTTTCGCTCCTTATACTCTTAATAAGGATCTTTTCACCCAACTATCTTCTTCCATTCTGACTATATCCTCGTCCGACGGAGTTTTTTTTGCTCCGACCACATATCCCATTTCAGCTTGACCATAACGTGCTTTGTTTTCTGCGTTCATTCTTTTCCTCTATTCATTCCGCCCCCGCAGTACCCCGAAAATCGTCCTGAGTACCTTTCTTACCCATATGTTTATTTTGTTTTTTCTTTTTTGTTCATGATCCAACCCTCACTGCTATATACCACCGTTGTTTGTATAACTGTCTTGTTAATGCCTAACTTTGTGGTTCTTGAAATATCTTGTGATCTTAATAGTCCTTCTAGGGCTCCAAACGTATTCGAACTTCTGGACTTTATCAAATCTACACTCCTTTTTTGCTCTGTCGTCACTTTCAATTGGTTGTAACTATACAAATCTCCATATATTTGCCATTTTATTCATTAATACGCAGTCCTTATTTTTTGCTTTCTTTTCAAAGAGTAGTAAAATTTTTTCTAGATCCTTTTTCGTCCTACTTATAAGTACAACATCATCTGCGTAGTGTTTTGTTATTGTAAATCTTCCCCTCGGTTCGGATGCCCCTACTTGTAAGAATTATTTTTAATGCATTTTTGGATTCTAACGTCTCAATTTTAGTAAATTACCTAATAAACATTAGAATTTGTTCATTTATTTAGTTCCGATGAAGTAGTTAGAATACTTATGATTATTTGTAGCGCTGTCTGATAGCTATCCATTCATTTTTAAGAACTAACTCAATAACTACACCAACAACAATTATTGGTGTGGTGTTTAGATGATATAGTTTTATCCAAGTTTGAATATCTCCATTTTTGTTATTTTCAAGACTAACTAATACTAACTAATAATAGTAAATTCTTTGGCATGATGCATACTTTTATAGAAAATAATAAAATTGATTCCACTGCATTATAATATCACGTTACAATTCGATTTGTTTCAAACAATATCATAAACAGCAACGGCCGATTAGTAATCTTGATGTTTCACTCGCCGTTGTCGTGGCCCATCCACGTTTACCATTTTCTGAAATTATTATAATGCGTGATGGTTTTCAGAAATACCATTGCCACTACGTTCAATGTTGAAGCTAGCGTTATCTTTTTTAAATAGAGTTAACCATCTTCATCAAAAAAATGAATCAATATAAACAATGTGATGAAAGTTTGAGTCACATTAGGACATTTCGGAAACTATAATTCTAGGCTGAAAGTTCCGTTACATTTTGGTGTACCAGGGTAGCAAGGATTGTATCATAATGATTCCGACTTGATTAACTCACATCAGTTTCCGAATAACAGTGACCGCGATCCAGGTTAGATCCTGTCTTTTGTCCTTGACACCCAGTTGAATACTCATCGGTGTAGCGCTCGACGTTAAGTTTTATTTTGATTCTTCAGCATTTGTTAAATCCCATGTTTCACTTTCGTATATAACTGTTGATCGTATTCTAATTATGGCTGCTCCAAATAGCTCGTTTCATCTTATTAATTCACCTAATAATTCCATGGCTGCCCTTCCTTCGGCTGTATTCTTAATTATTTCATTTTTATTTGACAGTGTTGTTCCCAGGTATTTGAATTCACAAACTTTTGCTATCTTATATTTTTTCCCTTTCCCGCTTTAATCTCTATGTATTCCTTTCTACCAATCACACTTAGCACCATATACCTTGGTGTATTCTTAATCCATCATTCGGTCCGAGTATCTTTTTAATGTTCTCACGGATATCTGAGTATTTTCTCTTGACTTCTGTCGAGTCAGTTTCTGGAGTACTTAGGCGTACTAGATTCCTTCCTTACAGTTTATTTTCACAAACCATCCATTATCGCTTGTTTTCTTCTTTAAGTCTAGCTCTTGCTCTGTCATCTGTCCCAATAATTTGACTACTTGTATCTACTCAATTTGCACATTGTCATCATCTAGACGATTATTAATTCAAATAAATCGAAAAAATTTATATTTATGAATAAACTTTTATCTATATTTTTTATTTTTTAGCTTTATACGCTTTTTACATCGGCGGAATTGCAACGCTCCTCTTATATCTACAGCTGTCAATACGTTGGCCCAAGTTAATTAAGACTTGGTGTCAAATGGATAAGATCATGAATAAAAGATATGGATATCCTGTGTCCCTGGATCTTCGTTTAAGACTTTGTTTAATAATATGTATCACTTTAACACTAAGTAAGTTTTGGGGTAAACATAGAAATTGTTCTAGAAGCTAAAGCTGAGAGAAGACAAGCATATTTTGATTAATTTTTTATTAAGACTTATAAAAGTGAATAAACACATATAACCGTGCAGATTATTTTCATTAATTTTTTCTGTTTTTTATCATTAAAGTAACTGATAGAGATTATTAGTTATATAGCTACAATCTTTGACTGTTCCAGTAAATGAAAAATGTGCTGGGAAAACCTCTTGACACCATTCCTAGCTTTGGGGTTATTAAAAAGCTGAAAGCTATTCTAAAAAAAGTCTTTTAAAGTCCAGTTATGGATTCAAGGTTGTGATAGTGATAGGTGTATTGCTAGTCAAGGGTAGTATCTCGGAGGGATTCATTCAAATTCACTTTGTTATTTATTATTATATGTTTTTATTAGTCGAATGCTTGGGAGATTGCAATAACTAGAATCTGTAAAATTATGCCCTTTTGTACTTAATTGATAAAATATTTTTACTTGTTTGTTCTAGCGGATTATCTGCTATGTATGTATAATCGTTATATTGAAATGGTTAATAAATATGGTGATGATTATGATTATAAGGTGTTTTTCAATAATACATTACCACAGCTATTCAAGATAGTACCCTTAAATGTAGCGTCTGCTGTATACTGCACGGTAAGATACTGTGATCTTATTTATCAACAGAGTATATAATTTTCCAAAAAAAAAAAATAATGTACTTTATTACATTACATTTAGAGCTAGGAAAGAAAAATAAAGTACCCTGTGATGGATTCCGGGACACACTGCAGTGGAGATAAACTAAATAGCTGACAGACTCGCTAAAGTAGGTGTAGACAAATCCTTCATAGGACCTGAGCTTTTTTCCCATGAGATACAGAACAATAGAGGAAGCATTGGAAAAGAAAGTAGATGAGAGTAATACCAATTATTAGTTGGGAAAAGCTTCAGGAGCTGAGATAGGCAAAGACTCTTCTGGTAAACTATAATTAGAGTAGATCTGCTGAATGTATCAACCTAAATAAATACTGTTGCCTCAGTGACACCTGAAGGCGCTAGACCTAGCAGAGAATGCGAAACTTGTATCCACATTATCTCGAAGTGTGAGATATTATAAACTCCAGAGCACTACACCTGGGAGTGATAGAGTTTTAACTTTCTAAGAGGAGTTATAAACACTGGGATACCCACTATCGCAGCAAGAAAGGAGGACACAAAAGATTCTTTGGGTCGCGATGTACATGGTACCCCAATATTCACATACATACATTATTGATTCATATAATCATTATGTATCAATATTAGGGTGGATGTTGAAAATTAATTTTTTGTGACGCCTCCAAAAAAGCTTCTTGTTGATGAAAAATCACTGTGATCACCCGATCCAAGTTAATTTTTGGGTATAATAATTTTTCTTCTGAAAGTATCGTAATAAATTAGAGATAATTATTTTTTTGAGATTTGAAAATAGTTAAGAATGAATCACCTTTAGAGTTATCATGTTAATATATGAATATGATAGAATTTTTCGACTTTTTATATGTCTGTGAGCAATTAAATATGAGTTATTTTTATGAAAAAAAAACTAGATGCGTATGCGCTGGTTAGGTTAGGTAATGACCGCGTTTCTAGGAAGCCTGTAGTATACTCGTATCTGGCAGATATTCCGAAAATAATTGAGAAAGAGTTGGAATAATTTGTTGATGAACATTTTTTTTTACAAACTTGGGCTAAATATGAAAATTGTGGGAATTGTTTTAATCACTCTAATTATCAAGACTGTTTGACTGCTCTTGAAAACTTGTCAACAGTGTACGATGCTACAGAGCGAAGCGTTAAATTAATGAAAGAGTTCAATGATTTTTTACAAAAAATTAAGGATAGTAACAATTCCTCATTCAAATCTTATATGATTATAAAAAAGAAGGCAATAAAATACGAAAGAAAGCTTACTTGGGCTTTGAGCTAAGAAATCTAAATATTGAAATGATGGTTGTACCACTGTAATTTTATAATGAAAATACCAATTTGAATATCTTTAATTTTTTTAATCAATGGACTAAATCAACTTGCAAAATTTTTGAATTTAGAATTTTATTTATTTTTATTTTGATCAAATATTATTATTTTTATTAATTTAAGTATTATGATTTTTTTATATTAGTATAAGATTTTTCCTGAAAAATTTCCAAAAGAGTTTAAGCTGGTAGACAATATTTTCGTAAGACAGGAGAAAGCTTTATTTTTAAAATGGAAATACCCCTCCTATAATAGAAAAAATATTTATTAAGTCCTAACACGTACCACTTTTCAATAGCTTAATTATCCCTGTTTACATTAGCACGTAGATAATTTTATAAAGAGGCGGTTAATATCTGTAAATTTTATGGCCGAAAAAATACCTGAACTGTATTGTTCAGAATAATATACATAAAAATAACATTAAAAAGTAGTATTCTGTTGAATTTCATAGTAAGTGATTCTTTGTTCTTAGTGCAAAAACTGATTATAGAAAATAGACGAAAATTTCGAATCAAACACGCCGCAGCTGCCAAACTTCTCCTGACAAATTTTTCTATATTTGTGGAGAATTTATGGTGAAATCGCAAGCCAAGCCATTTTCTGAAAATGGGAAAAAGCCTATTTCAAATATTTTGGTACTTTAATTGGAGACCAAGACAAGCAGTGGGCTCCCCACGTGTGCTGAGTTAGTTGTAGCGTGTCATTGGTGCAGTGGATGAATAGGAAGACAAAAGCATGCCTTTTGCAATTCCAATGGTATTCCGGGAACCTACTAACCATTTTGACGACTGCTATTTTTGTCTAACAAAGACTGAAGGTTATTCTAAGAAAGGAAAGCACAAAATCCAAATTTTCCGTCTGTTATTCGACCTGTTCCATATAACAATGATTTACCAGTAACGATTGCGCCTTTAGATCCGCAAAATATTGTTTAGAAGATCCTGGAGACAATATATCATCAAGAAAGTCCGAAGCACAATGCACCGACCCAATTTTTACTCCAAGTACCAGTTCCGGAGAGCTACATTTGATTCTTCAAAGTGAGTTGAATGATTTAGCACGTGGCATAAATGTGGGGATCTGAAGGTGATTGGGATTTTAATGGGACTTCAAGGAGGGTTTTCGAAAAACTGCTGTTTTCTTTGTCTATGGGATAGTTGAGAGGTAAATCAACATTATGCAAAAAAAATGGGCAAGCAAGAAGTGAGTTACATCCGGGATGTTGAAATGTTAAGTTTATACTCCTTGTAGATCCCAAAAATGTCCTTCTGCCCCCCTAAAACATTAAACTGGGATTGATGAAAAACTTTGTAAAACCTATGGATGAAGAGGGTGAAGTCTTTCCCCAGTTGGGTGATGCCAAATTAAAGGGGAGTATTTTTATTGGGCCACAAATAAGAAAATTGCTGGAAGTTAACAATTCTGCAAAAAAGCTCACCAGACTGGAACTTAGAGCATAGAAGGAATTTTTAATGTAGTGAGGGGATTTTTGGGCAACAATATGAATCCAAACTACCAATAGTTAGTTGATGAACTTCTAGACGCCTACAGATTCCTTTTCCCGAAATTTTGGAGCTGTCATTGATGAGCAGGGTGAAAGGCTCCACCAAGATATTAGAACAATGGAAATTCGGTATCAAGGACGATGGGATTCGGCCATGATGGGTGATCACTGTTGGTTTTTAAAAAGAGGAAGTGCAACCCCTCATAAAAGGAAAAAGGAGTTTTTGTTTTCAATAGATGTGAGACATTTTTTTCCAACTCCCTAATCAATGTATTATTATGGATTTTGAATGAAAACGTGCTAATTCGAGTTGATTCAAATAGACGTAGAGAAAATGTTGCATAAGATGAATGTCACTCACTAAAATGAATCCCTTTCTTTTTTCTGTAGTTGCCAGCAACCCAAAACCCAAAATTAAAATTAAAGTGGATAATTAACAGCAACAAAAATAAACAGAAATGTTAGATTGACCTCAGGAGACGTTTCACAAAAGTGCTAACCCATTAACTGATCAAGTTGATTTGGTTGGTCGTTAAATTGAAATTAACTAAATAACTAGATTTTTTTGGAATTGTAATTGGTTTACAATGAAATTGGTATTAAACCGTTAAAAATGCAATTGCTTCACATGTTCTATTGGTATATGTCAAGTGGCTTCAACGGAAGAACAAGAAATGAACCAATTAAAATTGCACTAGTCCAATTTGGAAAAAATTATAACACAAAATTCGTATAATTCAAACTCTTTCAAATTGTACTTAGTTGTTTATATTTCTGTAATAAGTTCAAACATACTTTCAAGTGTTCTCAGTAGATTTTTCAAAAGTGTTGCAATAGGTTCGTATCTACGGTAATTACATTAGATAGAACGTGTTTTCTTCTTCGAGAATAATTTTAATATTCTTTTCTTTATGAATTTGGTAACAAAGTTACGAAAATGTGAGATTTCGATACTTTTTTTTCAAGAACTTGGAATGCTTGGAAAGTAAACTTGAATCATGAGTTACTCTCTATTATATATGAAATGATTCACTCAAACTTCCTATTGGATCTAACGAAATTGAAATCTGATGGTATAAAGGTTAAAATTCTAAACAGGAAAACATTGCCTCGTAAGGAAGATAGTAATAAGTCTAATTTTTTTCAATATATCAGAAGCACAGTGAATATTACTGTACATTATTGGACTGAATTGAAGAAGGAATATATAGATATGTCCCCATATGCAGAAGATCTCTCGCCATAACAATGACACCATGTCATAAATTGACAAATGCAGTGATTACATTCAAATTTCAAAAGTATTCTCCAAATCTGACCATTAGCAGGTCCGAAAAAAATATTCCAAAGAGAGAAAGAACAATAAATGGGGAAGTTATTGTTCATTGTTTTTGAGATCAGGGACTTTGTGTTAAGTACTTTTCAAACTTTTGTCGAACACTTTGTTGACCGAGAATATTAATTTTTTATGACTTTTTGCTTAAAATAATTCAAACAGTTTCGCGCGGCTTATGAGGAATTTCAGATAGTTAGGTATCTTCCTAAATTCTATCAATCTTAGGTTATTAGATAATGAGCTCACACTAGGATCCTTATTGATTGAGATGTGTTTTATTTATTTTTAATTCATTTTTAGGTACTGAATACGCACAGTACACTAACATCAACATTCAATGATTTATTTATCATTTTATTAAGCATATCATTGGCTCTACGTTTCAAACAAGTCACTCAAAGATTGGAAAAAAATGTTTCGAAGGTAATGATTTACTTTTAATATTTGAATATTCATGGATCATCAGTCTTAAAATTGCACGTCCCCAAATACTGTAAAAATGTTCGGGTGAATAAAATGCTAACATATATTAACTGGCGTTACCTAGAAAAACGTTCAGTCATTTTATTGAAGAAAATATGTTAGTTATCAAGATATTCACGCATCATCAAGCGTTAATAATGGATACATGATAACAACTTCTCTGTTACTAAGGTTTGAAAAAGTAACTTCAAGTTTTTAATTATCCATATTCCAAACTATAATAACTAAGAGCTGTTATTAAGTTTCTTCATTAAAAAAAAATATTAAAAGTGTGTACTTTTTAGTTTCAGTTTGAAAGTGAAGAGTTTTGGATTGAAATTCGAGAAGATTATGATCGATTGAGTACTTTATGTAAAGAGTTGGACGAAAATATTTCATATATTATTTTACTCTCCTATTCGATCAATTCTTTTTTTCTGCTAATTCAACTTTATGAAAGTTTGGAGTAAGTACAAGTTAGATAATATATCAAGCTATAGGACAAAATCAACTAATTCAAAGGAAAAACATGGAAAATACATCTAACGATAGTTGATCAGCCTGTACTTCCCACCGTTCCTTCTATTGCATTCCGTTATTTCATGTCCCTTATCAAAATTTATCGACGCCGAGGTTGTCTAATAAATTCAGCAGAAGCTGTCAACGCCGCTTGCAAGCACAGCTTAGAGTACTTTAAATTTAATCATTTTACGATGATATCTCTCAATATATATATATATATATATATATATATATATATATATATATATATATATATATATATTTCAATTGCCGTTCATATCATGAACATTAACAGATTCAAGATGCAGTTTGTTGTAATAGACAAAGAAAAAGTTGTAATTTGATAGATAATATCATCAAAAACGAGATTTAGGTATAAAAATTGCAATAAGATTCCTAGTGTCCGTTAGATGAGTACGTACACTATTAAAAATGTCAAACTTAATGATTCACATATTCATATCAGCGTTGCCGTATCTCAAAATTAAGTACCTATCTTCGTATCATCGAATCTTTATGAAAGAAGCTAAATCTCACATCAAATATACCCCATTCAACTAAAACAAATCTTCATCTTGAGAATATAAGAAAACAATGAAATTGGTTAATCAGGAGTGATCGTTATGGAGTTTAGGAGAGCCACAAGGATAATCCGGTCTGTGGTGTGAATGGAGGCGATTAGACATGTATACGGAAACAATTTCAGAAAACAGGGAAATAGAATAGTTCCTTAAGAAAACTAAAAAAGTAAAATCATGAATTCTTTTTCCATGCATTTGTAGAAACAAGAATTTGATATAATTGTATACGTTTATTTTATTTTGCGTTCATACAGCTGAAATTTTCATTTATAGGGCTGTTTCTGGTTTGGTCGGCAGAATTTACTTCATAACTTCTTTTGTTCACCAAATATTTAGAATTGTTAGCGTCTCTTTATATGCGGCTTGGATTAATGACGAAAGTTTAGAACCAATGAATATTCTTAATTCTGTACCATCGCATGCTTATAATACAGAGGTGAGTCTTATTTCAAATCGTTGTGCAAGGTAAGGGGTTTTTAGGAGAAAATGTCTCCGTTAAAAGGTCAAGTCCCTCATCATTTTTTACTTATAATCAGTGGTATAGTGCTGAAATTAGCTGACCCAGAGCTGTGAGTAGTAGCAAGATGACCGAGGATCAGTTAGTTAGTTAGAATTAACTAATTTACTTTCAATGAATTTCTTGTTACCGTACAGACGGCTAATTCTCGCTAAATATAGCGTACAAGTACTTATAGTAGGCGATTCAGCCGTATTGTTGCGTCGGATCCCCATAACACCACCGTTTCACTGAATTAACAATAAATTATGGTAAAATTCACCACGCAAACGTTTCAAGGAACATATGTGCAGATTAGGTGAAAAAAAGGTGTCTTGTATATATAACTTTTATATGGAAGAAATTATGAAAAGGTCATTCACGAGGAATTTTGTTTTAAGAGTTTAGAGGTCTGATTGGCTGGTAAATAATTGTGAAGCAGAGGTTTAATCGATTGCTAGGATTCTATAATGCAATGAATGGTTGCCTATATAATAAGTTCGGTTCCTAGGTAGAATTATAATCTGCACACTTGGTAACATCATTCAAAAATGATTATGATGATAAACCAATCTAAATGATAATAAAGTGTATTTTTGGAACATTAAGATTCAAGATTAAAATTTGAGAGTTTCCTATTTCAAGTAACTGATAAAAATATGTATGTCGGAGATAAACACAAATTTATATTATTCAAATAGAAAAAATACTGAATTTCAATTTCTGAATATCGTATTATATCATGTTTATAGGTTCATAAACATATTCTGTTAATAAGAAAAATCAAATGAAAAGTTGATACAATTTGGTTCGATTGCTTGAATAGTTTAAATACTTAACTGTTTATTTTTAGCGATACCCAAATTTCTGATTTTTAATGAAAATAAGCATTATGTTGCACTTTATAGGCTTAACAAAGTTTTTCTCTAAATTCTTCATTATGTGATTCTATTTTTTATTCATAGTGAATCTCCAACTAATCTTTAGATTGTTTTATAAGTAGAATAACTTTATAATCTACTCCCGAATTTTGTTTTATAAATATAGCAGGAAAAGTATTTGGAGAAAAACTGTATGATTTCTAACATAATTCAAGTCCATTATTAACTCATTCATTTTCAGAATATTTACAAAAATTCGAAAAAACTATATTAGGAATAGTAACCGCCATACTAAGAGACTATACATATAGCCTCTAAAAACTGCTTACCGTAAATAATGATCATTAAGTTACCTGTTATTCTTTTTCTTCTTCTTTGCGCGTCTTGACCGTTATCGCTCGTTGGCTTCTTTATCTAATTCTTTATCTTATTCTTATCTAATTCATACTTTTTCATTTAAACATACCACGGCTGGTAGTGACTCGTTTATATACACTTTAATCATGTCCAGAATGTTCGAAATCTCAAATTCGCCATAAAAAAGTAAATAGGCCTCCTTAGAAATTGATTCTATAAAACGGTCTTAACTGTGAATAAACTAAAAAAACAAAATAAAAAAATTGCCACCGTATATAAAGAGCATAATGTAAATGGGAAATTTAGCCTTGCACCTGCCGATTGATTTTATTAGCATAATAGAACAGGAGCTGCTTCACGGTCTACATCAGTGGACGAGATGATTTACTTAAAAATATGAACAGAAATTTACATTTCATCTCCACTAGCAACAGTAAAAATCATCCATTTCGTTATCATTGTCATTATTGTTTGAAGCAGTTAATGATTAATGTACTGCAGGTTTCATATGGAAATTTTCAACGTCAATTGCATGTGGAACACCACAAGGTATGTCGGCAGTCACTTATCTAATTAAATTTACATCTATACATTGGCATTATATCCCTTGCAGATGATAGTCAACCTTTTCGGGTTTTGTGGATTCATCTTTTGTGGTGAATCTCAGATCCACTGCTGCAATATCTTATATTGCTTGTTGTTCCCGGCATGCTTTGGGCGACCTCTTGACCATTCTATGGATGGCTTCCACTCTGTTACCTTCTGTTTGAAGGCTCTCAGATCTCTTCTTTGTATATGTCCAAACTATTCAAGTCTTTAGATCTTTATCACTGTTACTTTATCACCATCTTTCACCTCGTTCTTGATCTCTTCTTATGTATCCTCCATCGGTTTTGACAGGTCTCAAAATCTTCTTTATGATCTTTCTCTCCATTATTTGAAGATCCTCCTCGTCTTTCCCCAAGAGGCACACGGCTTCGGCTCCACATGTAATGATTGATCTAATTCCTATTATGTATATTTTTAACTCTTCATTTTAGCTCTTCATTCGAAGGAAACCTTGCATTTTTCTAATACGCTTTACTTGCCTCTGATTCTCTCCGCCACTTCTTTGCTTCTATTATTTGCCTTGCTTACTATCACATCCAAGTACTTGGAATCTTCCACTATTTGTTTTTCTTATCCTTTGCCATAAGCGCCAGGTCCTACTGTCTGCGTACTGATTTTTGATAGAGATCCTAACACCTCCTTGTACTGGAATCACCTTTGTTTGCCCATCCTTTGACAAGATTTTGTTTATAGAGTTGTCAAATTTACCAATTTAATAAGTTTTGGGGAGATCACCTGTTTTTCTACTCTATTCTTTTCCTGTTGACATTACCAAAAGCCTTTTAAACATCCACAAACATCTTCATAGAATTTTGTGACATTACATGCACTACATCTATTGCTGATACTCTCCCCTTAACAATATTACCATTTTTTATCTAGTTTTGTCCACAATATATGTTTTTGGAATGATTAATTCTTTGAATAGGCTTAAAAAATGCTTTGTATATTTCCTCTCCGGTATCTGGCATCGGAATATTATTTACCATCATATATTTATTACAATTATAATTTTTTATATCAGTCTGTGTTGGCTTTTTCTTCAATTGACGTGAATAATAATTGGCTTGTTCATGACGATAACGGAATTATTTGGAAGCAACTGATTTTCGAACTGGTACTTTCAGGGCATTGAACCTGTCTTTAGGCCTTTTTAATGACGCCATGGAAGTTATACCATGTTATATCAAGGTATATAATTTTACATTCTTCTTCTCTGAATTTTTTCATTTGCTTTGCTTATTCAAAATGAAGACAAAGAAATTTTTATCAAAAACTGCAAACAGCTATTACAATAATGACGTTTAATTTTATAATGACATTCATTCGAAATACTTAGTAATTGTGTTTTATCAGTATATATGAAAAATTCAAATTTTGTGTCTAGGGGTTCATACATAGGTACTGAAATATCTTAACAACCAGAAGAAATTTTTAAAGCCTGACCTGGGTGCTGAGACTACCCAGCTGTTATAAAAGATTTCTGTAGGTATTGTCATTATATCATTTTCAAAAACATCGATAATCTGCATCAGTTTATCAATTTTTTTGTGCTGTATTTTAGGTAAAACGTCTACTAATGCAAATAAGTTTTGATAACGTGGCTTTAACCGGATGCAAAATGTTCAAAATAACTCGAGGTATAATATTGAGTGTAGGTTTAATAAAGTAAATTATTGATAAGCCCTAATGAATTAATTTTTTAGATCGCTGGTGCTGTCGTTACTTACGAACTTGTGCTTATTCAGTTTAATTCAGAGACGCAAGCTTAACTATTTCTGGTTTTCGATTTGTACAAATAAAAATTTAAATAAAACTTATCGTCGAGGTGTTACTTGTTATTATTCTTGACATGATTCAATACAACGTACAATGCACTGCAAGAAGCAATATTTTCTTGATATAAAGCATGCGCAGATTAAGTTCAGCTGAGTGTTTCATGCTAGAGCGCGCACTTTCAACATTATCGGTTTTTTGCCATTTTTATTGCGTGCAAGCTGCAATTCTAGGGAGAAATTTAGTTACTTTTGGCTTTAAACCAATCAAATGTCAGTCTCAGATCAGCTGAATTTCGTAAAACTAATCATTTCGACATTGTGAACAAATAATAAACAGCAATAACTTTCTATATAGAGGGTATTCCAGGTTAAATAAAAATAATTTAATGTTGAATAGCATGAAGTGTAGGTAACATAAATAATTATTTGGGTACCGTTTACAGTATCTATACATTTTCGCTTTATTATTATGAATGACTTTTTTCAACAAATAAACTGTTTTTCTCAAGAAAAAGTAATAAACAGAAATCTTGCGGCGCGATCCTTCCCGTGACAAGTTTTAACCTGTTCATTCGCTACGCGCTGCCTACACCACTCCGATCCAACTTCGATCGGATTTTGCTCCAAAGAACGAATCAGTGCGGGATCGGAAAGGGTGAGTATATATGTCCTACATGCTTCCGAGCTCTTTCCGAGCTCCAGCTCGATATATTCCCACTTTCGTCAACCTCGATTCAATTAAAATTGTGTGCGAGATGTCCAGCAACTGCGATTTAGTCATGAAAAAACTTTGTTTAGAAGCAGAAGGTAAAGAAAACAAAATAAATTTCATGGAGAACATGGGAAATGCAGATTTTGGGTACATCCTTATTTTATGATCGTTCTGATTTACTACAGATATACAATGTACTTCGTATTCAATAAAATTGTTTATACCTTTTTTAAGGAAATATTTCTGGTGTCAATCTTGATGACTTATTTAAAATGTATAGAAATATCAGACCTTCTGCTGTAAAGCACGACAAATTTTTTGTCCTATATTATAATGGACAATAAGGCATGCAACCAGTGGTCATAGATAGATACCGTTGGGAAAATACCAGCAAAGATTGCTCAGTACCTTGGTCAACCTAATGTTGAAGGACACACAGGACATTGTTTTAGATGATTGTCAGTATCTCTCCTGGCATACTCAGGAGAGACATTCTGAAAATAAAGCAGCAACAGGGTTTATAAATCTTAAAATACCATTGAATTAGAATAATGAGTTGATTATGAGTTTAAATAATGAAATGAGCACAGCTATAACTGATATATAGAGGTTATGAAAAATGTGACGTTTCCTCATGTCAAGGAGTGACTTAAAGTGTTACATTTGGCGGAATTGGATAAAGTCGTATATGTAATACACCTTTATGGTTTCTACAAGTAGAAGGTACCCTTACTAATTGAAACAAATGGTGTATCGTTCTCTCTCTCCTCCGAGCGCTTCAGTTAGTACTGAGCATCTTTTGCGCGCATGAAGCATGCGCAGTATAGATAACGTGTCTCGAACGAGAGAGAAAATTAATATTGTGGGCGCCGTAACGTAGAGACGTTTTTTCCCATAAGAACTGTCCATATAGGAGTATTATGTATAAGGATAAAGTATTTATTTGGCGAAAAATATTCATTTTCACGTAGAAATCATATTGTAGTGAGCTTTTACCATCGAAATAGAATATCAAAGAATATTTACATTCATTTTAAGAACGTGTTTTAAGTTGAAAAATTATATTTGAATGCTTATGTACCTCCAAATTCAAATCCAAATGTGTCCCTAGATTTCGGATTCACTCACAGACAAACAACGAAGCAAAAAAGGAAGAGAATGCGAAAATGACAAAAATAAGTATTGTAGCATGAAATGCATTTTAATAACTAACAAATATGTTTAAATATACATTATTCAGCAAGAATGAGAGATGTTATCATTTTTTATAACACTACGGACTAGAATTATATAGTAGATATTCACTGTTAGCTCATTATTATATAATTTGTTTTGATTTTTGACCGTAACTAAATAATTACAATAATATTCCATTTAAGAGCATCTTGTCTGTTCACTCCTTCCACAAATATGAATTTTTATAACCTTGTTTTCAATAATATACATCGCGCTATCTATTGGTAACATTGCGAACGTGATTTGTTATACATAAAATCAATATATATATGATTATATTCACTGTGCCGACAAGAAGTATTCTTCAACGTCCACTACAAAATAGTTGTTGTGATTCAAAGATGGTAGTCAAGTTCCCTGAACAACAAATGATAATAGAAATTAAATTATTGTCTTTAGGACTTTTCGGAAACTATAACTCAGGTTCAGGTACACCATCCATCAGCTGCTTGCGGGTCCTAACCCTGAACGAGATTCAGATCACAATTTCCGAACGTCACGTTCAATTTTCAGTGAATATATGTGATATACAAGATTTTTTGATTTTTATTCCTTTTTGATGCGTTAGTTGTTCCGTGATATTTATTTAGTTGTGTAATACATTCTAGAAGTTATTATATTTGTTATTGAGCAGTTATGAATGATTTACGGTCACACAGTTTCGGGTTAGTTTCCGAACATCCCGATCTTAGTTTCCGAAAAGTCCTATTATCGGCTTATTAGATTTTGATTTTTACGGTGACTATACCACGAGGCCGAACAATCAATACACATGTTTGAAATTGAGCCACAGAATACAGAGCAAGCGCCGTGATTTAGTGTCAAAATTTTTTTTTTCTTTTCCACGACCTCATAAAACAAACTTGACAAAAAACTCCTATAGGAATTTGACTTGGAAGTGTTTGAATATCCTCCGAACACCCTTGATCTCACTTCTAGCGACTTTCATCTCTTTCGATAGAGTCGGAAAAATATCCTCAGACTGAGTAAGATCCACTTTTGTCACTCAACCATTACAATGTGACGAACACCACATAATTAGTTTGATGTCCCACGCCTTGAATATATTCTTACGGATCATCCATACATGTATATACAAAAAATGAGGGCCTGGTTGATCGTTCGCATTTTGGCTTTAGAAACGAAATGGGAACTCGGGAAGCTCTTTTCTCCTTGAATGTGCTGATTCAGAGATGTAGAGACATGAATGCTGATGTATTTGCATGCTTTATTGACTATAAAAAAGCTTTTGACTGTGTGTTACACCAAAACACCCTAGAATCAATCGGGATTGACGCACAAGATCTAAAGATCATAACCAGACTGGTACCAGATAGCAACAGTCGAAATCGAATGGTCCACATCAGAAGATATGGCAATAAGAAGAGGCGTCGACAAGGATGTGTATTGTCTCCCCTACTGTTTAGCCTCTACTTTGAAGCAGTATTCAGATTAACAATCTTCGTTACACTTGAAATCAGATCAAGAATTGAGCAAACGCGGAAAATTCTGAACAGCATGGGAACACTTCTGGCAAACCGCAACCTCAGCCTCCGAACCAGAATGCTTCACTGTTACATTTTTCCTGTTCTTATGTATGGATGCGAGAGTTGGAATATGGAAGCGGCCACAGAGAAGAAAATTGATGCGTCCGAAATGTACGACTACAGGCGAATGCTGCGGATATCTTGGACAGAACATAAGACAAACATAGAGGTCCTACAGCAAATGGGTAAACATAAAGAACTTTTTACGACAATCAAGGAGAGAAAGTTGCAATACCTAGGACATATAATGAACTAGCCATTTGGATCGCCAACCTCTGTAAGGAGACGGCGTCGTATAAAGAAGACACCTAAAATCTTTCATTGGTGGTCAACGATGATTACGAGCTGAAAGAATATGTTATCACATGGTTTATAAAACAAACCGTATCTGTTTCCACTTTTTTTATATAACCAAACGGAACTTACTAATTCACAGAATATGTTAAGCAAAATCTTTCTTCTTAGAATAGACCGTGTTCCTTGTATATAAAGCCTTTATTATTGATAAAACACTTTCCGCATTAACATTTCAGTAGTAGTATCTTTATTTTTCTCAATGGTCTTTTTGATTGTGCATTTTAGACTTTTGTGTAGCTTCACAAAATATCTTAACCGTTTGGATCTAACTGAAAATCCTACAAATATTGTTAAATATAGGAAAGGTTTTACCATTCCCTTTCTAATTTGTATATAGATTTATATTCTTTCAGAGAAGAAGAAAGATTATAAGAAATAAAAGATAAATAGAATTAATTCGATGAAAACAAATTTGCTTCCTTTGAATCCAATTTGAAAACAACTAGGTAAAATAAATCTTTTACTGGACTAACAATTTCGAAATAATGTTTGCAATTGTTTTTTGAGATAACTGAATGTTGCATATAGAAGTTTTCTGTTTTATCTATTATATTTATTTTGACCGTTCAAAGTCGTATCAGTGAAGTGGTGTAAATAAGCAAATACTTTGTATCTTATCCACTTTACTCGTATATTGATATGAATAAATATCTATAAAACATTGAAATTAATTTTTCCATAAATCACTCATTCATATGCTATCCCTACAATAGATGATGTCTTGAATAGATTATCCATAATCTTATTCATCTTTATATAAAACTTTTCTGATGTCACGGTCAGACAAAATGAAGGTAAGCATTTTACATTTAAATATATTATTAATTGATCGGGTTATTATAAAATATTTTGCAAACTGGTTTCTTTGGAAAAAAATCACGAACGATTTATTTGGTAGTATAATAGTGCTCTGATGTTATGATGAAAGTAAGTAATTAAAAGAAAAAATTCAATTCCATTAAAACTATTCATATATATGAATAAATGATCTTGATTTTGAATTTTTACTTCTTCAATATCTGGATATTTAAATTCATTAAAATTCATTAAAATCTAATGGTTGAATGGTTTCACCGGTCAAACTGATTTTTTTAGTGATAGGCGGTGTGAATTATGCTTTAAAGATCTTAATAACCCAGTAGTTTTTTTATTGTTGCTATTATATAGGATGCGACCACAAGAAAATCCATTTCATTGTTTTTTTATTTGAATTTATTTATATTTTCAATTGAAATTTTTGATACAGCAGTAATGCAATAATTCACACATTAGAAATATGATGAAATACGGGATGTTTCTAAATTCATGCGACAAAATTCAGGAAGTGATTGTTCGCATGAAATTAAGATGGGCACTTCCTATTAAAAAATTTACTCCTCAGCGCATCCCTTTCCGAGATTTCACGCTTAAAAGCTGGTGACTAAAATTGCGTTTTTTTCTGAAATTTCAGTGAAACTAGAAACTTGAAATTTTGTAGTTTTCGTGCAATCAAAAAGGACTAACCACGGGTCATTTTTCAATGTTCCTGTTACATTATACGGGGTGAATTAAGCAACTTTTTCTCAAGATCAAGTTATATGAAATGAAATTAAAACTTAAATTTCTTGTTTTATTTAAAAATATTTTTTATTGTTAAATATTTTTCCCGAAACTATTACATGCAGAAAAAAAATAAATACCTTAATTTATAATTTTTTCAATAAATTGAGAGGAAAACAGTAAAGATTTAAAATGTAATACGTTCATCATAAATGTTTAAAAGAAACGGCTGCTAATTTTACCCCCGTATAATGTAGCAGGAATTTTAAAAAATATTCGTACATAGTTCTTTGCGAGGGCAAGAAAATTACAGATTTTCGAATTTCTAGCATTACTGAAATTTTAGAAAAAAATTCAATTTCAGTCAACACCATTTAAAGTCTTAATTTCACACGAGCATTCACTTAATAGTAGTTTACGTAACAAGTCCCAAAAGTGGTTTTTTACTGGATGAATGGGTAAATTGCAAGCCTGCGAGTCCAGTAAAAGATCCCTTTCGGGACGTATTACGTACAATATTTTTTTTAAAAGGGGCTAGAAATTAGTACTTTCCGGTTTATTTTTAGGTAAAAGCTTTTACCGGACTATTACAATAATTTTCTGGCTCGGTTCAACAAAATCAGATTTTCTGACTTTTTTGATAGATTTCCTGTGCATATTTAGTACAAATATTGTATCCTTTGAAAACTCAAGTTTTGCTTTGGTCAAGTATTATTGTGATTAAAGGAAAAACACTTTTTCTTGTGTTAATCATAAGTACTCGTATTTGTACCTGTTTTGACTTGTTCGAACTGAACCTAAAGTTTCAGTTAATTTTTTTTATCTCCTTCATTTCAGGGTTAAATAGACAATGATATTTTAATCGGGATCATCGATAAGCGATAACAAATCTTGAATTTGACAGTCTAAATTCGAATGAATAACGATAGAGATTAAGTAGTAGATATTCAAAGAGGTTAGATAAATCCAGTGACATAATATATATAATTTTATCTCGACATTTCTGCTGCTTGTTAACAAAGGTATAATTCGAATTTCACATTTTCCCAAATTTCTAATGGAGGTATCATTCGAAAAAAACATGAAGCATGACACATATAACAATAATTCGCGAAAAACGAAGTCGTTACATTTTTATACATCAATCAAAAGGAGCAACAATAAAACGACTAGACCGTTGATGTCATGGCAACTGTTTTATTACTCTCCAAAAATATATATATATATATATATATATATATATATAAAGAAGACGTTACTCGGGGTATTTATGGAATTATATACATCTTAAAAATAGTAAGAACATATTTGGTTGCCACGGAATTGAACAAATATACTTCCAATTTATGAATAAAAAGTATAAAAAATTCACATTATATTCTATTGTGAGTTTTAGTACAAGAAACTTGGAATGTGCTTCAGTGTTGCAAAAAAATCTGACAATACGTAATTCAGTTCTAATCAAATACAGAGAAGCATAGTATAAACGACTATTTATTTGATGTATATTTCTTCTTTGATTGGTGGCTTCAATAAAATGAAATGTTGAGCATGATACTGTTACGATCAAGTTCGCAAATTGGATCCCTAGGCCAGCCTTGTCCAGCTACTATAAAAATTTGTTATAAATGGCAGAACTCGTTTGATGTTTATTTGTATATAATTTTTTTAGTAACAGGCAGATCATCTACAGTATTTCTTCTAATAGTTTGTAGGAAAGTCTATTTATTTCTTTTTGTTCTAGAACTGTTTAGAATTTTATTTAGGTATATAAATGATTTGTATAAACGCAGTTAGTTTGTTTTACATGAATAGTCGTAGTGAATAGAACAAATTAGTGAAATAATCGCAGAAATTGTTAGTGAATTATTATAAATAGATTATAATTATTTAGTTTTTTGTACTACTATACCACAGAAACAATACAACAATTAATGATTTCTAAGCACGTTGTTAATTGAATAAAACAGAAAAATAGTATACGACCTATTCCATGAAATACCAAAAAATATTTTACGCATATGAATCAAACTTTTTTCATTAGTGGCTAGATTTTTACTTATTTTGCAATGTTCTATTTTCATGATACTTTAATGTACTGCCTTTCGGAATTGTTGAATATTCTCAATATTCAAGAAGATGTAAAGTACCAAAAGAAAGCTAATTTCTATTATGTTATGATTGATGTAGAAAAATCACTATCGATTCTTATTATTAATTGTTATCAGCATAAGTATTTCACAGAGGGTACTCGATTCAAACATTTCTTAACTTGTTAAGAGTAGTCTCTAATTACATGAATACATGGTCTGGCTATTAAATAACGAGACTGGTTATTAGAAAATTTATTCTACATTTATTACCTTCAATACACTCCCCTCCCCTCGCCACAAACCTTTCCATACGTTTTTTCCATTGATCGAAGCAGTGCTGGAAGTCTTCTTTGGTGAGAACCTTTAGGAGCTCTGTCTTTTTTGCTTTACCGCTTCCATCGACTCAAATCGGGTCCCTTTCAATGCAGATATTTTTCTAACCTTTCTAACCTCTGAAGACCCGTTGACGCTAGAGACTTTGATCTGGAGTTAGATTCTTTGGCACCAACTTTGCACAGACTTTGGTTGATTTTAGACACAGTTTCCGATGGTCATCTTCAGTGCTCTCTCGGCGCTCACTAAAACGCTTACACCATTCAAAAATACGCGCACGAGATAGAGGAGTGACCACATACGCCTCTTGCAACAATTTATAGCACTTAGTCGGAGTTTTTTTCAATTTAACGAGAAATTTGAGATTGATACGTTGCTCTCTCGCTTGAGACACTTTAGCTATACTGCGCATGCTTGAAAATGCGTAGAACCAAGCTGGAACCTCGGAGTATAGAGAAATCGTTGCCATTCTGTCTTCCTTAGCCGGAACATCTTCCACTTATAGAAACTGTCCAGTCCATATAGAAGTATCACATATATGTGAATAGTACAATTGCTTTACTTTCTAGTACAATTGCTTTACTTTCTTTAAATAATTCTTTTTATACTTAATAAATAGTATTGAATGCGATAAATATAAAGTTCAGTATTGTTAAGAAATTATTAGAAAGAAAAGTTTAAGGCCATCTTGGCAGAAAGGAAAATATGTGAAATTGAAGGGAAAAAGGGCACAGTTAATGAACGAGCTGCATAGGGTTAATTCAATTATTTTAATAGAGGAGATTTGCCGCGTTTAGATCGTCACCTGCGTAGGGTATTTAGGTTATAAGAGATTGTCATTAAGCCTTCTAGATAGATCCCATACATGCTCATTTAAAATTACGTAAGATCTATAAAAGTTGTCAAATAGTGCCATACGAATTAATCATTAATCATTCAATCAAAATGAGTACAGTTTTGTAAACTTAGATGAAAAAAAATTTATCGAAAGAAACCAATCATGACAAATCAGTGATTCGACAAAAGACAATTGCCAGAACCCATCGTAGAGAGAGGTGAATTTGAGCGTCGGAGTCTAGTGGAATTATGAAGGTTAAGTGTACTTAGATATTATTCCAAATTGTCGAGATATGAAAAAAACGGTATATAGTGGATAGCTGATGCAAATATATGAGATTTTCTCCAGGTTTAGTTAACTAAAAGCGGGTTCTCTTACAACAAGACACTTTTAAACCACATACTATGAGAGTTATATAACAATAAAAATAAGATTGAAGAGCTTGGTGGTATTGAATTTCTACTACATCTAGTCCGGACCTTGCACCGTCAGATTACTATTCATTCAGATCAATGGCGAAATTATTGAATTCAAATGATAGGTTGAAATTGTAGTGCAAAAATTTTTTGCATCTAAGTTCAAAAAAAGGTTTTACCAAAGTCTGTAGAGACTTGCTAAACGTTAAGTTGAAAACATTGAACCTTGGAAAACGAAATTAGTTATGAAATACCCTCTATTAAAAGTATTTTCCGATAGCGCCAACTTAAGCATACTTCACAAATAGACTTTGAGGTGGCAAACATTTTGCTGATCGAGATATATCAACACGAAACAGTTTGGAATCATTTTCATTAGGCTAGATAAACAATTAAACTGGGTAATATGATGAATTCCATTATTCGGAGCATTTTTCACGAGAATAATAGACATAATGGATAAAATATGTGAACTTTGAACACAATGTAGTAGAAACGTGATGAAACTACGTAGAGCTGGAAATAGAGCGGGTATTGTGTTCCACCAGGACAGCGGTAGTCTACAAATCTATAATGACTTGCCAAAAGTAAATTTAATTGGGAAGATTTCGTCGATCCTAGAGACGGATATTGCACCGATCTTAGCAAAACGTTCTCGATGGAAAAAATTGGGAACACGTCAATAATCATGTCTCTAAGTTGTTTTATTAGCAAGTTCTATACCGAAGGAATTATGCAAATAATCGAAAAATAGCAAAAAACCTAGATTTTTAGTAAAGAAAATTCTTGTTCGAAAATGATATAAGAATTGAAGAGTATTTGTAGATGTTTCATTAAATTTATTTATACATAGAATTGAGATGTTGCTTATTATTAATATTTTCTTTAAGATAATTTTTATCATCTGTTCGTTGGTGGTAGTATCCCAACAGAGACATTTAAAGGAAGCTGAACAGACACCGTTTGAGTTAGATGATATATTAAATGGTGTATTCGGAGCCAAATATTGGAATGGATCGTGGATATCAGGTCAGTAAATAATTGAAAATATTTTCTCAACATATGTATGGCTTATAATTGTGTGGTCAATTACAATGCCGTTATTAACTTGGACAAAAAATTTAGACTATTTCCTTGGCGAACTTCATAATTTGAATTTCATTTTTATTATCAGATTATATACAAGATACAAAGTATAAAAGCTAATAAGCAATCTCTTCTTTTTCTTCTAATGCAAATCCACTAACGTAACACGTTAACATTTTCAATTCTTTAGCTATTTTTTGTGGTGTGTATCAATGATTGTAGTCTACGGCCGTCGAGAGACTTTGGTGGCCCGGGGAAAAGTTTAGTCCCTCCCCCATGACAAAATGGACAAAATCCGGAATTGAAAGTAACGTTTTTCTTCTAAAACTTGATGAAAATTCGTGGATGAGCTGAGTGTTTCTGAAACATTTCTAGGTTAACAAGCTTACAGGACTAAAAAAATGCAGTATAGTCTGAAAATGTTTGATGTAAACAAAAATCGTCATTGCTTTCACACACATTAATAGCAGAGCTATGTTCGAAATAAGTAAATTTTGGTACATGAAAAAATTTATACATGATAAACATTTTGGCACAAGAAATTTTTCATTGAACTATTTTTTAGTTTCAATTATTCTTTAGTTTAAATTTACTATTGCTTATAGTACTTGTTAACAAATAAACTACTTTGAAACTAATTAATAAAAAATACGAAACTGATAGGTAATTAATCATTTAAAACTCGTTTTTTATTTTTTAACTTACACATAACCATACTTTGTTTACAATATATTACATCTTATTTGAAAGCTTCTTAAATAGACATTCAAAAAATACAAACAATTATAATAGTCCTGGAGCCGGCAATTTCAAAAGACCCGTGATCGCGGAATTGCAAAATTTTTATATAAATCGACAGCTATTAATTAGTGGAACAAAATGCACTCAGTAAGCGTCGATTTATTTGGCCGAAAATTTTGTGAATTAATGAAACAAAAATCGGCTTATCATTTTTTTCCAGCCAGAAGGATCCGGCATAACTATTTAAAGGGTGTGATTGGGGGATAACATTTCCCCAACATTCTGGAAAACTTTTTCTTTTAATTTGCTTATTTCTGTCAATTTTAAAAATACAGCTCACGTTGATTGTCGACGCATATTAGGATTTCTTCATTTGCCCAGCCCAGCCATCCAATGTATCTTAAGGAAACAGTCACATATTGAAAGCCTCTAGTTTATAAATGGCAGTAACTTTCAATGTTCAACTTACTTGTCATGAAGAAGCACCTACCAAACGTGGTTCTTGACGAATTTTGCGCCCACTATCATAAGTATCAAGATTCATATCGAATCAAGAAACCACTAAAGGAATATTCGAGGAGTATTTGTTATTTTTGGTTTTATTGAAGACTACACAATTGTCGATTTTTATATCACTTCCTACATCAGAATGACAGACCAACAGTTTTATCAAATCCTTTGAAGTTGTTAATTTTAACAATGCAACAGTTTGGTTATAGGCTTTGGTAGCTTATTAACGGTTTGAAGGGCTATTGCTTTCTGCAGCTGATAACCACTTGTCTTAATTCCAATCAGTTTCATAATATGATTATTCTGATGATGCTCTACAAACCAATAACTATTATTCCTTTATCTAAAAGGCAGTACAAAAGTTATTTTCCACCAAGATAACGCAAGTCCATATTTTGAACATCCAACTATGGAGTCTGACCATGAAGATGGAATTACTGTTTTGCCGTGGCCATATCAGTCACCAGATTCAAATTCCATCCAACATATATCGCATATGCTAGGAAGGAGATTGTCAAATTTACATCCTTTCTCAGATTCTGACGCTGTTAATCTGAGCGATTCAAGAGATATATTTTGATTAGAATTTCTTGTACAAAATTATACATAGAATATATTATTGAAATAATCATAATAAGAACTGGAGAGATCAAGATAACTTATGATATAATAATTTGATGAGACTTTAAAATATGAGAATGAGTTCATTAGTGAAAGGAAAATAAGAGGTCATACGATTAATGAAAAAATAAGGTTTCGAATGTGTATCGATACTATTGAAGTATGTGGATTATAATTACATTTGTTTACATGAAATTGTTGAAATTACTAACATTGATACTTTATTTTAGATACAGCATTCACCTTCCCTAATACAAGGCAAGATATCTTGCTTTATGATTTCGCAAAAAAACACATATCGCTATTCTTAGGAAGAGAAATATTAGTAAGTATGAATCTGTTTTAAATACTTCTTCATTCACTCTCCGTGAGTTGCTCGACATTGCCATAATAGTATTCAAAAACATCCAAAAGTCACTCTAGCATACCGCTTCTTCTGCTCATTCCATTTTCAAGTCGAACTCTGCTCAGTATTAATTAGATCTATTTTTTTTATTTTACTCACATGTCTCGACAACTAAGATCATTGACACGGTTATGATAAAATTATTAACTATAACTACGGCACCTTTTTCGGAATATGACATGAGAAGTAGTTGTTGTCTCAACCATAGAGGAAGTGGATTCACAATAGATGCTTTCAGATGGGCTGGATTTAAAAGCTCCAAGGCAAATTCTTAGAGCTGTATTGGGAACAGAATTAAGAGTTTTTAAATCAAATTTGATTACAGTCATGTGAATGAAGATTCCATAATCTAATTTGGAACCAATGTAGATCTATTTTTTGAGATCGTTTAATATATATTTTTTTCGAAAAGTTAATCTGTAATGTTTGGAGATTTCGTTCACTGTCATTTGAGAAGTAATTATATTTTTTTAGGATAAATATCCGGGCTCTACTATAACTTCCATATCATCAGATCTAGCATATGTTTTGTTGAGCTACAACGTTTCAGAAGTAAGTATTTTAATTATGAAATTTGAAATTAAAAATTGATGTAAAGCATGTTTCAACTGAGATTCTGATAGTGTGACATTTCAAAATTTATTTGTGTGATATTCCTATTGAAATCTTTTGGAAATTTTATTATACTTAAACCTATACACATAAATATTAATAAATTCGATAGATCTTCGTAGCTATCATGAAATTGTTAAACAAAGTTACTAATGTTTTATTGGGGCTCTTGTTTTAGTTTTATATACACAAACATCAGGAGCTTCATTAATCAATTTGAAAAAGCTATAACTTCGGTTGGAGGAATTCCAAGGCAGTGATGGGAGCTTCCAGAAGTTTCCTACTGAGTGCGTACCATTTGGTAGTGTAGTCTTATGTGGCTTGCCAAATTAATCCACAACAAATTATTTGCTGTTGATTCCAAATAAATGAAATCAATTTAAACCTTATGAAATTTCTATTTTGAAACTATGAAAAATTTAACAAAAATCGTTTCTAAGTGAATATACAAACTTTAGAAAACGAAGAATGCATCTGCACATCTTGATTTCATTCAAATGAGTAACGAGATAATGTATGAGTCAAAACGCCGCATTATTGTGACGTAGAAAGTTTGTGTAGGCCAGTATCTGAGCTACAAATAAATGTATTGTAAGAAGTAACATAAAAAAATATAAAGAAATGATATTTTATTGAATAATGTTATGGAGCCTCACATAATAATACCTTCACAATAAACTGCAAACATTCAAATTTAGAATCTAGAATAAATAGATTTGATTTCGTTTTAAATCTGCCAAATCAATTTTTTTATTTAAATCATTCATGTAACATTTATAGCACTAAATATTAATTGCTAACTCAGTTTCACAGGAACAAAATATTTAAATAAATGATCATATTATTTATTGATTATTCCAAAATAATAATTTTGGGATATATTGTCCCAATAGTATTGGTGAGTGGGTCGTATGTGTCCCAACAGTATTTTATGGTAGTAAAATAGTGGAGCGTATAAAATATATGTTGCATAATTGTAATTTAACATTTTTTTTATTGCATCTTTTGAAACCAGCATACATCGTTTTCTTGAATCTTCAGCTGGGATTTGCCAATGGCTACTATATTTCAGATCAGATCAGTTTTTAAAGGACTGAACTTATCCACTTCCTCAACAATTTATTGTGCCCTTATTGAGTCGCATCTATGATATGCCTTCTGGAGTACGTGTGGTGCGATTTAATTTGATTTAATCTTCAAACATTCCAAAGGGAGCTGCTAAATATTTACTCTGACAAAATAGCAGGGCTCACTGCAGGGACTTCTTTAAAAGATTGAAAATTCTGAATCATTTTTTTTCTTATTCATCTTTGAATTTGTTTGCCTAATTCGTAAGCACGCTTCTCCAATTTCAGAAAGGTCGTTGCACGGCTATCCACGGAATTCAGAGCACGACCTTTACCCACCTATTCCACGTTCAGAATTAGTGAAGGACTCAATATTTTACAATGCAAAAAATGCACAGTCACTTGCGGATTGAAATCAAATTAATATCAACTTTTCCCACATAGCACAATAATTTGAGGGCATATTTACTGGAAGGAGCCTTCAACTCTGTGAATTATTACCTATTACTATTACCTTTAATTTTGTTACTTATTGCGGTTTTCTTCTATATATTCAAATTTTATTTTATTTGTATCTTTATTTAGTTATTTTTATTTTTAGCTTTTAAAAGCTTTTGTCCACAAATTGTAACATAACTGATATCGCTAGATAGTTGTATATAATTTGTCTGTCTGTCTAATCCTTCTTCAAAGTAAATGTTATCCACTATATCTTGGAGCTCATTTTCTGTCGAAATTTGAATATATAGGTAATTCAATACCGACTGGACATAATTTTCCAATAATTAATATTATTGGGACATGTTTATTTTTGGAAATAAGAAATCTCATAAAAACTATTGCTGTACACAAAATAAGTAAAATACAATTATAAATAGCTTACTTGACAAATCCGAGCACAACACATATAAAAACAGAGTTAGTAATAAGCATGACACGTGTCTACTATTTGCTAGCAGCATCTAGACTGACAAAATATAATAGAAAAGAAAAAAGCAGACAGCAAACAGCAACGGAGCAGAGAGGTGTGGAGCCTATGACAGTACAGTACTGGAATCTCAGACTCTAATGCATTTGTAAGCATTTAAATTATTTTAGTAATTATTTTCTGTCTCAACAGTATTTAAAAGGTTGAGCCTTCAAAGACGTTTATTTCAAAAAATAATCTGATACACTAGTCAAAAGATTTTCTATTGAACAACATGGAGATAGATGCATTCACCTCTAGTAATTCAAACATGATTGAAGTTTGTTTTGATTGAGGCTCGACATCAACACTAATGTGGAGCATTGGTTAAAGAATGTTAATACGCGAAGAAAAATTCTATAATCTCTAAATACAATTGCTGTAAATAGTAATAAAAATGAGAGTAGTCTTCCAACAACAGATCTTTTCGCGACAATATACTTGTTAACTTTCCTTCATCACGAATAGCAGATATGAAGACCTTGATCTTTAGTAAATAAATGTGCAATACATTTTTCTGCTTACCCACTCCTAGCTACAGAATAAATAATGTAATGAACAATTTGTACTTGAAGATATAAGGAGTATCACTGAAATAAGTGTTTGTAATGTCTAGTTTGACGCATTTATCAAGTATTGATTCTGTGATCAAGTTAATAGTTGAAAATAATATTCTGTAACGTTTTCTTTTTAGGTTTTCAGACATTCAACAACAGCGGTTTTCACAATATATGACATTGCTAATAAGTAAGTAAGAAATAGTGACTACTCTTATAAAATTGTATTTCATATCTTGTGTGATTATCGTGGTGCAACTAGTCTAGCAAAGGAAAAACGATAAAATAAGTATAAGAGCGAATATCAGAGTTGATTCCAAATTATTTACGATGAATTCCCTCCGTGACTGTCCTTGAGGTATATCAGCAGTACGTCAAGCACATGATCATTCCATTTTATTTTATAAGCCTTTATACTTCCATTTAGAAGTATAGTTCTTTCAATATCAATAGCAGCTTACAAAAACTTATATAAAAACCCTTGTCGACAATTTTGTTTGATCCACCATAGGCGTAGATACCTCATTTTATAAATTTAACATTTTTATAAATACTTTTAAAAAGGCAATCGTATCATTATCAATTGGACGGCATTTTACGCAGCAATTTAGACAGATGCACTTAATTGTAGTCCTAATTGCAACTTAGAAAAAAATCATTATTATACCTCGTTAACTTGCTACAATTGAATATTAATTTATAAAGCTTCCTATTCGCCCATTGTCTAAAGAACGCCATATTTCTATTTATTTGAAGAAATTCATGAATTAAAAACTTCAATTTCTGTTTCAAGTTTAACACATAATGTGAGGTTGGTATATAGTTGATTGATTAGCTACTCGTTAATTTCATTTCAAGCTTAATAATTTGAAAAAACTTTGATTCAAAAGAGTTAAATGAACGATACAATAATATTCCTTATTCCTGATTGGTATTTTATATATTGGCGGATTCATAGATCATTTCTGAATGCATGTAATAAACAACTCATAAAGACTGAAAAAAATCCATTATAATTTAAAAGTTTGAATAGAAAACTCCGCAACTTGAGACAGCCATTTTGTTTAAAGCTAATCGCTCTTCGTGTTTTTTTCATCGTTAAGTTTTTTGTGTCTACTGTAAAATTGGGTTCTATGGTGTTATGAGATTTGCGACTTTAGCCGATATGTACAAGTACTGTTTATATTTTTTAGGAAGTACTACGATATTGCCAATAAACTTCCTTTACAATTAGTGACATTTGCCCCGAAAGGTCACGGTCTAGTATATGTTTTCAACAATAACATTTATTATTTAGAAGATTTTTCGGTAGACATTCAACAACCAATAACAGTTACGACTGTCGGGGCCACTGGAATTGTTTATTGTGGTGTTCCTGACTGGGTATATGAAGGTGAGTTTTATATATTACATATAAAGAATGTCAAGAAGTCCCTTATGTGGAACTTGTCCAATCTTTAGCGCTTAGTGGAGCCTATTTCAAGGAAGGCTCAGTTCGTGTCTTCTTACACCTTCAGATATTTTCCTGCCTCTTTCTAACTTAGACTGGCCATAACCAGTTGTTTCCAGTTTCTCACCGCATCCAACCATTCTGACCTCGGTCTTCGTCTCCCACTTGCATTCAATCTACCATCATTCTTATCCCTACTTCCGATCTAGCTTTCCATAGATGTTCCAGCAATTTTACTCTGGCTTTTTTATTATATTTACTACATTATCTCCATTCAGTACTGCTTCTATTCCTTCATTTATTGTTCTGTATACATCAGTTTTTATCGATCTGATAATGGTACGTCTAATTCTTCTTCCTATTCTCAGCATCATTTAGTCTTCTTTCTTTGTCACACTCATTGTCCCTGGAGTATTAGAATTTTTTTATGCCGCAAGTTATATGATATGTGTTATGAAAAATGAATATATTTCGTTTAAGAATATGATACTAATTATAGAAGTTTATTTTAAGAGGAAGTATTGAGTTCTGGATCAGCATTGTGGTTTTCTCCAGAAGCTACTCATTTAGCTTTCGCAGTTTTTCATGACGAGAGCGTTCGAGATTTCTCTTATCCAGTGTACGGGCAGCAAGGAACATTGGATAATCAGTATCCTCACGACGCCGTTATTAAATACCCTAAGGTAATTATGATGTGTAATATTTCCCTTATTGAAATAACAAACAAAAACAAAATATGTTCTGGACTGTAAATTACAGTATAGCTATTGATTTATCAAATCAAAATGAAATTAAACGTTTGCAGTTATTTCTAGTAGAAAGTGAGATGTAGCGTAGAGATCACAACAATAGAAATGATTGCTCTTAAGTGTGTGAGTGTAATTTTTAACCAAACTACAGCCACAAAATGAGCTAATATTAATTTAGGTAGATTTTCATATTACCATTCGACTTTCAAAAACGATTAACAAAAATAGAGGGTCTTAAAAATGTAGTAGAATCGTATCTTCCTTTGAACTAATCACTACAGTATAGCCCAAAATGAACAGTACTAAACTAGTGATTATTCTATTGTTTTAAGAAATACATTTTATTGACACTTCATTACCTATTTTAAATATATTCCTTGCTCAAAACAGACTTCGTACCGATGTTTCAAGTCTCTCGTCATCATATGGTTGACTCAAACATATGCGTCTGGAGATGTCAGGTCTCGAGAATGTCAAGGATAAGGGAAGTCAGTAAATCCTGATATAAATCTGCTTGGAAAATGCTCTCGAAAAAATTGACGAACTACGGCAGCAGTATAGCAAGTTGCCCCGTCCTGGTGGAAAAAATCTAAATCACGTGCACGATAAAATTGGGTTGATTAGGGATAAAGCGCATTAAAATGTATATGTACCTCTGTTGATTAAGTACTGAACATTTTTCAAAAATTTTCATATAATCACGAGGATGTTATTAGTTGATGTACAATCACATTTGAAAAGGCACCCAGTTTCTTCAGAATTCTTGGCAAGTAAGTTCTTTTTAAGCCAAGATGCAACGCTGCTCTGGTTGGCTTTCGATATTTTCTAATATTCGCCCAAAGATACAACTGTAAATCATAGTAGGACTCACTACCTTTTTCACAATTTCTATTTTTTTGGTACCTTTATCATATAAAAGAACGAAGCTTTCATTGTACTAAATAATTCACCCACATTTCCTATTTTTTTCACTTATTTCTTGCTTCAGTCTGCCATTACTTTCTATTATAACACTTAGATATTTATCTTTTTATTTGTGCAATTTGCTTTCCCGTACTTGAATATTGTACTTTATCTTGCTACAATCATTCTCTTAGTTTTATTTGTATTTAATTTCAATATTTCCGATCTCGATAACAAAACCAAATCATCTTCGAATATCAATTCCGTTATATATGTTACCTCATCTGTCCTTTGCTCTTTTTATTGTTTATTTTTCATTAGAATTTTTCAAATGTTTCTTCATCTATTCTCGAATAATTTTTGTATCTTTTCTAATCTAGCTCCAGGGCTTGTCCTACTAACGCCTGATGTACTTTGTTATTTTCATTTTTAAACCGATCACAAAATATTGAATAAAATTTGAAGTTAGGAATTGTTTACTTTTTCTTATGGAGTTTTTATTAGTGGCAATCATGATGCGAGGGCAAAGGACTTGCATAATGACGTGCAATATTTGTTCACTGAATTGATCTTAGAAGAAATTGCATGCAATTTCTCTTACATTTTTTTGCATCATGTCAAGCGGCCTTAAAATGTGATCTAGTTTGATTGTAAACGTAGATCGTCGTCGTTCAAGTAATTTTCATTTAAGTATGGTTAAGGAACACCGTAAAATTTCAGCTAAACATGACCTTTTTAAATCATTTTTCATTCAAAAAATTGGATTTTTATCACGGCATTTCGTTACTATTAGCATCGTCAGTAAAAATACTCAGATTTCCGTTAAACAAGTTAAAAAAATATGAATTTATTTACAGCGTCTATGAACAGTTGAAAACTTCTTTAATGTTCATAATTAATTTATTGCAAAAATTTCTCTGTTTATATTTCATCAATTCCACTAGTATTAATAGGTAGTAAATATTTTTTAACGTCAGCAAAATCAAAAAAACCTAAAACCCACAGTTTCGATGGTCCAATTTTGTTTGCGATCATTTCAATCAATTTTATTAACACTAACGAGTATGAATTGATATTTGGTAGTCCACGAATTTTAATCATAAAAGAGAAAAACGGTTCAATGCATAATTGAGATATTCAGTCGTCGTTCCACTACTGCACTTTGGATCCTAGTTTCGATTATGTTCACCACATACTAAACAGATAATTAACGGAAGACAAGAGCCGCATAAACATGCTGACACTGATGTGTCGGCTCTGGTTGCAGAGCCAATTTATTTAGTTGACCGCAGCTATTCCGTTTGCTGACGTGTCTGGAGTTTGATTGTTGTATTCTAAAAATCTTCACATTTATAAACACTGCTGTTGACAACAAAACCCTAAACAGAGATTAGAATTATGAGAGATTTTAATTGTTAACCATATATTTTGTTTTCTAATATAACTTTCATCTAGAACGGGTTAATTGTTTAGTAAATAATTTTCCATTATTCACTTTATATTTTTATGGATCTTTCCTTTAACAAATTTTCCCCAGCTCAACCTTTTACGAGATATCACCCTAAATCTTTGGTATAGGTGCACATAAATAGCCTGTTTGCTATTGCGAACGCGTGGCTTAAAACTTTGAGCTCTAACGAAAATTGATAAACTTTTCCCTGGGTCCAAAAAATTTTTCAAACTCCGTATGAGGTGTAGGTCCAATGAAAAATAGGGAAAAAAATTGATTCGAAATAGAAGTGCAAGAAATGATGTTTTTTGTGTGCGTTTCATAGGCCCGCTCTGGGCTGGAAGTAAAGTTTACCGCTAAAACTTTCCTCAGGGCCCAGACCGCGAGATGTTGATGCTTTCTACAAAACAAGCTGATGAGACAGTAAGGATTGACAGACGATCAGGAGTGGTTGTAAAGCCTCATACTGTGGTCGACTATTATAAAGGTAAATCTCCTATACATGTATATGACCAAATAGCAAATTACAACACATTTTTGAGAAGGACGTTGATGTGGTTTAAGAAAATTGTTATTGAGCTGTTATTTGGTACAGTAATGATAAATGCTCATATTATTTATAAAAGAATATAGCAATTACTGATTTTTAAATCAGTGTAGCAAAGAAGTTACTGAAGAAAAAAACTAGGTATGTTGCTGATCAAGAGAAACCAAAACCAAAAAAACCCATTGCCTAGTGAAGAAAGAAGGTCTAAGTCAAAAAGATGAAAAGAGATGGTATAGGTACAGTGAAAAAAAATTATTGGAAAATTCTTAATTTCTTAATGTTATTTTTATATTGTAATATCTTTTTCGTCATTTTTTTTTTACCCTTAAAAACAAAATTAACAAAAATATGTACAGGTAATATGAAGGCTAGCACAAGTTAAGAAATGTAATCAAATATTATTTGAATTATGTCGAAGAAAACAAGAAAAAAACTAAGACAAAATCAAATGAACCAAGGGTAATATTTCAAAGATCGAAGACGGTCCAACCTAAGTGTAAAATATATTTAAATACGGTCTCTTGGGCCGTGAAGGAGGTTTGGAATAAAATATGTCATGCAGTCCATAGGATCGCTCTGGGTTGTGAGTAAAGTTCAGTTTCGGGCCTATAGACCGCACAAGGGCTCAACGTGTTAAGCGAGAGCATATGGTTGAACACGTGAATTTTACGTGGTATGATTCAAACGTATTAAAATCATAGGAAAATCTTGTGTTTATATTAAGGAAACGCGAACAAAGAATTACTGCCGGCTAAAGTGTCGCCAGGACGAGCCAAAGGGGTTTAATTGAAAAAATCACGTGGCATGTACATGGATGAAAATAATTTTATTCTTCAAATTTTAAGTGGCAGATAAAGAAGTGGTGGCAAAAGACGTATTGAGAAACCACACTTTAATAGAAGATTTGTGATAATTATTAATATTTATAAAATACTGAAATGAATTTCATTATTTTCACAACTTTAAGTTTTTGATTTATATCGAAATTTGTTAAATATATGGTTTTTTCATCCATTGCATAAAGGACTTGCCGATATATTGTAGTGTTTCCAAAATACTGCAAATGGTAACTAACTACCAAGCCCATAAAATACACATGCTTTTTGAGAGATATTGCTCACTTTCTATTTTGTGTTAGTAATATTAAAAGTACAATTGTGAGCATTATTAATTTGAAGTGAAGAAGAAGTTATCGGTACTTGAATTGTCAACATTTAACGAGTTCAAAGAAATAACATCGTCTATAGTTGTGTTAGTCGAGCTAGTTGATCCCCTTAAAATTTCCACTGCAGAAGCCATTTTGTTTTTATAGTCGTCTACGTAAACCTCCGCAACAGTGTTGGATTCCCACCAACCGTGCTTTTTTCGTTGAATTATATCCACTAATAGAGACGCCGAAGAGCGTTGAAACGTATACCCAGTGTAGTTTTTTGGATTAGTTACATGCAAATATGTTGCAATAAACGAGAGAATTTTTAAAAAGATATTGATACCTACAACTTGGGTTTTGCATTTTCCATTTCTATACTGCAAAAAGAAATAATCTGTTTTGAAATTTGTGGGACGTTGGTTTTTCTATTTGTTATAAATAATTACCAAGTTTAATCTATTGTCAGATATTTCACCAATAACAGTAAATCGACGTTGAACATGGGTTTTTGTATCAGGTACTGTGATAATTAAAACATTTCCGGTATTATTAATATCATTACACTTCATTTTATATAATTCCTCCCCCTCCGCAGAGCTCCTGCAACAGAAACTAGGTTTTCACGGGGAAATATTTAGATTTTTTGAGTCTATAGCCATATTTTTCAAATATGCAATAAGTTTCGAGTATTTACTAATATCTACGTCGTTATTTACCATTAAGGTGCCTTTCAGTTCTGAATAAGTCGACCAAAGTGTTTAAGCCTTTTTTAGTACGCCAATCCATAAAATAATTATCTTCCTTTAAGTACTGTTCCCTGGATTTCTCAGGTAGAAAATTCATAGTCGCTGTAGTTGCCGATTCAACAACATCTTCTGGTGTGCAATTTGAAGTTTCTTCACTATTACTCTTATACTACACTCCTTTCAATGAAACACAAAACAGATTTTCTTGAACGAATATCAAGAAATAAAAGTGTGACACTTTATTTGAGAAACGAATTGACATGAGAAAGAAAGCGTTCACATCTCACTATTTTGATAAAACAATTTTATAATTGCATAAAAAAATGACACGTTACGGCACTTTTTTTAACACAATGATTATATAATGGTCTTTTTTCTTGATTTTCCAAATATTCATAAGTTCGATACGAACAATGTTTTCGGAAATCCGCACGTATCCTACTGACTGCGCTAAATTAGTATCAATTAATTGGCGCAGTTGAACTGTGACTTTTGTCTTTCTAACGCCTTACTCGTTCATTAAAAATGCAGTTTCTCTTAACCTTTGAAGCATAAAATGAAATGCTAGTAAACACGTTCATATAACCAGAGTAGAACAGCAGCATGGAATGAAATTCATTATTTACTTTCAAATTGATTGGATAACGTGGGATGTAGTGCGAGAGTGTTTGTTTCTGTTCTAACGAATCTCAACAGACAAATGATGTGGTTACAATGACCTCGAAGAGATCTAAGTAATAGTCAACTCAATCATGTCGACAGAAGACATCAGCTAGAATGTCGATTTGCTAATTAACTTGAATTTTCAAAACCAAATTTAATAATTACAATAAGAGTTTATTTTGCAACATTTAATGGAGAATGTCCTTCTCAATAATATTGTAACGCTTTTATAATCTTTTATATGTCTATGATGTCATCTTTTTATATATGCAGAGTCGGCTTTCATATAAAACTATTTCACACTACAGAGAAATTTCGTAGGTACCTCTATTATCAGGTTTTGAATGAGCTGTGATACTGATTATTGTTTTTGTTTATGTACATATAAATGTTTATGATTAAAAAAATTAAATCATCAAAAAATTGAATGAATTGAATTGGAACTGGATGGAAAATTGGAGGCGTTGATATGGACACTTTATTTTAGATAAGCACATGCCCTTAAATTAAAAAAAAGTACTTTCCATCATTGATCCTTCTAGCACGAAAGGCTAAGACTAGCCTGAATATGTAACGAGCAAACCCAACGGCTGCACTGGAAGTGATCTTTAATCTTCCACCTGAGACAATGATAACCAAAGAACATCTATTGAATGTGTCGACGTAAGAAAGAATAATTTAAGAGTATTGATAATGAGTCTTGTTAGGTAATTGCCGTCTAAATTAACACCTGAAGACGCTAGGTGTAGCAAAAGACGCAACGTGCATTTGGCTACGTTGAAGACAAAACCTTTATCCCCATTCTCTCGAAATGTAAGAGACCATGGGACTAGAGAGCATCACATCTGGGGGAATAACAAATAGTAAATGAAGATTTCAGGCAGCTAAAGCCATTCCACATTCCAAACATTCTGAAAAGAGTACGTAAATAGAACAGTTAAAAACTCTGAGCATCCCCAGCTCAAACAAGAAAGAAAATACATTAGGTTCTTTGGGTTGTAGTGTTTAAGACACCATGATCTATACATAAATACATACATGTATTCATTACATTGACTGTTTATTTTCAGTTTGTTATCTACCTACTCCTTAGAATTTGATAACTGGTAACCCGATAGTTAACACGTATTCTATTAGATATGTCATGGAAATCGGTTTATCTAATCTCTCATATTAACAATAGATGGAAATTAATAAATAAAAACCTAAATATCAGATTTCATTACAAACATTTATATATAAGTTGTATCGCAATTTTTACCTGAACAACCTAAGAAAGACATAAACACTCATCAGTAATATTTTTCTTATGTCAAAAATAGAAAAGTAACGGAATGGTTGAATTAAAAACAAATACTAATCAAATGAAAGTTAAAAAGTTAAAACAAACGTTCATAAAGACATGGAATAGAATATTCTTCCACGAAAACAAAAATGAACCAGAAATTCTAATAAACTTAGTATACAATGTTAGCTGAATCTACAACTTAATTACTTTTTCTAAATTTTACTTTAAACAATACATTTGTGCGCTTTGCTTAACTGAAACGCGTTTACTTTTGTGAGGACCGACTATTAAGTTATCTTAAGAAGAATGACCCACTACACTAACTATTTGAGTTGATGGCTTGATCATCATCATCATGCCTTTCAATCCTTTGAATTATGGCTATTTCTTAGTTTTTCTTTGCTCTCCTTTCTCACTCCTGTGTTGTGTTTGGACCAGTTATAGTTGTCATTATTTTTCTCTCGGTTCTTTTAAGCTCTTCTTCTTCTCTTTTGTTGATTACTATTATTTCCATCGCATACGTGATTACTGGTCTTATTAGGGTTTTGTATGTTTTCATATTGTTTTGTTTGATTTTGTTTTCTTTAAAGGTTTTTGTTTGTTCCTTTATCCTGTCTCTGGTTGTTTGTCCCAACGTTATTCCTAGATAGTTAAACGTCGATACTGTTTCATAATTGTATTTATTATTTGTGTCTCACAAGTTATGTCGGTTTTTATATCTGATAATTCGTATGCCTCAATTTAAACCTTTCGTAACTTGTTGGAACTAGTCTCGAATGGTATGAAGAGTACTTACTATAATACATTACTCTTTTTCAATCACTTTTTCTTTGTTTATTGAAGACAGATCACACCACGAAAAAGTTTCGGATATAATTTAAGCTCTAAGGAAATTATGAGGGGAAACTTAAGTGGCTCTTTCAAGACTTTAAATTTTTTAACTTTAATATCGGTCCTTCCGTTTCAAAAGGTTGCCGACCCTTGGACACTAACGTATTTACACATTTACACATTGGGTGATAATATATAGCTGATGCGATTATATCAGTATAAATATCCAGGCTTAGTTGACCAAAATCAGGTTCCCTTTTAACAAAACAATGGTAAACTGCTCATTCGACAGTTACCCGGAATAAGATCGAAGAGCTTGGTGGTTTGAACCATCATATCCAGCGTAAAGTCCGGGCTTTGCATATTTTAATATTTATTCAAATCTAAGGTGAAAATTTTTAATTCAAAGGAAATGTTGAGTAGTTCACCAATTTCTAATCCCAAAAATGGTTTCACCACAGTCTCAAAGAGCTTCGAAATTCGGATTAAAGCCATAAAATATGATCGACTGTATTTCCAATAGTAAGGCTTCCCTTTTGTATGATTATTTAATAAACACAAAAAGAGAGAGACACTCTCTATATTTGATTCTATTGATGATTGAAATTCAATAAATTTAGTGAATGATTTAAATTCGAAGATCTAAGGAAATTTCAAGATTTTGGATTTAGTCATTTTCTGGATTCTATAGATGTACACTGAACAATTTGATTACATGATTAACGTGGTTTTTGTTAGAGTTACTTCCATGTTTACAAATTTGCGATCATTTTGTAAATATGTAAGAAATTCAGTTTTTAATACTTTTTTTAGGTTGGTACTACAAATCCACTAGTAAGTACGTATGTGTATGAAATAGCAACGAAAACTACGAGAGAATTCCAACTTCCTCCTACCATCAACAACAAAGAACCTAACAATGATTATATTTTGTACGGATTAACTTGGATATCGAATTCACAAGTAGCCATGGTTTCATCTAATAGAATTCAAAATGAAAGTGTTATAATCAGATGTCTTTTGGATGGCACATGTGTAGAGGTGAGAATCAATTTTCAACAGCTTGTAACTAACTAACTTGTAGCTATAACTTTTTAAGAAGGATACTAAAATATAAATTGAATCTTTGAATTGAGAAATATGTGATTACAACATCAATGCTTTCAAAGCTTTCCTATTAGATATTTCCAAAAAAATTATGAGATATTAATAAGTCAACCAGTGGCTAAAGGAACTTAGAGGAGTATCAAAGAAAGTTATAAAAATAATATCGATAGGTTCGTTCCTACCCATCAAATAACCGACAACGGGGCAATTACCGTTTCACGAACGAATGTTTTGTTTTCCAACCGATTTAAGTATCGTTTGTGAATCGTTTTCGCGACGTTCTTTTTGATGTTAGGTTGAAAACAAGTACTGTTACCAGAACAGTGCAAAGCCGGAGATTTTGCAGAAAATATCGATCCTAATAACCGTTCCAAGAATGGTGCAGATTAGCAGGCTGGAACAAACCTAATAATAAATACTATACCAATATAGAATAAGAAATATCTGAATAACTAGAAAGACTACTATATGGAGGAAGCTTAAATTCGACGTCATTTATCACATACTTGGATTAAATTATCAAGAAGTCAAAAGAAATCGAAAACTACGAATAGGATACATAAACTTGAACAGAGTAGAAATATCTGAAGGAGCAAAAAAAAACAAAGAAAAACAATTGCAGCAAATAGAAATATCGAAGGAACTATTGGAAGAAAACTATGATAATTAATAAGAATAAGATAATAACAGATTTATAGATAACTATGAACATGAAAATAGAAGATAGAGTACGTGTAGACAATTCAATATGCAAAAAGACAAACCAAGAAAAAACCATTTTCTAAACAAACACACTTTGTTTGGAATGCAGTAAAAAATGAGAAAAAAGAGTTTTAGAATAAATCTTGGAATAACGGGTATTTAAAGGATAATTTGATTTTTGTTTATTATGGCTTATGATCAGTACAGTTTGCAAGAATTCTAGCTTGCCGTTTGTTTACTTAGGAAATATTTCATATGAGACTAAAGATAATTTCAGAACAAAAATAAGAAAAATCATTTTTTTTTAATTCATGTTCTCAGTAAGATTTGATATACCAAACAAAGGATTGTAAACTGCGTTCACGAACCATTGAATCGAAGCTATTTTAAGTTGAAAGCCTCATTTGGATGAAGGCCCGTATAAATGATTTATTTTACAGAAAGTTGTGATATAATTTGCAGAATCAAGTCAATTAAATAAAAAATATTAGAGAAAGAGTCCATAGATTGATTAGAAGTTAGTGAAAATTCAATGTTCTAGCGCATTAACTAAAGTAGAATTACCCACAAGACTAGGTTAGTACGTAAGTAAGGGGGATGAATTATTTGAGAAGGATACTACATTATATGGAGTCACAAAGAAAGATAACGTAAGGACGTATATAAAACACAGCCAGTTATAAAGGGAAATGTATCTGTGCGAAACACTAAGCACAAAAAAGGAAAGCAAAAATTGTAAACAAGTAACGTAGCAAAGACCAACACAATCGTGGGACAAGACGAAGAAAGGAAAGAAAATACATCGAAAAATAGAAAGTAGTAGAAAGACCTTATGAGAGAATAGACATTTTAGTATTATTGGGCATTAGTCACATTAAAGGTAATAAATATCTCGAATGGGTTATGAAAAAAAATATATAAAACAGCTAAGGTACATAAATGTGTTGAAATCTAAGTGTCAAATGAATGCATTCGATTTATCAATATGCATATTTCTATTTAAACATATCATGAATATATGCTTACTATTTTGTTTATTTGCTATGTCTAATACATAAAACTAAATTACCCATTCTAGGAGACTTCTCGGAAAGAGTCTCAAGGCTGGATAGTACCAATTCTACCTACATATAATAAAGATGGTACGAAAAGATTGGAAATATTACCACAGCAGGAAGATGATGACCGATTTGACCATTTAGTATTGACTGACGTCCTTAGCAATACGCAAAACAGATTAACATACGGTAAATTTTTTGTTCTTTCGATTGACGGATGGGATGAAGAAAGAGGTATAATGTAAGTTTGGATTATTTCTCTTTTCTATTATACATTTAGACAATTTTTTTCACCAGTCTATTAATATATTCTCATACATTCCTACAAAAAATACATTGAAATTAGTAGATACAATTCCAAAAATATTGATGAATAATAACGGCCAGGGAGGTTCGTTAGTCGTTCAAGGGTATAAATCTGGAATTACTCGTGGTGCACACAAACTTTTATGTCATACCAGTTCGTTTGGGTTTATCATTTTTTTTCTTTTCTATACTATGAAGATAGGATTTTGATGCTCTTTTAAGGGGCGTAAGTGATAAATATCAAAATATATCGATTGCTCCTGACAACCGGTTATAAGTCAACTTGTCACCCTTGTGTTGTAATAATTTATGCCATACAAAACATGTATCTCAATTACTTAAAAAACACTCTTTATTAGGTTAAAATTAGAAGCATGAGGAATACTCTTAATGTTTTATTTTTTACCTTCTAATGGTTTATTCTTCTTTTCAAAAATGCTCGGAGTTTAGGATACTACGAGGGTCACTTTTGTTTCAATATCCGATAGGCTATAAATAAAAGACAAGTTTACAGACCTTGAAACTTCTGGAAATTCCGTAGACAAGGCAGTAATGGCAAATCTGCGGTTTTCTTTAACCATTCTGTCAACTCGTTGAACCAGGTCCTTGAACCCCTTCATCATACACATCATTACGGCCATCTTTAAACTTTCTACACCACCACTCATGAAGTTTTCCCTATACAGACGACCCATTCTCCGATGAATTTCTGCAGCACTATTGCCTTCAGCCCGTAGAAAACGAATCACACTTCGCAATTCACACTTGGCGACAGCATAAATAATGGCGGACATGTTTACGTGACTGTAGCACTTCGCCGACTGTCGCCTGAATGTCAACAATGGCGGAGTGTGTAGTACGAGACCTATCGGAAGTTAAGAAAAATTATTCCTCGTATATAGAAATATCTATATTTTGTGAAATGTCTCTGTAAAAACGGTGGATTCCAGTATGAAATATCAACACCATAAGCTCGAGGGATTATTTTACCTCAAACAACCAGAGTAGATCTGTTGAATAATCTACCTAAGAAAGTTTTACGAATTCTTACAGAAGTTCTATCGGGCCACTGTCGCCTCAACAAACACCTGAAGACGCTCGACCTAGCAAATAATGTGGCGTGCAGATTTTGTTGCACAGAGGACGAAACCTCTATCCACATTCTCTCGAATTGTAAAACACTAAGTAACTCCAGAGCACTACACCTGGAAGCGCTTGGAATAGAAGAATAAAAATTTGGTTCGCAGTGTATACGAGACCCCAAATCTATATATACATACATATAAACCTCAAAAAATATGCTGGCTATTGTTTACGTGTGAAACTCTTTCTGTCACGTTTCTACATTACGAAAGTTTCGGGCACTTATGTTTCATTTCAGGATCATTCAGCACTAAAACATCACAAAAACTAGGGGGAAATATCTGGGTTCAGGGTGATGAAAAATGCTGACCACTATGGCTTTTCTTACAAATAAAACTATAAAGATTATCGTTTGTCGCTAGATGGCGGGGCATATTCCATTATAAAAAATATCAGAAATAGGTGATTAGTGATGATAACCATCAAAACTGAAAGAATTAATTGATCACCTCAAATCTCACATTCACCGTCAAATTGTACCAATAGCAGGCCATATCGACGATGTTAGTATGCTTAATGATTAGAATAAAGCATCCAAAAACGTTTTTACATAAATTAATCAAAAATAGAATATATGACAAACCTTGTGCCAAGTGGAATTCTATGTATAGTAAGTGATAGTATTGACTAAGTAAGCTCCTACTTATACTTGGGACATGAAATCATAATTAGCAGAGATAACCCGACCCGTGAAATAAGCGCAAGGATAGGTTCAGCACAGACCGCCTTTGGTAAGCTCAATCATGTCTTCAGATTCAAAATACCTGTTTTTTTGAAGAGAAAGGTGTCTGAACAATACTATATACCTTCGCTGAAACTCTAGCCATAATAAAAACTACCATCAACAAAATGCAGCGATGATTGGAACAAAGTTTAGGTTAAATTAGGGTTAGGAGCAAAGTTTATCTTTGGGGGATAGAGTGTCAATTTGCCATTACACAGGAAGATAAGTTTAACGGATATGGTAGTAAAAATAACTGGTTTGAATAGAATAGAACTGGGCAGAATAGGATGATAGACGATTGGTAGACCAACAGGTTTTTGAGTGGAGACACAGAGAAATAGAGGACGCATTTCACACTTCACACACACTTTCACAGAAGCTATAGATGCAGATAATGAATTATTAGTCAACCTTTGCTGGAAGAAGTTTAGCTATAGGCGAAGCCTTCCAGGATTGCCAAATTATTTTGTCAATCAAATAATTTTGTTAATTGAGAATAAGAATCTGTTTTTTCCATTCATGGGGGCCATAATGTGTGTTTTATCGCCAGACAGACATAAAGTAATCCATTATATAGATAGTATCTGGGGTATAAAGACGCAGTAGTGTATTGACATAAAATAAATTATATAAGGTGTATCTTATGTTTGTTAGAAAACAATAGAGATAACTTAATTCCTTTTCTTTTGACGTTCCAAATATCAAAGCAGAGAAAGCTCCTACACGTGAAATAAAATGATCCAGACAGATAACTCATTCAGTTAAGAAATTTCATTTATAGTGATTCGTTTATTGCCGAATAAAGTTTCAATGGATCTCGAATCTGAAGCATTCTATTTCATTCGTTCGCTCCATTCGTATTTTAATTTCAGTTTTACTATTTCCTTTATTTAAGTTTGGCTCATTTCTATTCCGTATCATTCCATATCCTGCATAAGTTCATTTTAATTCACAAAATAAATATATTATAAGTAAAAAAATCTGTCCCTTTCTTTCCTTTTAATCAATGAACTCGAAATATGATTTGAATATAAACGTTTCAAATATATTCAACGAAATTTGAGTCTGCTTGAGTTTAATTTGGTCACTAACAATTTTATATTTTAGTTATTATACTGCTAGTGGTGATGACAGTCCTTCCAGTCAGAATACTTACGCCATTGACGAATTAGGAAACTCAAAATGTTTAACATGTTCAATAACAATAGATGGTGTTCCTTGTGGATATGGTACAGCCTACTTCAGTAAATCGTATTCATATTATACCAACCAATGTATGGGGCCAAAAATACCACTAACACGTATCCATAATATTGATGTTGTAAGTTTAATATGAAAGGGAATAGCTTTATACATCAAAAAAACCCTGAAAAAGCTGCTCTAAAAAAGTAAGGGGAGTTTACGAATATAACCTTCTTCCAAGGTATTAATTGAAAACGTAAAAGAAATACTTATCCTGCATAAGATTCGAAATACTCCTGCTGTTTCGGTTTGACTTGAAAAAGTACGTTGAAATTTACATGTAATTCAAGATGACCTTTGAAAATAGTTTCAGCCACACATATTCATATGCGCCATCTATTGAAATGTGAATCGACATGTTGAATGAAGGGCAATATTCAGTGATTTATTTGTGATATTGTTTAACTGCAAAAGTTTTTGAAGATGTTTTGTCTGCCCATGGTATTTCGTCCCAACTATCACCCGATCTAAATCCTATCGCACCGATCTACTAAGAATTCTCACATATTCTTCCTAGACAAAATCACTGTGAGCTATTTCGATGATCTAATTGAATCTATGCAGGCGAGATGCTTGGCTGAATATACTTCAATTTTTTTAATAAATACAATAATGTTGAAAGGTATAGAAACTCACATTATTGTTTCAAACTTTCAAACATTTAGTACGTAATATAAGCACTTGGTTACCAAAAAATGGAATCCGTTAAAACACATGCTAAAATTTCATGAACTTACTCAATCATTGTGGAGCAGTTTTTTCATTATTGTTAAAACATACATATCAACTGCTGTTGAAGAGATTTTTTCATATTTTCATTCATTGACGATTGAGAATGTAAAAGGGAAGTGGATTTTAAATGTTCACCTAAGATTGTTCCAAATACAGGATAATTACTGATATACTTTTTAGCCAGATGATATTTTGTTGTGGGAAGACAATCCAGAACTTAAGGCAATTCTTAACCTCAAATTACAGCCTGTTATCAAGGACTTAGTGGTTCCCATTAACGATCAGTTTTCAGCAAGAGTAAGGATGTTCCTACCTCCAAATTTAAACGAACAAGACTCTAAAAAATATCCCACAATTGTGGACACGTAAGTATAACTCACTCATATTGAAATTAGTTTAGTCAATTTCGAATGCGTCCAAAAGTATATATCTACAAATATTTTAGCTCTATCGATTTGATAAAACCTTTATTTATTGATGTTTAATATCAGCTAATATGGCGAATGCTTGATTTTTGTCAACACATTTTCAAATAATAACAAGTTGAGTAAAAGTGAAATAATTAATTTTTAGGTATGGTGGTCCAGGTCTAAATGTTATAAACGACGCCCATCAAACAGGTTTTCACAGTTATCTAGTTACCAATAGAGAATACATTTACGTATATATAGATGGAAGAGGAATAAGTAATGACGGATATAATAAATTATACCAAATGTATAGGCAATTTGGTACTGTCGAAGTTGAAGATCAGATTCACGTTACAAAGTAAATAAGTTGATTTCGTTTATTTAATAAATTGTTAAACAATATTTATTCAGATACTTGCAAGACCATTTACCATATATCGATGAAAGAAGGACAGGAATATGGGGGTGGAGTTACGGTGGCTTTTGTTCTAGTTGGGCTTTGGCAAAAGACATTGATCACGTTTTTCTTGGTGCCTTATCAGTAGCCCCTGTTACCAATTTCATTTATTATGGTGAGTATGAAAATAATTTACATTTAAAAGCAGTACACTCAGATAGGACAACAAAATAGGTTAGTTAACATTAGTTTTTTCGACAACATAAAAACCTATTCACATTTTGATGAGTGCGAGTCCAAGTGCTGTAATTGGTTGTTGAACAACAAGTATGGGTGGAAAACCTCAAATAAGTGGAAAAATATTTAAGGCAGTGATATTTGAAAGCTAAAAACTCTTCGCAATGGAACTTTCAAGACAGAATAGTTTCAGGGGACAGAATTGAGAAACAATAAATATGGCAAACAAGCAAATACTTGTCTTCTGAAGATGCCATGGTATACTAGTCGATTAATATGATGACTGAAGAGTCATTTTATATATTAGTGAACTTAGCACTTGTAATACAGAAATCAGATTTTGAATGCTAAAATTAACAGTTCCGAGTCTGCGCTAAACACTAACAATGAAACTAGACAAGTATATAAGGATGTTATAAGGTCGTTATTAGGAGAAGAGCACACAAAAATATGAAACACAACAGTGGTTGTGTTCAACTTTTAGTCCCCTATCTTAGAAGACCAAATCAAAAAAAGATCACAGATTTATTAGCCTTACGAATCATGCTTTAAAAAAATTCCTAAAAATTATACACCGAACAATTTACTAAAAATGCGATTCACAATTTGGGTTTAGACAAAGATTATCTACACCAGAAACAATAGTCGCCACCCAGAGTTGTCATGACAAAGAAAACATTCCTGACTCTACGTCATTGACTACGAGAAGACATTCGATAGAGTGCGACACCACAAACTAATGCAATCCCACCAAAGACATTCCATGCATTATGAACTTATAGAAATAGATAATAATTTGTCCAATACCATGAAAAATGAAAGGGGATTAAGATAAGGATATGTGCTATATCTATCTATCAGATTTGCTGATGACACAGTCTTCTCTTAAACGAAGATAACTTGTCGGACCTACAGTAATTGATCAATAAAGTAGCTGAACGAACCAAAACACTGGGTTTAAATATAAACACAGAAAAAATAAACTTTATGATCATATCTAGAAAACACAATAAGTATTTCTGAGACTTCCAGAAGTGTTTACCTCAACTTACGATTAAGATTCAACAAATGCTACCCGTGGTTGGTGCTTCTCTACCGTATGGAAGGTTGGCCCTTGAAGAAGGATGGACTGAATAAAATAGAGGCTTTCGAAATGTAGATATATCGCAGAATCCTGGACAGCTAAAATAACAAATAAAGAGATACTAAGACGTGTTAACAAACAATCAGAAGTGTTTGTAATTATTAAGAAGAGGAAAACAGCATACTCAGAGCATATGATTTGAAATATACGAAATATTAATTCCTGCAACATTAAACTGAAGGCAAGATCGATGGCCGAAGAGGGGGTGAAGGAAAATCTCTTAGCGGCTGCGAAATATCAGACATTGTACAGGCCTTCACGATATACAGTCGTTAATGTACGGAAATGGGAAATCTTACCACAAACATCAATTGTTGGACAGCTTTGGAAGACGAAGATTTGATAATTTGCACTTGACTACCAATCATACAATCACATCATGCTCGTATCTGCTGAGTATCTGCACTAATCACTTACACTTCCACTAACCACATAATTCAATGGTAACAATAGATGTTCCAGTATTAGCTAATAAGCTGGAAGGTGTATTTTGTTTACGTTGTTCAACTTGCCGTAATTGCAGTTTAAACAAAAAAAGGTACTTCGAAATAATTATGAATATGCAATGTATTTAAATGAACTAGGCACTAAGTTTAACCCAAAGAGATAAATACCTTTTGCTTAAAAGCAAAGTACCATCAACATCAATGATCTGCCAAGAATAAAAACAAGTTTAGCTGCTTCATCCACCGAATTTTAAAAAAATGATTCAAGGCGTTAAAATAGAAAAATTAAATAAGAAAACTTACATAGTTTTGTTATTAATTAAAAAAATATCCACTGTTCTTACCATGGAAAAAATTGCGATGAAATACTTAGCAAATTGTCAAAATCATTCAAAATGGTTAATTATACCTTGTGAGAATGAGTTTTACAAACAATTCTTTCTATAATTCAGTTAAATAAATCCAATCGCTTTTTATATTCTTCGAAAATTTATTGATGCTGTCTTATCAATCAGAATAATTCTGGTTATAGCCCAAAACGAACTACTGTTCAAGGAATTCTTTTCCTATTCAAATTTAAATGACAGGTAATAATCGTGCAATTTTATACAGCTTAATTTTGAATTCTATGAATAATTATCAATCTGCTATGTTATTAACGCCTTCCGAAGCATCTAGCCAAAGTTAGTTATGTAAGTGCTCCGAATTTAATAAAGATATGACGATATTTAAATTTTTGATAGTCGAACACAGAACTCCATTCTAAAATATTTTTCCAGGACCATAAAAAATTGAACAAACTTGAAAAATAATAAAGAAAAAAAAATGGTATGGTTTGCGACTTAAGCCGGCAAAATGTAAGACCGAATCGGCATGTGGGTGAATTTTTCGCAAAAATAATTATAATTTTTTAAAAACACATTAAAAGTTAAAACTAGTTATTTTACTGACAGAACTAATTCAAAGTTGATAAAAATTGGAAGAAGTATAATTATTGTTGTAGACATAATAGTTAACGAACGAGAGCTTATTTGGAATTTTCTTAAACTTGCCGATTGCTTATTGTTTCGGTATTATTAATTTTTCATTTCAATAGTGCAATTATTGCCGTAGTTTTACAAAATAACATTCATCTTGTGGAAACTTAAACATATAGGCAAATTTTCATACATTCTATCAATTACAGATACACATAGAACTTCAACAATAATAAGTCTTTAGCTTTGATTTAGAATAGTATTTTTTTCTTCTCATATAAATTTCAGATTCCATCTACACCGAACGGTATATGGGTCTGAATACGCCAGAAGATAATGAAGTAGGATATAACAATACTAATTTGGCCAATGTAGTTGAAGCATTCAGAGGAAGAAATTACTTTATAATCCACGGTACAGGGGATGATAATGTTCATTATCAAAATTCGATGTTATTCATCAAAGCATTGGAACTGGCTGATATAGAATTCAGACAGCACGTAAGATCCTTTTTCTCTTTATTTGGAAATAGTGCTTTTGATAACAAATACGTTCGCCAAAATTCAAAGAATTCAACCTCTAATTTCAGAGATATTTATTGAGATTTATACTCCTATATATATGAAGATACGTGAAAATGCAAATTTAGATTGGAAACACATTTTAATTATGTAATTTAATTATTTCTAATAATTTTGCGACGATTTCACTTTATTTTAGTGAGCTTGGCTTTGTCTCATAAATATCGAATCCATTAACTAAAATAGTCACAGATTATCTTCGGAACAGTGGTCGGTATATAATTTCGACTTAGGAAATTACAAATACTTAGCTCTATCTTTACTCATGATGCCAAATTTATTTTTTCCGAAGGACTACTATGAATATTTTTTCTTTAAAATTCGGTAGAATTTACCTCTGAATGTGAAATTCCTAGAAACTTTGGTTGTGGTAACTGATCGTTTTATGAAAATGGCTTAATTAAAATAATCCGTATCATCAATTTTAAATTTTCGAAGTTCAGTAACACATCAATAACACATTCCCTGCCAATAGATGAAGCAGTTTGAAATTAATTACAAAAATATAATCTTCAATAAGATTTTCTTAAACATACGTTACCATATATTGAATAACTTCATCAGATTTATCTTATAGAACTTGCTAAATACTTTTGGGAGTTTTTGTCTATTTTAAGCAATATTTTCCCGAGATTTTCGTTTAAAACTTGTTCAATACAGTTTTTGATAATTATGGCATTCCTCAGCATCGACTTGGACCAAAGTGTTGAAGATTTCAATGTTTGTGATAACTCTCCTTAAGTAGCATTACTTAGTCCATGAAGTGACTGTAATCTATTTCATATTTTTGTCTTGATGTGTTTGATATTAAAAATTATTACAAACAATATCTGGAGATATATTTTCAAACTATGAATCTCCGTATTCCCTCATAACAATATAATAAATCTGAACTGTTTGGAAAGTTGGTTGAAGTAATAATTGTGCAGTGTTTTGGTAGTGTTGTAATGTTGAGTAGAAATTGCGCGATTATCGTTAACATAGAAAATATGCCTCATAAATTTGACATATAACAATAACATGGGTTATTCTAATAAGAGTTATAAATTATTTCTCATTATAATGGAAGCGATTAGAATATTTGGAACATTTCAGAGCAACGTATTTGCAAGATCGCTTAATGCTGATCAAGAGCTCGGCGGAATTAAAAATTCAAACGAATGCTGGGATATCTTAGAACGTATGCAAATGATACGGTAGATGACTTGGGTTATACTTCAGAAAGAAATAACCAGTCGAAGCAATGAACTTCATCCAAGAAACGTGCTAACCAAAAAACAATTTAATCTTTACCGAGGGAAAACTAAGGCGGGCCATTATTGTGCTGATTTGAAAATTGAAAAATTAGCCAGACTGCGTTATGATTTATTGTCTCGTCATATTCACCCTCTATCTACTTTCTATTCCCAAACTTTTTGGTGGAAATCGATTTCGGTCAAATTGAGTCTCCAGATTAAGTATGTAGAGTCGATAGGAGATTATATTGAAAAATGAAAGTAACTTTTTAATTGAGAAGAGAACCTTGCGTCAAACCGCTCTTGTAAATAATAGTAATGAAAATGCTTCTCTTCTGAAGATCAATAATTTTACAAAGTTGAATTTTATATCTCAAGCGATTTCAATTTTTAAAATAGTTTACTATACCTAAATGAGAATTGAATATTGATCAGTTGGTCTCAGTTTCTTTTTAATAATTTTCATAGGAGCGTATTAAAATATTAAGGCTAGAAACATTCCTAAGGTATGAAGGTAGTGCAGGAAATAACAATGTATTATGTCCAATTTTCATCGTTGAATTATATCTTTTATTCTAAAAATGCTAATTGTTGGGGATAATATTGAATTTATAAGACAAAGAAGCGTATGATTATTACCAGAGTGCATAGGATATTTACGAAAATTTCACATACTTCTTAACACGATTATATTAGCTTCATCTGTATGTGGGTTTGATTGTTTGTAAATCTCCTTAGGACTAAGAGCAGTGACTTATTACTGTTAGTATATTCGCTGGTCGTGAGCTCAAATACCGTTCACGCTTTTCACAAATTTTCACTACAAATTTTGTGTATTTATTGCGTTGATACCAGTAGTGGTCAAGAAATTACTTGAAATTTCTTTCGCTTTAGAATCTTAGCTAGTTGAGAGTTGCTACTTAAGTTTTGAGATAGACAAAAAAAAACAAATATTTTTTATAGTTGGATATGGCATTATTGTTTTTCAAAATATTCTCCATTGAGATCAATACACTCAGAAACCTCCAAAGCTTGTGATTTGAACACATTAACCGCTTCTTCAGGTGTAGAAAAATGGTAAACTCGCAATTTATTTTTGATTTGTGGGAATAAGAAATCATTGAATGCCAAACAAGAATTGTACGGCGGATGACCCATCAATTCGATGAATTCCCTGATTTTTTCTTCGAAGTACTTCGTGAGTGAGAAGCACTGCTATTGATTTTTTTCAGCATTTATAAGCACCAATCACACACGCCTTTTTTGAGCTGTCAAAAAACAAATCTTTTTGACAGTCAAATGTTCATACAATATTGAATGTGAGTTAAACTAATGCTCAAGTATGCCTCAATCTCACGTATATCACATGACTTGCAATATCAGTTTATGGACATGTTTTCTGACACAACATTTTAGATGACTTTCACGAAATTCATTTTGAAAATTGAATTCGGGGAACCAGCGAAATACGGTGACTCGACGTGGTGCTTCATCACCAAAAGTCGAAGCGAATTTATCAGAATACTGTTTGTTTAATCCTCTTCGGAAGTAATTGAAAATGATCGCACGAACATATTCGCGATTTAATTCCATTTTTTGACCAAGATGAATGTTTCAAGTATCAGTAAAAAACTCAAATAATTTTATCCTTATCTGTCCTGTACAATTATTTCATTCAGGTTAACTTATTCGAAAATTTTTATTTCCGAAAAATTGAGATCTAAGTGTAACTTTGTTTTAATGTTCTTTATTCAAGATAAACTCTTTGTTGTCAACAGGTTTTTTATGATCGTCAAAATTGTAACAAATCATGCATATGGTAATTATTTGGCATCTAAACTATCTCATTTGGATGAGCCAGATTAACTTGGTATAAAAATTGCCAATATTCTTTTCCCAGAAAAAGTATAGTGGAAAAAATCAAATTAGAGTAGATTCCAAGTAGTTCTTAAGATGTTAAAATCCAACTATATTAATGTAACTTTGAACATTGTTGAGCGATTTCAATTAGTCTTTTAATGGTAGAAAACGATCAGGACCTTTTTTGATATCAATAATATATAAATTTGTGGTAAAAATGGACAAATTAGTTCGTTAGAATATGCTATGGTTTACGTACGGGTCAGTGCAAAGCATTTTGTCAGATGATATGAAAATGAGTACAAAATTTGTTTGGAATCTCTTATGAGTGATAAACAAAAATAAAATCTTCTATAATTTCAATTGCGGAATCGGATGTCGTTGTTTCTGGAGTTGAATCTTTGCTTTCGACTTTGAGATGGATATTCAAAGTTGTCAATGTAAAATCAGTTACTCAACTCGCTCGGAAAAAGTTTTTCAAGGATTTTCAAGGAAGTAGGGGAGCATTTATAAGATGATGGACGAAATATGGAGATTAACGGTTTTTTTCTTATAAAATTCAGTCTTCAAATATATTCCCGCTTGTTCAGAACTGTCCCACTTTTCAAATTTAGCATCATGCCTCCTATTTCCCAAAAATGAAAAATGCGGTGAAGGGAAACATTGGTAGGGACTAATAGTTTACGACAGAGCTATTGCAAAATATGTTTTCCGGAAATATATTCAGTCCATAGATCTACCATAAGTTAAAGTTTACGTAGGAAGGTAGGAAAAAACACAAAACAAGCATTGTGAACTTGGGGATATAATGAAGGACACTAATTTTTCACTGAAATTATTAGAAACAAGTTTATAAATATAATGCCAATACTCATGCATACATGCAAATGATAAAAAGTAAGTTGTAAGCTGAAAGAGAAAATGATGCCTTCTGATAGATTTATCGTAGCCCATTTAGAGGGAAAACTGAAGGAAGGAAGTTAATTGGCCGTTTTTACTCCAATTTTTTGACACTAAGAAAACTTTAAGTGTTTGAGCCTCGAACGTGTGAGTGCTGGGTACTCATCAATAAAGTGGTGTGCCGTTTTTTCTTCCTCCGTGCATCAGCGGCATTGTGGATTGTCTGTAATGCATACAGCATGAAGACGGTATCTTAGAAGAACGTGTTCGGTTAAAAAACCAGTCACCCGTCGAATTTCACTCCTGTTTAATGGAGCAGTTGTTTGAAATGATAGACAGAAGGCCTATTTCATGCCAGTTGTTTGTGCTGCAAGCAGACTATTAATGAATGTAATAGCTACACCTTTGACTGCACCAAGAATGAGTTCTTGACTCATTAATGGTTTGATCTTATAATATCAACAATTGATCTCTGTCAATTGTTGATATTATATAGATTCCACAATACAAACTAATTCCTTAATGAAAGGTAAAAAAAATATTGCCGTAACAATAGTTCGAATGGAAAAGAATACAACTATAATATTTGTAGACGACATAGTGTATTATCTCGGAATCTATATCTACGAACATAGATCACAATGTAATTAAAAAATTTAAACTCCCATTTTCCTAGTAGTACCTTTATTTAAATTTGAAGTTTGAATAAATAATGGATATTATTTGTTATTTCAGAGTTATCCTGACGAAAACCATTCCTTAGAACATGTATCGAAACATTTGTACCATATGATGGATAAACATTGGGCAGTTTTATTCGGAATAGAATCTTCTGTTCACGATAGCTGGACAGAAAAAGAAAGGAAAAGAAACTGAATAAAATGATTATTTAAATGTATTTGTTGTTTTATTTCACGTCATATCACTAATAAATCAATCATTTCATTGTTTGAATTAGATGATTATCTCAAGTAACTCTAGTTTTACAAATATAACAAGAAACCTTGCAATGAAAAAGTCAATTCGTACTCAACTTTAATCTTCTAATTGCAGTAATCTTTATGGATTGTTGTTCGTTAATATAACACATTAATCATAGATAGAAGGTTGGTCGGTAATCTAGAATACGCGGTTTACTTTTTCTGTTAGTGTATCTCGTTTGTAGCCAAATATTTCAAAGCTTGTCAAAAATAACAAATGATTGGAAGAGCTAAGGAAGATTTTTGATAAATTGTTTTACCTCATCTCATCAGTCAACTCATCTGGTATGTCGTCATAATAAAAACGACTGAATATTTATGAATTATAAAACAAACAAACAAACATAGCAGTAGGTAAATTGGAACATTTGATGTTTTTTATGATACAGTTACAAGATTAACTTTCATAGAGGGCGCTTGTTGTACGGTTCGTTCGATACATCCAACAATGAATTTGTCTTCATTGAATGTATCAGTTTCCAAAATATATTCGTAAAAAATTTCAATACAATGTTGCCAGTAGTTGTGGCAAAATTATAGAAAATATGTATTTTTAACGTTTTTTTGAAACACCCTGCATTAATGATATTAATACAATTTATAAGTTGACATTGACATACATTTTTTCACTAGTTTGTTTGAAAAGTGCCTTTCAAAAAATAGTTTACGGCTCTTGTAAGTGTTTATAGTTGCGCAGAGGTAGAGGCATTTAGAGTGTTGGGATATGAATGGGAACTGTCTACTGCAAAGTTATATGGATTTTTTACAATTCTATATGCACGCGGCGCATATGAGACTAAGATATAGCACTTCTATGGAATAAAAAGTAGGGCGCGCCTTTTTTTTTCAAATACCATCAGTAGACATGACTTTACGGGGATTATAAGATTTATTCGATTTGACGACAGAAATCAACGAAACCAACGGTTACAAACCGATAAATTCGCTGTGATTTCCGAAGTGTGGTACAAGTTTATTGATAACAGTTAAATTGTTATAAACCAGGACCATATATTACTATTGACGAACAATTGTTTCCAACGAAAGCAAGGTGTAGATTCACTCAATACATGCCCTATAAATTGGACAAATTTGGTATAAAATTTTGGTTAGCATCTGATGTTCGGCTTTCCATATTTGGAAAAAGATGAAAGTATAGAACCCTCAGTTCCTCTTGGGGAGTTTGTCACTATGAAATTAGTAGAACCGTATGTAGGATGTGGAACAAATATAATCACGGAAAACTTTTTTACAAGCTTACCTTTAGCAACAAAACGTTTAACAAAAAAATACGATTGGGGTAAATAGAAAAGAGCTATCAAAACTGGCAAAACTGAAAAATGACGACATGGCACTTCTTTCAACCAAACTTTATCCCTCAAATAATTGTGTGTTGAAAGTTATATGAAGAAAGAAATTAAAAGACAGGAACTTCTATTCCAATTGGCAGAAGAAGTTTCTATCGAATACTACCAAAAGCTCTGCAAAGAAAATCAACCAATACCCATTACAAGTACAAGTAGAGGTTCTCGTGAATGGAAAACATGTGATATAAGGTATTGTAAGAATAATAAGACGAACAAAATCTGTCTAAAATGTGAAAAGTACGTATGCAAAAAATGTTTGTAAAACGACAAAGAATGAATTTTGATGACTGATGAATGACAAATAGAATTTTTATACTGGTAAGTTGGCTATTGGTTTGCATTCAATTATGAAAACTATACATTTTGAAAGACCGGTAATTTGACTGACGGCGGTAGGAATAGGTATACGTGAAGTGTCGGTAGAAATAGTGTTAATAGAGAATATTTTAAACAATAATATAGCTATCTCCAATTATGAATATTTATTTGTCTATCTCAAAACTTAATTAGCAGCCCTCGCTTAAAAAAAATAATTCGCGTCACAGACTTGTATAAACTGAAAATTTTGTTTTGAAATAAGGGATTAATCAAGAAGAATCTCTTCTATTGACGAAATATCTTCTATTATTTCTAAAGTATGAAAAATTGTGACTATTACAGAAGCGGTAAATTACAAGATTAATGTTCGTTGTCGTACTTGACCCTGTGTGTAGAGAGGAACTTCAAAGTAAAAAAAAAATAGAAACAATTAATCCTCATCCTCCGACAACACACCACTATGAGAAAAAAAGGATAAGAAACATTCGAAAATTCCGCACGGGGGCGCTGGAGCGGCGTCCCGGCGAACTCTGCTGCAGTATTCGGCCGCTTGTCGAACGCGATGCCTGGCGTCCCGACGCTACAGGCGCTATTCCAAAACTCTTAGTGCAAGTGTATCTTCATCTCAACTGTTATGCTTAGTGTTAGTTAGAGAAACTTTATGAAAAACGGTTATTAAGTATTTTTTGTCTATAGATGTTCCGTTTGTGACTGTCAGTCAGTATTTTGGACTTTATCGCTTTGGAAAAACCCTACTTGAATCTAATTAGAAAAGGTGAGATTTTTCTATGAAAATCAATCAGATTTTTGATTTTTGTAATTAATTTATATTCATCTAGGTACTAGTTAAAATAATAGCTGGTTTTCTGATTTATTATGAGATAGTTTCATTCAAAACTGTCAAAATTTGTGATTCTTCATATTCTTATAGAAGCACATTTTGGATGATATTGTGTGATATATAAAATCGAAATTTTTTGGGGTACTTTGAAGTAATTCATGTTACATGAGCTAAGTATGAGAAAATGATCAAATTTATATAAATTATAATATTAAAAATTAATATTAAAATATATAACTTCCACATGTATCCTTAATAATATGATGATCTACTGGGTATTTTTTAATAGATCATTTGTTAGAAGTGGGGAGTAACGAATTGTCGTCGCAGTTATAGTGTGCTGTCAGTTAAGTTCTACCTGGAAAAAAGATATATACGAGCCGTATTAAGAAGAAACTCAATTGGACCAAAATATTTTTTGAAAAATTTTAAAATCGTATTCAATTCCTTCTTGTACCTAAACAAAAATAAATTAAATAATTGAATCTATTTGAAAATTTAATATAGCTTCAAATTTGAATGACATAATTGTTTGCGAAATTCTACTTCGTTGATCCAGAACTGATTTTTGAAATAAACAGTCGAGGTCACCAAAGTATTTAGTGTACAAGTGTAGAAATGTTTCTACAAATGTCAAATTGTGTTGGAAATATGCCTAAACCAAAGATTATGAAATTCTTTCCTACACATTATTTTCGGAAAACTTTAACTAAATTACATGTTAATGCAAGTGCGATATATGTGATTTGAAGATTATAATAATAAAAAAATTTCAGGATAATGATAACGATAGTTTCTAGAGCAAATAAACATCTATTTTCTAAAAAGACTATTTCTAAAGACGATTTATTTTTGAAAAAAACTGTGTCTAAAGACAATTGACAATTTATTTTTGAGAAAGATAGTTTCTAGAGAAAATAAATATCTATTTTCTAAAAAAATTATTTCCAAAGAAAATTTATTTTTGAGAAAGACTGTCTAGAGAAAATTGACAATTTGTTTTTGAAAGATAGTTTTTAGAGCAAATCTAAGTTTATTTTTCAGAAAGACTATTTCGAAAGACAACGGACAATTTATTTTGTATTTATTTTCTAAAAAGATTATTTCTAAAGACAATTTATTTTTGAAAAAGACTGTGTCTAAGGAAAATTTGTTTTAGAGAAAGATAGCTTTTAGAGCAAATCTAATTTTATTTTCTGAAAAGACTATTTCTAAACACAATTGACAATTTACTTTTGAGAAAGATAGTTTCTAGAACAAATCTATCATCTAAAAAGATTATTTTTAAAGATATTTATTTTTGAGAAAGACTGTGTCTAAAGACAATTTATTTTTGAGAAAGATAGTTTTTAGAGCAAATCAAAGTTTATTTTTAAAAAGACTATTCCTAAAGACAATTTATTTTTGGATAAGACTGTGTCCAAAGACAATTGACAATTTATTTTTAAGATAGATACTTTCTAGAGCAGATCAAAATTTATTTTTTAAAAAGACTATTTATAGACTATTTCTGGAGACAAATGACATTCTACTGTATTATTAAAATGATGTAATCATCATTTCCAAGTTCTTAATTCTGTTGATAGGTCTGTACTGCAGCGCTTATGTGCCTCTGAGGACTACGAAAGCGATGTAGAATTTTTGAAGCAACTTGAGTGTACGATCCCTAACAAGCTCTATTATGCACGTTTTTAAAGAAATGTTTTGCTCTCCAGTAACATAAATAGATAAATATAAAAATAATAAGCTTGATAGTTTGTTTTATCCACTCTCTATTTTAGAATGAGAGCTAAGAGAATTAACTGTGGATTAAACGGATTACAACAAAAATGTATGCTTATTCTAGATGTTGCTTTAGAGGTTTACATGTTGGATTATATATGCGAGATTAACCACAATCTACATTTTAGTATCAGATATAGTCGGTTTGTTCTTAATTGTACTAAATAAGAGTGACGGAGGAAATTTGTGGTGCATCGTGTACGTATAGCGATTTGATTACAAATATGATAAAAATAATTTTCTAATTTTTTTTTGGCAAATAATATAACACACATTATGCGTTGGCTCTTTAGACTTCTTAGCTTACTCTCATTATTTGGACAGATATTTTAATTTTTTAATAAATCATACAGGTCACTTTAAAAATCGTATAAGTTCTAATGTATGTTTATGGAATTTATTATTCCTGGTACTTTAGCAATCATACATATTTCGATCCCTAAAAATATATGTAGAGAGAGTTTGAAGTATTGAGACTTGTTACTCGTTTGTTGCCGTATAGGCTTAACGCCTTCCAAAGGACAGAGTGAGTAAAAATCGTACGGTAAACGTTTGTATTGTTGAATAATGTTAAATTTCGTATTCCCAGATAACACAGAATATGGCATGTTTATATAGTTATAACATTTCCAATGTGCAGTCTAACGTAAGTATAGAATATACTTAACTTTTTGATGCATCTACGTTTATCTATAATATATCCATAGAGGTATACAGAATAAATGTTGCTCTAAGTATTTACTTGTTGTAATAACTCACTTATTTATCTTGAAACATAATAACTTGTTAAACATAAGATGGTTTTTAATTGTATACAAATATACATGATGTATATTTCTACAATATATACATTATTTTATGTTTATATATCTAAAAAAAAAATTAAGTTTTATAAATACACATTAAATGAAAATGTCAAATCTGATATTCTCATAACAAAGTTTAACATTTCTAATGGTGAACGTACTGAGAACATTCATCTTGGTCAAAAAATGGAATTAAATCATGAACATTTTTGTGTGATGATTTTCTGTGACTTTCGACATGGATTAAACCAACAACAATATGCCGATCAACTCCCTTCGACTTTTGGTGATGAAACACCTTCTCGAGCTACGGTGTTTTGCTGGTCATATGATATATCGTGAGATTGAGGCATAATTGGGCATAAGTTCCACTCGTATACATTCAATATAGCATGAATTTGGCTTTCAAAAATAATTGTTCGCTTTGTATAATTTAACAATCGCTCAAAAAACAGCTCGTTTCGAATGTGCAAATAAATATCGAAAAAGTTTAATAGCAGTGCTTCAAAACACGTCTATAAGGTCGTGATAGGCAACGAATCACGGATCTATGAATATAAACTCAAAACTAAACAACAATCGATTGTATAAGTCTTTAAAGACGAGCCAAATTTAATAAGTTGTTTGCGCACGAAGTACTTCGAAGCAAATGGTCACCATTTCTTGCCAGAAGTGTTAAAAAAAATCAGGAAATCCAATATCAGAAGACGAATCATCCTCCAACACGATAATGCAAGTTGTCACACTTAATTTCAAACAAAAACGTTTTTAAGCAGTCAAAATATGGAATTGGTGGATCATCCACCATAAAGTTCTTACTTGGCACCCAATAATTTCTTCTTATTCTCGCAGATCTAAAATAAGTTTTTATACATCTGAAGGAGCAGTTGACGCGTAAAAATCACATGTTTTAAAGGTACCTCAATCGAAATGGAAGAATGCTTCGACATTTGGTTCAAACGTGTGCAAAAGTTTAATGATTATACATTACACATACGAGGTGAATATATTTGGTACAAAAATATTAGGTACACTCAATAAGTCGTGTGACTGACACACAGATAGCGTTGCCATGATCAAATCCATATGACGTTCATGAAGTACCAACTTTCCGATTAGTCAGAAAAAAGTGGCAGCCATGGAAGTGAAGCTAATTTTGTTATTTTAAAAACAATGGATCCAAAACAATTTCGTGTGTTGATTTATCACTGTTTCATGATGAAAGAAATACCATAGAAGCTCAGCGATGGCTTCAACAGTGTTATCCGGACTCTGTTCCATTGAAAAGAACCATTTGTTATTGGTGTGCTGAACTTAAACGTGGTCGTACAAACAACGATGATGGTGAACGTTCTGGTCGACCAATTGAGGTGGTTACTCCAGAAAATACCAAAAAAGTGCAAAAATTGGTTATATTGAATCGTAAATTTGATTTACCCGAAATACGTGAGGCTGCAAAGATATCAACTTTTTTCAAAGTGGGTGCTGCCTTTACTCACAGTCGATCAAAAACAACAACTAGTTGATGATTCAGAGCAGTGTTTGGCCATGTTTATACGTAATAAATCAAATTTTTTGCGTCGATATGTGACAATGGAAGAAACATGGATCCAGCACTTCCCCCCGGAATAAAAACTGAGTGGACCGCAGCTGGTGAACCAGGTCCAAAGCATCCAAAGGTGCAACAGTCAGCTGAAAAACTTATGTCCTCAGTATTTTGGGATGCGCATGGAATATTTTTCATCGACTATCTCTAAAAGGGAGAGACAACGAATAGCGTATACTAAATAGAGTTGTTGGATCATTTGAAAGCAAAAATCACGGAAAAACGGCCTCATATGTCGAAGAAAAAGCCAATGTTTCACCAAGACAATGCACCTATTCACAAGTCGATAGCAACGATGGTTAAACTGAACGAATTACATTTCGAATTGCTTCCTTATCCACCGTATAATCCAGATCTGGCCTCTAGTGACTACTGGATATTCATTTTCAAAAAATGCTCGCCGATAAGAAATTCAGCTCAAATGAAGAAACAATGGCTTAAAATAGTGCCTATTTTGAGAATAAAGACAAATCCTTCTACAAGTACGGCATGGATAAGTTAGAAGCATTCTAATTATTGTATTCCTCTTGAAGTAGATAACATTGTTTAGTAAAATTGATTTTTGGCATAAAATGTGTTCTTATTAGGTAGTTATACGACTTATTGAGTGATGTTATATATGGAATATCACGGGAAAATGGCATGTGTTTACCTAAAATATATAATGTACGCAGTTTTTTTCCGCAATACAGAATTAGTGGAAGCAATTAAGTTTAAAATTCAACGTACATAACTTAAAATTTTCACCTGCAGCTTTTGAGTCAGCCAATATACGCGGGTTAATGTTGCATCACGATAATGCATCGTCACACAATGCACAACAGTCTGTTGTATTTTTACGTGTAAACGCCGCTTTACATAATGCAATACTACGTACAAGAAATTGCATGCAATTCTTTGTAAACAGTAAAAGTAAACAAGTTTCTAATCTCAAATTTTTACTAATATTTTGTACATAGGTCAACTATGACGATAGTCAGCAGATCTGTTATGCCAAAAGTAACTAGATTACAACTCGCATGCAATAAAAACGGCACAAAACCGATAATGTCAAGATCTTGCATGAATCAATCAGATGAACTTCATCTGTGCATGCTTTTGATCGAGAAATATTGCGTCTTGCATTGCATTGCATGTTGTCTTACATCATGTCAAGCGGTCTTAAACAATGACTTTGTTTATAATACGGTTGGTAAGTAGAGAATATTTTTATTACTGTTATGATGGAGAGTGAAATAGACTTCATTTGAGAGAAATTTATTTGGCTCAAATCAATTTCAGTATTTCAAGTGAGCTGCCATGGGGTTTTGTCTCATCCAAATCTAGTCTAAAAAGGCTGCAGAGCACGTTTTAGTCATTAAAATTTAATACAATGTACTCTCTTAATATTGGACTTTCAGTTTATAGTTTAAATAACGTGCGGTAATGTCACGATCGAAACACCTCTTAAATTTGAAGAAATGCTCTGCTGAAAATTTATTTTAATACCAGTGCACTGTTGTTTTGAGAAAACGTATTTTAATGAATTGAACAGGAAAATAAAACATGGAATGTGGTGCATCAATAGATAAAATAAAATAGAAATAGTTAACACTCTCTGAGATCGACAAATTAGAGCCATTACCACTGATACTGAATATTAGTAGCGCAGTAATTAGCACGTTTCTCTTCCAATACATATTACATATTGAATGCATTATAGCCAGATCTCTACCGCAATGTTTTGAGGACGTCTTCAAACATTATTTCAACATGTTTGTTTCAACTATTCCATTGGTGCTTAGACCCAAAGAAGCTCTGTAGTATTGAGTTTGCACTGATAACGAGGAATTTTCACATTATGTTTCATCAACAACGCATTTAAATACATAATTAGCTTTATGTGGATGGGCCAAATTCAGCGATTCAATTTTCGAATTGCTGACTACAATTATGTTGAAAAGGATCCGGGTTCTACTTGTTATGGTAACGTATGTCGCAATAGTTTTGGCATCAAATTTAGGAGTTTAAACATAGGTTGTAATAATACAATATCAAAATGGATCATTAAACAAAAATTTGTCTATTTTCTTGACAATCTTTAAGTCAGTGGCATTAGAATAACTTATAATTTCGAAATGAGAAAAATCATTAAAAAGTTGGTGGGACAGATCCCTAAGCCTGAGGCCAAGAATTTTTACTCGAAAGAGCAGAAGAGTTCTGTAAGAAAAATAGCGCGTGAATTCCATATTTCAAAGTACCGTATCGCGGGAATTAGAATGAAATGGTCAAAAATACCAAAAAAAGACGAAAATGTCCCAATTATACCTCGAACACACTCACCAATCTGGAAATAAAAAGAAACGAGAAAAAGCCAAATTCGCTGATAAAGTTCTGGTCTGGTGTGCGATTTGAACGAAGGATATACAGACCTTAGGTCCGTCGAATTAGGGAGGAAGCTGTAGATTCTGGAAGGTATCTCAACAACTGCCTTGCTAAATCAGTGGATTTTATACGTCAACGTTAACAAATCTTTCGTACCAAATGAAGATAACCGTCCTAATTTACCTCAGGTCCGTCCAATTGAAGATTTTTGGGAACTTTCATCTCGCAAAGTGTATGATGGAGGGTGGTTGAAAGCTAAAAATGAGTACATAATGCATCTAGGAAGAAAAGTACTGAATATCGTGTGAAGCAAACTTTTATCTAGAGCGAATATTTCTATAAACAAGTCGTTGCTATGATACCTGGAGCAAAAGAAAGTTCTTCCCGGGAGAGAATAGGACAAATTTGTTCCGCATATCAGGGAGGAAAAGCGAACTTTTCATCCTGGCGAGAGAAAAAAAAATAATTATGGCGTGAAATTTTTAGAAAAATACGTGAATTAGATGTTCGAATTGTCCAAGATCTAGTACATAAAATTACGCCTAGTTGCAATACGTTTAGTTAAAGTTATTAACATTATTGTTATATAATTGAGTTCCATTACAGATATTCATTATAAAAATATATGGTTAAATATTTGATGTCAAAACTATATCATTTTACACCAACATACAAATATTTCATCGAGATCCATTTCTTCGTGGTAATTCTCCGTGGTTTTCTATTCAAATATATAACGGACCTATATTAGTATAAAACTCCAATCTTTTCTAATCATTGCTTTGAGTCCAGTGGACTAGCTATCCATACAAACATTATACTTGTTGCATTCTCTTGAAGTTGTTTTATAATGATCGATTTACCTCCATGGTACTCTCCTACATTTGCTTTGAGGTTTTTGCTCATATCTTTTCAAGTATTTTTGTCATAACTATGCTAGATCAGAATGTGTTATTTTGCGGTAGTTATTATGTTATTTTTCGCAATCTTTTCTATAGATTGGTATTATTACTGCCTGTTTCCAGTTTTAACGATCTTTTCGCCATCTTATTTCGATAAAAGCCATATTCTTTCATTTGATTGTTCGCGTATATATTTTGATTTCTATTGGAATATCGTAGTTATAGTACTTTTATTATTTTTTATACTCGTACGTTTTAAGCAATTTGTCATCTGATATCGCTCTGACTAGATCTCCATCTTTATTAATTGCTTCCTCCCATTCATTCTTCAAAATACCGTGAAAATCTATTCATATTCCCTTTTTATTCCCTTTTAGATGCCTTTCTTTGCTTTTCGGAAAATAGTTTTTTTCTGATTTAGGTCTCTACCTCTTTTTATTCCTTCTTTGTTTTGATAACCTTTTTAAATTTTGAATAATACTCTTATTTTAAAAGCTGTACATCGTATCAATGTAACTATCACATAGTCTACAGATTAATATTGACAACTCTTATTTCACTTGTAATAGATTCTGGGTATCTGCTTCACGTTTTTTAGATCCTGAACTTCAGTTATTTGGGATAAGTATTCATACTGGTTGCTACGGAAGAACAAATATTTATAATTGGATATGGCTTGTTTTCAAAAATATTCTCAGGTGTAGAAAATCGTTTCATCGACATTGATTGTTGTCTGCAAGAATAGAAAGGAATCATTGGGTGCCAAACAAGGACTATAAGGCGAAAGACTCATCAACTCCATGTTTTGACTGTTTTTTATTGAGATGTGTAAGGGCTCACATTGTCGTTTGTCTTCTACGAAGTGCTTCGTACGCGAACAACTTTTATCGGATTTGGCTCGTCTTGAAATACTCATCCAGACAAGTTTTGTTTGGTTCCGGTTTCATATACATAGATCTATGATTCGTCTCCTATCACTTCAGTATTTACTTGCACCAACCGACATAAGATACAGCGATTGTCAAATTATGCGGTATCCAACTCAAACAAATTTTTTGACAACCGAATGTATGCGAGTGGAACTAATGCCTCAACTTCACAGTATGTCATATAAGGATCTATGTATAGTTAGCATCAATGTTTTCTGGCATAACAGCCGATTTTGAACGACCTTCACGAAATTTATTCTGTAGCGCATAACGACCACAATTGAATTCAGAAAAGAGGCGAAACACGTTGGCTCAAGATGGTGCTTCAAACATCAAAAGTCAAAGCGAGTTGATCAGCACAATACTGTTGGTTCAATCCACGTCAAAAGTCATAGAAAATGTCAAACTGTATGATATCAGATTTGATATGCTTACATCATTATTGCTACATCTAAAAACTTAAGTAGTACCCTTCGTATACATATCGAAATAAGGAGTTATAATATTGTAATATATAAGTTTCCATTTACAAAAATTAATACCGCCTAGACTTCAACGAATATATTGGAATATTATTATTATTCTGTTTATTGTTTTGAAAAACTGTTAAGTCTATTGGATTGTACATTTTCCATAAGTAATTTTAATGTAGCTTAGCATAACAGAAATTTGGTTCAATCTATACACCAGATTGTGAACATATACATATTCTATGAGAGAGGCGCGTTTTATAGAAGAAAATATCTACATTGTAGCGAAAAAATTCTCTCCATATGTATCAAAATCAAGCAAAAAATCCTTTATAATAAAATTTCAATTCTGATGATGAGTTTGGATTGGAATATTTTGGAAAATGGAGAAAATTGATTCTAGCGAGTTGATGGGTTTGACTTCAATATACAAGATAAAAATTGAGGATCTGAAATTTTTAGTAATACATCCACATTGTTTTAATGAAGTATTTACCTTTTGTATTCCGTCGAAAAGCTTCATTTTTCTTGTGCGCAGTTGCCTAGGGCTATAATTGTGAAGTAGAAGAGGATTTGGCTATGCTACAACTTTCTATTTTATTTTCTGCTCTTCCGTACGGTACGTTAATAATTTTCAATATCAAATTCGACTGGCAAAGCTCCAACCTCCAAACGAGATTTTGATTTCAAGTTTATATAAACATTAGTAAAAAAAAATCGTCGAAATTTTTCATTTATTCCCTTCTATATAGTTCTATTTTGAATCGATATTATGGAAATGTTCAATCCAAGAAGTATGTATTTCGTTTGATTTGAAGCACATGCTTTTCAATAAATTAAATTCCATCCATCACTTCTGGGTTGTAGAATAAAAGGAAAATGTGAAATCCTAGGTAACTCGAATCGATGAATACAACAATCAACATCGAGAGTCGGTTATGAAGATACCTTATCACGATTAATTCAATGATTTTAGGATTTGGAGTGAATTATTATATTATATGTTATTGAATTTTACTGGAATGATGATATATTATTTGATTAGCAAGTAATTATGAATCATGAAGCTACGCTCGCAGTACAATTGATCATAATCAGAAATAACCATTACTAGTGATTAGAATACTATACTTTAACTACAACTCTCTGTAAAAAAACTCCATGTATTATTAATTTGTGTCGACCTTTTGTTAATAATAGTAGTAACACTATAATTATAAAAATTTATAGAACACTTTTTGTAAAACAGTTTTGTTGTAATCCTATATATCTTAAAAAGCACCTCCTTAGTGTAGGGGTTAATGTATCTTTTTGGTAACACTGCTTTTGACAGATCTATTCCGAGGCTTCTGACTGAATTTTGAGCCAAGTTTACACTATTGGACATTAAACCACTAACATGCAAACGTACAGAGAGGATACTGATGACCGTGAAATATCGATTCGCTGCCGTTCACAGCAATTGGGCCTGCGTTACTCCACTACGTGGAAAATTTTGAGAAAGGATTTAGGTATAAAACCTTATAAGATACCGCTGGTGCAAGCATTGACGCCACAAGTCTAACATTTGGTAAATGGGCGCTGGCAAAGTTGGAGGGAGATCCCCTTTTTTTATCGAAACATTGTGTTTAGCAACGAAGTTTATTTCTGGTTGAATGGATACGTCAAGAAGCAAAACTGCCGCATCTGGAGTGGAGACCAGCCAAAATCATTGTAAGAGCTACAAATGCATCCCGAAAAAGTCAGTGTTTGGTGTGGATTAAGGGCCGTTGGCATCTTCGGGCCGTACTTCTTCAAAAGCGACGATGGCTGGAACGTTACTATGAATGGCGAGCGCTACCGTGTGATTTTTTTGCCCAAAATGGAAGAATTGCACATGCCTGACATGTGGTTTTAACAATACGGTGCTACATACCACACGGCACGCGAAACAATGGCCAAAATAGGAGCCGCCTTCGGTGAAAATTTCATCTCACGTTTTTTTGTGGGGCCATAATACAGCCACACAGGGATAAACCAGTAACGATTGATTGACGCACTGGAAACCAACATTGAAGCATTTATTCTTGAAATACCGGCCGATATGTTGGAGAGAGTGTGCAAAAATTGGACCTTGTGCATGGACTATCTAAAACCTAGCCAACATTTGCATGAAGTCATCATTTTAAGTTATACTGATTGTTCTATCGATTCCAATAAAGATTTCATAAATTTTTTCAAATTTTTTGTGTTTTTTATTAAATCAAATCCTATACCTCTTAAAAAAAACCTGATTATTAATAATAACGATTTTCCCTAGGGAATTGACAAAATGTTGATTGGCTACAAATGAATATTATTGCTGATGAATTAATTATGTGATGGAAGACCTACATCATTTCTTTTTTAAGTTAATCAAGTATTGTTTCAATTGAAATTTAAACACAAGGAGTATTTTTTTTATGCTCAAAAATATATTTAGAGTGTTCCTGCGTATAAACAAAAGCTCCACCTATCCGCGAACGATAATTTTTAAAGTGCGCATGTGATCGGTTCCTAAACTGATTCGGAATTTGACCTGCGAACAAAGCTATAATCAGAGAACTATCTAGTGAGGGATAATAACCCTAGGTCGTCCTCTTCTACGTTTGTATTTTACAGTTTGTAGTTGGTCGATATCTATTTGAAACACATCCGTAACATCTCTCTAGAGACTACTCGGTAATCATACAAAAGCCCTCCTATTAGTTTCATCCGCACTCAAATTGTCATCTAGGTATTATTTACAGCGAAAAATAATATCACAATTGACTTAATAAAATGTAATCAATGGCTAATGTTTTATACTTGGAAATGCGAATGAAAAAATACAAAACTTTATATTTCAAAATTCAATCTAGAAACTACTTAGACAAGCTAGTAAACATAATATGTAGTACAGACGGTTAATAATTATCTACAGAAATTCAAGATTTATGAACTTTTATGGAGAGTGTACACAGATCCTAATAGCACGATTTCAAATAAATTGTCATCATAAAAGTGATTGTTTCGATACATCATAAATGCTCTATTCAATGTTCACGGATTATCAATTATTTTGTTTCAATGTAAAGAGGACTTACTAGTCTTCAGACACTTCAGTACAGAAATAGTTCCAGGAAGATTTCTTTTATTTGTAAAAAATGAAATAAAGTCTTGCTTTTAAATCTATGGGTTTTTCAAAATTATCCTGTCGCGAGTTTATATTTTTTCACTACCACGTCTTGGTATGTTTCGTGAAAGCATCTTTGGTAAGACATATTTATTGGGTAGATATTAAGAATGAAAAAAAGGGGACTCATTGATGTGACTTCGCTGACATCTATATCAGTACACGCTACGGCGCTGGAAATGAGGCACGACATAAGTTTTACATTAGGCCTGCCGTGTCCCATGTCTAAAATTTGAATTGAAAATTATGGTAATCAGAAAATTTGTAATTGTAAATTAGTAGAACCGTATTGACTATTTTTCACAATTGTGAGCATAATACAATTAAACAAAATAAAGTGTTGACGATTTACAAAGCTGAACAAAATGGAAAAGTTCAGCTCAATAATAATCATTTACTAGAGGTCATTAGCTCATGGGCGCTAGTTTTAGTATCGAGAGTAAGGGAGAGGTAGTACAATAAACGAAGTTCAATAGCTTAAACTTACTATATAAACAAAAAATACATACATCGAAAGAATAAACTACATCGCGCGAGACTCTGAAAACGGAGCAGCTTCGTTGAGATCTCGGCATTCGAGCGAGATCTGATCATTATCGTTTTATTAAGGGAGCTTGTTCGGAGAAATGTCTATCCGCATTAAGTATTTTGAAATACAAGGTCACAGCGTGGTCGCTACAAGCCAAATTTTATATAAAACAGACCAAATGTCTACAAAATATATCGTCAAATCAAAGTTTTGTAGTTGCCAATTACATAATTAGTTTTCAATATTATGGAGTTAAATGGATTTTTATGGAGAAACCATGGGCTAAAACATAATAAGGCAAACATTTTTATTTCAATTGACAAATGAGTAAGTCTTTGAATATAAAGAACAGTAGGTAAAAACAGATACAGATAACTTGGAAAATGGAAAAGATATGAATGAGAAAAATGTACAATACAAAAGAGATGTACAAAGTGCTATTAATAAAATTGCAACATTCGTTTCATAAGTTTGATTTCAAAAATTTCTTCACCTTGTTCAACATTTTATAGGTTTTATCAGATACCTGCCGTTTCACTGATCTGCGTAAGAATTGTAGGGAGGTATGGAGTAGATGAAAATAATAATCTGAATGTTTCCAATATAATCCATAAGGTCTTTTTGATATTGTTCTGTACCAATTACCAGATAAGAATGCTGCTTGATTCAATAATGGAAGAAAAACGTGGCATTTTCAGAAATGCAATTCACCCACTTCTGGGATAAGTTACGGACTTTGAATGAAAATAAATAATATTTTAAATGACTAAAAATAAAAATTGATATAAAATCAAACTAAAAACTGGAAAACATTTGCAATACAAATAAGTCAATCTTATTGAACATAAAATACCTCACGTTTTTCACTTCAATTTTAACACTCTGAACCCTGTGATAGAAGCAAATTTTTTGCGGATCAATTCACTACAGTCCTGTTAACATACATTTCCAATGCAATCCTAAGACTGAGATACTCCGCAAAATCATATGAAGTTACACAAATCATATTAATTGGTATACCAGGCAGAGACTCAACTAACGTGTCATATTACCATCAAATAAGTCTGCTTCCAACAATGTCCAAACTTCTTGGAAAATTACGTCTTGGTGGAATAATTGAAGATCTACCTTTAAAGGAATTGATCTCCTGCCATTAATTTGGATTTAGACACAAAGAGTATTGCTTTGCTTTTTCCTCGATATTGGAGAGGGTTTTGACATAGTGTGGCACCAAGGACTGCTATAAAAAAGTAAAAGAACTCCTACCCCAAACTATTACCTACTTCCCTGATCTTACTTAGCCAACAAAACCTTCCAAACAAAAGTTGTTGGAGAAAAGTCCAGACTTTTTAGTATTACAGCAGGGATGCCACAAGGTAACGTACTAGGCCGCTACTTTACTTATTGTATACATCAGATATACCAGGATACAGTATACAATAAAAGTAACTTTTGCTGACGATACAGTCATCCTATCTACTAATAAATAATCATTAACAAATAATAATGTTCAGATTCATCTAAACCATTTATAGTGGATAAAAAATATGGAGAATTAAAGTGAATCAGAGCAAATCAACAAATGTAAAATGCATGCTAGTCAAGTTAAATAATACCACAACCATACTTAGGAATCCACCCAGACATAACTGGAAACATCACATCATAAAAAAAGCAACAACTTGATATAAAAGCAAGAGAACTACATTGGTTGATAAAGAGAAAATCCAAAGTCCTTATCTACAAGTCTGTCATCAAGCTTATATGAACATAAGGATTTAAGCTGTGGGGTTGCGCTTCCAAATCTAATATAGATATTAATCCCAATCGAAAATACTAGTAGATACCATTCACGTGGACCTGGAAGTGCCCACTGTACAAGAAGTGATTCATAAAATATAGAACCCCACTCAAATCCACTACTAGAGGAATTGTTCAGGGCAAGATTATCCAGCAATCGCGAGCAAATTAACTGAAAGACAGTAAATAAACACTTTGATTGGTAATAAAATTTTGTTATAAAAAAACTTTCACCTTTATTTGAAGTATTAGAAAATTATTTTATAATTCTTATTGCTATGGCAGCGTGCTTTTTTAATTTATTAGTTTCAAATATTATATGATAGAATGTAAAATATAAAATACGTGTAAGGGTGTCGCAAAAGATCCGATGAGATTCGGGAGAATCGTGAAACAATAAAGCATTCAAACTCATTATCTACCAATTACGTAGTTGAAACACACTTGAATAACGAACAAAGCGATCTTTCCGAAAACGGAAGGATTGTGTCTAAGACATTACAAGAATAGTTAAATAGTATTAAAATTTAATGAACAGAATATTGAGTGACATGTCGATGAGGAAACCGAAGAGATTGAGACATTTGTCATATCTGCGGACAATATTTTCAATATCCTTTTCAAAGAAAGTTGCTGCCAATGAATTCAAGAAGAGTATGAAGCAGACTTGAAACATCTGGAAATTGCGTAAACGAAGCAGTAATGGTGAATCTGCGGTTTTCTTTAACCATTCTGTCAACTCGTTCAACCAGGTCCTTGGCCCCCTTCATCATACACATAATTACGGCTGTCTTTAAACTTTCGATATTATCCTGGCCCAACACCATCACTCATGAAGTTTTCCTCCATACACTTTACTTAATCTCCGATTGATTTCTGCAGCACTGTGACCTTTAGCCTGTAGAGAACGAATCACACTTTGCAATTCACACTTGATGGGAACATCAATAATGGTTGTAGGACAACGCCGACTGACGCCTGAATGTCAACAATGGGGGAGTGTGTAGTGCGAGATTTTGTAGGTCTACAGCACATGCCCGCTTTCTTTTGCCCGTCTAGTGTATGCACGGAGCGATCGGAGGTTGAAAAAAAAAAGACCCTCATATATGATTTGTCTAAATATTTTACGAGCTTTAAGGAATTGGTACATCTAAATCTTAGCGTTTCAGTTTTGATATTCATAATATAAATGTTATTTATATCGATCGATTTTTTCATAAAATCAAATTTCAGGATCGCTGATCCGCTTTATTGTCACTAGATTGAACAAAGTAACATTGAAATATAGCCTTTATTTAAAATACAATATCACAATGAAAGTTTGTTACTTACAGTAATAACTATTCTCTTGAATAAGCTTGAAGTTTCTCTCTAAACTCCAATACTTTTTGTATTCGATAAACACAACAGCAGAAACTTCCTTAACAGTGAACCTTTCCTGTCTATCAAAATGACATAATACTTAATGAGAGTGCCTGATTGAAAACTCCACAAATTCACCTAACAATCTATATCTGTTGGCAGTCGCATAGAAAATGCAGAAATACACGATAAGACAAAATAATGGAAGTAGTTGTAGTCCTACTCTGGGATAAAGTTAGCAAAGTTGGTTCGTTCGAATATCTCTTAATGTTTTGCACGTGTTTCAATTACATCATTTGCTCTTTGCATTGTTCAATTTATAAGTAATGGAATTTTTGAAACAATTGGTAACATTCATACTGTTACTACTTCACCAGCACTCATAGATACTGTAAGCGTTTTACTTTCGATTTCTGAAGGCGAGAACATGGTTTTCAAGGCACGCGTCAGAAAGTGTAATTGTAAGTGATGTTGTAATGGAGCAGTGAACAAAGTGTTCAGAATTTTGTATATTTTTCAGCTTTTTCCTAAGACATTGGGCGCTGGACATTGGAGGATGGTAAAGAGGTAGCACAATAATCAAAGCTCGATACCTACTTGAACTTATTATACATACAAATATACCAACACAACAATATACAAAAAATATATACAAAACGTAAAGTTAAGCTAAGTCGCGCGTTCAGACGCAGCGTAGATCCGCTGAGATCTAGATGCTAAAAATCTGTTCGCTTCGCTGTCCCGAGGAAGAGTGATCCAACGTCTTGCCTGGGTTCGTATAGGAAAGAAATAGGAGGAGATGTCATTAAACAAGGCGGAAGGTAGAAGGACTTAACTATGTCGGTATTCCCAAAAGATGGTGATTTGAAATTTCCTGGGTCAGACATGGGTCAGTCAGGGGTTGGAGGATTACAGTTATATTGAGGAAGTTGTTCGGCGAAAAAGTGGAAGAATGAAAAATGTGGAGAAAGAAAGTGTACCTGTATTATATATTGTTAAATTCGAGGGGACATGTTTACCACAGTACTTAGATTAGTTGCCTTCTTCTTCTTCTTCTTCTTCCTCTTTCAATACGATCAGGTCCAGTTCAATCCTGGACGTTTGGCCCTCTTCTTGGATCTTCCTGAGAAGCTGAACTCCTGCTCTCTTACCACCTCTTTGGTGGTCTGCGTGTGGTCGGTCTCTGGGTTTTAGCCCACTTTTCCATCTGTCATCTGGCATTCTTTCTAGGTGATCCCTCCAGAATCTTTTTTGTGCCCTGACTCATCTCACCACATCCTGTACTCCCAATTCTTCTCTTATGTCATCACTCCTTCCTCCCTCCCGGTCTCTGAGTATTCCTCGATAATTTGATCCATTATGATGTTGAATAGGCTTGGGCTAAAACTGTCTCCCTGTCGAACACAAATATTAATTTGAACTTCTTCAGAGAGTCCTACCTTAATTTTAATTCTTGTTTTGGTTCCGGTATAAAGTTCTTTGATGACTCGTTGGTACTTATAATCTATAATGTTTATAATTATGTTGTTTTTATAATAATATATAATATAATATATATTATAATCTATGTTGTTTTTCTCAAGACTCCTAATCATGTCTCCCAGGCGTATTCTATCAAATGCTTTGGTGAAGTCAACAAAACAGACAAACATGGGTTTATTAAATTCTATTGACTTTTCCACAAACTGACGAAATATGAATATTGCGTCCACTGTTGATCTATTAGCCCTGATTCCTTGTTGTTCTGCGAAAGTTGTTACCTTATTCCTTATTCTATTTGCCAATATCTTAGTAAAAAGTTTAAGAATCGAACAGAGCAAAGTTATATTCCTAAAATTATTCGAATCTCTTTTTACTCCTTTTTTGTGTATTTGTTTCCATTTATCTGGGAGAGTGCCAGAGGTTATAATCTTCTGGAATAGTCGCGTGAGTTCTTTTTGTAACTCTGTTTCTCCGTATTTGAGTTCATTATTTATATTGCCAGGCGTCTTCTGGTTCTTCAGTATTTTTGTTGATTCCGGAACTTCCTCCATCGTTTCGGGTTTCATTTTTTTCTTCATTTGGCGTGATTTCAATAGTCGATGCATTGTTATTGGGCACACCATACATGTTTTCGAAATATCTAATCCATTTTTATAAATATTAGTTTTCTATGAGTGTTAGATCTGAACAAAGTATAAAAAATATCTAAAACTTCTGAAACTTGGTATTCCCTTCCAGCCTACACAATATATTCTACCAATCACATTCTTGATTTTGATAAAATAGATAATTTTTCATTCCCTTATAAAAATAATGACGGAGTTAAAGGATTTTATGATTCAAGTATGTGTAATGAAGGAGAATAAATTAAATTCAAATAAGCGCATGTCGTCTTATCCTGCAAATTTTTATAACGAAGTATAATCAGTTGAAAATTTTGCTGAGATAAAATTCAATTATCTAAAAGGCAGGCTCAAGCGTGATGATATTCTTTCATTGAATAGATATTTCCAGAGGAGTGAAACTGGAATGAAAATGCTGAATACAAATAGGAATTGCAAAACATTTTGTGCTTTCAGGTTCTAATAAATTATGCATTAATAAGATTCAAATGAATGCGGTTCTGAATGACTCCGCATTACCGATTTACCACTGAAATTTTAATGAAACCATGGGTAAATAATTGTATGTTTTAATATAATGTTCAGTGTAAACAATTTTTTTGTGCCTATATGAAAAATATGGATGGAATTTAAGTTTAGAATAAATGACATATTATGGAAAAATATTTTCCAAGAAAAAAATTTTATCTCATAATCAATTTGATTTTTTGGACTTGACAAAGACTTCATATCTCCTCGGATAAGGAGCATGTGATATTTTGAAGAAAACCATATTAGTGTTTTTTGGGAATTACCCAAAATAGTGCAACGAAGAGATGAACTATATAAACTGGAATGAAATCGGTCAAAAAATACAACAGAATATGTTTCTTTTTACACCAACTGAAAAACAAAGGCTCTTAAGATAATAAACCTGATATATTGTTCATAAGCTGAATGACATATGAGGTTTGGGTGCACAGTAGCAAAAGAAAGTGTGAAATGTATACATTTTTGTACATCGTACCTAGCTCTGTCTCATGTAGCAATGATTTTCTCTTAAATCAGAATCTTTACTTTCCAGAAAGTCTAAAACTTAGTCAAAAAATAAATATTATATTGATAAACATGCACATCTCGACAACTAGCTCACTTCGGAATGTAACAGCAATCATTGTAAATCTTCATCGTCATTTTCATCGCATAATTGTGCAAATAACTGCGTATTCAAGGTATTGTTTTTTTTTTATTTTGTTCACTGCAATAACCCCAATTTATCACTCAAATTTTTCGCTACTAGATGTTGTCGGTGGGTAACACAGTGAGTGCAGTTACTTCCGGTATAATTCTTTTAAGATGGCTTAAAAGTACGACAAATGCAAGAGCTCCATCTGTTACCACCAAAATATGGGTTTTTAATGGAATTGATTTTTCCTTAAAATCACTTATCACATTCACTTTTAGTGTTCGAGTATCTGTTCGTTAATTTTTTCACCCATAACAAATCGAACATATGCCAATAATAATGCTTCATTGCCAGGTGAAGTTAACTTGTCCATTTGAGTAGAAAAATGAGTTGTTTGCAGATAATCACACAAGAAACTCATTTCATCAATAGGTCTTTGTACAGTGTTGTTGCTCAAAGAAATTCTTTTGAATATGTCAAATGAAGATTTGTTTAGAGCAGTTTTCAAATCTTCTTCAACAGCAGGTGAAATTAAATGTTCTCCAATAGTTTGCGATTTTACAGATTTCGCTAAAAGTAATGATATATTGTAAGATGGCTGCAAGCCATCATCGTTGCTCTTAGAGAGTAAAGCGATAATACTGTGCACGGTGGGACTTTTCATATGTTTCCTTCAATGTTTGGAACTATTTCAAATTTTTATCTTTTTTATCAGAATGATACCTTCTTAGATGATCTTTCAGCTTTGATGGTTTCGTAGAGTCATTACTCAAAACTTCTTAGATTCGGCCATGTTTCGTATCAATTACCCACCTTCAAATAAAATATTATCTACCAACATTAATAGCAGAAGTCAAGCCAACATTTTAGCTCTTCACTATAAAAACCGAATGTTACGATTGTGGACTCTTTTTTGTGTCACGCCCAACGTAGACCTCTGTCGAGTCTGCCGTGTATACGAGGTGGTCCATTGTACGGGCATAGCCTATAATAGAATATACGTAAGTAGGAAAAATGTTTGTCAAAATATATAAAAAACATTAATTCTATGTCTTGCACGATTTGGTATTCCTTTCTTAATGCAACTTGCAGTCTGCAAAAATAAGGTTGTGAAGATTTGGAAGGACAAAATTCTCACTGCGTTTTTGTTAATTCATCAAGATTTTTTTGCTCTGTTTAAGTCATGCGATAGGCATTCAGTTTTAAATAAAAAAATCATTTAAACTTGAATTATGTCATTCTGAAGGCGATTAACATAATGAATAATTCTATAACGGACAGTATTTTCAAAATAATAGAATCAAGGATGTTCAATTTGAGCTGAATAAGTATTTTTATCTAATCAAATGTTCTAAAAATTAGCAGAAAGTTGTGAAATTATTGGAATAATTTATTTATGAATGAGTTCTAAATATTCATTTTCTGTTTAATATACATTAAGAAGGATGTCGATTCCTATCATCCCCGTTTAAACGAAATTTTTAAGGAAGGATATTGAGTCCGATCAGGATGGCTCAGGTGTTTACTTTCCCGAGTCCAATATCTTACGGTGGATGAGTTATGTTTACAATGTATCAAAAACGTAGATTTATCCGTAAATAACATGTTTTTCAAGGAATTTTTGTTTTCGTTCCGATTTTCTAGCATAATTTCACAAAATCCTATCCGTTTAATATTGTCCTCAGGATGTATTTCCTGAGTTGTTTGTACTTTAAAGTAACGACAATCTTTCCATTATAAAATATCTCGAGCATATCTCAACGTATGATTCGCCGTTCTTGTTATGATATCGTTCGAAATCGATTCTAATAAGTATAGTTTCAAAGAGTTGAGTGGGCATCCAGTAGAACAGGGACTCCAACACACTTTTTCTACATACTATCTTCTTTTATCAACAGAAATCAACCATAACAAAATGAGATCCATTGTCTTCTTCACAAGACCAACTGCAAGACATACGTAATAGTTTCTTTAAATTGACCGTAGTAATCGTAAAAACAAACCACGATATAATTGACGTGACGTGAATAACTGAGCGTATATACGTGGAATTTGACGTGAGCTTTGTTTACTGTGTTGTTTTTAGCAAATTTTTGAATTGAACCTCTATTTATTGTTGTTTCAAAGACTAATTTGACTAATTTGATTTAATTTTACATCGGTGATTACAAATATGGTACATACTCAATACAAAAACGGGAAGATTACAATGCTTATGTTACTATTTACCTTCAGCTAGCACTCTAAATAAAATTAGGAAAAATTAGGATTACACATCATAGTGCATGTAGTAGATATTATCTATACAGTGTGATTTTTCACCAAGTGCTTGAAGTGTGGAATATGAAATATGAGAAGTTAAGCCCATTCCAAAAAAGTTAAATTAATTTTTCAATTGACAATTCGTAAAAAGCCGATCGAATAATAGTCATCACGATTAATTTACTGAAATTTTTATTTGGATCATATGAATATAGTGCTGAAGTATTAGGCACGTAGTGGAGGACTTTGAGTTTGTTATAATTTGTTTGAACGTTCTATTGAAATGTACAATGGTAAATTGGTTAAAGTGTTTTCATTGAAGTATTCTAACTAAAATTGTTTACAATACTGTAGATAATACGGGACTACAACATACAACGAAACTGAAGCAGTAGATTTTCTACACGTTGAAACTGTTTAGTTGTTCGCGCACCGATAGACGTGAAAAATGAAAAAAATAATGATTATGAGTGGAACGTTTTCGTTCTTTCCTTTCGCTTCAAATAAATGATTTATGATCTCCTTAACATAGCGAAAAACCGTTTAGCGCGTATTAAATACATCACATAAGATAATTAATGGAAATATATAAGTTTGAAAACAAACATAGATGTTTTGAAAATAAACAAAATGTTGATAATGTAACTGTTAACACGCTTACATACTACGTTTTATATCATGATTCAAAACGAGAATAAACAGCAACGAAAAGAATAATAATCAATAATGGTGGGATAAAATTGTCGAAAATAGATTCAGAAATTACTGGAATTATTTGGTGTTTTGCGAAAAATGATATACAACATCGGAAGTTAAAATGAAAGTATAATATTAATCACAATGTATATTGCGACATAACTTCAGCCCAACCGAACTATTGTGTCTAGGAGTTGATATATAAATAATCGTAAATCTAGAATGAATAGTTATGTAGTTATGGAAAGTTATGTATGCAGTTTTCTTTCGTAATAGAAACTAGAAAATCAACTGACAGGCTCAACAAACGGATACTCCTCAGAATGTTTATCTGCAGCTCTTGAGTTGTTATACAATGTCCAGCAGATAGCTGGACAACCATCCTTTTCTCTTTATTTGGTGATGTGTGATTTCTGGTTATGCTTAAACATGAAGAAATCTTTTTGTGATCGACGTTTCACCATAAAGGATGAGATAGATAAAGCAATTCATCAATTTTTTGGGAGCATTCCAAATGGTGAAGCCATTCCTAATTGTGAATGCTTCGGTAACAAAAATTCAATGATGAACTTGAACAAAATCAAAAGATTATTTTCAAGTTTGTTTCAAAATATTAACTAAGTATAAATACTACAGTTCAGTCCCAGATTTTACAGGATCAAGCTGAGACCTACGCCTGGGCGGTGAAATTAGAAGAAGGTAAACTATTTGACTATATTTGATCAACCGAGATTGTATTATGTAATTGTCCCGTCTCTATATTCATCTGTTGATCACTCGGCTTACCTTACCTCACCAGGTAGGACACTTGCGACTTTTATGGGTTGTTTATTACACCCATACAACAAATATAAACCTGTCTTTGATTTTGTACAATTCGAACGACAGGATTTGTTACCATTTTATTGGAAAAATTATACTTAATTGTCCAGATATCAGCCAATCTTATTTCAATGAATTCAATATAGCTGGCAACTATTAAAGAGTACAACCTGGCTGAGAAGCTCTGTACTCTTAAAGTTTGGTTTTAATCTATCTGGACAATTTTTCTGGCGCTTCCTGAGCTTTGGTAGAATATTGTGAAAAATAAACACTCAAACCAAATTCCTCGAGAAGAAATTACAAGAGATGCTTGACAAAATATATGGAAAAGTACCAGAAAGGTAATATCTTAATTGCTCTTTTGAATTTTATATTTATCCAAATTTAAAGGTTTGTTAGTGAAATCAATATAATTGAATATTGGATAAAAAAGTTATAAGTAAAACCTATTTTGCCATATGGGGCTATTTCTAAAGGCGGAAGAAGAATTTGACGAGATGTGATAACACATAATAAACTCTAAAGACTCCGGTTGATTCTTGATGAATTTAAATTCATCTTCTCTTAATGGTAACAAAAATCTACATATATTAAGAGGAAAACTACAGAAGCATAATGAATCATTAAGTGATACAAAAGCTAACGAATATTCACTCTCGTTACAGATCAATAGCTTTAATTACAGAATGTCAGTCTTAAGAATTTAATTAACGGTTTCTACTTTATTCGTAAGCGAACTTTAAGAAAATTTAAATTGTTCGTCAATGTGAGGGAAACGTTTCAAACTAATCATAGATACAGAAAATCTGATTGCACAAGAGATCAATTATGACAGTTGTTTCTAAAGAAGGACCCAGTTTCAATTAGCAATTTTTTAGTAGTATGCTTTCACTACAATTGAGTCGCTGATATTACAGAGTAAATGGTGCTATTGAAATTGTAATTTGTCAAGGGAGCCTGGTCGCTTTGTGATTTACTATAATTTCAAGGTCGGTTTAAATAAATAACAAATTCCTGAACGGTTGTAATAAGCATTTGGTGGTCCACAAGAAAATTATATACATAGTTTCCTTTCATAGTAGAAGCTTGGAAATCAACGTAAAGTCTTAAAAAACTGATACTCCGCAAAATCTAATTGTACAAGAGATCAATTATGAGAGAAATTTTTTGACAGAGCAACAGATCCAGAGATTGAAATTATGTGATCTGACGGCTGAAATGATGGTTAATATAGGCAAATAAGGTGGGATTTTTCAACTTTTGTTCTTCTCGAAAGAATTCATAATCCAGGGTAGCTATGTATATAGGATTAAATCAACTAGTTAACTTCATAGTTCATATTTAGTATAGGAATGAGGTTTTTCCAATGAATTATTTAATCTACTGATCCAAATGAACTGGAACAGATAGTTAGTGAGAAAGAGCACAATAAATTTATTTGATACCGTTTGCTCAGGGGGTGCAAGTTTTCCTAGGAAGAGAAAAACTAATGAAATCGATAGAGGGATCAACCCTAAACAACAATGAACTGTATGAACAAGTTTAGTTATAAAAAGTAGTCTTAATTATTGAAAAAAAATGTTTTCCAATGGTTTTCCTCAAACAAATCGGATTTTTCATTTAGGATGATTTATAAGGGCTGAAGTGTTACCAATATATAGGGAAGTTATACGATTTAGTTGAATACTGAACTTTATCTACATCTATTACAATATATACTGGGACTCTTCGGAAACTATGATCGGGTAAACCTGAATATGATCTGAATGTTCGGAAACTAACCCTAATCACGTTCATTGTTGTTCGTAAACTGATCGGGTAGATCAGTGGATAAATGCGATTAGCTGCGATTAGCGGGTTGTTTCATTTGTCTATGTCTTTTTGAAATTTAAAAATCATTCTTCCCCCTTAAGTAGGATTTTCCGGAGCAGCGTTATTGACAGGTTACTGAATTTTGCGGTTATTTATAAATTTCGGCACTTCAGCATAAAAATAGACTATTATATCAAACTTCAGTGAATTTTAATAATTACTTATAACAACGCTATACAAATTTTAGATGTAATTCTCATTTGGATGATTGAGTTGAAATTTCTGGAACCGTTGGTGATATTCATACTGAATACACTGTTTGCACCAACACTTACAATTACACTGTCTGACGCGCGTTTCGAATACCAAGTTATCGTCTTCAGATACTGAAGGTAAACTAAAATCTAATCACTTGACTTACCTGTTTTATACAATTAACAATTTTTTCCTGAATGATGTCAATATTAGTGCGTGATATTTTAGACAAGTCAATGATCTCATCAAGAGAAAAAAATGTACGAGGAAATTTGATAGTTGAAGATACTAGATCAATTGAAGAGACTAGTCGAAATAACGGTACGAAAAACCTAGCACACATTAATTTTGTGAGGCAGTACTTCCATCGAAATCGAGATGTGGAAAGGGCTCAGATAATCAAACCCATTATCAAAAACCCTTCTCAACTGAGTTTAAAAAATCATACTAAGAGTAAGTGGTATATCAGTATATGCTGACGAAATACTACTCATGGAAAGAACTTGCAAATGTATTTAAGGTACTCGAAGAGAAGAAAAGAAAATATGGCATAGTAAACAACGGGAAAAAAACCGATTTTACTAAACTGCAAAAAGTTAGTGAAGCAGGAAGGCAGTTAGTACCAACAATCAAACCAAAAAGATGTATCACGACTGGCTAAAATAAAGATATACCAAACAGTAATAAGACCAAAAGTTAGTCGGACAGAATATGGGAATTTGAAACGTTCCGAAAGATTTACGATGGACGTAAGGATATGGAGCATACAGAAGAAGAACAAAAAAAACTGCTAAAATTGTATAACCACCCAAATATAGCCCACACACCTAATAGTTTATTGTGCAATCAACAAACTTGATTTTCGAATTTCATGAATTTTTAATAGAAATCAAGTTCAAGACAACACAATTATCAATTAAGCAATTTCCCGATGATGAATACAGTAGTCGAAAACTCGGATTATACATTGAATAATTCACATTGTTGTTTGATTTCCACAATCCCCCAACAAAAAAGTTCAAATATATATTCAATTAGATGATTTATCTAAATTTTCTTGGAAAATGGACATTATATAGTATTTGCACTTCTGCAAATTGTAGATTCGGATGATTATGGATCTACTTTGTCGAGATGATAAAAACGAATGAATTATTGTTAGATCAACTACTTTGTCGCAAAATATTTCTCATCAAGAGCTTCGTCTATGAAATTATTGAGTAAGTGATTTTTATAATTCCCCATATTAATTTCATTTTTTATTTCGAGAGTGCTCTTAAACACGGAGAATGTTACTTTGGTACACCAATCTTCATAATTTTTGAAAACACATCTATATTTGTATTTGGATATTTCGGGCAATAAATTTTGTAGGTTAATATTATATTTGGATGGTAACGGGATTTTAATACTATATTTTCATAACAATTGGTCTGCTTTGAAAAAATTCGGAGGTTCTACTTAATTTTTCTTCCTATTTAATAGATTAAATTTCATGCGGAAGTGAATATGTTTACTATTTCTTTTATTTTGTCGTACCATACGAAAGTTTAAAGTACGTGCACTGTATAAAGTAACAATAGTGTATTAAATTACTTTACTCCCCGCTTAGTGCACCATTGAAAATAAAATAGTAGAAAATGGTGCAGATAGAAGAGAACAAAAGATTGGTGGGTTAGTTAAAAGTTTAAATTAACTTTACGGTCATTACGGAGACGTGTATTGTTTCGGTTTTGCTTCGTTAATCAATCAAATCAAAGATGGCATTTTTCTCAAGTATATCCAATGCTGTCTAATGGAATTGGAAGAAAATATCACAACTATGTGTTTAATAATATTGTTACAAATTTAAATGATACTTTTTGATAAAATGGATGATTGATGCTTTGTAGTAACTATGAGGCATATTTATACATATAAATCCACAATTCAGTATGTAAATAAATATTATTGTCCTACAATATTTTTCCATGGGATGTTGGATGAGTAATCAGATGAATAAATTTTGTAAAACTCTCGAAAAGTACCGCGCAAGAAACTAATATATCTTCTACGATAATAATAACCTTTCTGAGGGTATTTGCTTAGCATAGCTTCCCATTTTGTAAATTACACGTTTGTCCGCCTTCTTCTCAACTTAGACTGCTTCAGGCATACGTTGTTTCGTTGTTTGTTTGCTCCATTTTCATAAAGAGATATTGTAGTTGCTGTTATATTTCGGCTTTAAAAATTGCCTGTTATGTAGATAGGGAACTATCAAACTATTTTAATTGATATGATATTAGAGTATATATTACATTATCAAAGTATTGCTCCGTATTTTATACTAAACGATCCTTAAAATTACTTATTGAAAATAGAGTTCAAAAAAACGGAAAAACGCGCTTTTGAAGCACATCAAACTAAAAGTTGAGAATAATTTGTTTTAAAATAAGCTTAAAACAATAATGAATGAAAATACTAGTATTATTGTGAAAAAAGCGCCAGGCGCTCGATGAGAAATATGAAGCGAAGCGCCCCATGCTTTTTTCATAAACTTTTCAGTTTGATGTGCTTTAAAAACGTGTTTCTCAGTTTTTTTTGTACTATATTAATTTTTCAGTTTTTAGTTTTTTAATTGATACCACACTCGTATAATAGCTTTTATACCTACTTCTCGTCTAAACTTGTATCGAGCCGTAATGGTGTATTTGGTGCGGAGTGCTTAATTCTCAATACGGAAACTGGAGGATCGAAAGTTTTATTGAATGAGCCACTTCCTCTTGGTCCAAAGGAGAGTTAGAAACAAACAAGCTCACAAACAAACGATTTTTTTTAAAACGGCAATAGAGAGAATTCAGAATTTTATTGAGCGACAGTACAAAATTTTAATAATGCTAATAAGACATTCAACTATTAAACAGTCTTCTCAGGCCTACATGAAGCGGGTTTAATACAGTACAGACGCACACTGCAAATCGACTGAATGTATCCCAAGTGTCATTTCGAAGAAGTTTAATTCAAAGAATAAAAACTGTTGCCAAAAGACGAAGAGCTGGAAGTGTTTTGACATAATAATTTCCCATTTAAAATCATTTAAATTTAAAACCATTGCTCAAATGTAACCCAGACAGAGATACAATCTCTTGTGTGTAATTTAACTCACTCCCCAGGTGCGAACCATTGGGATCTTTTAGTCATTTAGTTGAAAGATACAATAATGTTCCTTATTTTTACCCTCCATTAACGTATAATCTCAGACTACCAAATTTTTGTCTAATATTAATGTGACTGTGAAGAATCATAAATTCAGCTACTTAACCAGCATCGTAGATTTTTGATTCCGGGTGTCCCTTGGAAACTTAAGTTCCATTAAGGTATTAAATCACGTACTTTATTTGTATCGATGTGACTCGAAAGACCATACTTATAGATAATTATAATCTTCCATAAAATAGGATTTTTCAGTACTTAAGAGCGGTTTCTAAACAGATAGATGTCGTAATATTCTGACGTTTAGATACTTATTTTATTATCCAATAAATAGTTTGTTTCAAAGTAGTTTTGTTGTTTTAATACAACGAATATGGTCAGCCATCATTGGTTAGCCGGAAGATATATTACAGGAAGACCCAGATGATTGTTAGCTGGGATTAACAGCGGGAAGAAATCCTCGTAATATTTGCGGAATCTCTGAAAGAAGACTGATTACTGCTAAGTGGGGTTTTTCTATTGATCTCAACAAAAGAAGAATCTGAAATTCTAATCTACGATTCAGGGGACTTTTAGTAAAAGTACCATTGTCACCTTTGCATAGGCAACATAAATTAGCTTGGGTATTGGAACACTAACACAGGCGTAACGAACAGATGAGTCTCGATATAGAATTTTTAGACAGTATGGAAGAATGAACATCTAATATGAGGATGCCTTTTAACTTTTTACGAAAATTGAAACAGAAACAAACAAGTTCGAAATACAGTATTTCACTGCTTTTCGAAATACTCTTCTTTGAGGTCTATACATTTTTGAATACGATCAAATTAATTCTGGAAGCATTTTTTTCACTCTGTAGCTGAATCATACAAACACGATTTTCACATCTTTATAAGATGAGGACAATCGCTGTCCGCGCATATTTTGTTTGACAGTTAGGAACAGGAAAAAATCATTAGGCGTTGAATAGGGTAGATAAGGACAATGGAACATTAATTCCATGTTTGTCTTTTTCAAATAATCAGTTATTTGAGGTGCTTATGGGAGCTGAAATACGGAAACCATCTGGTACACATCTTCTCCTCCCTAAATGTTCATGCAAAATCGATTCTATTGCATTGTGCGATATCTTAAAAGACGCTTTCATATGTTCGTAAATCATGTTGATCTTCTTTGATGTCACTGGCCTCAGCGTCAATGTTTCTCGAAATGTCAAGTCAATCGATTTTGGCTCACCTTTTCGACATCCATTACTGACGGACGCATGACCATAAAGCAATTCTGCAATGGTGCTTCTTTACCATTCTATACATTGTTAATGAGAGAGGAATTCTTTAAAATAATAAAAAATCATTTACAAAGAATGGAAGAGTTGAATTCAGTGAAAAGAGTATTGGAAGCAAAAGTAGGCAAAAACGAAAAAAGAGGGAGACCTAAAGCGACATAAGATAAAGTAATAGATAATATAGTTGAGAAAAGAGCCACAATTTTTACAAATAGTGGTACCACAACTTATTAAAGCCACCTATTGTAGGATTGTTAAAACTTAAGAGGCAACTTTCATGATAAATTCATTTGCATTAACGGCCGAACCAAGTGATTACACCCTTTCGAGGAGGTAGAATTATGGTCTGAGCTTGCTTTTTTTTACCTGAGTTGATTATACTTTATGGAAATATGACAAGACAGGTATATAGACATCAAGTGGTGAACGACATACTGCCACAATTTAATGCAGTTATAGACACCCAGCTTATTTTAAATGACGATAAAACGAGACCACATAGAACTGCGGTGGGGTAGAAGAAAAAGACAATGTTATGTCCATCTACTGCGTTCAACTTTTGTTTAAACTTTGTTACTCATCAAATTTAATGATAAATCTTTTGTTTTCATTTTACATTAGCACTTTATTCAAATCTTATTATTCTATGATAAAATATATTTTCTTTTTTGCAATTAATAGTTAACAAATATGAGGGTTGCTACTCAAGTTTTGAGACAAATAAAAACAAATATTTATAAATGGAGTTGGCTTTATTGTTTTTCAAAATATTTCTTCTATTACGATCAATACATATTTGCATATGCTTAACAATTGTTGAAGCACTCTTTTCATCATTCCGATTGAGGTATTTCTCCTTCAAGTGGAAAAAAAGGTTAACCTTATAATTTGCTTTTGATCTGCGGGAATGGAAAGAGGAATCATTGGTAGTCAAACAAGGATTCTATGACCGATGCCCATTAAGTTGATACTTTTGCTGTTCAAAAACGTTTTTTTTAACTAATGTGTGAGAGCTCGCCTTGTCGTAGTGGAGAATTTTTAGTCTTCTAATGGAACGATGACACCACGAAGAGTTATTCCAAAAAAATAGACGACCATTTGCTTCGTAGGGCTTCGTGCGTAAACAGCTTTTGTTGGCTTTTGCCTGTCTTGAAAGACCCGTAAAGTCGATTGTTGTTTAGTTTCGGATTCATAGGCATAGATTCATGATTTATCGCCTGTTATGATCTTATAGACGTCTTTTGAACCACCACGAATGACTTTTTCCAATAGTTTTTTGCACCAATCGCCACAAGTTTCTTTTGGAACGATTGTCAAACCAGGTGATATTCAACGCGAACAAATCTTCCTGACAACTAAATGCTTATGTAATATTAAATGTAGGCAAGTGGAAGTAATGCTCAAGAATGTCTCAATCTCACGGTATGTCACATGTCGATCTTGCGATATCAGTTTACGCGCAGCATTGAAGTTTTCTGGCACAATAGTCGATTTTGGAAGACCTTTACAAAATTCATCCTGTAGCGAAGTATGATCACTATTGAATTTGGGAAACCAGCCAAACACGGTGACCAGGAATGGTACTTCAACACCAAATGTCGAAGTAACTTTATCGGCACACTGCTGATGGTTTAATCCACGTCAAAAGTCATAGATAATCATCCCACGAAAATGTTCGCTATTTAATTCCATTTTTGATGAATTTTTCAAGTATCTGTAAACAATTTAAAGAGCACTACACGTTCACCAATAAAAATTTCAAACTTTATGATGCCATTGTCAGAATTAACATAATCACATCAGTGCTGCCATATCTCAAACTTTAATAAACAAACCTTGTAAATACCCTTTCAATAAAAGTCACCAATTTTTTTAACATCGAAGTTAATCAGTATCCTTAACTATTGAACAGCTGTATATCTTAAAATAAACGAATTCCTATACACGTATTTATTTTTTAATAAATATATTTAAAATTTGTCATCTTTGGTGTCAAGGTTATTTTCATTGTTACATTTATAATTTGTGCCAAGAGCATCTCCAAAATTTTCCACTTTGTATTGTTGTTCTAGAAAGTTAGAAGAGAATCACCTACGATCAAGTTTAGGCAAAAATATTACAGGGCGTGACTAATAGTTTTTATTTTTTTCACGGAATTTCGAATGCTGTTGTGGGTTGAGGACTCAAAATAAAACTATCTAAGAGGTTTTTTAAAATGCCAACGTTTCGATCCTTTATTTGATCTTTATCAAGGCTACAAATATATGTAGATTATAATTCAAATGTTGAGAAAGATAAACAAGTAATGAAAATTGTAGGATTAAAAAGTAAGACAATAATCAAATAGTTTAGTTTAACATTATAAAAAAAAACTATATATGTATAGATTAATGAATAGGACATAAAGTATATGAGCGAAAATTTGGACAAACTGTATAACATAAACAAATAAGAGCAGTGTTGTATAAAATAGTAAGACAAAGAAAAAATTTATTTAAAGAATCTGATACATGCATATATAAATAAAAACCTGTGCCAACAACATACCTTTTTAAATTATTAGATTATTACCAGCATCATTGAGTTTTATGTACGTTATTTCGCTGATGGTTCTTTTCGAATATTTATGTTCCTTATTCAGAATTTCCACATCATTAAAATTAAATTCATCGGTGAAATGATGTTGAACTGTTTTATCTTTTTTGTTCTTATTGTTCTCGACAATCATATGCTAGTATATTGTGGATTTTAAGTACTGTTTAGTAATACCAATGTAACTCTTATTGCAGTTCAAACAATTTATTCGATAAATCACATTGGAATGTTGGAGTTTAGGTATTTTGTCTTTGATATGTGTGAATAAAATACCAACTATGTTTATTGGGTAAAATGCAAGCTCACAATTATTTGACGAGTGCGTTTTGAAACAAGTTTCTGCGTCAATCCTCTAATGTGAGGAAATTCATAATACATTTTATTTTCGTTATAGGTATCTAATTTTATCTAACGATTCCCTTTGGTAACTATTATTATTGTTATCAGTATAGAATTAAGGGCTACTTAGACGCTGAAATCTGTGTATAAGCCTTTTTATTGTCCTTAATTTATATCTCCAAGGATGGTTGGAATAAAAGTTAAACACTGGGCCTGATGCTGAAGCTTTGGAAAACCAATTTGTTGATAATTTACCATTCGGTTGCCTAATTACTACCGTGTCTAAAATAGGGATAGCTCCATCTACTTTTTCCTTATAAGTAAACTTGAGATTAGGATGATAGGAGTTAAAAGTTCATACTATTATGTCTCATTCATTGCTCTGGAGTGGCCAAAATGAAATTAACTGGAAAGGGTAGTTGCTTCTTTTATATTGCTGCACAAAACTTATATGATTATTGCTTCACTTTTTAATTTCAGAATAATACCAAAAATGATATTTTTTTATATAAATTTTCTTTAATTATAATTAGGTTTTGAGGGTTTGGAGCAATATTGGATGATACCTTTGCACGAATACTATTTTTTGTTGGTTGCAAATAGACGAAAATATAATTTATATTCTATGAAATTTTGAAATTTTCCACTAAACATTAATATTAATATTCAAATTATATGTTTGACACTCTATTTCCAGTTGGTAATAAAAATATTAGATGTAACAATTTTTAAATACAGAATTCTAATGAAACATTACTATGCTAATTTTAAATGTTAGTTACTAGTGTTGATAAATATGAAGAAACTATTTTAAACTTGAAGTAGTTAAAAATATATTTGTCCCGAACTTATTTATTACGTAGGTCGTCTGAATTTTATATGACGGGTTTAAGAATAGACTGAATTACATATATTCTATATATTCTTCTAACGAGTTGCTTCACTACGTACAGCATGTTATTAGATATTTTGCCAAAAATTCCTTTGGTAGATTCCTTTCCATAAAGGATCGTTCTATGTAAACATTATCAAGATAACGATTGGATTTCCTTAAAAAAAATTTCTAGTCGTTTAATTTGGAAGAATATTCTACTGTAGAATTTAATCGGCCATTTATTATCAGTTATAATATCTAGTCGTTTAATTTGGAAGAATATTCTACTGTAGAATTTAATCGGCCATTTATTATCAGTTATAATATCACAAAAGTAATAAAAATAATTTTTCTATAAACAGGACCTAATCTGCGAAAAATCACGTGGGCCTAGCTAAAGTAGTTTTTTGGGGTTTACGTCGAAATACAAGTGAAACATAATAATCGATCGCTCCGGCGACGTTCGTTACCTTCCTCGAAAATTTGAATACAACACAAAAATCTCACTGTCCGTTTTCGGATTCCTTGAAATAACTTACAACCAAAATTTTGGTATTAATCTCAAAATTCCGTTTTCTAGGTCTATCTTTTTGGACTGTAATTGTTGATTTGTTCACTTTTATTTCCATATAAATTCATTGTTTTTGAAAATCGATTTTAAAAACCGATAACGTAATTAACATTCCATTTCATTTTAATAAAACATTTTTTTATATTTTATTAAATCCTTCAAATTATTTTCTAAAATAGTTTTTGTCGTAATATGAAAATAAATGTTTTCGAAAGCATTAAAAATTAAGGAAGACGATATAGTTGGCATGTTGGAAAGTAGAATTATTCAAAGAAATATTAAATGAATTAGTGTTGGAAATAACCTGTCACATAATTAATCGAAATATCAATTCAATCATGTTACGAAAGTTGTCGTGTACATTATAAATGTTCAAACACCTATACATTATGTCAATCGACACCATTATTGATATAAACATTTTGTAATCGTACATGAAAATCTACACTTAGCACGAATTGCCGGAGTCTGTTTATAAGTTTAGGTAAATATCAGACTAGTGTTTCACAACTCCAGAAAGAAAAACTGAATTATGGAATAGATCGAAAGTTAGATTATTACTAATAGTATACATTTAGACCTCCAGGATGAAAGCTTCACAAGAGGCTGAATAGTAAAAGAAGCAAGACTAAGTCTTAAGAAAAGAAGAAGTATACATTTAGAATTCGAATGAGGAAGAACGAGAATAGATCAAATTATAACCAAGGAAGTGACAGTAAAACAGACAAAAAAGATCAAAAATAGTTTTTCATTTCACATGTTTATAGGAAGACATTAAAAATATTTCTTTTATTTTTTTTGAATCAAACTTATCCCTTACAGCTTTTTCCATTAAAGATTTCCTCAGTGTTTTAAGGTTAACGATAATACGTTAGTGCAATTTTTTTGGACGCCTGTTTATTTCCTAGTGAGAAAATACACTTTTCCTTTAGAATTTTAATCGAATGATCAGGTTGCTTTGATTAATATTAAAATTATTTCAATGTAGAGCAAATTCTTCACTTCCAAAGTCAGTAAACTGCAAGACATGCAGCTTATAGTTTTATGGAATTGATATAACAAGCAAGCTTATTGAGAATATACTTCATAAAATCATTTGTTTATCATTGTTTTGGACAACTTCCATATCTCTTTATACGTACGTGAATTTAATATACTTAATTTATTAATCTATTGAAGTTTACACTAATTAGGAGATTTTAATATTAATGATATCGTCACTTACCAGTTTGACACAAAAGTTCAGGTGTCGGGTTGCCTCGTGCGCTAATTTTTTATCGTTGTATGTTTCACTTTTCCAGGCAGCGTCAATGAAGGAATGAAACAGTCTAGCGTCATTATGGTGATGACGATAACCCTTCGTTGTCAAAGAAAGTGAAACAACATGCTCTTCATCAAAAATTAAAAAAAAATAACAGTATTAACAGACTAAACCAAAAAAACCCACGATACTAAGAGCGTGTACTACCTAGTAACTACAAAATTAGGGTATGAGCGGCGCTTAACCAAAAGCTTTCGGATGGTTATCAGATCTGGTGTTAGCAAATTACTTAATACGCGTCAATCGATTTAGTGTATATTCAGTAACAATTTTGCAAGTTGTTTCCCTACTTGGTTGGCTGAAGATAGATGACCATCACCGAGACGTGAAAATGCAACTCCCTTAATGGTAGTTTCGTAACTACTCAATCATGGAAGATTCAGCTCATCAAGTAGTAGTTGTCACCTTTGGTATTCTTGGTTGGCTAGAGGCCCAAACATTTCAGTTTCCTCATCTTACGAAATATAATAAATAAAAAGACACCTCCCATACGCAACTGTTCACCTACCTCCTACAAGCCATTAACTAATATCGGCCCATCTGGGTTTCTTCCACTTAAGTTCAGACGAAATCTCCTTAACGGACTTTCGTATTACTCACTCTGGTTCGGATCTTACATTCGCTGTAGGCTGGGGTGTGAACGGGCTGTTCGAAAGCTCCCTGTGCTCGTCGAAATATTGAGAATGTTATCTGTATTTGCCTTGTATGAATCCTCCTGGACCTGCACGCATCAATAAATATTTTTGCTTACAAAGCTGTTGTTTATTTTTTGGTCAGATTCTTGTTTGGACGAAGACGATGGTTCGACTGTCCTTCTCCACTTGCTACCATCTCTTTTATTGCTGTTATTGTTTCCGTTTCTCGAGCAGTGTGAAAGATGGGGTCCTTTTACATAAGCATCAGAACCAACAATTATTATTTGTAAATCTCGGCAATTCACAATTAGCTAACTATTAAGAATTTTATCTGTATTTGCCTTGTACCAACCCCCTGGACGTGCACGGATCAATAAATATCTCTGTTTACAACGGTGCTGTTTGTTTCTTAGTCAGCTTTTTGTTTCGATGAAGAAGTTGGTTCGACTTTCCTTCTCCACTTGCTACCATCTCTTTTATTGTTTCCCTTTTCCCTGGTCCCCTATTGAATTTTAAGATGTACTACATATTTATTTATAATATGGCAATGCCATTTCCATAGATCAGGATCGACTGTTACTAGGAAAAATGTTAATGTGTGTGTTGATATCCCATACAAAAACAAATTTAAATATCATTATTTTGTATTCTTCAAGAAAATGCAGTTAGAATTTGTCTTCCTTTCGAGTAATATTCCTTCTGTTGATTTAATTAATTTGATCTTCTGAAAGTGAACTGACTGACCGAGGCTAGAACGATTAGTTTACGTTGTAAGTCAGCAAACGAAGACATACAGCTGTTGTGTGATGGTAGGATTGATTTGATTACTCTATTTATTAAATTAAGATTTTCATTCTACTAAACTCTTCATAGTGCAATACTAATGACGTGAATAGTACTACGATTAGTTTATCCTTCCGTGTTAAAATTAATTGGCTCCTATTTATATTAATTCAGAAAAAATATGAATTGAAATACAAAATATGGGTTCTGCTAGATAATTGATAATATAACAATAAATATGTTTTAGGATATTCGAAATGATTCTCAATAGCTTATAAAAGATGTAGCAATTATTGATCATGATTTTTAAATCACTTTAATTCCTCTGTGTATATGTTTGACTTGTTGTGGAAACGTTATTCATTATATTATTGTTTTAAACTAATATCTGAAGATATACCACAAATCCTCAGCAGTATTCAATGTATTCAGGAAGATTATGTGTTTATTCATTTACAATGCAGCAATCAAATTATTTCCTTCATCATATCTTCAGTTAATTGTCTATTTGAAATAGGACTTCTATTTTTCAATCTTTAAACTTCTATTTATCAATTACTCTATTTTCAAAAGATGCCTCCAACATTTTTATGATAGTTATATACATGTACAAATGAATCTTGATTTCAATGTATTCCAATAATTTGTAGCGTACTCGGTGAAGTAATAAAGAATCAGATTATTAAAATTTCTCGAATTCTATTAGCTTTACTCATCTCAAGTTAAACAAACATAATTATAATGTATATTCTATTTTATGAGCCCACCTGTTTATTTCCCATCAAAACGCTTCAAATTATCACCAAGTTATGAAATAATGTCACTGTGAAAACAAACAAACTGGGTGGTTAGATAATATTCCAAAACTAGTCAATCAAAATGAAACATAAACATCTTAAGAAAACTTAATGTCAGGGAATAACTCAATTATTAATTAGCTGTTGTTATAAATTATTTACATCATTTTACTGTGGTGGTTGTTGAACAATAGAAATAATTGTTATTTCAAAGTTAGATAGGAAATAATTAAAATATATTATTGAAAGTCAATCCGAAGAAAGCCATTCACATTATTTACGTCCTTTACATTATTTTTTCTTATCAGTCACTTCCTATAATATCTTATTTCATCTTCCAAAAGCACTTTTTCAGACTTAAACAATACATTAGTCGCAAATTATCTCACCACTCCTGATAAGAGCCATTAGGATCTATAAACCAATTTTTATGCTACTTTAACGCATCGAATCGAATAACCTAATTTTTGTCGTATATTAATCATAAATCATAAATCTACCTATCTTCTAGTTACTATTGTATTCATTAAGATTTATTGTAAACTAATTGTCCCCTGACGGGAACCAAAGTCGTAGTTAAGCGATTTCATATGTCCCTTAGACACTTAACTTATCAAATTACTTACCCTTATTTTTGTATTGATGTGGGTCTAACGACGGGTGTGAATTGAGTTATTTAACTCGCAGTTTTTTGAGGTCTTGAACGCTAAGCGTCAGTGAAGATGATACGACATTTAAATTTTGCAACCTAAAATTTCATTTGCGTACACGTATTGCCTTTCAAAAACAAATATTCAATGTTTCCGCGAGAGTCGGATCGAGGAGGCTGGAAGTGAATCACCTCTAATCCGCGATGCGAGTTTCCGGGGATGGGGGTTGGTCTACCCGACACGGCGCATCCCAATGACTCATAGGTAGTCTCCAGAAGGAGTGGTCGGTCCAGAGTCTTTCAAATTTTGTAGGAGGAAACATGATCGAATAGGTTATGAATAAGGAACAAATGCGTTCACCAATAATGGGCCTGGATTCAAAAAAGACATAGAGGAGTAAACCTCGAGAAAAGAATTCGTAATCCTATGCTGTAAGCCACCATAGCTAAGGGATGTATGGCTACGCGTAAGTCAGTTCCAAATGGTGCCACGGGGATACCTAGTGACCTCCCAGAGTACTCTGCCTTAGCGAGGTAGAAAAAAAAATTAAACAGAAGCAAAGAACTTGAAAAACAATAATTTGAAGAAGAGAAGAATATTATGTTTGGGGAGGAGAAATCAAAAAAAAGGAGAGAGAGTACAGTAGTCTTAAGGTGCATGAAACTAAAAAAGAAGAAAAAGGAGGGAACGTGGAAAGAAGAATTAAAGAGAAATATACAATAGTTGGCAATAATGGTTAGGTTAGGTCACAACAGATGGTAAAATTCTAAGTAAAATTATGGAAATGGAAAATATGGTCCAAAAATGTAAAGAAATCCCAAAATGCAGGGAATGTAGCGAATTGGAGAAGAGGCCGAGAAAGAATATTTTTCGTAACGACTCATTTATACGATTGTCAAACAGAAACTGAGCGTCCAAATTGGTAATATCCATCTATAACTTGTTCACTCCATAGTATTATTATATTACTACAAAGTTTGTGGGGAGTATTGCTTGAAATCCAGATATTTTGAAGTCATATAATTATCCAGATCACTCCCAAATTTTATCATTTTTATCATCTGCTGTCAGGTTTAATTATGTCTACAACGATCAATCTTGATAATTTCAAGACGTTTTGTATGATATCGATTAATTGTGAACATTTTATACCATCTCAAATTCTACGGGATCTATTTTGCAATTTATAATACAAAGTTTCCAGTAGATTCGTAGTACGTACAACACTCTAGGAATGTTTAATTGTAAACCAAAAAAAAAAACAGAATATTAGATGTGAACTATATATAGACGGGAATTGAAATTATCCAATGAAAATTTTGATAATTTTATTAAAAACTTTTACAATAATAACATATTTGACTGTATGTTTTTAAGAAAACTGCATAAACTAAGACTCAACGGCTAAATTGGTTACAATAGCGAATTCCGAATTTGTTGAAAAAACTTGTCCATTTTAATAAAATATTCGCTTAGCTCTCAAAATCAGGAAAATAAAACTTTTGGAATAAATATCAAATCCTATTCTGAACAGAAAACGATGTTACCATATGTTAACACTATGACAATATATGTGTACAATTTATCAGAAAATTTGATTGGCTCTTTTTCAAAAATTGTATTTATTAATACTATTTTGTATGAAATAATTCGAAACATTCAATACACAAGCCTACGTTACACTTCATGCATAAGATTTTAATAACAGATTAGCAACCTTCTTTTCTTGCCATAGGTGGAAATAACCAGATAGTCTATCGTCTCATATCTTAGATTCTCTGAAATTATATCTAGGGTCATACTGGATTCCTAGGTTGGAGTGTAGCTTAAGACTTCAAATAGGAATTTACAATCTCTTTTCTGAATATAAGCCGTGTATGTTTGCTGCCTGCTTTGGCAGCATTTTGTATACATACATATATCTAGCAATCACATAAACAGACAAAGCTACCACTTTTTACCTCGCGATTCAATTCGGTATCGTGAAATGTTTTCATCGAATAAATCAGTCCCGTACAAGTATACATTATATTGATCAATTAGTTTTGATCTGGATATAATAAATAATATGTTTTATGGAATATAACATAATGACAGAAAAAAATAACAATAAATATAGAAAAATTCCAAACAGCTGAAACTATAGTCAATTGGATTGTATATTGACGTGACCGTTGATAATACAGTGCAACGGTATTACAGTATTCAGGGTTGGAACTTTATTACTGGACTTGAAGATTATGAGATTTTTTTTCATAAAACGTATCCTATGTTACTTCTAATATCCTCAAGAATATGTGTACAAAGTTTCATGATGATCGGTTAAGTAGTTTTCGCGTGAAAGCGTAATAAATAAACTTACATTTACATTTATAATATTAGGAAGGATACTATTCCTATCGGTGTGGTGAATTTATATACACTGTCTTTTATGTAGTCAATTTATTTAAACGCTAACCATAGACTTAACTAACTTATACAATTATATTAATTATTCACAAATACTAACTTTCATCAAAAGTATGAAAATTTTTAAACGCAAAAATCGCATAATTATAAAAATATGGTTCTACTTTCCCAGAAATACGTAGCCTGAAAATCATTAAAGCTCTTCTTTGGGATTCTGATAAGTTTTAAAAACTGTATTCAACAATTTCACTACCAAAAAAAGTTCAAGTACCTCAAATGCTGATAAATTTTCGAAGTTTTCGTATGTAGAATTTGGGAAGTTACGCCCGTGTATCTCAGAATTACCAGTCCACTTCACATGTTTAGCAGCAAGGAAATTTTCATTTTCTGAAGCACCAACTCTTGTTTTCTCTACTGATTTTTCCTCATCAGAGTTTTCATTAGTTAAAACTTCATTATCCTCCGGAGGGTCAATAAATATTTAGTCCATATAATAGGCGTCTGCTATTTATAATTTCTCCTTTAAGGACAAATTATCTCTACAAAAAAGTGATGTAATGAAGTAGTGTAAAGTCTTAGGGTTACCATATGGTAACGCTTAAAAAGTAACGTCATTTTTATGAAAAGCATACAAACTTCTAAATGATATACTCGTATTTAATATTAAACAACCTGAATATATTAGTTTGTACTATTATGTTTAGTTAAACGAAAAACTAAAGCCTTAAAAAGATAATTCTCACGTATATTTCATGTCCGTGGTTGAAAGACACTTCACAAATTCTCTTACCAAAAAATTCTAACAAGATATAATTACCTTGATATCTCTGCTACCATCTACCGAAATTTGGCTTTAGTTAATAAAATACAAAATTTACTTACAACTTACTCATTTTATTCATATCTTCAGAAAAGTGGCAGAAGATAAAGATAATGGCTTTTATGAATAAAATGAAACATTTCATTCTTTTAATTGATCACAGAATATCGTATCTGTACAACAAATACGAAAAAAGGTAGGAACGAGGTAAGCAAGCGGGGCGAATAAATTGAGAGCGGTCCTAACCGAGGCGAAGAAAAAGTATGCCGGGGATACAAGTGGTTGAGTTGCTGCGATGCGTCTCGACAGCGTGGATCGATATTAGTCTTCATCCTCTAAACCTTAGAAGTCCGCAATAAAAAGCGTAAAGTAACGTTAACATAAGAAGCACACTTGAAAATTATTTTTTGTGTGAACTACGTATCTAGTAATTTTTAAAACTCATTCTGAGTTTAATGTTTTAAAAACGCTTTTGTTAGTTTTACTTCTATACTTTAGTTTTGTCGATTGATAAAGAAACAGAGTTTTATGATTTTGTTTAGATGGGAGAACAAAAAGATGATTAGGGAAGTAAGATATGACGAATAAGGTGAATACTGAACAGTTTCAAGCTCAATATCATAGATTTTCACGATGCTATTTTTAGATGCGTGAAGGGATGCGTTATTTTGATGAGAATTTATTAATCTTTCTACATAAAGTAGGTATTTTCTCATTATTGAGCCGAATTGGGCGTAATCAACAAAAACAATTTCTTTTGCTTTTAAAAAACTGATACATTTCTGACCATTTCTCGATATGCGGCATCTATTTTGTCATGTCATGTTGTTGCATTTCCCAAGATTTTAGTATGCCCATGATTTCTACTGGATTTTTTGATTTCCTCCACGTGGTTCATTTCTCAAACTTGTGTAACTAATTGCAAATGCAGTAGCTCATGAAAAAGCCTTATAAATTTTAAATGATCAATTTCCACTTTATTTTGATATACATTCGAGTTCGATCATGCAAAAATACTGTCAAATTTGAGCAATTGAGAATCTATAAATAAGTTGACTAATACCAACCCACACACGTCGCCATAAATATGTGGTATCAGTGGAATGATGCATCTCATAGCGCCACATCTTATTTAACGACAAAAATTGTTGGATATAATAGAAACCTTAGATTCCAGTATATCATACCGTCGGGTTAGTTTGAAATATTGCATACGTATCAATGACTGATGATAATTAAATGACTGGATAATTGCCTCTATCGGGTTAATCAGATTTAATGATTTTCTTACGTACTTAAAACAACATTTATTACACTGCAATTCTTAACTTATTGATTCCCAGACGATGAATACATAAGTATTCAAAAGCTTGTAATATATTAGAGTTAATACACTTTTGTGTATAATTTTGCCGCAATCCCACTATGGATATAATTTTCCTCAAATTTCCACTTCTTAGATGTTTTATATGCTTTTTGCGATTAGGTCTCAATTTTAGTTCTCTTTTCTATTGAAATCAGTTTAAAAGTTTCGATCTACTTCGGTCTTTATCAAAATATGACTTATAAGTCATATAAGATAAAGAGACCTAAAATCAAGGAGGAATGGAACACCTAGATAAAGAGCCCTTTAAGGTACTAACAATTTACCTGGGGAATAATATTTCATTTTGGACAAAATAATGAAAAGACTTCTTAACAAATATTTTAGCAAAATGTCAAGGTATTGGTTATCCCAATTTTTTTGATCGTGTATTTAATGCCTGTAAAAAGAGTAACGAGTTATTATCAAATATAATTATTTCAGAGGTGAGTATTAGGGTAGGAGTTGAACCGCGTTGGAATCTTGAAAATTCTCGACTTTTCGGCTCCCGCTTTAAAACCATTGTCAAGAGAAGGATGAGGATGAGGTGGTTATTAATTCATTGGTAAGAAGTGACCCGATTCCGTGGTCTCAATCTGTCTGCTTCACACCACGAATCACCCCTTTTCTTGGTTGATTTCAAGACCTCAATCTGCCTACTCCTTGGAATTTCACCAAGGAAATGAAAAGCATCGAGAATACTGTTGACATTAACACAATCACTGCTAGTCTTGATCTAAAAGTTAGTTCAAGATCAGCAATGATTGTGAAGAGTTCTTACTAATGAACGAATAACCACCTTACACCCATATCTCTTTATAATGGCTCCAAAGCAAGAGCCGAAACGTCAGTTCAACCCATGAACCTGTTCATAATCCTGACCTCGGAAACCTTTCCAACTTTGCAATTTCCACGCTCTACTTCAAGTTTACGAGTATACGAAATTAATTACCTTCGTCAGCAATGAATGTCACTACATGCAATCTAATTATACAATAAGTTATATTATATTACCTGAAAGAGAGGCCACATAAAATTTAATTAAATGTTATACACAACGCCACAGTTATGTCAATGCTCAGTATGGGTAATTTACAATATTAGTAATCAACCGAGTTATTTATTGCGAATCAAACACTTTGTATACGTGTTTATAATTGATTGTTATTTCACTTTTCAAATGAAACTTTAAATATCATAAATAAATTATCATATGAAATATCTTGTTCTCTCTGTTCTCAAAGTCTGCAAATGGAATGACTCATAATTTTGGTCAAATAATTTTTTGCTAGTACCATAAACAGACTCGAAGCCTACCAATTTCGTTTTTTTATTCTTGTATCCAACTTTCTGGATCAAAGGATTGTAAGTTATCAGTAGAATTGGTATTAAACGAAACCCTAAGCGGAAAAGTTTGAGACATTTGCGATGGAACATGTTTGTAAGAATAGATTTATTGATGATTTTCCAACGGGAATTTCTGGCAAGAAAATGGTTGACTTGAAAAAATAAAAGTTGGTTTCTTGTTGTCGTATTTCACTGCTTTGTTTCTTTCCTGTAAACTACCACAAAAACTTTATCACGTAAAAAATAATATATGGACCGATAAGGAAACCCTTTTATTGTTCATGTTTAATCACCCAATTTAGTTAACGCATTATATCTACGATATCTCATGGCACTGGAAATTGATTGTTGCAAACAAAAAAAAATAATAAAATTGACCACCATAGTTGGCTGAAAAATGGGTCAAAAATTTAATTGCTTTTCAGATTTTGTTATGAGATTGTCTATATACAAGTTTGAATATAAGTAAGTGGAGAAAACGTGAAAAAGTTTTTTTCATTAATTATGCAAAGTATGCTCAGCTTTAAAAATCGAGTTTATTCCAAAGATTCTTGATAATTAACAATCTAAATTAACGTGAACTCTGTTCTAATGTCAACTTCTCAATGAATTTCAAATAAAATTACCAACAAATGTTTCAAAAGTCTCATTCAAATCTTAAGCTTTTAAATGAATGTGCAATACATTTGATATTTTTTTGAATATACTTCAGCTTGTTTTTAGTAGTAATGAGGAAATTATCGGAATAATGGCGATTTTATTGAAGTCGACTTTACTTGTTATAGAACATTTTGTCTTTTTTATAAGTGATGATAATATAAAAATGGCATTAAAAATTGAATATTGAGATATACTGGAATAATTTACTAATTATATATTTACAATGCACCCTATAAACTTATATTTATACCTATTTTACGAACCCTTCAACAGATTACTTACCAAAAGATCATTTTTCCTAATAGGCAAGTCTAATGTAAAACAAACTATTTTCTGATAAAAGGCAACAGTTGTAACATAACAATTATCCAAATATAAAAACATCCAAATTGATTTAGATTACCTAAAAATTATGAGGGTTAACTATAAGGTTGTAAGAGACGATTTCCTTTTAAAACAGAACACTGTCTGCATATCGACAATGAAATCTTGTGGATTGTACACAAATCAAAAAAAAAAAAAATACTAAACTATACAGCGAATATCAGGAATTTGATTATGGATAACAGCCGATATTTTTTGTATTTCTGAAAACACATGAGTCATATAGGCAACAAACTATGATTAAAAAAATGGAGAACCATAAAGGCTTCTTTTTCTTCTTATTATTAATTTTTAAGATCTCATGAACTGTTAGTTTTGCAGGTTCCTCTGTATCAGTTCCTGCCTGCTGTCCACCCATCTTTTAGGTGGTGGTCCGGGTTCTCTTTTCCCTATTGGTTTCCCTTCAAGTACGATGCGTGGCAGTCTACCAGTATCTTTTTCTTTGTCTCCCCCATCTTACGATGTCTTGCACTCCACATTGTACCCTGATGCCAGTGTTTCTGATTCGATCTACTCTTGTTTTTTCCACAATAGTCCGGAGCGTTTCCATTTCTGCTACCTGAAGCATGCCTTCCGTTGTTTTGTTGGTTTCCTCTCTGGTTTCTCTTCCGTATGTCATGATTAACCATAAAGACGATTTAAGAAAATGTCTTCCTTCGTTAAAAGATGGCAATAACTTTATTATAGTACTTGTATGCGTGCGTACCTGTCAGCTATGTCACAAATAGAGTCGATTTTATTAAAATTGCCGTTTCTACAATTCCCTAATACTGTTCAAATTAAGACTGCTAATTTTGTTAATATTCTCGTCAAGAAACAAGGCGACATAGCTATTCCATTTCTACTCTACTTGTAGTTGGATTTGATCTATTATTATTCGTCACTATATTTTGAAAGGCATGTCCCATCAATTTCTTAGGATCTTACAACTTAATATAAAATGGAATTTGCAAGAGACTTGATCCAAATTAAGTACCCATTACTGGATTGGCTTTTTCAAATCATATCATGAGGAACTTGATGTTGGCAGCAGTGGAAAATCAACCTTTTATTGTCTTGGAAGGTCGAATAGTAACAAGAAAAGAAAGATTATGTCGGCGTTTATACTTGACCTGTACATATTACCTTGAGTAGAGAGTTTTGTTTCTGTTAAAATGATACTCGTTGAAATTATCAATATTGTTGACGCGCTAAAAAGATGAAACGTTTGGCGTTTTAGAATTGAGATCATTGCATTTGATTCAAGCTCTATTGTAGCAGCTGCCTTACTTTTGTAAATATATTATTTACTATCACAATCTACCTTTATATCATTCACTTGTAGCAATCACTTCAAATCTTTCACTATCTCAAGAATTTCTGTCTTCGTGAAACTAATGACCTATTTGATCTCATCATCGCAGAAAACCACTTTATACTAGTGGTTTTCTTCGAATTCTCGTGATTATTATTGAAATTTGTTGCGGTTCTATCCAAAGCATTACCATTTCATATTCTTCTAAGTCGCCTGCAACATATTCGCATTCCTCTTTCTTTCACTTTCAAGTTATTAACCTTTTTTTAGATTCGAGATTCTCTATTTTTTTAAAAGGAAAGCGAAAACGCTACCTTATTGTCAAGGAAGTTGTATGATGTTTTTTATTCTTCGTCTATTTTTCTGTATACATTTTTTTTTAAACTTGAACTTTAAAACCAAAATAGACGAATTATAGTTTATTTAGGGAACGTTGAGTCATATTTCCGCATGAGTAACAACTGACTGAAAAATCTCTATTTAATTGTAAGCTGAAAATAGAGCGACCTATTTTTCTGAATAATACTTATCCATTACCTTAGTCGTATTTTATGAATCATTTTTTTAAATAAATACTTTTGAAAATATGTATATCTTATGCGAGAAAGTATTCGTTAAAAGGCAATCATTATAAATTGGGCGGAATTATACGCCGTTATTTCGACAGATGCACTACTTGGAAAACAATTATTATTATACATTGTTAACTTGCTGCAACTGAATATTAAATTATAAAACGTGAATAGACGAGTAAAATATACCCACATGTAAGGAAGTTTGGCTCAAACAGGGTACCAGACGTGGACTGAGCCCTTTTTGTACCACATTCATTTTTTTTCTGGAAATCGGAATTTTTAAGCACAAACTATGAAGAAAAATAAATTCTTTGCATATAAAACAAAATAAAAAAGGGTTCAATTCCAAAGTATATAATCATGTTAGTCAGAATCGTCTGAACTAAGTCATCATTTGATTATGATGGATTGTAAAGAGGGTGATATCACATACTCTTCTTTGATAACATGATCAATACAGTTTTGCCAAAGCTCTTGGTAGTCTTCTGCCAGAACTTTCTTTAGGAGTTCTACAACCTCTTTACTCAGTTCTGGAGACTGACCATATTTTCATCATGCTGATTTTACGTTTGCTCATATTAACTCCATAGAGTTAAATATGCAATAGTAGTCTGAGAAGAGTCTGAGTAGAAGAGAAGAGTAAGAGACTCTTTTGCACAGTCAATATAACCAATTTTCTCTATGTTTAGACCTTTAATAACAGTAAGCAATTCTTTGTTTGTTGGGCTTTTTTTACGATCACTGACAGGAATAGGAATATTTTTTTCAGACATAAATGTGCTTTTGTTACAGTTTTTCTTTACATGTTTTACGGTTCTGTGAATGATCTATAGCAAGCCCTTTCGTGACTACTAGATAAATGGAAAATTTATCTAGATACTCTAGTTAATTCAGCAATTGCATTATCAGATTGCTGAATATTTTCCTATTTTAAACATTCGAAGATATTTAAAATAACTTGCTGTGATTGTATATCTAAATCTCTATTATTAAATTCATACCTGTCTTTATTCTTACTACACTGTGCAATTTCATTGTCTTCATTCGCCCATGGTCTAAAAAACGCCATATTTCTATTTATTTAAAGAAATTTATGAATTAAATAAATCTCTCCAAACGAAGCCACTGCTCGCAGATTGTTTCTGGTAGGAATATCAGGAAGAGATTGTGTAATACAGATTCGGTCAATAGAAATGCATTTATGTTTACGATTCGATGTTTTCATCGGTAAACAGTGGAAAAGATGAGTCCACGTGGACTGACGGTTTGTTAGATGTTTACCGAATTTTATACGGGAAGTAAACATTATCTTTTATTCCTTAATTTGATCTGAATGCTGTGTATATTTATGAAATATTTATTGTTCCTTGCATAACTGTTTTCCGAAATTGATATTGAAAGAACTATATAATAGTCTCTTCAAACTGTCTTAAAATTCAAACATTTAATTGAGCTATCCTTTTCAAGATTATGTTCACATAATGCACCCGCTGTTTTTTACGTCGACTATAAAATTATGGAAATTTACATTCCGAAAATTATATATCGTCATGGAAATTTACATTCTGGAAATTATATTTCTTTAAAGGATAATCTAGCTTAAAACGTTAAAATTTCAATATTTCTACCGTAAATCACAAAATAGGTTTATGTGATTACAGGTTTTGTTATACCGATTTAAAGTCGTAAATCTCCTGAGACATTCACATCATTTTTTTTTCTTTAATTTGAATTGTATGATGAATACATGCAAGAGTACGAGGACTTAATTAAAATTAGTAATTATTTTTCAAAATAGTCTCCAATAAAGATTAACATTTTTCTCCCAAAGATTTTCTAGTAGTTCTAATGAGTCTCGAAAGAATGACTATGTGAACCACTGACTACTCACATATCACTTTATAATACGAATAATACGAAGCGAATTATTTAGCAAGAATTGGAGACAGCCGGTAATAGCTGATGGCCAAATCTGGAAAATATGTCTCTTCTATTGCTACACGTAATTTTGAGAACTAATTTGACATAGTTAGTACATACAAATGTGATTGTTAGAGATTGAATCTTGAAGTTTTTTCAGTGGTCAAGCAGCTTTCCTTACATTGCATTTTGGTCTCTACATCATAGTGATGAATCCATAACTCATACATTGTTAATAATTGAGTCTGAATTATTGGAACTGTTGCTGATATCCATAATGTTTAAACTGTTTAAACCATCACTACACCAATACTCACAATTACACGTGCGTTTCGGTAACTTAGTTATGTCGTAAGGGAAAAGTGATCCCCATATCCTTTTAGGATTAAGAGAGTGGATTATTGTAAAATTGCATATCACACATCCACCAGATTATGTGTGCTGGAAACTACAAGTATAGTCTACAACAATGTATCGATAGTAACAGCCCAGATCTTGAAGACATGATGTTCAAAACTAATTAGAAAATGAGTTATTTTTTCTCTATTAACCGCTTTTCAAATTCATATAAATCTGTAATTTTAAGATAAAATTGTAGGATTTATTCTTATTCTTACACCTTTATTTTGCATTTGATATTTCCGCTCCACGAAATTTCATTATAGTTGTATGACTGTATGCGAAGTATTAACCAGTTTTATACGCGTATGTTACCGCATATCAAGCCGAACAAACAATCCACCGAGTTGTGAATTTATTGCGCACCAAGAGTTTTTATTGTGTAAATTGGAATGAACATAGTATTGAGTTAACCACAGCACTAATTCGAGTTTCGTTTAATAATTAAACCGAGAATTTCCCTGTGTGAGCAAACAATAAATCCCGGGCTTCAAAAATTGACGTCCAACGCTACAGACTTTTCATTCAGTCACAGAGTTTTTTTGTGTAAATGTCTAGTATATGGTTATTTTTTAAAAATATTTCACATTTTTCCGTTATTGAGAATGTAGATTAATATCTAGTGATTCATTTCGATTTCTACAGTTTATTTGAGGTGTTCATTCCAGAGAGAAACGTTTGTATAAAAGTGACATGGGAATCCGGTTTGTTTTGAATATTTATGAGGGTTTCTTGTTGGCAATTGTTGAATAGCTATCGTTCGTGAATTTTAGATATTCCTTTGATTTGTGTTTGAAACTACTAGTATACCTATCGATTCTATCGTTTTTAAAACTTTTGAAAACGAATAGCTATAAACACAACTATCCTTTATATCAGGTTATGCACAAATATACCAATTTTGTGAGCAAAAAAGTAGATAAGTTGAATTCAAGGGACATTTTTGTTATATTATAACGTAAAAATACGCAATTTCGAGAAATATTATAAACAAATAAGCAAATAAATTTGAACGTCTATCAGTTCTGAAGTAGCAATATAAACCACCTTCAAATAATTTAAATTATTTACTATTGATAACATTTAAATTTGCCATTATATTAGTAGCTCAGACCTCCAGTTGACGTGAATCTATATAATCTATATAATGATATAACAGAGTTTCCGACCTCATCCAAAAGATATCAGCAATATTTTTGTGGATGAATTGAGAAATTCTCATAAAATTTTAACTATTTTGAAATTCAAGCTCCTGTTTGACAATAGGCGAAACCAAAAGCGCTCTGAAATTAACCTTTCTCAGCTCTTATTGGCGCAATTCAAGTAAAATGGGTCTGATTTATAATTGTAGATGAAGCCTAGATATACCACTACATTAACTAACAAATAATGATGAGAATTTTTTGAGTTAGCCATGAGATTGTGCTCCTCGACTATATAATAAAGGATAAAACAATAACGCACCTTTCCACACTTCGGAGATCGATATAGCTAAAATTCACGAGTTACACTTCGATTTGATTGACCACCTACCGTATCCACTAGATTTGGCTCCCAGGGACTTTCCTTTTTCTGTCTCCCAACAAAGCATCGCTGGACCAAGTGTATAGACGTAAAAAAGACTATGTTGACTATGATGGGAAAAATTTTCGTTTCTTTGTTAGTTCGGAAATTTATCAGACAACCCTCGTAAGCATTGTCCTACAAGCACTGATAATGCTTTAGGCCAAGATGTCTAAAAATTGTGATTAAAAACAATATTACACGGTATTTATACCATTTCCCATGAAATTTCTCGAATTTAAAGTCAATTAAAGACATTGGGTTTTCCCGCAAACTGAATTTCAAGTTATTATTTTGGTAATTTTGAACACCTTTTGATTGCAGTCCTTTGTCTACTTACTACAAATCTTTAACGACTGGTAGACTGCGAAACTTTTGAGCGTACAAGGACAATTTGTAGTACAAGTTCCATCTATATTTTATTTAAAGCCGTTAATATTTTCTTGTCGACGTTTGAAATAGTTGTGGACATATTGGAACTTGGGCGAAGTTTCGGAAATGTTTAGTGTGAGTGAAGTTCCTGAATAACGTTCACAAAGTTGCAACTTTCTATAGATATTGGGTGTGTGATGAGATTACATTAACTTAAAACATGATGGAACTATAAGAATCTCATTTTGTATTTACCTCACAAAAAGGAAATCCTTGTATTAGACAAATTTTCTATTGCAAATAAATGTTCACAGTTCACTTGAAAATACAACATTTGTATTTTTAAATGGACAAATTTCTTAATTGCCGATTTTATTAATGTTTGATAAAGTGAAAAGGGTTTCAATTGTTTGTGTTTAATATTCATAAAAAGCAGCATATAGTGTCATTTTCTAAGTTCGTTATTCAAGAACGTCCTATGATAGTAGACATAGCAACAAAAATGTGGCTTCAATGTATATGTACCAGCAAACCCAATTTCAGGACAAACTAATTCTTCCTATACGCGATAGGGTTAACTAGTATAACCTAGTCCAAACTAATTTGTCCTAAGCCCGATAGTATAAACCAGTTTAGCCTAACGAAACTAGTTGATCCTGATATAACTGTTATCGGTTACAACTGATGTCAGGACAAACTAGTTTTTCCTATGCCAAACTAGCTCTTCCTATACGAGAGGATTGACTAATACGGCCTAGTCTAAACCAATTTAGCATATTCGAAAGTAATTGAGAAAACATGTCAGGACTTGTACATGCGTGAGTTAGATTTGTCAATTTGAAAAATTGGGATATGGTTATTGCTTTTATTGAAAAAACAACTTATTATTTGTTATAGTTTGATTGTTTGTATTACCAATTACCCAAAACATTCAACGACGAATCATTATTGTTTGAATAAAAACTATTATTTTTCCAATTATCTATTTATTCTGAATTTCTAGATAAACTATAATGGTTAGACTAGGCCGTTTTAGTTTATTAAAGTGTTTGCGCATTGGTTTATTTTGGCTGTGGACAAATTAGTTTGAACTAGGCTATACCCACTAGTTAATCATATCGCGTATAGTAAGAACTAGTTTGGCCTAGGTAAAACTAGTTTGTCCTCAAATCGGGTTTGGCTGGTAACATATTCATAGAAAAAGCTATCTTCATAAGTTATCAGAAACAATTCCGATTTACATACGTTTTTTATTTTGTTTATGTATATAATTCAAATCTAGGAACCTTTTGGAACATAATTGAATTGATTTATATTGTTTAAATAATATTGTGATGTTTCTCTTATTTATTTATACACTATTTCTTTCGATGGAGTGAATTTATAAACACTGTCTTTGACTCACTTGATTTATTTGAATACTATATATTACACTTAACTAATTTATATAATTTATTCAAATTCTATGGTTACTCTTTATTGTAATCTAAACATCGCTAAACATTCCTGATTTATATAGCAGAAATGACATTTCATGAGTCCTAAAAAGTAAACAAACAGAAACAAATAAATAACAAGACATTTCTAGAAATTAGTTTAAAACAAACAATGTAAATTTTTGTATATTTATATATATAAAAAATTAAAGAAAGCGACAAAAATTGATTAACAATAGAGGTGTTAGCACGTCAACGATTTACTGGAAAAACTTTTGGTAACAGCAAAAAATTGAGAGAGGTGATGCCTCTATCGTATAGGTCTGATCTTGCTTGATCGTTCATATATATATATATATATATATATATATATATATATATATATATATATATATATATATATATATATATATATATATATTTGTTTTTAACCGTTTTACTTATCAGTCAATTCGTTGCGTCGTGATTCGTGATTCCAATAAACTGATACTATAGTTGTTTTGAATTCTGGGTGGAGGTGCATACAGAATGTGGAACGAGTGGAACAGAATTTAAAAATTTTTTGGACGTAAATTGATGAAACATTACAACTTTATTTCATTGTACCATATATACCAGTTATACTTGTTTGTTATAAATAATTGTTTGCATATAATTTCATAGTTCATAATAATCACAAAAAATACAATAACACCATATAAAAGTTACCTTTACATTCGTTCTAAAGGATTTGGGATACTTCTACTGAATTCTACTGAAAATTGTTTCGCGAGATTTTGAATTCATTTACGAACAAGCAACGAAGTAAAGTTAGAAAGAGACTGTGAAAATATATCATAAAATCAACTTTTTCCTCGTTTTCACTGCATATAGTGGAAAAAAATTTCACGTTAAATCATGTTTGAACAGTACAAATATTTTTTTGATTCTAGATGGTATGTAAATAGTTATTTATGCAACAAGTGAGTGAAGTAGTAATTTTTTCATAAGTAGGACGGTTTGACGGCAATTCCTACGAGTAGAAAAAAGTTACTTTACTTACAAGTTTCATACAAAAAATATTTTACTATTTCCGTAGACTTAAGAAAATTCAACAAAACTTCTATCAATTTTCAATTATCGAACTGGTTATTGCTGTTAAAATTTTCACTGCGGAATCCATTTTGTTGAGTCGTCTATGTAACCCTCCGCAACTGTGTTGGATTCCCACCCACCGTGCTTCTTTCGTTGAGCTATGAATCCACTAATAGAGACGCCGAAGAGCGTCGAAATATATGCCCAGTGTAGTTTTTTGGATTAGTTACATGCAAATATGTTGCGAGAGAATTTTTGAAAAGGTATTGATACCTACAACTTTGATTTTGAATTTTCCATTTCTATATTGGAAAAAGAAATTATCTGTTTTGGCATTTGTGGGCCGTTGGTTCTTATATTTTTCATAAATAATTACCAAGTTTAATCTATTGATAGATATTTCACCAGTAAATCGACATTGATCTTGAGTTTTTGTATCAGGTACTGTGATAATTAAAACATTTCTGGTATTATTAATATCGTTACACATCATTTTATAGAATTCCTCCCTTCGCAGAGCTCCTGCGATTCCGAATATTAAAGCAACCTGTTACGATGTTACTAATAATATATAGGTTACATCAAAATTTTTTGCTATCATTCCTTGTGCATGAGATAATGATCGTCTGGAGCTTGCAACAGAAACTTATTCATTTCTTCACGGGCAAACGTTTTAGATTCTTTGGTTCCATAGCCAACTGACTTATTTTTCAAATATGCAATTAGTTTCGAGTATTTATCGATGTCTACGTCGTTATTTACAATTAGAGTACCTTTCAGTTTTGAATAAGTCGACCAAAGTGCTGAAGACTTTTACATTTTGAATTTAATTTCTATGTAAGCTAGTAACACTCTTTCTGTGAAACTGTTTATGCCTTTTTTAGTACGCCAGTCCATAAAAGAATTATATTCCTTTACATACCGTTCCCTGGATTTCTCAGGGAGAAGATAGTCGCTGCAGTTGCTGATTCAACAACATCTTCTGGTGTACAGCTTAAACTTTCTTCACTATTGCTCTCCATCACCAATAATAATACTACACTCTTCTTAATTAGACACAAAACGGATTGTCTCGAAGGAATATCAAGGAATAAAAGTGTGACAGTTTATCGGAGAAACAATTTTATAATTCCGTTAAAAAATGACAAGTTACGGCACTTTTTTTAACGCAAAAGACTGAACAAATGAACCGCCACGTTACTTTTTTCCCGCTTATTGAACGATTCAGAAATTACTCAAATTCTTTATGAATGCAAATGAATGAAAAAAAAAACGTGAATATTATAACGGACGTAGAAAAAGGTTTTTAGAAACAAAATCATCGGTCTAATCAAAGATACTTGACAAAATTATACTATCCGTCCAAGAAATCGATATCAGTATACAAAGAAATTTATCTAAATAAAAGAATGGCTCAAATAAATAGCACACGAAAACGCTAGAAACAAAAGTCTATTAAGAGGAATAAATCGAATATGTTATAAGTGAATATATTGTTAGAATTCAGAATATTAGAGTAAGAAAAGACGAAATGAAAATAATGATGAAAAGAATCATAATTCTAGTTTCTCAAAGTTTGATTTACGTCTCCAACAATATTTATCTACTACTCAATTAAAAGTTGCTGCTTTGTAAGCACATTACTGTTTTAAAAAAGTTTGTGGTGAGTTTATATTATAATCTCAAGAGGCTGCGTCATTTGAATAATGTACAGAAAGTTTAGGAAATGAGAATCCACCAACTGCAGTCCTGAATTACATAATTTAAAAAAAAAATAGATGTACAGAGGTGTAATAGTATATTATATCAAGCGCATGACGATGGCTATTACCCTCGAAGATGAGATTGAAAGACAAACCGGAGGACAGTGTTGTCACATTTGAGAAGTACAAAATTTATTATTATAATTAGAGACAATGCACTGTTTGTAAATTACGTTTAAAATCTTCTACTTTTACTTTCTTCCATAAATAGGTTTATCGTAGGTAATGCAATACCGTTAACAATTTACCGACATTTCGGTATTTTGCGCTTTTAGAACCGGCCATACCGGTAAAACACCGATATTGGTATTATTTAAGAGAATGAAAACAAAATTAAAATTAACTTACTATAGGTTATGTTATTATTTAGGGGTAGTACAAATATATGTCAAACACAACTAAACCACAAAACATTTATTTTTAAGAAAAATTTATCAAAAGTGTTCATTATTTTTGATGCAAATTGAAATATGATTTCACAAAACATATATGATCCAACGTACCGTCGTCTAGCCTCGATCTTCTTTTTGTGGTTATATGTTGACAGCCGAAACCGCTCGTTCTGACTCTACACTGGTTGGTGGTATTTTTAACAAGTATTCATACGCAAGTTTTAGATGTACCCCCCTAATTTCATGCTCTTTAAAAAATTATAAATCTTTTTATGCTCTTTTTCTAACCTTTTGTTTTGTTTCTTTGGGTTTGGAAAATTGTTGTTGCTTTGTTAATTACATTCTATAATTTTTTTTAGTGTTACAGTGTTAATAGCGGAGAGAGATGTAACTGTTGTATCTTTATCTTCAAGATCAAAATCTTCACTGTTTGTTTTATCACTTTTAACTAGGCGTTCTATAAGAAGCATCAATATTTTTAATAGAACCCTTGTTAAGTTTAGGAAATAAGTCTGTAACCGCTTCGATGTCGTTTTGTGAAGCGTTGTGTAAACTTTGAAAAACTTGAGATATGTTTATTCGTCTTTGCATTATTATTTACTTCAGAGCATTTATCAATTCAATATTGTGTCAGTCATAAATTTAAACGTCGCGTCTGCAACAAGAACATTAGAATTTCTTCTGCACAGTGCTTCGACTGCTAATTTAATTGATGAAAATGCATCAATGGTTTCAGAAATGAATAGAAATTTCTCTTCGGAAAAGACTATGTTTGATTTTAAATTAATTAATGGTTTTTGGACCCAATACCGTAAATGATAAAACCTTCTCAATAAAATAAGTATACTATTTCATCGTGTTATGACATTTGCAAATTCAAATCATTTCCAAATGGTAGTTTTACATATTTTTGTAAATATTGATCATTTCTTATACGAGAATTTCTAATTTTTGTTATCAGCGAGGATAAATTAGCATAATTCAAATTTATTTCAGCGTCAACAGATCTATACTCTAAGACAACACTATCATCTGTAATCTTTTTATCTTCTTCATTGTCAGTTTCTATGTCATTGTCATCATCTACATCACTATCGCAATCGCTAGATTGGGATTCAATTGGTTCAATTTCAGCATCAAAAATCACTAAACTGGAATTGTTTTTGTAAAGGAAATCTCTAACAGCTAGGTGGATGCCATGTGCAAAACATAACTGATGTTCGACTACAATCAAATGTCCGAGTTTCACTACAACTGACGCACAATGTGTCGATGTACAAACATTATCATTTGTTTTGATCAAATTCTTATAATTTCTTTTTCAAAATCAAAATTTCGATTTCTCCGTTGACACTTTTCCATGTAAACGGGCTTGTCCAATGTTCCGTATATATATCCTCAAGTATAATGTACGTTTATGTTTAAATACCTCACCAATTGTCGAATGTTAATCTGAATCGGTTGCCTTTCGTTTTTAAATCTGATATTTCTTTAATAATTTCTATTCTTATCTTCTTGCTACATTTAGTGATCATAGATTTTATTGTTGCAGCTGATTTTAACATTATATCCTCTTGCATGTAGCCTCTTTCTTATATCCTTCGAAGAGCAGAAAACTCTTAATGGTAGACCATCACTCGCAACCATACGAGCCAGGATTTCACATAATTGTCCTTCTTTTGATTTTGAAAACAATACTATGATGTTTTTGTTAGTTTTCAACTAGAACAACATGCATCATTTTCATTATCTGCTGGTACATCGCTTTCAGTTTTTAAATTTATATTATGTCCAGTTTTCAGGTGAGTGTAAAGGTCTCTCGCCTTTCATTAGCAGCTAAATAATAATGCCAAACCCAATTAACGTCGCTCCATTTTTTTGTGTTCTTGAAATATATTGGATTTCGAATTCATACTTCTGATTCTAAAACAATTATTTTAATTAATTAGTAATTTTAAAGAAGTATATCTAAGTTCTTAAGGAGCCATAAAATAAGTTTAATTAATGGGAAATTTATTTATCTGCAACATATTTAATAGTGATGACGTTTATGTATGTAATATTTATTGGATATTGTACAGAAAAATTAATACTAATATCGTTCACCAATGCATGTAGATATTTTTGAGAACAAAACGTAATTGCAAAATGTTGCAAATCAAGCAACATATTATTATTAGTTGCTCAATTTACAAGACAAATATTTATTTAATTTATCTAGGATACACAAATTTCATGGTTCTTAAGCTCTAGAATCATCATATTTACTTACATACATTAATTATTGTATAAGCACAAAACTGAAAACTTTCACTTTCGATACTGAAAAAACAGCCTTTAGCTACAGTGGACGGGATCTCATATCATTCTAATTAAATGGAGGATTTCCCGAATGAAGCTTCCGTGTATCACTGTTGTATTATTTGACCTTCCAGTTCTAAATGGCCTCTTTTGATGTTGTCGTGCATTTAAATGAACGAGATATTTTTTGTTTGGTTTTTATTGTATTGTTGTATGTGTAATTAGCCGATTTCTGCTTAGATCTTTTCTTAAACCTGAATATAATTGTACTGGTACTCCATCTGCCTGGTATTTTTCGTTTAATATCTCTTTTCGTCTTAAATTTTATTGATTATGTCTTCATTTATATACAACTTTTATTTCTATCCCTCAATTACTTTACTGCTTTAATGTAACGATAATTTCGGTAAGTGCATCATTACGGATTTTTAAATTCTAACAAACTGAATGACACAGTTTGCTCCAATTTTGATAATAATCGGTCGTTAAGAGTAGTGATGTCCTTTTAGTTAAGAAGCAGTAAGTTTAAAAAGTAACGTATTGATTGACTCGCCCTCGTATAAGTTCATTGAAGCCAGCAAAACGTTAATGGCACACTTTCTATAATACGTTTCCTTTGCCAACTGCTTCTGACCGTAGGGTCGATAGGGAAGGAATTTTCTCAGGATTTTCTCAGACATAGACAAGATCAAGGAGCTTGGGAGTAGTGAAAGCTCCGATAACCTAAGAGGCAATTGGAGATTATTACCAGAGAGGAATTACAGTGCGGATAACAACTGGAATTAAAATATGTCAAATCCAGTATCGAAAATCAAAGGCTATATTTAGTGTGTTGAATTAGAGAAAAAAATTCTAAATGTTTTTCTGTTTTTTATTTCTACATGGCATATTGACCTATGACATTATTGTCAGCGAAGGGGTAAACTTGATTTTAGTAACGTGAAGTATTAGATTATAGAAATGTTTAGGGTTTTTAATGTTATAATTCAAATCAAAGTTTTTTAAAATTGTTTATTATACCAGTGAACTAGAATATTATACACGGTGTTTCAAAAAAGGTTATCCCGTCTTTAGGGTAGATAGAAAACTAAAAAATATTTGGGGTTTTCTTAGTAAAAAAAATTACGTAACGCTATCAATATCCAAGATAGAGAACGTTGAAGGCAAAGAAATATAAACATTTTTTACGATTTTTCCGCAACTACTAGCAACATGATATTGAACTTTTATACGAATATGTTTTGGAAGCTGACACATCTAATGAATTTGTTTTTGTGTCTGACTATAATAGAGGACGCTAGTTATACAGTTCTAAGGTACCAAGTAGTATTAAACATATATTTTTCAATATTAGATTTATTAAAGGAATATTTCAAATTAACTGAAACATCATTTAATTTTACAACAAAAAGGTACTCGATAAAACTCGATACTGTGTACCTGTGTATATTTTGAAAATTATGAAGTAATAACCGATGCTGGTAAAAAGAATTGATAAAGTTATTATTTATTATTTTTATCAATTAGTAAGCATTATGTGAATTGAAATATTTTGCCTCGTAAATGAGATCCCATCGATAAAAACACATTAAAAAAATGGGATTGAGGGATTTTGTTTCTTGTAACATTTCACAAATATCCTGTCTACTAAGTATAGAATCTTGTTTTTCAAAGTAAAGTATGGACACTGAGCTATTGGAGGCATTAGTATGAAACAAACAACAGTTTGATGATCATGTGTTACGGGTTTGGGACTCAAACTGTTGTTTGTTTCATAGTAAGACCCCCAATAGCTGAGTAACTATAATTATTTAACTTTGAATTTTACACATAACTATCATTCATTGATAATTATGACGTTAAGAAAGTAACGATTATATTTTTAAGACCTTGTTATTAGTTAAATTAAATTAGTTAAATTAGACATGTTACTAACCTTAGGCGAATGATTAGGAAACTCTAGTGTAGCTGTTACGCGTTATGAAGAAAAGTTTCCTCGGAAAAACTTACCAAGTAAAAATATATTCAGGGCAATTGAGCGACGTTGTCGAGAAACTGGTAATGTGAGACCTAAAGAAATAAATTCTGGTAGGCCAAGAACAACAAAAACCATTAATGAAGAAAAAATGATTTAAAATTTAGTTTATCAAAATCCAGCAGTTAGCACAAGGAATGTGAAAAGACAAACGAATACGTCTTCTGCAAGTACTTAGAGGATACTTAAAGAGCAACAGCTATATCCCTATCATTATAGTCAAGTCCAAGAGCTCTTGCCAGACGACCTACCGGTTACAGTATATTTTTGTCAAACATTACAAGAAAGAACATCCCTCGATCCAATGTATTCTTTTTACGGAGGTATGTAAGTTTAACTCCCATAATGGAGACTACTGGTGTGATGAGAATCCACAGGTGAAAATGGTATCACATAACCAACATTCATTAAAAGTTAATGTTAACTAATAGGTTATCATATTCTACCTGGAAATTTAAATGCTGATATGTACTTGGATTTTTTTATCAATTACTTATTTGAGATATTAGAAAATTTAACGCTAAACGAGCGAAGATCTCTATTTCTTATGCACGATGAACTTCCACCATCTTTTGATAGAAGGTGTCGTAATTGGATGAGTAACCATTTAGGAGGATTGGTAGAGGTGCAGAAGCTCCGATTCATGTTCCTTCTCGGTCATATGTTTTTAATACCTTGGATTACACAGCTTTAGCTGCAGTAGTAAATTTACGACAAGAATTGCTAGAAAGAATTCAACATCACTTTAATGACCTCATAGCTGACTCCCAACCGTTTAGAAGTTGGGTAATGGATTCTTTAGAAAAAAGGATAGACTTATGTATTCGTGAAAACGGAGGACATTTTGAACACCCATTCTAATTGAATTATATATTATGTTTTTAGCCTTATTGTAAATTTTCATCCTATGATTTTTTGTTTAATTAATACATTTATAATTACTTCATACTAGCATCAGTTATTACTTCATAATTTTCAAAATAAACTGTTTTCAAAATACTGTGTACTGCAAACGGTACACAGTATTTTCGAGTTTTATCAAAAGTACAAGTCAATGATGTTTGAGTTCATTTGAAATTTTGCTTAAATAAATCTAATATTGAAAAAGATATGTTCAATTCTACTTGGTACGCACCGTATAAATAGCACCCTCATTAGATGTGTCAGCTTCCGAAACATATGCGTATAAAATTTCAATATAATGTTGCCAGTGGTTGCGGCAAAATCGTAAAAAATGTTTATATTTTTTTCTTCTTCAACGTCCTTTATCTTGAATACTGATAGAGTTACGTAAATTTTTTACTGCGAAAACCCCAAATATTTTTCAGTTTTCTATCTATCCTAAAGACGGGATCACCTTTTTCAGTAACAACATTTTCCTGTCATAATTTTTGTAGACTAAAAATTATGTGAATCGTTCACTATAGTATTAAAAAATAGGAAAAAAGAGCCGACGCACTAAAAACGAAGAACATAATGAGGACAGCAGGGATGAAAACATTGAAAACGACGATATTGAAGACACCACGTCGAAAGAATGATAAAAGATCGATGGGCTGAAAGCTGGATATCTACTCAAGAGGCTGAAAATAGAAGAAATAAGACTAAGTCTTAAGAAAAGAGAAATACGAAGAAGGGTATTAAGAATGAGGTGGAGGATATGTATATTTAAATTAGCAGAAGAGTAATGTGGTCATGTGTACTTCACAAACACTTTGACTCACAGATTTGATGAACAACTTCCCAGACAATGTGCCATAGTCTTTTTCTATAGACAGATTTACGAATTCGGAAAGCAGGGTCTGTCTCTGTAGCTTCTTGGCAGAAGCCATAAGTTTAATCTAGAATCTCTTTGATATTCCGTTGACGATAATTTTTTACCCTTCATCCACTAGGATTTAGGTACTCTCTTTTCGTTCCTTTTTATTCCCATATTATTGAAAGAGTACAAGTTAAAAATCGTGCTTTGTTATTAAGATATGAATATAAGGGTCTCTGTAGATTCATTTGTTAGGCTTAAGAGGAAAATGAAGGCGAAGAAAGTTTGGATATTGATATAACATTACAGAAAAAGCAAATAATGGAATACTATGTAGAAAAAACAGAGAACAGATAATTTTTTATTATATATTTATTATATATATATATAATTTATACTGTGAAAATATTATCCCCTTCCAGCTACCCTTCGGAAATTTTAAAGAAAGGGGGTCGAGTGGCAACTTGTTGGAAAGGGATTTTAGTACACTGTTCAGCAATATAAAGTTTTTTCTAAATTTGGTGCTATTATAATTGAGAAAATTGGATTTTTTTATGACCTCAGGGTTTTTTTTTGTTTATTTCTTCCATTATCCTAACTTTCAAATCATCAATAAATAATTAGGTATTTTCGTATTTCTTCTGCTAAACATCAAGAAAAAATCGTGAAAAACTAAAGATATTAAATTTAATTATGTCTGATTTGTCCGATACTCAAAGAACAGACATTTTAATTATGATTGATTGTGGTAATAAAATAAGAACTCGAAAGAAGCCCTGTGAAATTTTTAATAGTAAATACCCTGGTCAACAAGTTTCGTAGTCTACAATTAGTAAAATTGAAAAAAAGTCTCATGAAACTGGACATGTGAAAAATATTGAAAGACCAAGTGGAAATATTCAATTTACTGATGAAAAAAAGTTAGATGTAGTTTTAGAGGTTGAGGCAAATCCGCCTAAGACAACTCGAGAAATTGCTACCGACAATGATGTAGGTAAATCATCTATTTTGATAATTTTGCATAAAGAAAAACATCACCCTTACAAAGGTTCAGTTGGTTTAGGAGTTAAATGAAGATGATCCTTATAGGAGGCAAGAATTCTGTGAATTGATGATGGACAGAATAAAAGCAAATTTGCAGTTTATAAAAAAAATAATTTTTTCTCATGAAGTGACGTTTCATTTGAATGGTACGATTAACAAACAGAACTGTAGATATTGATGCAGAGAAAATCCTCACTGGAAGTTTGAGTATCACACTCAATATCCTAAAAAAGTGAACGTTTGGGCTGGTATCATCAACAATAAAATTATTGGCCCTTATTTTTTTGACGGCACAGTTAATGGTGAGATTTATTTATATTTTTTTATTAACTTCTTAGTGCCTACATTACAAAGACTATTTCCTGATGTTAGTTTTCCCCAGAGGGAGTGCTGGAGAAGGATTATATTTTTATACTGTAAAGTGACAATTTAAGAATAAAAGTCTACTTCTTTCAGGTTATTTTCACATAGTACAGAATAACGCTAAAATTCAATTTATTCCATACATATGGGCCGCAATGTATATTCGTTTTTAAGATATGTAGTGGTTCTAAATCGAAAAATATGTCATGAATTGGCTTCAAGATACCGAGCCAAAAATAATACGAAATTTGTGATTATATACTTGTAATAGAAACTTTTGTTTTTAATCATTTCATTTCAATCCTTATGTAAAAATTAACTGAACTTATGCATGTATTTTCCTTTGAAATAACCCTCTTAAATTAAATAAGAAATTAGACACGTTTTATAACATAACAATTGAAAACAGAAATAGCAACATTAACACTATCAACCAATTTAGTAACGACTTTGGAGATTACGGGTTCGTTCCTAAGGGTTAAAGCGGTTTATTCTCAAACGCTATTTAGACCTGATATTCATGTTGACATTTTTATGTCTCGACCCCATTTCTCTTTATTTTGTTTCTCGAGTATGAACTCAAAAACGAGAAAACCTTTTACTGATCTTTCCTCTGAATATAATCTTTTTTATTCCATAAGAATCATTTGGTTGATAAAATTGTTCAAAATTTTTGACCTATTTTTGATTTGCAATTTCTTAAATACGAATTGTATGTGATAAAATAAATTAACTCTTCAGGCAGCGATATAAAATGAGCCGACTTGCAATTATCAAGATCCATTTTCTTCATTCTAAGATAAATTGTTTTTTGTGGAGAGATAACAAAAAACATCATTTTGTAAACCACTGAAATTTACAGCAGTTTCGTCAAAAAGTAGCGGATATTTGGACAGATTTATTATGTAATATAAAAAGTACATTCCAATAACAAAATATTTGATTAAAACTATTACAAAATGAAAGATGTGCGAGAAGGTAGAAAAAAAAAACTTCTAATATATTTTATTTGTAGAAAAAAAGTGAGAACCGTCACAAGAATCAATACATATCCAAAATAGCACAAGTTTTTCTAAAGTGAAGGTTTTAGCATTTGAAATTGATTGTATATTTTCCATTCCAATTTAAATGATAACATGCAATGTCTACTGACATATAAAATCAAAACCAATCTTAACTTACAGTATTGAGGTTATAATAAATACTGCTGTATTCTCTCATGTCACTAAGTTTTACTACCTTTTAGTTTTCTTTTTCTTTATCAGAGTCGTTCTAGATTCTGCCGTTCTTTTCTTCTATTAGTTTGGTTTGTATTTGCCATTATCTTTCCCTTGACTTTCAAATCTCAATAAAGTTTTATAATTATTTTTATATTTGTATCCACAATTTTATCTTAATTATAATTATTTACACCTTTTTGTTTGTTATCCTCTTTTTAACAATTATTTGATGTAGAACATAAATTATCTTGTATGCTTTGGGAAGCTCAAAATTCACTCTACATGTTCAATTTGTTCAATGGATATTTTAATTGCAATACTGCGCATAAGAGTAATTATTGGTATACATTCACTGATTGCTAGTGAAAATACTCTGCTTGATATTCCCGTTTACAAACAAATTTGTTTTATTGAACCACCATCATACTGCAGTTATTTGTTCTCCTTTCACTTTTGCTAATCATTAAGTAGTGAATTAATGGAATGTAAACAATCTTCAGCGATTCAATTACAATAAGTAAATCTCGTAGACGCATCCAAATCATTAAGATTTCGTAAACAAATTTAATTTATTTGTTATTAGAAGGAAACTTTGAATTGATTAGAAAGATATCTAGGTGGGAAAAGTAAGTAGATATTCTGCAAAGTTTTTACTGTATTATTATTCCAGTGGTTTTTATGGAAGCATTCTCTCGTAATAACGACTTTGCAAGTTGCCAAATAGTTTTCTGAGGCTATTGTTCATTTTTATTTTTTTTTTACTTAGAAGCAAGAACAAATTGTGTAAAACTACTAATACCCTTTTGGTCATGTTTCTATTTACTTTTGTGTTTTCGGAAGTTATCCAGTACTTATGATTTACGACTAATCGTGAGCTAGTATTCCAGCTTGCGAAATTTCCCTACTGAACTGTTTCTTTATTCTCATATATGTTCTTATAGCAGTAAATTGTGATGAATTCAGGAAATAAATGAACACTGAACATTGTTTGAATTATAATGAGCCTGTTCTTGTCATAAACTACGCCGCAGTAACCAGATTCAATAGAAATAATTTATTTCATGGAATTACTATGATTATGTCCACACACAACGACTTTTCCGAAATAACCCAGTTCAATGATATATTATCTGAGAGAGTATTCGAATTTTCTTTGGCTACCAAAAGACTTTTGACCTCTATATTGTTTTCATTTACAAAATACCTGACGGTGATGGTGTATACTTTCTGTCAGAAACTACTGACCTTACTGGTGTCCTTACCTCTAAAAAGCAAACTAATTCTATGTGGCGATCTCAATATTGATTATTCCAGTATGTGTGATGGTCAAGAATGTCTTCAGTCAATTTTTGATTATTTTGGTATGGTCATGCATATAACGGCACCAACCAGAATAACTAAGACCAGTTTCAGTACTATAAACTATGTCGTGTCATGTCTGCTTTTTATTTCTTTTCTTTCAAATACCACACTTTTTCTTGGTTTACCTTGACTAGAGCCCATATTACACTGCTGAACGTTATTATTGGTGTATAAATTGTTTTATAGATTTTGATCTTGGTTTTACTTCTTTTTCATTTTTTGTTATAAATAGAGAAATCATACTTTATAATGTAATTTATGAAATCTATTTTCTAACAATGAGTTAAAATACCCTACATGACAAGGTTAACACACTTAACGGTAAAAATTTCTGTTTTTTGCTATAATGTGAAGTTTTACGATTTTCTCCCATACTTGCAGGTTCTTTTACAAATTTCATAGTTCTAGGCTTTCAAAAAATGGCATAAACAACCGAATAATTTTCCACGTTAACTTAAAAATTTGATTTTTCCAAAATATCTAGGCTTGTAGACATGAGTACATGGTTTTAACTTGATATTTCCATGTGATATATACACAATTAGATTAAATTTAACAATTATTGGAAAAAAAATCGTGCTGACTCCCTAATGAAATCTCAATTCTATTAACAATTACGTTTGGTGTGAAATTTATATTCAGTACTCAAACGGCCTGTTATTAAAAAAGTTTGAACGAAGGAATGGCGTAGGAGGGTTGTGGTTTCTCCCTATTACTCGCAATTCTCATTCATTCCGTGACAATTTGAAATTCTTAAGCGTTCAGGGAGAAGCTAATATTTGCTCTGTAAATCTACTGCCACTCTTCTATCTATTTTTAGTAGTTTTTTATAACTTCTAATTTTCAACAAGTAATACTGTAAAATAGCGGTTTATGGATCAAACAAAGAGGCAAAAGTGGATTCTTGTGTAGAGCTCATGAATGTGGCAGTAATATGTAAAGTAAAGTAAAAATCTTTGTGAGGACAAATTATAATGAATACGAAATTGTAATAAGAAATAATGGGATAAGTAGCTAGTAATGGTAGAATACTGTCAAGTAATAAACTTCGCACAAGGCCGCTTGACATAATGCAAGACAACGTGCAATAATTTGCATGCAAGTCTCTCTAAACAGTAAAAGTAAACCAAATCCCTAACCTCAAATTTTATGTAATATTTTGTACCTACTTTAACAATGAAAATAAAAGAGCTAAATTTTACGAAAGTTAAGACAAAAGACAAGATTGCAGCTTACATGTAATAAAAAAGGCAAAAAACCGATAATGCATGAAACAATCATATTAACCTCAACTGCGCATACTTTTGATAAAGAAATATTTTTTCTTGCATTGCATTGCATGTTGTAAAGCATCATGTCAAGCGGCCTTTAGTGAATACGAGTATACGAGAGTAGAACGAAATGGACTCGATAAAACAATAATAATTTATATCACAGTAATAGATGAAAACAACAGGTGTCTAAGCAGAAATGTAGTTCTAGTGTTAAAAATAAAGCGTGGCGATAATAAAAGTTTGAGCGGAATTAAAAAAGTTATAAAGAAGAGATCTAAATGCACAGCTTCGAAGTATTTTAAGGAAATATGAACGGATAGAGCATAAAATTTACAAAAATGAGAGAAAATGCTAGAATACTGTCAATAAAGCACTCATGGAAAGAAAAAAAGGAAACATAGTAATCAGCAATTAAAAACGAGGAATATAAAACGGAAAGGAATTTATATTTACCTATGATAAAATGATCATGGAAAAATGGAAATTGTATTTATGCAACATACTTAATAGAGAACATAATGAAGATGATGCAGACGAGAAAACAGAAAAATAGCAATGAAAAAGTGAGAGAGGACTATAAGGGGACTGAAATCACGTGGACATGAGAAGCTAACAACAGAAATCATCAACTATATGGGTGGAAATGAAAAGATGTTATTACTATAATTATACAATTTTGGGAGGTCGAAGTAATTCTTCCAAAAAAATACAGAAACGGTTGATAAATAATTGAATTATCGCAAAATCACGCTAATGAGCACAGTACTCAAAGATCAGAAGTGCAGATTGGTTTCAAAAAAAGCTTATTCCATTTAGCATACATTACAATAAACTATACAAAAAGAGCAAGAAGTACGCACATTGGATTTGTGTTTTGCAATATCGAAGAAAAAACGATCCTTAGAAAACCTTCGCACAAAGAAAGCATAAATAATAATTACATTAGAAGGATGTACAAACCTCAGAATGTGCTTTTGTAGAGGACATCATTGTATTATCAAACACGCATAGAAGGTTACAACAGATTATGTACACAGGAACATAAAGCTAAGAAATATTTTATGAATGTGAATAAAAATATAACTATGGGAAAACGAGAGTTGTTATCAAGTTTTGAGATAGACAAATAAAAACAAATATTTGGATTGGCTTCATTACCATGTATGGTATTCCTTTTAAATGAAATTAGTGATGTTTTACTGGGGTTGATTGAGAGTTTATCATCCCGATTGTCTTTAGGGCCGTTTGCATCCGGACAGAGATTATACGTTTACCCTTGCCCCTCACTATCATTAGTGGATCTGTCACGTGGACTAGAACCGTAAATCTAGCGCTGTTAAGTCTAGTGAGGATTTTGTCCACTACCAATGACAACAGTACGGGTGATAGAATTTCGTCTTGAGGACAGACGGTAATGACAATAAAAAAGAAGAAATCATTGGACGCCAAACAAGGACTATACGGTGGATGTCCCATTAATTCGATATTTTGACTGTTATAAAACGTTCTACTTCTGACAAACAATTGCTGATGTACCATTCAGAACTGACCGTTCTATGTTACGTTCAAATAGCACTCATATGAAAACACGTCCTTAGTACATTGAATGACAATGTCATGATATTCCAGATTCATGTAATAATATGAGCAAAGGTCAAGAAATAGGTAAAACGAAAATAACCCCCAATCGAACAACCTGTCTTGTCTCGTTACAATATGATACTCCTAACTTTTTTAAGTTATTTAATGCCTAAAATGAATTGAATTATTATGGTGACTTTTGTATACACATATCATATACAAAAAAATGCATGAACACAATTCCGTGGTTCGTCTATTGGTTCTGTTCATCAATCTCTACATTTTTTCAATATTTACAAGTAAACAAGAATGTTTTCATTTGAATATGTATTATTATTTGTTCTCAGAACGATCAATCATTTGAAAGTGATAGGTGTATTCAGTAAAAGGAATTGTCTAGTTTACTTTTGGACAAGTTCCAATTATGCTATCTCCTACGATTCCATTTTTCAAGGATAGGTGACTGGAAATACGAATCATTGTAACGATATGAGTTGTTGCTTGTAGTATTCGATCGAAAAATTCAACTGAATAGTTATTGGGAATAGCACAGTATTCAATCGAGATCAACTTCAAATTGTTACTTCCAAAGCTTGTCAACTTATAGATAATTTTTGTTCACAATCATTAAGTTTCAATCGTATTTGACAAATATACTTAGAGATTCGAAAGTGTCTGTAAAGAATAAATAAGTAGTAGTAGTAGTAGTAGTTAAAGCTGCAATATTTCAAGATAACTTATATCTGATAGGCCGAATGCATACGAAACTACTCATTTATGACACAAATAATAAACATTAGCAATTATAGGGTTACTAATAATGTCGGCGTGCAATGTTCTCTTTGTTCTCTAGTAAATAATCATACAAGAAAGCTATTATATCTAAATCTAAACTATAGCCCATCGTATTCTATTGTTTTAACCCAACGTTCAGCAAGATCTTTAATACCTTGATAAAACTATTCTTTGGGTTTAGATGCATGAAACTGTCACACTGCACTTTCAACGTCTTTGGATTAAAATTTTTTTCACCATGAATGTGAATAAATATTAATTTAGGTGCAAGGTCCGGACTAAATGCTAGATGCGGTAGGAGTTCATTATCACCAAGCTCTTCGATCTTATTCCGCGTAACTTTCACAGTATGTGCAAAAGCATTATCTTGTTGTAAGAGAACCCACTTTCGGCAAACTAAACCTGGTACACTGAACCTTCATAATTCCACGAGGCACACAACAAGATTTCCCGCTCGAATCCTTTGTCTCACCACCGATTTTCCATATTCGGGTTGTTTAGAAGAATCCATTTTTCGTCATAAGTAACAATGCGTCTAATGAAACTAAGTTACGGTTGGCCGAGGAGCACTACACACACCTCTAGTCAATGTTTCGCTTGAATCTTGGTTAATTGGTTGATTATAAATGCGGATATAGGATGTCATTAGAAGAGTGCTAATGCCTTGTTATCTCAACATCCCACGCAGGTGGAGGACTTTTCTTTGCTGCTACGGCTGCTTGAAACTTTTGTTTCCAATAATATCTTAGTAATATATAATAACCAAATAATTTGAAGAGACTGAAGCAATTGTACTCTTCATAGAATTAGATAGATATAGTCTTATCAAGTTACAATATGTGGAAATTGAGCGCTGTAGGAATATTTTCCATTAATTAAATAAGGCGATTTTAGAGAGATTTAAAAAATGTTTTAAATGGTTCTAACGTGATGTGTTATTATTTGAACAAATTATTCGTAAACTTCCCTATAAATCTGTAAAATGTCTTTTGAACAACATACGAATGCATAGAAAACTCCAAGTTTCGCCCATTTATTATACCGAGGAACTTAAAACTACTTTCTCTTGTCCAGATTTTTTGCGTAGAATAGCTTTTCAATGTCAAGCATTAAAATTTTATAGGTATTAAGCTGATAGTTACTATTGTTCAAGTTTTTTGAGACGAGATACTTAAACTTTCAAATTAACTACGCCATTAAGGACAAAAGGATTCTCGTAGAAATAGAATAATAGAACAGCGATTCCTTTCAACATTATATTACGATAATATTTTAGTGAGATAATAGCCATTATACAGGTGAAAGAGCCTATGGCTTTCCCACTCTGCAGTTTCTCCTAGGAGCTTTATAATAAACTTAATTATAGTCACGATAAATTACTAATCAGATTACTACAGACAGTTGACAGGGATTTGAATTACGAAGAAGATTCTTGTAATTTATGGAATTAATCATCAAGGTTAATTTCTCTTTAATTGGTGATGCCGTAATTATATATTTCAATCCAATTTTAATTTACTATAATGCAGATTGAATTCTAAGTATGGAACGCCTTAATCATCTCGGAAGAGAATTTCAGGATTTTCATAAATTGCATTGTTGTCAAATAATTAGTTGACTGAAGATATTAAGTTGTTGTTGTTTTGGCATTTGCAATATCTCTGTCGAAGTCAAAATAATATATAAGAGGTTATAATTATATCGAAAGCAAATTTGGTATTTCCAATTATTTATGAGGGTGTTTATTGAAAATATTCTAGAGATTTTAAGATATTCTATATTTGTATGTAGATGAGCGTAAAAGTTATTTGGGAAAGTTCAATAATTCATACCCTAGAGGAAATCCCTAAATAGACAGAGAGTTAGCAACGAAAAATAGGGTTGATAATGTGCGTGCCATTTCAGTTTGTTAACCGGAACAACAAACTTAATACATCACCAAATGGCAGCTCTTAACGTCAGCGCAGCCTAGAAATTAAAATGCCAGTCAGTTTTCCTGGACGAAAAAATGAGCGGAAGAACCTCCTGTGGTACGCGCGTCAAACTTTTTGTAAGTTTGAATCTCAAATAAGAGCTATATTATAGCGCAAGAAGTTGGCCTTACAGTACTAATTTCTCTAAATTCTCCCAATCCAAAAATTGAATATGTCTGCCTCTGTTTACAATGTTACCTTAGTGACTTCTGTGAATTTTTAGTTTTTTTCCAACATTCCTTGTAAATTACATTTAACAATAACATGCACGTAATAACTTCTTGGTTTAAATAAAATACAATAAAATGTTTATCTACGTAAGACTTTATTTGGTTTATTTACACAAATTTAGTCAATTAAAAAACATAAAAACTTTTAGGACACGTTTTCTTAATATAATTTATATATAATATAATTTTGCTTTTCATTTAAAACTAAAAATAGTATGAAAAAAAAACATACTACGATATACGTCCGTACTCGATTAGATATTCTTGCCTCGACTCCTTCGTCGCCTCGTCCATAAACATCTATCCCATACTGTAGTTAATTATTTCCCACATAGAACCAGAAATTGAATATTTCATTGTATCCAGTCATCAAAATGATGAGATAATTTTCATTTTATCACACAAGAACGAACGTACAACGTCTAAGAAATATTTCCAGCATGGCAAGAATTAAAAAATCACGTTGCAGTGTCAATAACTTGCATTCCTGCCAACGCTAAGCCAACAAATACATAATCGCTTGGGTAACCTGTACCACTGATCATTGTTATGCATATATATCCACTAGGAGTGGATATATCTAAAAATAGACACCTCTTTGGAAACCGGTGAGATTTTTCCATTCCAATCGGACTTATTTGAGATTTCCTACCTATCTGAACATTTCTCTAAAAAATGGAGTAGATTTTGATTAGCGATAAAGGATGAACACAACTTTCATGAATGGTATCAACGTAATATTCTATTCGAAGTGTATTGTGGTCGATTAGATTGAAGAAATCTATCCAGTTCGGTACAATAGCCAATTTCAAAAAATTATGTATACTAATTTTCTCTTGGGTTAGCATAGCTAGGCGCAATCCAAATGTCAGGACTTCTTGGAGAATGAACGCCAGCTCAAGTATTATGTATCTTATTTAGTTTATATTTTCTCGGTCTTTTGAAATAGGGTATAATTTTAGACGAAAAAGTTTCAATTTAATAATTTTAGGAGAAAAAGTTTCAATTCATCAATTATATCGCATGAATTCCGCTTGAAGTTAAGCTAACATTTCTTTCTACAAAATCTACACTTGAATTGTTCCAAAACATAAAATAGAATAGAGTTTTCTGTTCCATTTATTTGCTTTTTGAAGCTTTCGAACATAATTAAATATATTGACTGTGATAATTAAATTCATTTACATCGTTAGTTTTCATTTTCTAAAATAAAACAATCAACTGTTGAGAGTAGAAGTTTTATCTCATTTGTTACATCTAAGTACAGTCATTCCGTGCCTTCTCATTTTGGTTCTCTCGAAACTTTTTATCTTTAACCATTCATACTTCACTCGAGTCCCGGTGCTTTCACCAGAATTTAATTCCGTTATAACTTTTGTTTTCCACGTGTTTGTTGATAAATACTTGAATAGCGTGTCTTTGAATACACAATATGATAATATTATTATATTCTTTCATTATTGATATTAGTATTATAGCTAAAAATGCGACCGGATTAGGCATCTCACCATTCTATAGGAATGTAAGGTGCCCATGATATGATTATGGCCGTCATGTCTTCCAAATTATTTTTGACAAATGCAGCAGAGATTGCGTTTCCAAGAGGATCATTTGTATTTTACACTGATAACTCGAAAATGGAGAAGCAGGAGCAGGAATATATGGTCCAGGAACCAAGCTTGCTATCTCAATGGGTTCAAAACAACTCAATAGGAGTAAACAATAACGTTACTCTTATGTGGCAAATGTTCATACCGGAGTACACGGCAATAAGCAAGCCGATCTTCTGGCGAAAAAATGTGGGAGTCATGGTCATAAAAAAGTGGGAGAAGCAGAAGAAATTAGAAACATGAAATAATGCCCGGATCTGGAACAATCGAAGAGATTTCTTTCTTATTCTACCAACTGGTCTCAAAAGGCACTTGCATTGAAAATGATGACCTAATGGGAGTTACTGGTATGCTCACTACCATCTGAAAATCATCTGAGAAACTCCCAACAGATCTTGTCCTGTTTATAAGGAATCGAAGGAAACCATCGGACATCTCCTTTGTGAGTACAAGGCAACCTATAGACAAAGACTACTCGAGTTGACATCGAGTGATTCCAGCGATTCCAATGTACGACACCAGTGAAAAAAAGGAAGACCACAATTTCCTGGGATAAGAACTAACGTCATACCAACCTTTAGGACCCCTCGAATATGAATGAATATGAGCTTTATTTCTAATGGTAGTAATAGTACATGATTATTTCCTTTTTCCACATTCATTAATTCAGTAACTATACAAATAAATGATAATCGTTAATATATATATATATATATATATATATATATATATATATATATATATATATATAATAGAATGAATATTATGTATAGATATAGCGGACTTAGCATGAGCTGACTAATGAAAATCTATTGATACTATCCTGTAAAAGCAAATGGTATTCCTAGCTTACGTGTTGTCTCTCCGGACACTTACATCACTAATTATTAGAATTTACCCGTTGAGGAGGTATTCCCCAAAAATGAAACCCGCAGTAAAAGTATTAACTTTAGTCCATTACTGAATTAACTAGTCCTCCCTTTTAGGCAATACTCTTTCATTAGTGGAAACCTTAGGAGTTTCCTCCGAGTCTTTTTAGTTACAGGGAATCTCTATAGTTGCAGCCATGCCTGTATTGTATTTATGATTCCTTAAATGTCGAGTAAGGAATTCTCACTGCAGTTACGATTTCTGTTAACGGCTACAACCTTCCTTCAGTATTCAGAATATGTAAAATGTTAATATCACAAATTTAGGAATACAAGACTTGACTATTAAGCCACAAGACTGGCGTCTTTCCTGTTTTCATGCTTTCAGAACATTCTTCGTCACATCCTTTTCGATGCATATCGGGAATAGTATTTGAATTATCGGTACTAACATTTCTGCAAACTTCATGTCGTTCAAATTTGAGAATTTTAGGTATCAATTTCTACCGTTTCAACAATGGCAATCTTCTCTGGCAATTCTCACCCATCCTAAAAGCGTTTGATCAAGGATCTATTGTATTTACGGCTGATTCATTAATCCCACTCCTTTTAAAAAGTATGAAATGTGGGATGACTTTAATTGCCAGAGATCTTCGTCTTCTATATCATACGCTCCCAGGTGTAGTGCTATGTAGTTTTCCTTAGTGTTTCACACTTCGAGAGAATGTGGATAGAGGTCTCGTCCTCTGTGCAAAAAAATCTGCACGCCGCATTATCTGCTAGGTGTAGCGTCTTCAGGTGTTTGTTGCGGCGACGGTGCCCCGATAGAGCTCCTGTTGATATTTGTAGTTTGTTCTTACTTAGGTTGATACATTCAGCAGATCTACTCTAATTATAGTTTCCCAGAAGAGTATTTGTTTGTCTTAGCCCTTGTAGGTTGTCCCAACAATTGGTTTTGCTTCTATCTACCTTCTACTTTCTAGTGCTTTTTCCATTGATCTATAGCTGATACGACAGATGAGTACGAAACAGCTTCTTAATAACCATACCTCGTATTTTTTTCTGTTGATGTTTTCACTTATAGTGACGTTAGAATTAGGAACTGTAGTTATTCTAGAAGTAAGGTTTTTAAATGTATTCTCAATCACAACTTGTTAATTATATTTTCAATATTAATGTCCCGAGTGCATGTCAAATTGTCGATAATTTAATTTTCTCGAGTGCGCGAATGCGCACGAGAGGAAATTATGAGACAATTTGACATGCACGAGAGGGCATTTTGGCAGACTATTTCCTGAGAAAAATTTAATTTAAAATAAACAATAATTGTTCCTTTTCTTAAAATATGAAATTAAAACCAAATGATGTTTATTAATCCTAGACGAAAATTTGGCACTAGTGCAAATTATCGATAATTTGCACTAGTGCAGTATTATCGCTGAAATTTGATCGTTGCTAGGTAAACAGAAAATATTACAGCTTTTTGGTTGGCTTAAATTTTTCGAAGGAAATAGTCAATGAAATATCATCTCGTATTTCATCTGATCTTTAATTAATGTGAAAGTAATATGAAGATGGACAAATCTCCATTCATCAGATTTCCTTCTATTAGCTTTTCAAAAATCTCTTCGTTCCCTATACTGAATATAAATTTCAGAATCACAATCGATGAATCACTTTCAGGCATGCTATGAATTGATTTTATCAACTTTTAGAAAACAAGTAGCGTCTTTCGAGAAATTGTTGCTGACAAACTGACTTTGAGATCTTGATTACCGTCTTGCTGAATTGATAGTGCTCACGCCCAACATCAGATTAGTTGTATAAATTTATCAACGATAGAAATAGGAGAATGTCAATCAAGAACATCTATCTGGAGGTAATTTGTCATCGTAAGTCAACACTATATAACTAATAATAGTATTTTTCCGGGCCATTAAAAATGAGCGTAATAGAGTCATCAACTATGAAAATAGCGTCATTCAATTTGCACCTTTTCCTGTTGTAAAATTCACCAATTGGATTTTTCAGGGAGAGTCAATTTAATGGTTTCATTTTCAACAATACATGGTTTTCCGTTCATTCCAAACAGGAAAAGTAGGTGTGGTTACATTGCATTTCAGTGGCGTCCGAAACAACAAGGAAAATTTAAATTCTATATTAATTGTCTGTATCATTAACGATTTGAAAATTCATTTAAAATTGTCCAGTTGTTGGACATGTCACCACCGTTTCATAAGCGACCATTTGCGTCAACATGCTTCACGCGCGAATAACTTTTGTTGGATTTTGATCTCATACTGTCAATGTCATGCACAGCATCGATGTTTTCTGGAACAGCAATCAATGACCTTCATGAAACTCATCCTTGACCGAAGTCATTGAAAACCATCGAACGAAAAAGTTCGCGTTTTGATTCCAAATTCAAATCAGTGTTGCCAGTGTTGTGTCAACAGTAATACATCTAGCATAACATGCAAAATTATTGGTGGAAGCGTTGTACAGATATAAAAAAGCATTTAAATCCGGATATGTATTTTGACAACAAGATACATAATATATTTTCTGACATCGCTATCAATATAATTATGAATTAAATTGAATTAATGTATTACTAATCTTGATTAGAAGTATTTTCATTGCCAGTGAAATCATTTCCTTGATAATAACCGTTTTTATCACTGTTGACGTTCAGGTTTGGTTAGTGAATCCAGCTCAAAATATAAATACGCTTACAAACGTTGTATGGATTATTGCCAAGCCAAAAGACAATCTACCAATCTGAAAATGTCATAATTGCATACTTCAATGATTTATATAATCTTAAAATTATGGTCATATCACTTTATGCTGAGAGTCACATAATGTACATGAAATTTCACGATTTCATGGAACATTGAAGTGCTAAAAAGAGGAAGGGCCAAACAGTTTTTCAAATGAACAAATTCAAATGTTTATAACTCACCAGCTGAATAAAGAGATATTAACAATAGACAACACAACTTTGGTAGAAATAATCAGGTTAGATTGTCGAGATCTGACAGATGTGTGGACTGTATCTTCAATTTCAAAAACAGAAAATTGTCATTGGGTTATATATGTTCGTATTTTTCATCACAAGCGTTACTTCAACAGAACAAAATCATGATTTGACGGGGAACGGCATCTTTTCTGAATATGCCCAACACTCTGCAGTGAATTGCTTGGTTTTACCTAAACAACATGACATTGATCTATAATATATATAAATACCAGATTGCCTGAAAGCGGCAAAGTTGTTGCTAAATAGCAACGGACTAAAATGATATGCTACAATAATGTATTGTGAGGTTCTAAATTGGGCCAAGAAAGTATAGTAAATATTTCCTAATATTTGTCGATTCCAGCTTCTAAACATAAATAAGCCAACAAAAAATGTAACTATTTTAATTTGTACAGTCTCCATAGATCGTGTAGACATAGAGCATAGTTATGGCATAGTTACAAAAATTGACGTTAACTTTTCGCTGAACAATTTGCTGTTCTCTCTCTCATAATACAATCATACCACCTCTTTTTTGTTCTCACCATCCTCTTCTCTCCTGTGGGTTTTCTCAACAGAACCACGTATGGCATGCAATCTTCATGTAGTCCTAACTATCTTACTTTTTGCCCTCTAATAAATATATTTATTATTCATGGAGCTCCTCCTATTATTCGATAGTTCTTCAACTTCAGAACTATGCTGTGTTTTTTTCGCCCTATATTTTCCTTTGTATATTCCTTTCTCATTCATCCATCACCTCTACGTCGGCCTTATTTAATATCCACTTACATGAGTATGTCTTGTTACTGATTCACATATTCTAATCCCAGTTTTTTATAACATTATACTTCTGAATGTTTCTTTGTTTATTCTGGCTTCCAGCTTCAACTCTTCTTCTGTTTCCTACTATTACTACCACCAGATATACAAAATTGCAAGCCCTCTCAAATTCATATTATTTGTCTTTTGTTCATTTACCTAGGATATCATCTTAAGCCTCCTTCTGAGTATACTCTAATTCCAAATATTTTGTCTTATCTTGATTGATTTCGACTTTTTTTATATTAATTCTTTTTTCATGTCATCAGACTCCTCAAATTTTTCTGTACCATAACATTTCGTTTTTTGTTTCATCTAATGTCATCTCAAATCAACGAGCCATTGAGAGATTCACGTTCGAAGAGACATAACAAAATAAAATCTGAAGCGAAGAACTGCGTTGAAGAACAAAAGATATGGATGCAATTGGATGAGTCACATATTTAAAATGGAACTGGACTGGCCATGTTCCAATATCGTCAGTTAATGAATAGAAGAAGAGAATACTGGACTGGTGTCCAAACAGAAACAGGGGACGACTGCCGACGCGATAGACGAACAATTTGAAAAGGATATCTTTTAACTGGATGTGCAAGATACCCAAAACTGTGTAAAATCGTCTAGATTAAGAGAGGCTTTTGTCCAGCAGTGGATGAGATAGGCTGCCAAATGATGAATGAACGTCTTCTTTACCACTCTTTTTGTCTAAATTTTCAATTTGCTTAGTGCTTTATTCACACTTATTTATTACGTAACATGCATATTTGAAGTTTAATGCGTTCCTTATTATTTTCTGCACATCATCATATGAGGAATTTCGCTATTCTTCAGGTATGTCATCTTTCTCTGATGTTATTCGGATAAGTTCATCCATGGTTTCCTATTCTTGTTGTTATTTCGGTGTACCATCATGGATTTCAATTTTTTTTACTAATACTACTCCAAAAATGAATGGTAGATGCGGTATAGATTGATAATCGAAATAAACATCGATTAATAATTTATCAGGAAAATATGTTTAGTAATAACCATCTAAAAATGGGATTCAATTTGTTAAAAGCATTTTGCTCATTTTATGTGTTCCCTTCAATGAGGAAAAGGCGAAGTTCATGGAATTTTAAATGGTCAATAAATAGGTGTATATAGTTAATAATTTTTGCGTTATCCAGTGAGTGGATATAAATTGGTTTTGCGAGAAACGGAAATCAGTTCACGGAGATTGATTAGAAAGTATTTATGAAAAAAAAAATATTTTGTATCTAGTTCATATTGAATTGAAAATCTGACTATATAACTTTTCCCAATAATAGAAATGCCGTTATGAAAAACCAATATCAAATGGTGAATTATGAAATATTCTTGGTGTATCAATATTTTTTCTCAGAAGATAGAAGAAACGCACATCGGATTTGTATGGCATATGAGTGAGTATTCAATGGCTCAGCTCTGCTTCCGAATTAACTTCTTCAAATTCCTAAGTTCAAGGAATTTGGATTCGCTTTTTCCTGGAATTGCTGCATCAATAGACACCTAAAGACGGTCGGTTTAATACAGTATGCCACGTGAAGATTCTACTACGTAGATGGTGTCATTCTAGATCCTAGCACAGACATCCACAGACTTTGGTGCAGTAACTCCTCTAAATTGAATTTGCTTAGAACGTGGTATTACAAGCAAACCTTGATAACTTGTTTTTCCAATATTTCCACGTGTACAGAGTTGTCTTCTATTATGATTTTTTCACTTAGTACGAATGAATGAAAAAAAAACAAATATTGTCTCTTTCGTTCCATTCGTTTTTGAGGATATTCCAAAAATGTAAAATGTGAGTTGGGACATTCCTTTCTGACTTCTCTGTCCAATTTGTTCAACTACAACTCAAGTATTCGGTACATTCTTCCTTTCCAATTATTTCAAGTACTCTTTTCACTGCTTCGAGAAAAGTTTGGAATCGTTGCCATGCTTGAAGTACATGCATTTTCCTTAAATAATTATATTGACTTTTTTATTCCGAGTTCCTTCAATTTTTACTAGGTATCTAGTCGCCCTTCCTCCAAATTATCTTTAAACCTTTACAAAGCCTCCACTGTGTTTTACTGTCAGGTTTACACATGGATCTAGCAGATCTTCCTTTGACATGCGCGAACAAACACTTTCAGACCTAAAAACATCAAACTTTGACTCATCACGTCTTCAATGGTGTATTAACTGATTCTTTCCTATACAAGCCCGTTTTTATCACACTGCTTTTCCCTGTAGAGGTTCTCAAGGGTAGATCCCTAGAATCAGTAATATCAGTTGCTATATCGGGACTCGTAAAACTTCGATCCCGTTTACAATACGTCGTTTATGATTTAGTTTTTTGAGGGCGCCTTGAATGTTTTCCATCGCCAAAGCTCATGATGCATGCATATTTTTCTCATTTTAAAACTTAAGAGTTTGAATTTGCGAAAACTAAAACAATTAGTATACGAACTTCACAAAAATATGTCTTGGTCCGAAAAGTATAAATTATAGCACGTTTTTGCGTCTCACTAAGATTAAACTATAATAATAATCACCAAAGAAAAAATTCCAAGATGAAGAATAACGAACAAATTAGCCGGTATTTGCAAAGTTTTAGCATGCATTCGTATAAAGTGAAAACAAATAACGTACACTTTTATTGCTGAGATCGGTTCAGCTTCCGGTTAACAATTTGAAAGATAAATTTATCAAAGTGTATTATTTTGAAATTTAATGAATGGATTATGGATTGGGCGAAAACGGCAAGTAGTGTATTTTATTACAAAAATAATTTTTGGATGTAAGATTCCTTATGTTATTACATGCTAGTATATACGAGGACTGATGCTCCGTCCAATGAGAAATTGTCAGACGGCGCGTAGCTTGAAGTGATCCACGTGATCTACTGTAGATGATGATTAATAACTGTGTCTATTCCTGGCAAAGGAATTAGGTTGAAATAACTGAATTTGACCAATCAACATCTTTACAATAAGAGGCCATCCATAAATCAAGTCACACGAATTTCACGACATTTTAACCCCTCACCCCGTCCTTGTTATAGGTTGTCACATTTTCAGTACCCTCTCTCCCCTGATGTGACATCACACATTTTTAAGATATATTTTTAAAATATATATATATATATATATATATATATATATATATATATATATATATATATATATATATATATAATATTTGAAAATAATCAAAATAATCAGAAGAAAACAGGTATTTTATTTTTTCATTACTTTTATTTTATAATCTTTAATAAAATCAATATAAGTATTTTAGATATCACGACTAGTGAAGAAGGAATAAATGACTAATTGTGTTAATTAAAGATACAAATGTAATCATCTTATGTCCATGGACTTTAGACCCATTTCTTTATATTAGCTATGACTGGTAAATCAGGCACTTTATTTTTGTTCTGAATTTAAACAACAGCAGTATCTTTATTGTCTTCCATCCATAAAGGATTGTCATCATTAATTGAACAAAGTAAATTAGAGTCTCACATGCATTACAACACCGCTCTAGATGTAAACTTTCCTATCGAGAGTGGTTACTTATTACTGTTAAATATAAATTAAGTTTGTAAATTTTTCATTCACGTATGGATTTCGAGTTATGGATTTTGAATTTTAACATGTGATGTCACAAAGGTTCGGACCCCTTCCCTTGCCCCTTGTCACACTATGTCACAATCTTGTGAGACCCTTCCCCCGGAAATATGTGACGTAATTCATGGATCTCCCCTAACATATCTGCAAATTTCCATGTCATAATATTATAATATGATGTGATTTAAATTAAAATTTTCAATTGTTATTGTCATTGGAAAATCATAACAAATAATCAAAGCTTCACACATTGATCGAGTTCATGAATTTAGACAGTCTGATTGACAAAGAAATAAGAGTAAAAATCTTTTAATAAAATGCGATATAATTTCCAGAAGAACAATTCTCGAATTTTTCGACTGAGGACGTGGATGACGACAATATGCGATTTTCCGCCAATTTCCCCATTATGTTCTCGTTGTTCTCTGAACTAGAAAGAGGAAGAGAAATTTCATTCAATAATCTACTGCTCAAAATTTAATATAGAGTGATTCGAAATTAGAGATTCATTCAGTATTTTGTTAAATTATGTGGACTGTATCCAATATATATAGTTATGATAAAGATTTTTGAACAGAATCTAGAAACAAGTTAAACAATTTCGGGTCTTTTGACATACGTTCAAAAAATGAAAAGTCAAATTTATCAAAGTTATGACGTCCACAATATTTTTCTTCAAATAGGAAGCTTGGTTTTTCAGTTTATTTGATGAAGCATGTTTTAAATCATTTGAGTATGAGTCAACTTAGAAAAAATGAGAATAATACAAATTATCCAAATGATCTTAATGTTAGTAATAACTTCTAAATTAACTATCAAGCCGTAACCATCTATTACAGGAATTATTCATACTTGGTCGATGATGGTGATGTGGCTGATTTACCGAGCTTTGAATTAGCGGAGTTATACGAGTCATTTTATGTCATGCCATCAAGTCTTCTAAATTGTCTTGTTGGTAAAAGAGGGTGAGATCAGATGAACTACTTCATTGATTCTTGAAATCTACTTTCGTTCAAATTTGTTATGTGTGTGGTGGTGCAGAAACCAAAAACCGGGATCCAAATTTTCAAAAGCACTTCCATACGAAGTTATTCTAAATTGCTCAGCTGTTAAATTTCTGTGTAATACATAAGGACGAATGATTTTTTTCCTGATTATTACTACTTATTTTTGGGGAGGATCATTGCGTCTTTTCTGGATCCAGTGGGAGCTCTCCTTTGCTCAGTAGCTAAAATTGTTTCGATTTACAGGACAATTTAAACAAAACTTTGCCTCCTCTATTGAGAAAATTGGTATGTTCATCGTAATAGCTGATTTCACAAAATTCCAAACGTTTGTCGTGATCATCGTGATATTGAGATTTCGTCAGTCAACAAATTGAAATTTGTATAGGTGCGAATTTTCTTTCTTTAAAAACTTTATTACAAATGCTATTTTGTTGTAATGGAATTTATGTTGTAGTTGCGTAAGGGGTGGCTTCTAGTGACAGCAAGACTTCAATTTTTGTACTCTGACTTATTCCTGGTCTTCCAGATTTTTCAGAATTCCTCATGCCTCCCGTTACATTAAATTTCACAATAATTTCGCTAGCTTCGCTTCTAGCAATTGCGGGTCTTTCCAATTGTCTTTCGTGGAATAAAGCAAATGCTTCTACGGGACATTGAACTTTATAACCGTAACCTTGAATTGTTAGACTAATTGTTAAACTTACGAGTACTCCTTTTAATCATGTAGTTTTTATTCCTAGAATTCAAAATCGAGTTATTCTTTATTAATTCCCCCATTTCTGTTTACTCGTTTGTGCATTACTCTATATTACCTGTATGTATCAAATACGAGAGAGGGAGAGAGAGAAAAAAATGCTTTATTGTCAAAAAATTGTTAAAATTTGTAAACAAAAGTTTGTGGAAACTAAAAAACAAACATAAAAATAACTGAATAAAAATACAAATAAAATAAAATTTCAATATACAGAAGAAAATGTATTTGAAATATCGAAAATGTGGAGAACAACTGGATGAAACCTTTAGAGAAAGATTAGGAACTAGAGAAGCATTATTCGCTATCACAGTAATACTACAGAAGTGCAGAGAATACAGACATGTATATATCTGTTTCATTGATTTCCAGAAGGCGTTTGATAAAGTTCAACACGATAAACTTCAACAACTATTAACTTAGATCCAAGTGATATACGATTATTCAAAAATATCTATCATAATCAAACGGTAGTAGTTCGTACTGAAGACATGGAAACAGACGAAATCGAAATTCAAAAGGAGTTCGCCATAGCTGCGTTTTTTCTCCACAACTATTCAATCTATATTCTCAGTTTGTATTTCACAAAGTGCTGAAGGAGAGACATGAGAGGGTAAACATTGGAGTAACATTAATCAACAACTTAAAATTCACCGATGATATTGCTGTAATGGCTGAGAGAATCAACCGAGAATGTGAAAATGCAGGACTCACTATAAATACTGAAAAAACTAAATTAAAACCAAAATATGAATATTAACTCTATTCTCACACTGAATGGAAAACAAATAGAATAGGTGTAAAAATATAAGTATCTTGGTTCAGTCATAATCGCTCAAATGGATCCTGATCAGAACTGAAATGGCTCGAAAGGAATTTTTCAAGTACTCCTCAATGTTTGTAAACAGAAATCTAAACCTCCACATCAGAATAGGATTCATGGAATGTTATGTGTGGTCAGTACTGCTGTACGCAGTGGAAACGAAACTTGGACCTTGAAAGCTCAAATGATCAAAAAACTTGAGGCATTAAAGATGTGGCTCTATAGACGCATCCTGAAGATACCTTGGATTGACAGAATCACCAACGATGAAGTACTAAGACGCTTTGGTCGCAAGAGAAAGCTGTTGACAATTATTAAGACTAGAAAAACATCTTATATAGGACACATCATACGCAACGACAAAAACCTACTGCTACAGAACATAATACAGGGCATAGGGAAAGAAAGGCATAGGAAGGAAGAAGAAATCCTGGCTCCATAACATAAGATCTCAGCGTCGTAGAATTGAATCATGTTGCGTGGAACATGGACGCATTTAAAAATGCATCAATCTTCAATGAGGAGACGGCATGAAAAGAAGAATACAGAAGAAAACTACAATGAATGACGAAATTATAGGTAATTATAATATAAGTCCATAGCAAAAACTAAATCAGTATACAGCATGCCCGGAATTAAATATCATTATTAGAATAGAAGTCGTTTACAGAGTAGAAGGCACTTTCCAGTAAATATACCCTAAAATTATTTCGAAATACGGAAGAAGATTATATCGATTTGATTTCAATTATGATTGTGCATTTGTTTGCATTGTTCATTGTTTATTGTTCATCACGTGTTCATTTTTCACTGAAAGTTCATATGGAAACGATAAATATCATGATATTTTAAATATAAGGGTATCATTATACTAATCCTCAACTAAAAGTTCTTAGTAATTTACCTTTTTCTTCAGTTCCTAAATGAACATTTTCGCTTGTCTGCTAATAGAAAAAGTAGAGTATGCCATTGTGTAAAATGATGTTTTTATCTTTCAGAAAGCACAAAAATAGTAGGATGATAGACTCGCTTGAATCGCTCGATATCGTCAACGGCAAACTTTTTTCAGTAAACAAAGCTAAAGATATTTTGTAGTTTCATATCAAAACAATAAATCTAGTATCTGCTGTTAAATCTTTCACAATATGTGAATAATAAATCATATTCAGCCTTTTCTCGACAAAAATGGGAACAATAAAATGTTCATGACCTTCCTGACATATTTTTGACATTTTAATTGACCTTATTTTGATATTGCTTTGAATGTTCCAATAATGTCGTTCCCTGAATACTTTTTGCAACTAATTGGCTTTCGTACTTATTTTCATGTGAGATTTCATCGTATAATTTGTGCACAATCTTTTGTATAAGTGTAAAAAATTAATTTTAAAAATATGCTTCTGTTACTTTGATGGTTATATGGAAAAAAATTTCAATTCCTCGTGATATGCTATTATTTTATAGCGGGAATCAACTAAAGTCTCTTCTTCGTTTCCTTCTACGTTAAATTGTTACTATGGCATCAAGACTGTACAGCTTCTTTCCATGTTGATTATTTCTGTTATGCGAATATGAAATTATCATGAAGTTGATCGTTAGTGACCTATTCTAACAAGTTAGTAGTGCCTAAGAAATGACAGTACAACTGAGAGCTATTCGTTCGTTTGCTGAAGCTTCTTTATACTGTTCATTTGTTGATTCATTTCATTTCTCTTTCTGTATAGTTTTCCAGCTTTCTTATCAACAACATGTATTATTTAAATCACAAACAATGACTCTTCTATTTACATTTCTAGTGAGCCCCTTTTACTGACCATTGACCTATCGAGCTGTTTCACATTATAGTCTATTTCAGAAAGGTATAGAGTAATAAAATGGAGAATTCCGTCCAGTTCGGCTCAATTTCGGTGTTGGCCATAGGTGTAGGTCTTGTAAAAGTATTGTTTGTAATATTAAAATTTCAAGTGATTACGTAAGAGAATTAGGAGAATTATGTTTTCTGGCCTGAAGTGTCGATATCGAAATATTGTGTAGGGATTACTTAGGTAGTAGATTATACAGTTACGTTTTAAGTTTCACAGGTACCGTTTAACCTTCTATTAGTGCCCTTGCCTAATTCCAACCCTATTTCAGATTCGGCTTTCCTTTTTATGAGTATCCTACCGACACGCCTTTAGCACACTATTTTTAGTGTTTGTAAATGGATAACAATACCCCCATTTATTGATCCCAACCCGGGTGGTACTACCTATAAAAAGGTAGTTGAAAAGATATATCATAAAATCATCATATCATTCATCGTAGCTCTAATCACGTTATAGAGGAAACAAAGTAGATAAAGATAGAAAATTTATTGTTAAATAGGTTTTCTAGGCGAATTTATGTTCAGGTGCTTTTATCCATCAGCTTCCGGAAGTTGCAAAGTAACAGGAAAGTTTTATACGTAGCCCATAAATATACCGAACTAGATATTCAAATGGGTTATACGCCAGTCATAAATAAAATAAGAATGGAAACTAAAAAGACCATGAGACGGAATTTAAGTCCTAATGACTTTTCCAGAAAGACAATACCATATTTCAAAAGGAAAAAGCATTACTGGGTAGGCTCAGGACCGTTTTAAGTTTGTTATAAGTAGTGATTCACACCGTAATATTTGTTTATTGTAATTAATGGTGAATATAATATTATGAAAATTGACATATGAATTACATATAAGATCATATTTATTTATGAAGCGTTTAGTATAAGAAAAAAAATACTTCATTTTCCAATTAAGGTACAAATATGGGATATGTAATTTCAGATGATCGATTCGCAGTTAGCCATAGCTCTTGTTCTTGGTTTTTGGAAAGGGGATTCTGGTACAATGATTTTGACCAGATGCATAAATCTTTTGTTAGAAGGACTGTTTCAGATCGTTGTATAATGTTAAACTCTTCCATTTGGTTGGTTTGATACTGCTGCTCCTTCTGCTACGAAATCTGCTCCAAAAATGCCAAAACGTGAAGTAAAGTTTCAGTTACTCTTATAAAAGAGAGCTGCAAACAGGGCTCTTGTACTAAATAGCGTAGATTCTTTAGATAGATTTATTCAAGACAAGGAAGTTTGTGCATATTACCACTTCTTTATAATATTGGAATACTGTGTACTAAGCTTGATGTATTTCAAAGAGTTCCCTAGTGCAGAAGGGTATAATGACGTGGAAATTGGTGAAAATGGTTATTTGAGACTTCTTGATTGCAGTATTCGATTAAGCATGTGTGTTTTTTTTGTTAAAATTTTATTTCATGAAAATGTATTAAGGATACTACAATATAAGTCGAGGAGTGAATAAAAATTCGAACCATGTATGTAACATGAGTGTTAAATGTAGAATATTGAAGTTGACTTACGTTCAATTTGAGGATGAATTCCCAGGTGATTTCTTGAAATCCTAGGTGTTTTCTTAACTAAGTAAATCATAGCAAAAGATTGAGGAGTTGGCTTTCACATCGACTATGCATGTTGTAATTAATATTAGGTTAAAACTTCTTCAAAACGTGATAATTTTAGAATATGCTATTGAAATCGATTAAATCCTCAATTAATGCACATATTTCCACAAAACACGTTTGTCAACAACAATATTATATATTTAGCACACATGTTATATACTTTCTTGGCTAATGCATCGACGAATATTGAATTACAACCCCTCAGAAGAGCGTGACGTAAATCGACCTTTTTTGTCGATATTAACATCCCGCTCGCAATTACATGAAGAGGCTGTAACTACTGACTAGTTTCGACGTTATTACGTCTCATCAGAGCAGTTTCGAGATTTGGTCTTGTCATTGATTGAATTTGGACAGTAGAGCTGATGTGGGTCGTAATTCTTCCATAATGTCTGCACGCTTGCATTATCCTGATGCAAAATTTTTTTTTGGTTAAATGCAGTAACATTTGTCACATCTTTCGTGAATTGACTCAATACTTTATGAGAATTACTCTTCTAGGAATTGACAATTCATTCTAACGAATCCATACTAAAAAACGGTCACCATGACTTTATTGGCCTACAAAATCAACTCAGTCTTCTTTGGCAATGAATCAAAAACCGATACACCCATTCTCTTTTGGCTGCTTTCACGTAGCCGAAGTGTTGTGGTATATCCACGTTTCATTACGGCTACTTAACAACATCAAAATATAGTAAAATCTCATAATGAAATGCTTTGGAATCTTCCTAATTTCATGACCACAATAACAAAACTTGGTAAACCTCTTTTTGCCATTAAAATAAAAAGCGCAGAACTTACTTTGCTTTTACTTAATATTTTTTCACGCAGTTTGTTCTAAATTTGACAGGTGTAAAATGTTAGATATATGTTTACAGGAACAGTGTTGTCCTTTCATTTGAGAGGTGGAAAATTAAATGGGTCATGAGATTCCCTGCTGCCCTCGTATGATAAGAAAGGAATAACCATACTTTCTTTCCTTAGTGTTGACTGATTTGAAATTCTACTTTTGTTATTTTCGTATAGCGTAATTCCGAATTTTCCATTTCGAAGACACTGATCCAATTTATGAACTGTAAATGTCATTTGTTCATTTAAGTTTTGAATTAATTTTTTGCAAAATTGCTCACAAACTACTCTGGATTTGAACAAATATTGATATGTGGAGACATAAATCGTTTTGAACTTTTCCGTTTTTATTCACGTCAAAAAGAGTTATACCTTTTAAATTGCTCTATCCTCATCGTGAGGGAGTGTTTTCCACATATTTTTCAAGAAATCAAATTTACGATTATTGCAATGGTCTGAAATGGTGAAAGTAACTGGAGAGATTTTGAAAAAATCAATGAAAAGTATAACTATTTCTAATAAAAATAAATATGCCTACTATTAATTCTTTAGTTATCATTTGATGATCGGACGATCATTGATGTCATGTATTAAACTTTAAATTTAACATAAACCAAATTGTATATTCAAATGGTGATTTAGTCCATATTAAATATAAGCATAGGTAAAGTTTGCTTCTTGAAGGAATGAATCTCCTCTCCACCATCTGAATATCTTTGTTGTCCACATTTAGTGGCTGGCTAGTAGGAACAGATCAATAATGTATGTAAACTGATAAGTGCGAGCTATAGAATTGTAGGTAAATGAAATGCAATGAATTGATTGATTAATTGATCTTTCAGGATATAAATTTTCGGACTTTCTTGATAAAATGATCAGCTGATTAAATGCCGCATTTTTTCTTCGCCCTCGTACAACTAATTATCATGGACTACGTAAAGTACATGTAGTTTATCTAAGAATATGAGATCAATCTTTTATAGAAATAATCCTTACATACTCTATTATATCAATAACTATAAATTATTGTATTTGAAAATTACTAAAACTCTTAGAGCAATCGCATCTCTAGTATTAAAAATTTCGAAACAACGTTAGTGGGAATATTAGCTCTAGAATATCTCCAAGTCGTATTGCTCTGTCTTTCCTCGGTTCCTCTAAAAGAATCACTGACAGTCTGTAGATAAATTTGAGCTAAAGCAAACCATACTCGGATTTTAAAACATGACTTCCTGGGGTATCGATGGGTTATCAGCTAAGTTATTTTTCAATTTTCCAGAAGTGATGATTGACGTTTTATATTCTCTAAACCACGAAGCCATTGAAAAATTATTCAATCAGCTACCTTTAAAATTAAAAGTGCTAAATACATTATTTAATGAGTTCCGGAGATTGACAAAGGCATTTTTGCTTGAGAAACCTTTTTATTCTATGGCAGAATTCTACAATCCATCATAGATTGGCATTATTCAATATTTAGTATGAAGTAAGATACTAATATTGTGTAATAATTATTACTAAGCCAAATTTCTTATTATCTAATATAAAATTGTGTTGGTTTTCCTTGAAATTGTGAACGAACTCCTATGAACCAGTGGGTATTGACAATTTTCGCAAAATGCCATCTATCACAGCAAAGTGCCTTAATTTGCTTACTATGTATACAGCACATCGTTTTAGAAGGTCGTCGGCAACCAATATTAACGGATGATGATAATATCCCTTGTAAGTCTCAAATTAACGGTAATAGGATTTTATTGGAAGATAACACTCTTTCTACCACATCCACGCTCGTTGCTAGCAATCTTCAATCTTTGGAATTGCCAACATTAGCCATACTACTACAGTTTCTGAATATACTCACAACTCTTCAGAGCAAGGTAAAGGATTAAAATTTAATTACGGCACACATTGTACCTTTAATATTATTATTGTTAAGAATTGAATTGTTGTTTTGTTAAGTTGTTCTAATTCTTATTGAAATAATCAAAATATTAATAAATATATAATATATTTGATTAGGAATCGATGAAAGCGTCACCTATACTTTCTTCTAAACAGAAATTAAACTCACTTCAGGTATTAATACGTAAAGAAAATTACTATTAAACTCAGTAGTAGGTAGTATAATGAATATTGTACGCAATTCATATGTATAAGTCTTTTTTGACTCTTGTGATTGTCGCATTCGCCTGCGAGTCTTGCGACAATATTCGCATTCTTCGAAAAAAGTCTACTTTACACACTTGTTACATAAATAACTCTTTTGTGTCTAGAATTTTTATGCAATTTTAATCACAAGCTAATTTTTTTTCTCCAAACGGAAATGATGAACGCTTGTTATGTGAAGAAGTATCAAACGCCTAGCGTTGGTGTTCGTAGTATTGTGTACTACTGGATTATAAACAGTCTACAGATGAGTTCTAGTACGCTTACTATTATTATGAGTATATAAAGTATTACTAAGTTATAGGACGAAAATTAGGAAATGTACAAATATTCGGATTGAAGTCAGAATAACAAAATGATTGAAATAAAACTTAACCTGTTTGAAAATTTAAATTAATTGTAATAAGCACCTCAAACTCGAATTTCATAACATACACTAATAGCTGCTGGCGCTTTGGTTCATATGTTAATGTATTTAGCCAATTTCATGCTCATTTCGTTAAACTATTTTCCATGTTAATGGTATAGTATAAATTCTAATCATCTTATTTTCCACAATTCATCTAATAACTTTCACTTGATCAACAATTTTCAATGTGGAATATCTCAAAATCCAATGTGAAAGTAACAAAGTTATGAGCTAGTTACAACTTTCGTACTAAGTAGTATCGAACCTAACTTTTTTAACATTAGATTTATTAATTAAAATATCAAGTGAGATAAACATCATGCAACCTCATACTATGTAGTGTTTTTGAGATATTTTTTTTCAAAAATTTTAGTAATAACCGATGCTGGCGTAAGCGATTGACAAAGCTATTGGTTGAACAAAGAATCAAAAATAAAAAAATTTAAATGAAGACTGAGAACATGAAATAGAATTCAAATGGAATACACGGATACACAAGTTTCTCCTTTTTTCTCAAGAATCCATCAATATTCTTAACTTGAGGATCAGCTATGAGATTTTTATCTTCTAGTTTTTGACGGAAATTGTCGTCTATAGCAATGACTTCTTTCTCAAGATATGTCCAAACTGTGTAATACAAAGGAGTAAAATGCATCGATACAGAGAATGGTTACTCAACCAATCACACCTTCTATCAAAGAGCGGTGGAACTCCATCGTGTATACAAAATAGAGATCTTTGCTTGTTTAGCATTATATCTTCTAATATCTTGAATAAGTTTTTGTTTAAAAATCCAGGTACATATCACCATTTATATTTGCAGGTAGATTATGATGACTCATTCATCTGTAAACCTAATGTAGCTGCTCAAACATAAACTTTAAATGATTGTTGATATTGTGAAAACTTTTGCGATATGGATTTTTATCACATCATTAGTCTTCATTGTGAGAGTTAAACATAATTTGTGGTGGTCTCGCCCGTAAAAAAATTGGGTTGAGGGCTGTACTTTCTTGTAAAGTTACCTTAAATACAAAATGCGTTAGGAACATTTCTTACTGAGAAAACCTCAATTATTCTTCAGTTTTGTATTAATTATAGAGACGGATCATTTTTTCATAAAATGAATTTCTATCGAATCACAAGCGAAGACAAAGAGTTTCTAATGTTTTTATATTGTTACAGTTCCCCTAATCATCGCAGTATTCTATTGAGGTTATATTCTTCTCTACAACTTCGGACAAGAGGACTCGAAATAAACTACTTATAAACATTGATCTATTCTCGGCGTGCATTCCTTTGATAATAAAATAAAACTTGAACGTAAGTAAATTCATACCCATCTACTACGTTTAAATGTGTTAACAGTTAATTTTTTATCACACTAAGAAATGGAACAAAACGTGTTACATAGTTCCACCTGCCTGAAAATATTAAATTCAAATAAGGCCAACATATTTTCATAATTACGTGGCTTGCTCATTGAGTGCTCATTGAAATGAAAAACTTGCAACAACATGTTTCCAATTTACTTTTGTTGCAGAATTTTTGGCTAGTGCCTTTTCCACCAACCAGAGACAGTGGCGGCGCAGGTTGTGAAAAGGGGAGTGCGGTTGCGACAACCTGCAACGCCCCAGTCGCACCAGCCAAAAAAGGACAACATAAAAAAGCCGAAGAAGCGCAATCCTAATAAGACCCTGGCGAGGGCATCGAACAAGGGATGCACGCCAATGTGCACTCTGACAGGAACGAATGGCGTTTGCCACCGGATGATACACTGCAAGTCGGTGAATCGAAAACAAAGAAGTCGGAGGTAGGTGACGAAGAGGTCAGTACCATCCGAAAGGTCAACCAGACCGATCTGGAATAGATTGGTTCAATAGGTTTCTAAGTAAGTAGGTTTTGTGAATTTTTTAGTCACAAATAAAGTGAATAGATCTATTCAGTTTTAATACCATATACACTCGCTTCCAGACTCGTACTACTTTCTGTTTATCCTCATATTCGAGTAAATGGAACAACATGTTTGTTAGTTGTTTATTGTTAGTTGAGTTTTCATAACTAGAATTCAAAATGTTGATCTTCGCAAGAAGAAAGGAACGGAAGTTTCAAATATCATTTTCTCAAAATTAGTTGTTAAAATAACTACGAAACTTGATGACCTTTGATCATTTTCACAAATAAGTTTATGGGATACATGCAGTTATAGCGAAGTATTTTGAAGATTTTCAAAAATAGAACCGTTTAATGTATTAAATTTCTAATGAATGGCTACTTATTTCACCTTTTAATCGATAAGCCAGACTGCTCATACCCTTTTTGGTCATAATAATTATTTCTCACAGGATATTCTTAGGAGGATATTCGTCATAACGTTGTCACTGGAAGGACAGCAATAATAGATATGAGAGCAAATGAATAAATTAATTGTCTTGTACATACATACAGTATTATACATTAGTTTGTGACTAATAAATTTCAAAACATATACTTACTTAGATAATCACCCTTGCGAAATGTTATGAATTATGTTCTCAATTATATGATTTTCTTAAGACTTACGGAACTGATAAATGTTTATGAAACGGTTAGTGGTTTTCTAATATCGGTTAATAAAATCTCTATGCGGCTGTTGGTTAACTGAAATTAAAAAAAAAGATATACACAAATGAAATGAAATTTGAGTATAAACAAAATATTAATTTACCTATAAAATATTGTATAGACCAAATTTCACTAGAGTATGTTAATGAATGAATTATTATGATGGCAATTGAGAAAATTAGTGAAGTCGATAAATAAACAGGTCATATAGTTGAAGTGCGAATCCAAGTGCGTTCCAAAAGTTTCGTAGAACCAATACCGACAGCGACCGGAATTTTCAACTATATTGTGTCAAACATAAACAACACCTTTTCACTAGCACCGTTACCTTGAAACATGATATCTTCCAGTTTCAAACATTTCAATTGCGAAAGTTTTGCGATAAAATACGACGTCATCAGATCGTTTTGCAACACCGCTGTTGCAGTGTTATGTGAAAAAGACATCTTGCGATAGAATACGAAACCATCAAATCAGTTTGTGATCCACAGAGAGTTCGTCAAATCAATAGTTAAAACTGTGTTCCAGGGTAATGTTAATGGAGCTCGGTTACCTTGGTGCACGACATCTTCCGATTTCAAAAATTATACTTACCAGCGTTTTGAGATAGAATACGACGTCATCAATTCATTTGGCGACGCCGCCGTTGCCGGATTATTTACGATAATGATGGTGTGCTCCAAGGTAACCTAACCTAACCTAGTATGTTAAGACGTGATACAAAAAACTTACCTCAAAAACGAAGGGTCGTGTAAAGTTGAGACATCAGAACTTATATTTAAGTATTTTTTCTAAATTAGACATTCAAACATTATGAATTTTTAATGGATGATTACGTATATCCATGAAGTCTGTTTGGAGGGTCAACCTGCACATAATATGGCAAAAATGTGTTTTTCAATCGATTTAAAAAAGGGTCTTTTCCTCTTCGTTTAACTCGATTGAATATTGGGTTTAGGAGATACATAAATTTTTAGATAGTTGTACATGCTAAATAATTAGAGCAGGTATTAAAACAAAATTAAACATTTCTAATTGAACTGCATAGTGTCGAACACCATATTACTTACATTAGGAAACAATTGAAATATAAAATAATCTGGTTGGTTGGGTAGCCTACAACTTATCAAATAAAAACAATTAAAAACTATAATAAATGTTCGAAGTGGACATTTTGCACTTCTACACACACTCGGAGTCTACGAACGATATTTCTTGGATCAATTGAAAATGTTTAATTATAAAAAATATACTTGGATAAAAGTTTTGATTGCGGAAATTTAAAGGTCTAGAACTCAGAAACGAGCGGTGGTATGAGAACTATTTTTCCATATCACAACATCTAGTCACTCTCGATTTTTTTGCATCAAGTCCCGGAACACTATGTATAACATCCAAGTCTTCTTGTAAAGAATCAGCTCTCCAGTAATAAGCCAGCGAGGCTAAAATTTTGAATTTTGTATCTTATTCACCCATCAAATCGATAATTTTATGAAAAAAATTTGGTAAATATGTTGACCATATAAATAAAATACAAATAATTAAAAAAGAAATTTAACTATTTAATTAATTGTAGTTTTGTGGGTAGCTATAAAACTTATTCAAGCATCTACATTTATTCCGTAAATATTTTTGTTGTGTTCAAATTATATATTTTTGTCTGCGTGAAAGTAGTTGATATTCATCATCTAAAAAGATCTTTATGAATAAGTTATCGTCTGCCCGTGCACAATATATTGGTTCTCTATTCTCAATGGGAATAATAATGAATCTTGCTACTTCCATTTTTCTATTATCATTGTATGGTGTAACGTTTCATATAATAAAAATTCCATTCCTGTGGGCTGTTTCATAACGAATCAATATTTATTGAGGTGGATAAACAACAGCCGGTTTAAAAGAGTTTCTTCTAGCTACAAGTGTTTTTTAAAGTTTCCAGTGTATTCAAGATATAACGTGCTCAAACGGAGCTATAAGAGGGTTTATTTCCGGGGAAAACTTTTTTGTACACTAAAAAAACAGACTAACTTATAGAAATATATTATGTACGTTAATTTGTTCCTATTTATTTGAAAGATGACAATTTTATACTTAAGGATATGATCATGTGAACAAAATATCTATTTAATTGTTTTATTCGCGAATGATTTATGATACTTATTCACATTCAAAAGTTTATTACCATCTTTTTGCGTTGATTTGTGAGGTTGAGTAAAACATTATAAAGTGCGTCTCATGAATAATAACGGTTTCCAATACTCACTTCGTATATTAAATAACCATGCAAAAAAAGCGTTAGTATAGTATAATCCAATACTTAGAAAGGTCTTTGAGACATTTGAACTACCATTATTTGGGCTTAGATACAAAAAAATTTTCGCACTGCATTAAATTTTTTTTTATGTAAGAATTAATAGTTCTCTGACAGTCCAAAGACAGGACTAAATATTGGATGTGGTTCAAAATATTTTGATAAAGAAAAGTAGAAACGTAAAAATTTATCTCTCTTTTAAAAACTATAAAAAAAAATAAGAGACTTAAAATCAAGAATATTAAGATGCATTAATGTATCCACCATTTAACGCGTTCAAAACATATTATTATAATTCTATTTGAACTTGGACATTGTACTAGTTACTCCTCTCTGAAGGATTTAGATACTGTTTTAATGAAGAAATCAATTTGGGAAAATGAAAAATGTGCTCAACCTATACCGTGAAACATAATTAATAACAAATCGTTGTTTCTTGATGGCGCAATTGACAATAACGAATTTTTGGAAGAAACATTAAGTGGCAACAATAGACACACGTACAATGGTTTTATATCAAGAAAATCTAATTGATTTTCGTAGGCTCTCGAATTTAGTTACGATTGAAACGGTTGATAATACAAATATTGACTTTTAAGAATGATTAAGAGAAAGTGGAGCAATTGGACTCATTATAGAATTAGAGATTAGTCGTAATAAGTTTAATACGAAAACCGAAGCCCGTAGTAAAATTAACAATATGTTGTTTGTAGCGTCATGGAATAGCTGATCAGAAATAGAATTCACTATATCTTTTTTCTCTTTCATTCACGTACCGAAACATAAGGAAGCCCTGTATTTTTAAATTTATAGTGTTTTACTGGGAATATCTAGATTCACTGCGTTGGAACACATAACAGCTAGATCAGGTACCAACTAATATCTTGAAAAGTCAAATAAACATTCAGCTATAAAGTTTTTCTAAAAAAATTGTAGATCTGATATCCTTTTGGTGATGATATTTACCCAAACATTCACTTTTTGAAGACGCTCTACACTTCATATATCCAGATTTTCCTGCGTCTAGACACGGGATGTCTCTATATTCGACCGACAACGCTCTACCACAGAGAGATCTCAATAATTGATCAATTTTGATATAGAAATACAAACCCTTACGGGCCTAGTAGCTAAGATTTAGGGTATTAAAATTTTTAAATCGAAATAAAAAATTTACCATAAATCAAGAATGCCTCTGAATTTTTTTTCAAATTTGGTGACCAAAATGTGTGTAATATTTTGACATGAACAAACTTTGGAAAAATTCTACCCTCCTATTTTTTACGCCACTGGAGCAAATTCTTTTATCAATTTTGTACCAAATTGCCTGATTATTTTTAGTTGAAAAACTAAAAACCTTTTATAGAGCTGAAATGAACGGTGTAGAAATTTGCTTCTATACAAAAGTCTGCAGGCACGTAAGTAATTTACAAATTAATTGATTATTCAATTAATTTCGAATAATGATTACGCATAGGTAGTTCAAAAGAAATGTTCACAATCTCAATTGTGTTACAACAATAACAAAATTGGCAATGAAAATCATTTATTGAGATCTCTCTGTGGTAGAGCCTTGTCGGACGAATATTGAAACACCCTGTATATACCAATAGCTTTTAATATTCCTACATTTGCGATTATAGATAAGAACCACTTAAATTAACCCGGAAATTTGAACATAAATTCCAATTTCATTCACAAAATAATTTTACTACTACTAATTTTCTGCACCTTACACCGAAAGTAGTGGAATACGTATTATTGATAAAAGAATGTGTCTTCTTTCAGTTGATTGTAGAAAAAACTCTAGAGGACTATTTAATGGCGTCTAAAATATAGCTCGAGAGAATTTTAAAATTTTTAAGTCAAAGAAGTGCTCGATTTTTACATTGAGAAACTGATACATTATTCAAAAGCTATAGCCGCAGCCGTAGCCGTAGCGATGATAAGTAGTCACTTCACGACTGACATTTATACGTTCGTTCTATTCATACTCTTTGGAACAAAATTCTCTAAAAAAAAAGACTACGTTATTTCATGAAAGAGCTTGCATTTTCTATTTTTCATATAAACAAGATAAAACTTTTAAGAAATAGGATCATCCCATACTGTAATATAAATTTCAATACTCTTAGACTAATTATAACTATAACTTTAAAATACTTGGGGTTCTGCTAATGGAAAACAGCGTTGATATGAAATGTTGATCACTAAAATTCATTATCTTAATAACCATATTAAATCGTTGTTGAAGTATTCTGTTCTTGAGCATGCCTCGTGAATACTTTTGTTGGTGGTAGCCATGATATGGTGAACTCGCTCGTTTCAAAAGAGGCTGCCACCAATAGCTCTATAAAACTTCGTGGTTTCATTCAAACATTTTTAAACTGAAAAATTTCCTTTAACTCAAAGAAGTTAATTCGGCACATTTCATTAAATCATAAGAAAGCGAAAGAGAGCATTCCACAATGTAAAGAATTTACGTAAGAAATTTATTTATTTAATAGAAAAAAAAATATAAAAACAAAATATCTACTCCAGTTTACTTGAGTGTGCTTATAACGTAACGTAACTTGTTAATATTTTTGAATATGATATGATGATGAATAAGAGTAATTTAGATCATTGATTAAAAGTGTACAAGGTGCACCAATACTTCAAAATAATCTATTAAAATATTCCTTAAATAATACACTTCATATTTTCATTTCTTTATAATCCATTAAATCACAAATATGACGACCGTATAAATTCATTCTTCTGTAATACACTAGTTAATCTACAGTTATTGAAAAAAAATTTTTTAAGAAACATCCTTTTTGCAAAAATAACTGACAAGAAAAAAATAATTTTATCAATTATGTGTTCAAATTGTCTACCATTTTCAATTTTTCAGTACGTATGTCTATTATAAAAAGTTGGTATGGAATTCCGCAATTGCTGTTATGTAATATGGGGATGTTATCAGTATTTTCTTTGTCAATTCATTTCAACTATCAAGTTTTTAATGTGGACAATGTTTTCTAGATATTCATAGGAAAATTACTCTAATCGCAATGATTCTGGAGATCTGGATAGCCACTAATTTTTTTTAATTCGAGCAACTGAAATAGAATTTCGTCAAAATAGTTACTAACCGCATATCTTGTTATAATAACAACTTTATTTTTAACACATCTTTATAAGCTTCACTTATATGTGGATTTGTGAGCTTGTGAGTTTGTTTGTAACTCTCTTTTGCACTAAGAGCAATTGGCTCATTTAATAAAACTTCGATAGATGATTCGAACCTTCGATGTCCGTCTTGGAAATTAAGCACTTCGACAACCTTACCAACTACACTGTTTAGGCTCTGTACAAGATTCGACGAGATGTAGATATATGAGCAGAGAAACCATTATACGAATTTAAATTAAATGAGTAAAGTGAAGCAAAATAGTGGGCAAAAAGAAAGTTAGAATCATAAAAACATACAGTGGAAACTAATAAAAGTAGTGAATAGGATAGCATAACAAAACAGATAATAAAAAATGAATTCAAAAAGTTTACTTAAGAGACTCCCTGATAGTGCTCAGATATGACTGGAAATAACATAGCATGACTTAAGAAAAAGATAAACAATTTTCCTCTCGTTATTTTATACTGAAAATCTGATAACCTATTTCGGTACAAGATCTGTTTATTTTGCTAGTGCGCTAGTGAACCCCACTGTAAAAAAAGAGGAATGATTGTTGATAGTAAGAACAATTTCTGACTGTGCCCATACAACTCATTGAAAAAAATGCATGAATCAGAAAAACAATGTACAGATCCAATAGAAGGTATAGAGGCGGGATATAACACTTCAGATTGTGTGTTTGGAATACCCTACAAAGAATATAACTATGTCTTCAATCGAATCAAAATTTTGGAAGAACATATATTTATTTTTCAACGTAATCTCCTTTTAGCTCCATTCAGTTTTCCCAACGATATATTCAATAAGTTCGCTACCCTTCTTATAATAAGAGTCGTCAAGCTTTTCAAAATAGCCATTAACTGCCGGCATCACCTCTTCATTTTTGGAAAATTTTTGGCGACCGAGGCAATTTTTTAAGTCTGGGTATAAAATTGCCTACGGACAGACAATATTTGCCTTTTTTGGATCCGGTTCTCTCTTTCCAGTCCATTATTTTGATTGTTCTATTTTTTTAGAGTGAAGTGATGGACCCACGTTTTTATATATGCTTATGAAACAGCGTATTTGGCTTTATTTCTATGAAACATTGTCAAACACTCGATGAAAACATCTTTACGACGCTGCTTTTGCTCTATTGTGAGGATACGCGGCACCCAGCATGCGCACAGCTTTCTCGTGTTCAAATTTTCAGTTAATAAGAGATGTACTACACTTTTTGAAATCTCTACTATGTCTGTTAGCTCACGCACTTTCAGTCGACAATCATCTAGTAACGCTCTGTAGATTTTCTTTCCAGGTCATACAGCTTCAATTAAAATCTGCTACCCAATATTTTACTGTTGATAACGAAGGAGCAGTTTAGTTCAGATTTTGTATTGGTTAGGTTAATTTTTTTTCATGCAATTTTTATCTTATTTCATTGTTTTCTGCGTGAACGCACCTTTATAGTTGAAATTAATGTTGAATTATAAAACTACTATATTCTATTAAGGAAAATGCAATCCACAATTGTCAAGGCATGAATTTAAAAAAAAAAGGTAATAAAATTCATATTTTCCGATAAATTGGATAATGTATGATGATGAATCTATTTAGAATAACAGTAATGATATATATCTGATATAGCTATTAACAAATTTTGCAATATTGCTTTTAGAAATATGTCTCTGGAGATAACCACATTTCTATTAATATTAATAAACATTAATGAAATTGAACCTCCGACTGCGTCTATTGACTTATGAATAATTTTATCATTCATTTCGACTAAAATGGGTTTGGTGAAAAGGAAAACTAATCAAAAAATTAATTAGCTGTACAATATTTGTTTTGGTTGGTGAGTACATTCATTACCTAGATAAACAGTTTCATATTGTAGTGGCCACACCAAAACCTTTAATTCTATAATTAGTATGAATAAATTGAAAATTAATCGTAAATTAGGACATGGTCCTGTGTTTGCATCAATGGTTGCTAGCTGCAGCTGGATGATGAAGACCAGCTTTCATAACATCTTATAGGTAGTCGTTCTGATGGTCCGGATGTACTCGGTTTTTCTTCCTTTCCAATCTTTGCCAACCTGCCATCTGACATTCTTTCCATGATATTAATGATATTAATGCCGCCTTTGTTGTTTGTGCTTCCACTTCATTCTTTAGATTTCTATTACTTGTTCGCTCCTAGATATTTGAATGACATCACTTGTTCTACACTCTGATCGTATATTGCGAGTTTACATCTTCTCGGCTCTCAGAATACTGTGAAGGATTTGGTTCTATTCAGAGATATTTGCATGTTAAAAGCTTTCGCTATTTGTTCAAACCTATACATTGGCCTTTGTGAGTTATCTTCATCTTATGAGATGATCACTGCATAATCAGCATAAAATATTATTTTTATTTCTTTGATTCCCATCCGGTATCCTCTTCCACCTTGCTTTACCTCATTTATAATCTCATCCATTATGTTGCTGAACAAGATTGGGCTGAGGCTCTCTCCTTGTCTGATAGCCTATAGCCTTTTCAGTAATTTGGCGCATGACTAAAATAGGATCTATAGCAGACCTGTTCTTTCTAAATTCGTGCTGTTCCTCGGAGATACCAGATAACATCACTTCTTCCGCTAAAAATTTAGTTAAAAATTTTTGTACTGCACCCATCAAGCTATTACCAAGATAATTTTGTGGATCGTTCTTTTGACCTTTTTTGGAAAGTGGAATCAAAATAATTTCCTTCCATTCTAAAGGTTTACTCTTGGTATCAATTATTTTATTGAAAATAGTCCGTAATTCTTCATGTAACGTGGTACCTCCATACTTGATCATCTCGTTTGATATTTCGTCAATACCTTGAGCTTTTCTGTTTTTCAGTTTAGTCACCATTTGATGTATTTTCTCCAACGATATGATACATCTCTCAATTTTTCCTCATCTTGATGTAAGTGTTGATGTACTTGTTGATGAATAGTAGAGTTCTCTAAAATACCTCTACCATTTTTCCATGATGATTTTTGTGTTCTGTAAGTATTCATTTATTGGCTTTTTTCTATCCCTGAGTAGGTCCCATATTTTCTTTTGCCCACCATATAACCCAAATATTTAATAGAAAATACTAATTTTTTCCATTGTCAGAAAAATATTCATGACTATTCACTTATAAGACTATGGAATAGAAACGAATCATTTAATATGCCTATTCAATAACAAACCTCAGTACTTTCAGCGATTTTTTCAACTTCAAACTAATGCAACTCCGTAATAATGATTTTAGAAGAATGGGAAAAGTATTGATACTTATATTCAGGGAATATAGTGGTTGTTTTCCATAATAAAATAAACAAAACATTCAATTTTGCTAGGAAAATTGCAATTAACAAATTACACCTATTAACTCTTATAAGTACTTTTCTCCAATACATAAAACTATAAATAATCAATCAATTTCTGGTAGTTTTTGGAGAAAATATAATGTAATGTTGTCGTAAAGCGAACAATATTAAATTTTGAATTATCAATATATATATTAATTAATTATTAAGTTTAAACGGATTTCTATTCTCAAGATATTGTTGAAAGTATTTATATTCAAATAAGTGACGAAAGTTTCAAAAAAAATCTTATCGGTAAGATTTCCATCTTATCTAAAATCATGTTCTCAATGCTTACAAAGTTGTTAATTGAACTTTCTATTGATAATTAGAACTAAAGTTTATCATATTTGCTTTCAAAAGTTTGCAACACATATTTCAGGTGTTTATTAACAGAAATTTTCATATAAAATTTGCTGCTATGAGATTAAAATGAGGAGGCTGAATTCAGTTTAAATCGTAATTAAAATCGTGGGAATATAAGAAATATAAATAAGCATCTATCAGTTCTGTAATTTTTCAAGCTACGTAGGTACATATAGTGCATTTGGAATGGATCTCTAGTGGTATGTCTTTACAGGAATGAGTACTGACTCTAGTTTTAGTATCTAGTCTTAGGTTGTACATAACTATATTTCAATAGAATACTAAAGAAGAACGACAATGATTTAACAATAAGATTATACATAATTATTAAACATTGTCATTTTTCTAAACACAAGATTTTTTTTCGTGGTTCACTTCTATGAAATCAAATATTTCGATGAGATAAAATGGAGTAGATGAGAAACTACAATAACTTTTCACTACTTGAACAACAAAACATTTAATCACATCAAAATTCGTCGATATCGAATTGACAACACTATAGAGCTGTAGTATTTACATTATACAGTAGCTGGAATTTTTACATTGTGAAATGAGGATCCTGCTACAAGAAAGTAGTCACTCCTTATGTATAAAATTTTATCTTATGATTAAATCGATTGGTATAAGAAAAAAAGCAGATCCAATGATAGTGCAAAAAGAATGCAGATGCGTTTGGACCGTTTCAGTTGCAATTTGTTCATATTTCTACAATGTTCAATTTTTGTTTATATCCCAAATAATTTTTTTTCCATTTATTCTAATAATGATGAACAATAAATATCCTTGCTTGGAACTAGTCTACGTATTTTGGAGATACAAATTATCTTTTTAGGAATATCCATATATATTCAAAGCGGCTGAGTCAAAACGAATCCCTACGCAATCTAATCTAATCTGATTATTGAAAAAACTCTTTGAGTTCTTTTAATGAAACCTGAAATTTTTTAGTCAAATTATAATATGCTATATTAGTGCTAGGTAGTAGGTAGAGCAACCAAGGTCAATATGGCCCACATCAGCTGGCAGTGTTTCATATATATTATGACTCTTTGGGGCAATCTCTCCGCTTTATTTGGGTATATATTGTTGTTCATTTGAACTTAATGGAAAATGATAGTCAAACGCTCAACCACCGAAAAATCAAGATTACTGCGAGAATATTAATTTTACGCCGTACGAGATAGAATTCGTACTTGTGGGAAAAAGAGACTCTTGGCTCGTGTTAAATAATTTTAATGTTGGAGTATTTTGATATATATGCTATACAAAAGGAATTTGTTACTGATGTTCAGCTCGTCAACATTACACTCAAGATTTTGGTATGATAAATATTTGACGCAGGCTTCTGAAAATACAACTGAAATGCAGAAGCCCAATGGGCGTATATTGAATCTAAATGATTGTATTTACTATGTATTTCGTATTCTAATAATTTGTCTACTTTCAATTTTGCATTATCATTTCCATTTTCTAATTATTAACTGCAGACGCGATCTTGTAATTTTTTGCTGACGAAAGCTTAAGAGAAAAAAGTTTTCTGTTTATACGCCACACTTCACTAAAATTGGGTGGAATATGAAAATTTCGACACAAATGTTGATATGATTGGTCTTTGAGACTGATTTGAATAACAAATACTGATGATGACATAGTTGAAAAAGTATATTGTAAACATATAGGTACAAAAATTTGAAGAAAAATAGATCATATATATTACTATTACTATTATATTACTTACTCATGATTAGCTGAAAAATCGAGTTTATTTTTTATTATTTTCATGGATACAATGCGAGGTAATTAGAACTAGAACCAAAAATGGCTGCAATACTAATAAATATTTAGAGTGAATTAATATAGTGATATCATAAAGTGATAAGATAAAATTTAAGTGTGGGTGAGTTTTTTCAATAAATAACAATTTCTTCACAAATTAAAAATATTTTTCAATGAATTTAACCAGCTGATTATTGAAAAATAAGAGTTTTCATATGATCAACCTAACCTAACCATCACATTTCTGTACCTATATGGCCATAATATGCTTTTACACTGTCAAAAATATCATTTTTGGTCTTTAATTGTATTCTTTTCAGTTTCATGAGAATAAAAATAGCTTTAGAGTAGAAATGTAGAAGTTTTTCTCAGGAAAATTGACTTCTTCATTAACGTCCCCAGTGGAAATAGATTTACAAACATATAATTGTTAGTCAAGCCCACAATATGTACATAATATGCTTTTACATAGGTAAAAATGTCATTTTTGATCTTTAATTTCATTCTTTTCAGTTTCATGAAAATCAAAATAGTTTTAGAGTGGAAATGGAGAAGTTTTTTTTAGGAAAATTGACTTCTACATCAACTTTCTCAATAAAATTTGATATACAAACAAATAATTGTGAGTCAAGTTCACAAGCAATTAAGCTATCGAATTACATTTGGAATCTCATTTGACTTAAGGCTCATATAAACGATTTATGTTAACATCGTCATAAAATTTATTAAATAAAATTAATTCATTTGAAAATACTATTATAGAAAAACATAAATGCGAAACTGTACAGCTCTAACGATTTATCTGTAAAATGACGATCTAACCATTCGAGCAACAAAACTCATATACAAAATAAGAGTTATTTCTTGATAAATCGTCTATATTTTAGGTCTGTTTTGATAGAAAAAACACGTAAAAATTGACGTTTCGACCTAGTTAAGAAATTCTTGAAACGAAATCAAATACAAGAAAAAGGATATTCTTAGAAATTGTTAACATACGTAGGACAAAGCTGTCTATTTTATAAATATTAATGCAACTACGAATTATGTTTTTGAAATGTAATTAAAGAAAAATTTTTGTGGTTGAGACAGATTTTTATTTTGATTTTCATGTTGTAGGTATCAGGTCGAAACCTTAATTTTCACCTGCTCTTTGGATATAATTTTAAAATCAAAAGTAACTTAAAATCTAAACGATTTATCAAGAAAAACATAGAACATAGAAATAAAAAGCTGAACGAATCAATTATTCGACTATTCTTTACAAGTGAATAATATTTAAACTTCAAGGGCTGAATATATAATTAATTTTCCCAAGGTTTTCATTATCACTTTGAAATAAGTCCCAGTGTTTGTATGTATATATGGATGGATGGATTTGGAGTCCGTATACACTGCGACCCAAAGGATCTATCCATCAATCCCTTTAAAATCAAATCCTTTTAAAAAGTCTAGTAGGTGAGATGGCTTTGTTTGTCAGAGATTTTCGTCTTCTATTTCATACGCACTCAGGTGTAGTGCTCTAGAGTTCCTTAATGTTTCACACTTCGAGAAAATTTGGATAGAGGTTTCGTCCTCTGCACAACAAAATCTGAACACCGCTAGGTGTAGCGTCTTCAGGTGTTTGTTGAGGCGACATTGCCCCGATAAAGCTCCTGTTAGTATTCGTAGATTGTTCTTACTTAGGTTGATACATTCAGCAGATCTGGTTATAGTTGCTCAGGAGACCCTGTGCTTGTAGCCCCTGTAGCTTGTTCCAATAATTGGTTTTGCTCCTATCTACCTTATTTTCCAGTGTTTTTTCCATTGTTCTGTAGATGTTACTACAGAAGGATTCGGGTCCCATGAAGGGCTTGTCTGCCCACGCTTTAGCGAGTTTATCAGCAAGCTCCGGTGTAGCTATGAATTTTCGTTGCTTCTATTTCTTTCTTCTATTATTGAAATTTTAAAGTTCGATTTAAAAGATGTATAACATTCGGTATCATCTAAAAAACTGAATAAATGATTCTCGAAATGTTACTTAATATTCCACCAATTATTTCATTGAATCATTTATTATCATCAAGAGCGAGATGGTTTGGGAAATTTCAAGTTAATAGAATGATTAAAAGTTGTAAAAGCTTGATTGAAAAATTCTATTTCGACAGAGAAATAAACAAACAATACGTTTGTCAATAAAAGAGTTTGAAAGGGTATATTAATGTAACATTTTGACCTTCCTTATTGCAGCAAGATCCTCAATTGTTTTATAGTTTCCAGTGCTTTTGCAATTACATGTGAGGGGTTCCTCCAATATTTGAAGACCAATTCAACTTTAAAACGATATAAAGAAACTAAGATATTTGTGAGAGTTGTAAAAATAACGCGTATCTATGGAGTGAGAATTTGAAATTATGTACGTACAATTTGACAAATACAATCATATTCGAATATGTTCCAATCACACTAGTTTACAAAATTGAACTGTTTCATACCCCAAAATAAATGTATATAAATATGTTGATCTAACTTCCTTAAATCTAAAAACCGAAATATTTTATCACGTCACAATTTCTTCCTGAAGTCAAATATTCAAATTACCTAGCGGAGTGACGACATTTTATTGTTCATTCGTTCGCTGCAAACGACAATTATCTTGTTTCGGATTGACTTAAAATGTTGAGCAGAAAGTGTAACAAAGTTCGGATCATTCCTGTTATGTTTGTGGAGAGTTATTTTACAAAAAAGAAAAGACATATTTCAGATTTGTTAACAAGTGAATATCTTCATTATTTTGGATTTGCTGTTGCAAATCAAGTAGGTGTCTCATATGTTTTGCGAAAGATGTAGAATCGTCTTACTCCAATGGTCATCGGTTCATCTTCCATTTGGTTCGCCAATGCTATGGAGAGAGCTTAGTAATTACGAAAATGATTGTTACTTCTGTGTTACGAATACATTGGAATATATACGCCAAAGTTCCGTCTGTTAGTAAGCCCATATTACATTCGAAAGATCTACCACATCTAGTGTGTTTCTTCTGATTGATTTCTTGATTCTGAATTCAAGAAAGTACTCAAACACATTCAATTAACCAAGTCTTATGAGAGAGGGTGAGATTTGGAGCAGAGCTTCTTGGTTCAAGCTTACAACAACGGAAATTATTACTATCAGACACAAAAGTAATGTTTTTCAGAAACAGAAGCAAAGTTATGCATAATTTTTCAAAAGAGGTATTGTTATTGTACTGATATCCCTAGTCTGATTGAAGCAATGTATAAAAACTATGATAAAACAGAGAGGAGCTTATTCATAAACTCTTCGAAATATAGTTTAGTTTTACAGAAAAGTAATAAAAATGATATAATCATAGATTAAGAAGAAATTCTAATAACTTGGTATGTGTATATCAAAGAACTGTATAATGACGTTAGATCAGAAGAACATGGCATTTGATAAGGACCAGAAATACTAAAATCAGAAGTGGTACATGGTACAAAGTTGGTAAAAAACAAGAAAGCTGTTGGACTTGTCAACATTCCAATAGAGATACTAAAGCTTATAAATGAAGAAAGGAATATTAGTCAAAATCATATTTATTAAACCGCTGAAATTCCAGAAGACTGGTTAAAATCCGTATTCAAAACTTACTATTGACTGATAAGTGTCATGAGTCACACTATAAAAATCTTAAGAATCATCCACGCTCAAATCAGAAATAAGTGCGAAGAAGATCAAGACGAACACGAGAAGCACTTTTTGCACTGAATATATTACTACAAAAATGCCAGGACCAACGGAAAGATGTATTTGCAGTCTTTATCGATTACGAAAAGACTTTCGATCAGGTACAAGACGACAAGTCAATAAATATATTAAGGGAAAAAGGAGTTGATAGTTCCGACATAAGAATCATCGGTAAATCGACAGAATAATGCAAAATCTTAAGAGGAGTCAGACATTGTTGCATACTCTCACCATTTCTGTTTAATTTCACATAAGATCTTTATCATATGGAGTAAAAATTAACGGTAAACTTATAAATACAATCAGATATGCAGACGATAAAGTTGTAATGTGTGGTTAAACACCATTAACAGAGAGAGAATAGAAATGGGTCTGAACATTAACTGTTTTAAAACAAATTATATGGTATTTAGCCGCTTGTTGTACCATGACACACAGCTACAGGTGAACGGACAATCGATTCAAAGAGTGTCTAGTTTCAAATATCTTGGTTGCTACATTACTAACAACTAGATTCCAATAAGGAAATAAAATGTAGAATTGAGTTAGCTCATACAACATTTTTTAAAATGAGATCTCTAATGATAATTTAAAATTTCAACTCCGGAAACGGATGATCAAATGTTACATATGGTCAGTTTTCTTATATGATGTCGAAGCATGGACTTTATAAATATCCACCATTAACCGCTTAGAGTCTTTTGAAATGTGGTTATTTAGACGCATGCTCAAGATACCGTGGACAGCTATGCAAACAAACGATGCAAACAGAGCAAATGCGGTTGTAAGTTGGTGGATAACATTAAATGCAGAAAAATAGCTTATTTGGGACACATAATGCGTGGTAGCCGATTTAGTATCCTCCAGTTGATTATGATGGGTAAAGTTGAAAGTCGTAGAGGAAAAAGAAAATAAACCTCTTGGTTGAAGAATATTAGAGAATGGACTAGGATAAGAGAAGCAAGACAGTTATTTAGACTAGCACAAGATAGAAAAATCGCAGATCGCCAGCGTCAAGGGGACTTGATACGGCACGATAAGAAGAAGATAATAGAAAACCGCCCATACTAATAGGACACGTAGTGTATTGTAAAGAGAGCTATGAACCGATGCGTGTTTTCACTAATTCATTAACATCAGTATGTTATTGAGGCTGCAGGGTGATACTGTTGTTTCCTTGTTTGTGGGACTGTTGGGCGAAGCAACATCATGTAAGAAAAGAAATTCGGAAATGGTAGATCCCAATAACATTACTCTAGCCCCTTCACGCATCAAATTTGGGTTCAAAAAAATTTTGTGAAGGCGCTTTACAGAAACATTGCTTTATTTACAAAAAATCTTTTCAAACATTACAGAGGGTATTGACCCACAAATCCGTAAAATTATGGAAGATTCTTAATTAGAAAGTCTTCTATCTGTTATTTTTGGGAAATAAAAAAAGTGAGAATTAAAAAGAAATTTTTACTGATTTATTGGAAAATTTTCAGAAGATGGAAATAAACATGTCATCAAAGATTCATGTTCTGCACTCGTCTCTAAGTTTTTTCCTTAAAAACCTAGGAATAATAAGTGACGAACAAGGGGAACGTTTTCAACAAGATTTAAAGTTTTCGACGGGATGAATACATGTTAGAGGATTACAGGATTACTGTTGGTCCATTATAAGAGAAAAACATTCAAATAGCTACAGAAAAAAACAAAAATCAGTCAGTTTAATTTTTTTATTGATACGAAAATTATAAATTTCATTTATTACATATTTCTTGAATCAGACGTGACAGAGTTTTTTATTTTTGATAATTCTACCTAAATGAATAACCAAATAACAACTTTTAGCTGGTGTATGAAAACCTTGTAAACTAGTGTTATTTTATACTTTGTGACAAAATATGATCTTCAACCAATAGGAATAGTGAATGAAGGAGAATAATGAAAATTCCTGTCCTATTATAGTTGGGAATATGAAAAAACATTTCGAAAACAAATGGATGTATATTGTGGTGATCCATCATGATGCTGGAAACTATAACGAAAGAGCAGAAAATTACGGAATATGATATACAACAAGATTAATATAATCTTGACTCTGGAAAAAATCAATCATTCCAAATTCTCAATGTTATAATTTTATTTATTCTAATGACTCGCGAAATGGATGAAAAATAATTATTTATAGGTGTAAAAATAAATTTATAATGAAAATGGGCTAATATTATTCACAATTTAAACTTTCATAGAAGTGAGCTATATTTCTAGTAATTAAGCTCTGGAAATTTCTTTAGAAAAACACAATTATACGTAGTCCTCATTTTTAATTAGTTTTTGAAGCTCAACTAATTGGGCTCACTTCAAAGTAGAAAAGTTAGGCGTTAACAAATTTTACAGCACAATTGCACTTTTAGGAAACGTAGTTAATCACTGCATTCAAATGAATTTCCTTAATTTGCTTTTAGTGACTTGCAAAAATTTTCTTATCAAGAAGATTTTAGTTTGATAATCAATCAGAGTTTAATAATTACAGACACACTATAACTATTTATTGAAGTTTAGATAAATTCTGTTAATTCATACTTTTCGATGAAACCTAATTACTCAGTAAATATACTTTCAATTCAAAAATATTTCATGTACATGTTCATTCTTTAATAAATGTTATTATGAATATTCTACAATCGTATTAAAAAATTTTCATAGATGTCAAAATTGGTATTTTGAAATGACCGAGTTATTATTCGGACACATTCAAATTCAAATAGAATAAGTAGAAAATTAACTTAATACGATATGGGAATGGAAAATCCTTCACTTGAAATTATATATTAAAAGTTTGAATTTGTAATTTCAAAAGACAAAAATACTATTACAAATATACTTTTATCATGCAACGTTTAGACAATGAATGAAAGTAGTAAAATGTTTATTATTATTCTGTTTAGTGTTGATAGTATTAATTATTCAGATGCAAACATACAAAAAAATTGATATTAGCGCTATGGGAGCTTCCATCTCAAACACAATTAGAAATGGAAGATCTTGAAAGAACAGATACACTTAATTATAGTCCTACAACTGATTATTAAATTATAAAACGTGAATAGACGAGTAAAATGTACCTGCCTGTGAGGGCGTTTGGTTTAAACAGGGTACCAGATGTGAACTTTTTGTACCCCATTTTTTTATCTGGATACGAAATTTCAAATCAAAAACCATACAGGAAAATAAATTCTTCATATAAACTTCAATTACAATGTATCTTTATAAATAATAATGGTAGTCAGAATCGTCTGAGCTAGAATCATCATTTGATTGAATTATGAGGGTTCTGAAGAGGGTGATACCACATACCTATCTTCTCCTTTGATAACATGTCCAACATAGTTTTTCCAAAGCTCTTCGGGGTCTGCTGCTAGAACTTTATTTACGAGTTCTACAACCTCTTTACTCAGTTCTGGAGACTGATTACATTTTCGTAAATCTGATTTTACGTTTGCCCATATTAACTCTATGGGGTTAAATAGGCAATAGTAAGGGGGTGGTCTGAGAAGAGTATGACCCTGCACAGGTTGTCAATATAATAAATTTCCTTTAATAATAGTAAGCAATTTCTTGTTTGTTGGGCCTTTTTTACGATCGCTGACAGGAGTAGGAATATTTTTTTAGACATAAATGCTAAAATTTGAGTATTGTTACTATTACTGTTATTTGGTAGGCACGGAAATTCCACGAGTGGTAGAATGCGTTGTCCAAAACGATTAATGCTTATAGTGGAATGTTAAGTAAAAGCTATTCTTTAAAATACTTTTCAAATCATTGTGCTGTCATATTTTCATGATAATCAGCTGCACAGTTTTTAATTTTTTTAACGGTTATTAATAAAGCACTAGGCACGAAACCGTCTTTGCTTCCAGCGTGTACTATTTTAATTCTTTTACCTTTAGAACATGAACCATTCAAACAGCAGTTTTTACTATTGTCAAGCCATCCGATATTCACTACATCGTGACTGTCACACCATGTTCCAACTAGATAAATTATATGTCCATTAGAACTTCGTTAGTCTTTTATTTGAAGCAAATAATCTTGTCGCAATCGAATGATCCTTTACGATTCGATTATTGCCATCTGTTTATTCAGTTTTTTGTGTTTAAAAACACATGCTGAAAAAACTTGACGCAATATTTCTAAACTGGTATGGCAGCCCTGTTCTTATATAAACTATAAATAGTCCTACGTATAAAATCTTGAAAGGCTTTGTCAACTGATTTCAGTTTTTTTTTACATGTTTTTCGGTTCTGTGAATGATCCACAGCAACCACTTTCTTGACTACTCGATAAATGGAAAATTTGTTTACTCCAGTTGATTCAGCAATTCTTTTAAGGATTACATCATCAGATTGCTGAATATTTTCGTTTCTTAAACATTCGAATATATTTAAAATAACTTGCTGTCTTTATTCTCACTACACTGTGCAATTTCATTGTCTTCATTCATAGTCTGAAGAATGCCCCCATTTAAAGAAATTTACTAATTAAATTAATCTCACCAAGCGACACCAATGTCTGGCAGGAATATTTAGAAGAAATTGTGGCCAATAAAAATGCTTCTATGTTCACGATTCGATGTTTTCATTGGAGATGCTGAGTCCACGTAGACTGACGGTTTGTTAGATATTTATCGAATTTTATACGTGGATTAAACATTATTTCTCATTTCTTAATTTGGTATGAGTGCCGTGCATGTTTATGAAATATTGTTTCTCACATAACTGTCTTCTGCAATTGATATGGGAAGAACTATACATAGTTTTTAAGGTTTTGTCTCAAGAAGACACGATTGCTACAAATTTTTTATAAACAATAGATGGTTCAATTGATTTTAAATTCTAAATTCTTGCAACTTCAACGCATTCATGGACACAAAGAAACAATTACAATTTTTTGAAGAAATAAGATGGTCGTTAAATGACTTAAAGTTAATTAAATTAACGGAGGTAAAACAAAACAATATAGCAGTGACTTACGTAGAAAAATGTATAAATAGTACTATGTATTGATGTAAATCAACGATAAGTCTTATATTATCTTTATAGGAAATCCTGAAATGTAGAAATAATCAATTATTTTAACTTTGAACCTAAATCAGGATAACCTTGAAAATTTTTTAGGCTTGGCACGAAATTTTGTTGCAGAAATTCAAGGAATTCAACACCAATTCAATTCATAGCACCTTTTATACTTTGGAATATTATAATGGAACATGCAAATTGCATAAAAGATATTAGAAAATAAATTTCTACTCAATATATCGATGTACCAATGGTAAATATTCTTAATTCTTTAAAAGTTTCTACACGCGACTATAGAAATATTTCAAGAACGCACCGCAATGCTTAGTTTATATTAGGTATTACCTATTTATTAAAAAAAAAACTTATTCAATTCCAAAAGGCCTGAATTTACCTCCTCCATGTAATGCGTTAGAATATGTCAAACAATTAAAAATACTCTTTGTTAAAAATTTTAATAAATTCAGTTGTCACAGAACTGGATACAAATGTGCCTTTTATGCATCCTTTGGAGAGTTTCCTCATAAATATTTTTTAAGACTCCATATCAGGCTGCATATTTATTTTACACTAAAATTTGCAAACCAAAATACACAGTTTTTCTTCAAAAAAATCGTTGAAACCTGATACAAATTAAATATTTCACAACTGTTAATTTTAATTAGAGAAATTTTTGAAACATTATCGAGTTTATTTATTAATTAAACTATATATTTGTAAGACTGTAGCAATAAGATGAATTCAATTATGAATATGCCGGTCCCGGCATTAAAACTAACAGTTGTGTTGCAAATCGATTTCTGATTATTTTTAAAAAATTCATGGTAAAACCTATCAAATAATTTGTGAAGTGCAAACTCAAGTGAAAAAGATAACAGGTAGTACCTACATTATGTTTTGTAAAAGTATTCATAACCTTAAATGCATAAAATAAACATACTTACATTCAGTGTAAAAATTAAAATTAACTCGAAAATCTCATCGGAAAACCCTTCCTACGTATAATATTCCGCTGCAATAACATTTTTCTGGACAACACAAATGTCTATTTTTCACATGAAAACAATTGTTTTGGTGTACCATGTACGGCCGATTTATGTTCCATGTGATACTTTTTTGACTATCAGCAACAGGGGGAAATTAAAACGTGGCGTTTATGACATTTTCATGATATTATGATATCCGTGACATTTGTACATAAATGTGTTTCATGAGAATTTATAAACATGCAGTATAGCGCTCGGAAACAATAATAATTGATGTATGTTTGTGGAAAACACTACGTAAACTGTTATATGAAGTTGTAAAAAGAACATTCGATATTTCTTAAGCTTCGAGGACAGTTAAAGATGATAAGTTACCGATTACACCTAAGTTATTATACATAATTATTTAATGTACAATTTCTCCCTTTTTCTTTAATGAACTTGTTCTCAGTACTGAGTTTCTAGCTCTTGGTGCAATAATTCTTAACACAAGTATGTATAAATGGAACTCAGTTGATGGATTCATGTAATATCTCGCAAGTGCAGTTTTTTTAGTTAGATTTCCTTTAGGCTTGTACTGGAGGGTGAAAAGATCCTACGAAAACTTGTGAGTGATGGGTGCAAAGCCCAGCTCATTTTCCTACCGTAAACTTGCTTGCCAGATTCACCATTTGATCTAGAACCCATTTTTGATGTAGCCAAAAATGTTGCCATCACATCACTCAGCAGTCTGCTTACAATAGAGGCTCTGTGGAATAATCTTGCTGGTGAATGTAGGAAGAAACTTGAAACCATGTCATCGATGAGTACCCAGTACATACACGTTCGAGAGTCAAACTCTTGGGCAAGCCTCATAGTTTGTTTAATAACGTTAAAAAAAATTTGATTTTTCCAAGGATATCGGTCTTTGGTAATTTCAAGTGAAGGTCGACGGGCCTATAGAGGGTTCCTGGCCGCCCACAATCCAACGAGTATATTGTATGAACCATCAGTTTGGTGCAATTGATATTACCAGTTTTCTTCTCGTTTTTAGTAGAAAAAAGGACTTCTTATTCGTTTGTGATTATATTTGCTATCATTAATTGACTCAATATTTAATTTTTGGAAGGTTTGCTGTCACAAAAAGTTGAAATAAATGTTAGTTTTGGTTAACCACGGCTATAACCCAATGGAAAGAACAGAAAGTCGAATAATGTACTAGACACATCATACACGATATTTAGATCTTGTGAGAAGCTGTAAAATTCCTTGCACAAGATCTTACTTCGTGTCAAGAAACCTTAAGGTTTTAGTAACATCAATACACATAAAGAATATATTGAATAGGAAACATCTCTGGTAAAATTGAGTCTTTCATGTCTGCCTAGATCTCGACTATTACTGTGGAAACTAAATCGTGACTCGTCGGAAAAAAGAACGTTACGCCATTAGTCCCTGTGCTCTTGAGTCCATCAGAGACGGGCATCCATGTGTCGTCGTGAAAATCTAGGTCCCTCTAAAAGGTCTTCTTGTCCTTAATTTCAATCAATGTAATCTGCTTCTGATGGTACTTCTCGAAACTGCCTTTCGGTATGTTAGCAAAATGTGACTTCGAAAGACCGTTACCGTTATAAATCGGTTTCTTCGGATGAAATTAGCTAGGGGATAGTCGTTCTCTCTCTTGGGCGACCCGTGACGGTTTTTCGCGCAACGCTACCAGGTTCCTGGAAAAGGGTCATTATCCGCCTCACCTTCAGCCGAAGTGCAAAGTGGTAAAAAGATGCTCGATCAAACTCATAAATCATATTACCCGGCATTTTCAATGAAATTTTAATAAACTTCCTCGCTGTCAAGTTAAATCATTAAATCTAATATATTTTACAAAAATTCACATATTTACTGACGAAAATAATTTTTTATGTATGTACATTGCAGTTTGAAAAGTTACAAGCCGCGTATGAAAAATTGTTAAATATCTCAATTTTGCACTGATGATAAGCTCAAATCAGAATCTTTTTGGAAGGGAATTGATGTCTCTAATTCGATTTAGAGTCAAAGAAAACTCCATTTATTTCTTTGTGCAGAGCAACGGAATAATCTTTTTCTTCTGATTCTTCATCTTCTTCTTCTCTTCCGATTTTTTCAGATGATCTTGTTCACAAATTTTATATTTTTTTCTCTGGAAGAATGTGTTTTGGATCATATCAGTCAATGAAGTCGAGAGATTATATTTCATGAACAGTTTTGTTAATATCAATAAAAATTTAGCAAATATTAAGTAATATTTGTTATTCTCGATTAAACATACTTTGAAGTTGTGGAGGATTTGATATTGCAGCAAGACGGGGCTACGTGTTAAAGGTCAAAAACAACATAATCATGTTATGAAAATAACAATATTTCATTATGAGAACTCTATGGCATAAAATGAAAATAACGTGCACGCATTTCCTGTAGGAAAGTTGAAAGCCATGCTTCGAGTAATATGACATGAATTCACGGCACAAGAATGTCAAGAGCTTGTCAAGAATCTAAAATAAAAAATTATATTTATAATATTCAACGTTTGTAGAGGTGTGCCAATAGTAACGAAACGGGACTTGTACATCCTTATAATAAATTAAAAACCATGATTTACACCTCAATTTCAAACATAAATATTATGAACACATTTAGAAATTCAAATGATTTATTATATATATTAATATGCAGTTTATAATTTATATTTCTGGAACATGAATCTGTAACGCTTGTGACTGTGTACAAGTCCAACGCCACTGTTTAGTAAATATACAAAAAAGTTTATTTTCAGCTATCGGATTAGTCGATTTTATGATATCCCAGTAAAAGCGTCTGTGGATCGTCGTTATTTGTTTATACTAAAATATTGAATTTGAATGTTAAACTATAGTCACTAGTTCTGGCGCTTTTCGACCAAAATTGCCAAAATAAAATAAGAAAAGAATTTTTAGTATTCATTTCAATAGTCAAATAAACTCGAAAGCAATCAAGTTGAGACAATGACATCGAAGTAGATTACATGTGCTAAAATATTTACAAAGGTATGGAATTCCATCCCAATGGCTTTGTGATAACTAATCGAGACTAGAAGTGTCAGATGATATAATGTTGATAACGAATATTTGATTATTCTGTTCCTACGACATATCATTTAGACTGTAAATATCATGCGGAAAAACAGGTGGACAGACAGACAGAAGCTTACATAACTTTCTCCTCTGTAAGAACTAAAACTCATTTATCATAAGTAGAGCTTCACAGAAGCATATTTCTTTCAACTGCCATAATAAAGTGTGCCATAATGACCATATCAACGGAGACAACATTCTTTACTCGCAAAACATGGGCAAGTCGACTTAACATGGAGGGATAAAAGTTATTAACACGAATAACTTGTCGCAGAAGGCTATTTAAAGAGTACAACATGGCATTCATCTATAAAATGAAAGATCAGTGCGCCGCGTGCATGAGTTCGAAGATAAAACTATTTCCGAGGACGTCGACGAGCAGCATTTACAGCAAAACCATGAAGCAAATTCTTCAAAAAAAACTGACAAACTTCAAAGAAGAATTTTGTATTTTATACTAGGAGTTATTTATTAAAAATTTACAAATTCACATGTGATTCTTATTATATGAAAAATTGAAATATACGGAATTTCTATTGTAACATGCCATTTGGCTTGTTACGTTTTTTTTTTCGCTTTTATTTTAAATTCCTTTGTTCACGTATTGTGGCTCAGTAGTCACTTCTATTTTAATGCTAATATTCTCGTTTTTTGGAAAAATTGATTTGTTATCGACCTCTCACTAGTGAAATTGTGGTAATGATATTTTTTATATTTGCTGGTAAGTTTTCCCAATATCTTTTCAACTTTACTCAAGCAAATTTTGTATAATAATTTTAGTTTAAATTTGTATTTTCTATTTCTTCGAGGAACATAACGAATACAATAAAACAGATTACGAATTTCCACTAAAATTATTATACAAAACTTGCTTAAAACAAAATGAAATTGTTAAATATAACTGAAATTTTGTGAGTTCTATATATTATAGTACTGATAATTTAAAGCAAATTTAAAATGATATTCTAACAACTTATCACCACAAATTTTACTGAATTTACTTTGATTAAAATACTTTTAGAGTGTATAAACATAGAGGTCGAGTAACAAAACTGGAGTTTTATTCTTCGAATGGAGTGGGAGGTCTATAACAAATAAATTTCTTCAAAAACTTGATTGTTAGAATGAATAAATCAGAAGTGACTACAGTGCCACAATACGTGACCAATGGAATATTCAAAAAAATTGAAGAAAGACGTAACAAGCTGAATGGGATGTTATTCTAAGCTTGAAGTTCTTTTTGTCATTTTTTTTCTAGAAAACAGATTTAAGAATGATAATGACTATAAAGTGTTATGAATAAAAATTGAAGTCAAGCGTTATGAAAAAACCATACCTTGCTGAATCACCTTCAAATACAACTACAATGATGCTTTCCAAGCAAGTCTGTTGTCAATACTACAAAAAAAACTTTTGAGGTTATATATCTGATACAACGAAGGTACCTGTGGTACCAGAACTATATAACTATGAAAGTAATTTGGAGTGGAATTCATATATATTAGTTTTCTGATTTTACACCACTAGATTAACATTTGGATCATTTATTGTCCTTCAATCTTAAGCCGATACTACACGTACGTTTGCGCCAACATTCGCGTTCCAACCAACGGCTGAACAAGGAAAGTTAAATGCAGTGTTGCAACTACACAATGCCTCCAACGTTTTCACCAAAATTCACCTAAATTTCCTAAAGAAATGAAAACCTGGCAAAAAAGTGATGAATAGCATACATCAGATGTAAATTCTTTTAAAATAAACTATATGATGCCATATAAAACACATAGCATTCACGCACAAGAAGTGTTATAGTGCCACAAGTGTTGGTTCTAACTTTGTTTCAATGTTGGGTACTCATTACACGCGGGTAAAAAAAACATTTTTTCATGGCCAGCCTTCCAATGCCAACGTTGGAAGCAAAATATTCGTCGAATGACATGCAGACTCCGACCACTTGATGCGTATACCACCGTATAACGTTGGAAGCATTAGACGCATCGTGTGGTACCGGCATAACTCTCATGTCTTATTCACTAGACTGCTGAGGAAGCCCCTGTACATATGATAAAGATGTTTTGTGCACCAATCGATTATAATATTCGTTTTTACTCATTTTGGAGATGTAAATAATAATTTTTGTAAAATTATAATTCTTTCTTAGATAGAAAACGGTTGTTTATATATATTGTCTAGTTGAACAATGGTTATACGTCCTTATATAAATAATATCCCCAAGGAAAATACCCTACTTAGGTAGGTGGTATGAGATACTTCCCATTAATAATTCTGAACGTGTATACTATTTATCTTGTGAAGAATTTTTATAGCAATTTGAAACAGATGACAAATGGGCTACTAAAACTAGCTACATCAAAATAAATGGGAAAAAATAGACCTAAATGATTATTTAATGAATTGAATATTTTAGTGGGAAATAAAATATTGATAAAAATTGCTTAAGAGCCTCATTAGTATTCGAAAACTACAAAGCATCTCTCAATATGGTTCTATTCATTCATAAAAATCGTAGTCAAACAGCAATTGGGGCAATTAATTTATTCTTACTATAGAGTGCGTATAGGTTCGTACAAAAATTGAATCAAAATTACGCTCATAACTTACAAAAAAATCATTATTAATGACTTCTATGGTCAAATAAATGACTGTAACTTAGATATTGATAATACTTTTATATTTATTATTTTCAGTTATACATAGTGAACAAATGATTTGCTATTTTGCTTCGCTTTATTTTTGAAAAATTTATTCTCTAGCTCATATTTTTATAGATAGATAAATAACTTTATATATATAAACTATATAAACTTTATTTCGCAGATATTTGAAGGATTGGGGGAAATGAACAACTAAAAAAGTTGGAATTAAACTAACTTTCAAAAATATCAAAGTCGATCGTGAATAAACAAATACCAAAAATTGATTCCAGTGAAAATGTTGCACAAAAAATTATATCATTTATATCGCCGATACATTCCCAATGGAAATTAGCCACTTCTTGGAGCTCTGCAAATCTTTTATTGTGAATTACCCACCACGACTTCTCAAGATCCTCATTTTTCTTTTGGATATAAATTTTCATAGCTTCTTTTGTTATTCTGATTCATTCTTTCCTATTGTTGATTTTGAGTCTAGTTTCTCGAATAATAATTTCTTGATGTCTTTCGCACTTGAACTTTCTACCTTTCTTTTAGGCTACATTCCATTGGTCTCTGATTTAATAATTTTTATTATTACAATTCATACCATACCAGTTGCCTCTAAGATTCTTTCTCAAAAAATTGAATATATCATATTTGATTTAATAGCATGCGCTTTAATAAAATAAAATTTAGTCTGTTTCATAATTCATAAATATTGTAATAATTTTATACTTTTAAGGAACTTGAAAATATTTACATTCTTTAAGTTTTACGCAATAAAGCATAGCACTTTGGAACAAAGTAGTAGAGTGACTTCTCAATTGAAAAGGTACTTTTCTATGATTAAATAATCTATTTTTCTTCTTCGAATACTATAAACTTACTCCAGCAAGTTCTCAATTTTTTCATACCATCCAAAGAAAATTTTGGAAAGTTGGTATGAGGCAATAAACGATAATACGTGTTTTATTTTTCTTCAAATGCGATGGTTCTGAACTAATTTCGACGTGTCAGTGAATCAGCTTAATAGTGGTCAGTTATCTTTTCCCTTTTACTAAATAATCAAAAATACTACACAGTTGAAATCCCAAAACACTGTGGCTATGACCTTATTCGTTAAAAAATCGGATTTGCTTCCTTGGGGGCACGCTCCTCGGATAAATTCCATTATTTCTACAATATTTTTGTTTCTTTGTTATACTGTTTTACCAAAGTTTCATCTGCTGTAACGAACCGAAAAGTTTACTTGGATTACATTTCAACATATCTAAATATTTGTCATTAAGTAATCTTGGCACACACCTTGCACATAGCCCTCTCATTTACCTAATATTTGAATGAGTATTGATACATATTTATCTGTCAGATTTGTGTGAAATTTTGACAGATGACATCAGAAGCGGATACTAACCAAACTGTCCCCGTATATGTGATGAGCCTAGCCTAACCTACCCTAGCATTTTCATAATACAACGTCAAGACATAGTAGTTACTAGCTAAAAAGAACTCTAAAAAATAATCTCTAATAAGGAAATTGCAAATTATAAAGATATTTTGAGTAAACTAAAAAACACCATCAACCAGGCTGATTTTTGGAGAGATCTGAAAATCTTCAAGAGCATTACTCTAAAAAATGGTATTAAACTAGAATAGTGGGAACATTTTTATGAAAATCTATATAAACTAAAGCAAATCGCCGTGACCATATTTTATAACGCCAACTCACTATACTTGGACTCACATTTAACGACCAATGGGTTTATTAAAAGCTTACCCCAAAACTGGATATTATATATATGTAAATGGTACGATGCAATCTTTGAGCGAGAAACAGTACCGTCTGGTTGGCATGAAACTATCCGAACTATATTGAGTAAAAACCTACCTGATGACTCAAACAATTATAGAGGTATCCCACTAGTTAATTATCTCGCTAATCTCTTCACTACCATCTTATTAAATCGCTTATATAATCGTTACGAAGAAAATTGTATTCTACCGGAATGTAAATTTGGGTTTAGGAACATTGAAGTTGCGAAGATAATATATTAATCCAAAACTAAGTCCTACAATTTCACCTTCGGTTACCAAAATGAAAGTTTTTTGCTATTTTTGTAGATTTCAAGAGAGATAGTACCAACCATAATTTGATATGGCATAAATTATATCGAACATGTGTGACCTCAAAAATAATTCGTATCATCAAATCAAAATTGTATCAAAATCTATACGATCACTCATCTATGCATATTAAACTGAATGATCGTTTCAGCAAGAAGTTTGATATAACTGAAGGAGACCTATATAGGGAATCATTAACTCCCTTGTTGTTTTATTTGCATCTGCCAGATATTGAAGATTACGAAAGACACGTTACTGTTTCTATACCCCGATGGATATAGTAATATTAAGCAATACTCCGATAGATATTAGTCTTATATTGAAAACATTAGAATCCTATTCCAACTCGATGAGATTAGAAGTGAACATACAAAAAACTAAGCCAATGATATTTAGGGTGAATATAACAACAACTCTAATTATATTTATACTAACGAACCTTAGGTAGTAAAAAAACTTAAAAAACTCATGTGTAGGTGTCACTTTGTCTTTATTGCCCATCTTTGGCTTTATTTCTAAATATGTCGAAAAGAACAGTAACCAAAATTGTTCGATCTACAGGTGCTAGTATAAATATCCTGTTCATAGAAATCATAGAAACGAACTAATTAACTAAGCGATGCTTCTAAAAGTTAAAAGCCCTCAACAGTCACAGTGTGAAGTACAGGTTTCTGGATTAAGTTGAGAAACACTTTGACTATGCCGGTTGTCATAATCAGTGGAATTATATAAACTGATCGCAGATGATGAACAAAGAATAATAATTTCCTCGTATTATTTGTTACATAAACATTTGCTTTTGTCTGGAGATCTTGCCCAATATATAGGATTTGAATAATATCCCAAATCCGACTATGCAGTTTCAGAACTCTAAAACTATATTATCGAGGTATAAAATACGCAGTAAATATGACTGCAACTTTTAGCCTATATAACTTGCTTTAGACCAAACATTTACCTCATCAAATTAGCTAAAGTTGTGAATTACCTTCTCAATATTTTGAAGCTTCTGGCCTTTGTACTAGAAAAATTATAATCTCTATCGATCTCTATGTATCTATTACAACGTTATTTTCTTCATCATCTCAGTTTTACGAGAAGTATCAAATACCTCATTTAAAATGGGTATTTTTCCAGATTTGTGGATGTTCTTGGTTGCGATTATATCATTTGATAGTGAGTAAGTTTAAAACTAAAAAGGTAACGAATGAATAGCGCATTTTTATTTTCTTATAGCGATTGAACTTAAAGTAATTTCAATTGTTGTACATCGCAGATTTGCAAGTTTATAGTTTGCGGTACCAATTCAGAAAAATTTACCAAAACTGTAACTATACATTTCAAAAAAACAATACATAGACATTTTTCCTTCTCCCAACTGGATACGTTCAATTGGAATAATTCATTAATTAATTTCAATTATTTACTTAGGAACCTTTTTGTTCTTTTATCAAAGTGAGCGCAATGTACTAGCGTATCTTCTATAATTCAATTTGCAAATATCTGGTGTGACTTTTTCAGCAATTCGTTTTTTTTTTGCCGATGGTTTCGAAGATAACGCGTCAATAACATGATTCCAAGATAAAAATTAACAATTAAAGACAATTTCATTTTCCAGAAGTTTTAATACGCAACATGACTACTGTCTTCATAAAGTTTCACTTACACCTACTTTACAAACATTGTGGTAAACTTCCAAATTGAATTATATATCTAAGAGAAATTTCATGATGCGGAGAGACGTGAGGACAACAAAAAAACTGCAGGTGGAAATTGATTTAACTAGCAGTATGGGTAAGACTAGTAAGCGAGTGAATCAGTAACAGTAATCTACTGATTATATTGCGGTTAGTCACTAGTACTTTATAGTTATTTGGCTTCAATAGTATCTTTCTCAGAAAATATATTTCTAAAGGAACTTGCCTTTTTTCTATACATATAAATACAATATATAAAAGACTAATTAGATGCTAATTAAGTGTTGCAGAAACAGAAGATATCATTTCAATTGCATTTCGTTGGTGTAATGTTGGCACTATTATATATCATATATTTCATCCAAGATCCCACACTATAAAGCGTGTTGCTATTTTTTGGCCAGTATAAAATTAACTATCTGATTTGTTATGAACTTAAGATGTATAATCGCGTCAGTTAATGTTTAGCTTTAACTTGCCGATGTTGAATGTAGCAGTGTGTTTTTATGGACCGTTTTCCGATTAATGGATCATTTAATGTCGTTAAAGCGGTTGAAATATAACACAGTGCAAGCTAGAAACTCAATTGTTGACTAATCCACAAAAAAAATTCATTGATAATGTCTCTTCGAACCAAATGCTCAGAATCAGAATTAAAAAGACCTAGCGAGAGCGAGTCGATTGAACTTTTAGAAAATACAGACGAATTTATCAGAAAATCCGATCATGAAGAATCGAAAACTGTCATGAAACTGAAAAAGCAGATGTGTAAGTTTTGCGGACTACTGCATGAAGGTAGATGCATTAAAGTGAGTGAGTTTCCTCTTCTATTATTAAATTAACTTGATTTTAAACTAATATGAAAGGAATTTTTTTGTTCAGGTTCATTCTGCTTCGTTGTATAACATTACCTCCTAATTTCAACCTTGAAATTTGTGGAAAATAATTGTAGATGTCAAATAAGTTATAATAATGAGCAAAATTTAAAAAAAATAAATTAGTGGTTTTTTTAGGTGTAATTGGTGAAAAATAAAGGAACTACGAAATAAATTAGTTATTGAAGACTGTATTCGCAAAAATTCATAATTCCTGAAGAAAATAAGCTTCTCAATTTGGTTAACGTGAATATCAGATATAATCTGCATCCATTTAATTAATATTCTATTGCAAACGTAGATCTTACGAAAAATATCCAGAAGAATTCTTATACTGTTAGAGGATTCTTCTTTACATTATAATAACAGTTAATTACAAGATATAACTATTATACTTGGATTTAGTACACTTTGTTTGACTCCATGGATAAATACATTCTGAACGAATCTCCAATCCAATATCCGGCTCAATTTACACCAATGTTTCCATTTAATAGAGTATGTATGTTTTACCGTGAAAGACAAAAATGAATGTAAATTTTATCAAACATCAAATAGGTCTGTGAAAGTTCGAATATTTCCTTACACTCTTGTTTATTCGAACCCTCACCGGTGTACATCAACAATCACAGATATACTCTGGTGGATGTCGAAAAGAGAAGAGCCGACAGGATGATATCCTTTGTTTTTCTTGGAGTCAGTCAGCTTTGTCAGTCTTATATAAGGTTTGATATTGAGATCAACAATAATCTTTTTCTTGAATTAATTGCAGGTAAACGAGGAGACAATTATTTTTCTCAAGAAAAGTATTCTAAAAGACTCTCTAAACTGTACAGTGAATACAAAAATATATAAAATTGTGATATTGTATTTAAATACATGCAAACATTGTCAAATGAAACACAGTGAGTTTTAGAAAGGTATTGTTGTAAAACCAATGAGTTAAAAGTTAAACTCAAGATATCAAGTTGATCTTATAAATCTGCAGTCAAACAGAGATGGCGAATATTGAATCACAATTGTGTATCAACATCATTTAACTAAGTTTGTCTAGCTACAAACATTGAAAACTAACAGGGCGGAAGAAATAGCGCATCACGTTCTTCCAATATTTTTAACATTTGTGCTCCAGCAATCTACCAATCAGGTAATGGTAGGAAATTCAGTAATTAATTCAATCAATGTTGAATTAGTTCATCGTCACAGTCAAACACAAGGCTCAATTGAAAGGGCCAGCCAAGATATACAGAATATACTAAATGTATACCACGAAGGAATATATACCAAAATCCTTGTTAAGCTATGTCTGGTATTGAAGCGACAAGAGGCATAGAATCGTTTTTGCCTGTTTTTACTTAGCGAACAAATCGCAAATATCGAAACTGAAGAGCAGCTAGAAGAAATTTTCAGTATTTTTGAAAGTGAAATAGCCTGGATAAACTGGTAAAAATTGAGTAGTAGTCTATTGAAGGACACACAAGGAACAAGCAACAGTTCTTTATATGTAATGAAAAGTTACTTTCCATAGATGAGATTAATTTTCAAAAAATTTAGTTGAGAGAAGCAGCTGTAGCTAATTCGAGAAGCGGTGGGTAAGGCTATACACACTCATTGTAAAAGGAAGTGTTCCATAAATGGATGCAGTTGTGAAAGCAAGTGCTCTTGTGTAGTTCAAAATGTCAATAGTTTAAGTTGTTGCAATAAATTAGATTTGAATCACATAATTTAGTAACTTTTTCATTACTATTATTTTCTTTTCTCATTTTGAATGTACTGTTTGTTTAGAGTTCTTAGTTATTCGTCTCAGAAAGAGAGGCGAAAAAATTTATCGCTACTGAATTGCGGAGAAAAAAATATAGATCTCGGACATGTTCAACATACGCCGTTAGTGCATGGTGATTGTCAACATTTACCGGTGTACGTCGACAAAATGATATTTAGCCAATATTTCGGACGTACATCATGTGACTGTGTGAATGTTGACATTCAACGGTGAAAGTCAACATTCTCCAGATTTTGGTGTTTCTCCGTAACATATACAATGTTAAGTAACTTTGGATTATTTGTGCCACTTTTTCAATGTATGACAACTTTTATTTATACTCTCATCCAATTCTTTTATTTATTGATATGTGAATTTGTATATTTTAAATACACCGTATGTTTACTAGAATAATTTGAAGGCAATGTATACCAATTTTGACATTTAGCAACCAAGTATTTATAGATTTACTCATTCGAAAAGATTATCATTCTACAAATTTTTTCATGATCTCAATTCGATATGTCTTCCAGTGTACTTGGGAAATACAAAGAGATTTGAATAGCTTTTCAATTTTTTTCAAATAAAATGATCCTTTACTTCTAAATTAAAATAAAATGAAATATGAAAATAAATATTTGAGATGAATAGAAAATAACACCTTCATGTTTTTAAATAAATTATTTAGTACAGTACTGAAAAATCACTATCAATTGAAGCGTTGACATATCAAAGGGGTCAAGAGCTAAAAATGGAAATAAAAGTTATTGATGAAAAACGTTTATTAGTATTTTTACTTATAAAAACTGTAACTTATGCACATCCGCTACATAGGTTTTTACAACTATAACTAATAATAATAACTAGTCAAAAATGACAAATTAAAATATAAAACGAAATGAGAAAGGGGTAGAGTGATAAAAAGTTTTGTGTCCCTTTTTTATAAATAAGGTATCATTAATAATATATGCTTTTTTTATTATCTGTCATCTGAGAGTTTACATAAATCAACACGAATAAAATCAGTAGACTGTATGCTTCTTTGAATATTACAGTCTGTGTCCACAATGCTGGTACACTATAAGATTATTTGATAAAAAGGGCACCAGGGTGATTTTTATCTTAAGATGGACAACCTTAGTGATGTTTAAGTTTTCATGTTAATAATGGTGTCTATAACAAACTAGATATTAAAGAATCGGTTATACATTTCAAGTACCTCAAGCACCATTGCCTTGTCTTTCCTTTTGCGCTTTTCCATTAAAGCAAAGTCGCGGTCACAGAAAACTGTGCCCACTAACTAAAAACTTGTGCTCTATTGTTTCAAATAGTGCACAGCTTACTAGGAAAAACTAAACAAAAATCATCATACGGTTTTTGTTCTGAACAGCACAGTTGTCACTGTTCGCAAAATTTACACAGAAGTTGTAACATGATAACTGGCTTAAATAAAACATGTCAGAGTGTGTTAGCGTAGAGACAAAGAAAACTTGCTCCAAATCTATACTAATAGTTATAGTCGTACTGTCAGATTCTTGAGACTGTGATGTCTGCTTTCCCACCAGAAATAGAAGTGTCAACTTTTCTATGGTGCAGCTCCTGCCGTTGCTGTCTGTATGTGGCTTTCTGGGTGCCGATCTTTAAATGCTTTATGTGAACGAAAAATATTTAAATCCGGACTTAAAAACTCTCTAACAGATTTGGCCCAAGAATAGTGAGACTCATCCCGCGGAATAGAGTTTACATGTTGACTTATAAGTAAAATATCATTATCAGTGAACTAACTACCACAAGTACAAGTTCTCTTATCATCAAAGGTTGTTTTACCCTTTTTCGTTTTATTAATAATGGTAAAAAGTCATTTTCTTGATAGTCCAAAAATATTCATGAAGTTGTTCTTAAAATCTTTCACGAGATTTTCAGTACCATTTGGAACAGTAGCATTGTAGCCTGTCTATAACTATCACGAGCAGCATTGTATGTCCTTGTATACGTCTATTCACTGGTCCCACTTGAATTAGTCCCATCAAAAAGGTTCCTTTAGTGCTGTGGGGTGTTCAGTGAAACTTAGAGAATAGATCAAATGATAAAGTTTTGCAGGCCAGCTTGCATTTACATAGGTCCTACAGCATTTAATCAAAATAAAACAGAATTAACTTACCTCTTAACTTGGTTGATATTTTGCAGGAATTTTCTGATTTTTGCGGGTCTGATATTCTTTTCCAGACACGTTTAGCTTTCTTTGAGCCTATAACTCCGTACCTTTTTTCATCGTCCATTTTCCATATCTCAGGTTATTTTTACTAACGTAATAAAATAATAGCAGCAACACAGCCAATGTATTTAATTAAACTACTTGTTGCTGTTTGTTTCGAATACATCTAGTCCCGTCGTGACACTTGGCACCCAAATACCGACGTGGTACTTTTAACCAACACCATGTGGCAATGAAAAGTAAAAGTACTAAATACACCGTTGGCTCCTTTCTTAGGTTGTGCCTGATGGCTTTTGTCTCCTTTCTGTGATTACAACTGAAAATTATCAAAACTGGGATTTGACCTCTTTGATATATCAACGCTGCAATTGTAAAGTGATGGCTTTCTTTTATTATCTTCTATAAAATGTAAAATAAATTGTACAATTTGGACTGGATTTTACTTGTACATATTTATTTGATACATGGATAAACTCTGTATTCTGAAATTCTAAAAATAGTATTTAGAAACTAAAACACAGATTAGTTCCCTATTAGAAATGATATAATGTGATTTAGTCGATTTCATCAGAAGTTTGAGCTTAACAGAATTTCATATTAATATCTAAAAACGGTATGAGGAACAAAATTGGGTCCAGCTATTGAAAAACATCTATTCAATAGTTAATTTATAGTGAAAATCACTCAACCACGTTTTTAGCAAAATCAAGTGAAGTTAAAAGAATCAATTCCTTTTGTTTTAAATTATCGTGTTTCCAAATTTTACTTTCTCATTGTGCGAAAATGAAAAATGATATTCTTAAAAACTATCCAAAATACTAATATCACTATAATATTCTAGGAGCTAGCACTTCATGAAGATGAAGGTCATAATTGGTGGTCCATCATATTTTCGTTGCTAGTAATCGGTTTAGTAATTTCTGGAATAGTGGCCGCCATCTTTATTGTGGGTTACGTAGACGAATTACTCTACTGGCACGGACAACGAATGCAGCTAGAAGAACTGTTAGAGGTAAAAAAATAGATTCAATAACTAAGAAACTTTATTTGAAAAATTGGAAGATTTTTAATGACTGAATAATATGTTAAGTACCTCTATGCCAAGAAAAATCATAAAAGTTATTAAAAACTGAAATTTTTCAAACAAAATTAATAAGAAAACAGATTTATTTCTATTTTTCTCTGATTCTCAAAAAACGTTTTTGTTGTAATATCGTAGTAACAAACAGGTTTATGCATCATTTTCAATATAACGAAGAAATAACCTGCAATCAAGATTCATTTTATTTATATTTATAAGCAGCGAAAGCTTCAAACGTAGCCAGGCAACTTAAACTACATTATATTTTTGCAGTAAATTCACATAGACGAAAAAAAAATAAACAACTATAACTATGAATATGTTTTAATGAAAGTTTCCGAAACTATAAATACAAAAATAACTGGTATGTCATTCAATCAATGTTAACACAAACTGATAGTTTGTGTGAAAAGTCAATATATTTTTAGACACATATAATTCTATACAAGTATTTATGCATGATGAAATTCTAGTTTGATTCCGCCAAAGACTTTAATTCAAATCAATTCAAATTATGTTTATGGTAATATTTTTACAAAGACCACACGCTAGGTTCTGATAACTAAAATACTGTAATATTTTTCTTATTTAGTTAAACTATTTCTGACGATGGGATGAATTGAGACACACTGTTACTTACTCAATTTATTTACACACTTCCACTAGACACTATTTATAATAGCCACTCACTATTTATATTAACTGTTCACTACTTATAAAATTTATCTAAATTTACCCGTTACTTTTTACTATTTATGACATTCAACTATATACTGACTCGCTGCTGAACAAGCACGTATTTATACCGGAAAGGAATTTATCAAATAATTCTAGAACATTAAAAAACAAACAAATGAATAAAAAGACTGTCCTAGAAATTGGTTCTAAGAACAATATAAAAAAATCACCACTGTATATACAAAAACATGGTAAAAACCAATATCAAACGATTTTCGAGAATTTCCCCACCCAGCGCACTCACCAAGTTTTAGACTTTTAGACCCGAATGGAACAGAATTCATAGTCCATGTCATGGACGAGTTCATAGCAATACTTCTGTTTCAATATCCTATCAATTATTGTAACAAACAATTCATTTGATACGTTCTTTGACAATACAGTTACATGGACTACTACTCTGGCCGAGTAATTGGAAAATGGAATGGATTTGTAATTCCTACAAATATCAAGAAGTAATGTTTTTTCTATCAGTGATTCAAATGCAAAAAGAATAAGAATGCATTGATTGAAAGATAGAATTTCCGTTTTTAGAAAAGCGTTTTGAGAAATCCAACGTTAGACGTGATTCTCTTGCTGTAGAGAACAGAAGGAGTAGCAGTCCATGTAACAAACTAAAAATAATGTGCGAAAGACTATTATTTATCCATCGTCATTTAAAATTAGAAAGACCAACGTGATTTACTTGCTTAGACCTATATTATACTAAAAAGAAGCAAGCACAGAAACCCTAACTTTAAAAAGCTAAAATTTGATATAGATTTTTCAGGCTAAATAATAATCTATAATTCGTCTTTCCGGAAATCACTAAACTACTGAAACTGTTTTTAATATTCATACTGAACACATTGTTCACACTGTAACAACACTGTTCACAATACTCAATAAAATATTTTCTGGGATGACTATATTTAGAGCAAGTACAAATTTGATTCAGTATTGATAATTGATCTCGCCTAGCATCAAACCTAACTTCAAAAGTTTTAACTGTCTTAAATTCAACCTTGGTTTAATACTTATGCCCCAGATCAAAGATTGTTCACAGTTAAATTCCCTAGCTGTTTACAATCGATAATCGTATGCGTGTGCTGTCCCTTTAAATCAGTTTACTTTTGCATATTTACACTGTTTGAAGCGCTATTCGATAACTATATTGTTACGAACAAGTACACGACATGGGCCAGGAAACCGGTCCTGTCTGGCTAGAATAGAGCTCTAAAATTCGTTGAAAACGCCGAATCGTTTGATGTTTGTCAGCGCCTTTGATGTATATTTTTTATAAACAGCGGCGAGTTGTTTATTATATTTTTAGAACTAATTTCTGGGAAGGTCTTTGTTTATTTGTTTTTGTTTCTTTCTATCTAGAATTCTAGATATGTAGTTTCTGATAAAATAAAATCGAGCTTGTTTAGCAGAGTTAGTTTAGTTTATAATAAATAGTCATAGTAAATGTAACGAAATAAAAACCAACAAGTGAATTTGAATAAATTATATGAGTTAGTTAAGTATTAGTAAATTATTAATTATTGTATAAATTGATGAAGCCGAGTTTTAGTGTTTAAATAAATTAAATAAGTAGAAGACAGTGTATATAAATTCACCTTATCGATAGAAATAGTATAAATTAAAAAGAAAAACATTACAATATCTTCATTCTGATGACGATAATTTCGTTACCGAAACGCACATACAATGTAACTATATATTTAGAATTACTGCGATACTGAGCGGTGTTCTTGACATCTGAAATAATAAAAATATCTCATGACTTTTGGTAATCAAGAATTCTTTCACTTTTTATTGTTTCGTAGTTGCTATATCAAAATTTACCACACGCTGTGGAAGACTGTTGAATATAATTCAATTGTTTGTCTTTCAAGCCAATTTCTATGTTAACAAAAATTGTTTCATATTACAAACTTCGGGGAAAGTTTTCCAATTCTACGAACATAATGAAACTTTATGCGATGCCAGGTGTTTGGTGTAAACCGCAGCCACAGCGTTAGCATGCAAGTAAAAAATTAAACCACTAAATTCACTCAAAAGACCCATTAACATTTATCAATAAATCTCAAGTGACAAATCCTACGCCCTTAAAATAAATAACTGGCAAAGTTTCTGTGACTAAACCGGATTGAAGGTAAGTAACATACTATAGGAACCATAAACTCTGAAATATCTGAGAAATTCGTTACTATCCCCAACTTCTGATTTACATTCGAAAACTTTTCGGAGTAAATTCACCATTCAGAATCGAATACCCACTATTTGACATAAATCATGTGAACAAACCAATTTATTTACAGAATATGGTGATAGCAAATTGAATTATTATAAATAAAATGATAATTTATAATATTGATATACGGGGGTTGCCTGAAAGTTTTCCGAACTCAGCACTTATCAATATATTTGCGGGTGCGTTTAGAGATTCTCAATAAAATGTCAACCATTTTGAACGTTTATGTTTGACAAACGTGTAAGTAATGCGTTGTGAAGATTTTACTGAAAATGGAAGACAATCTGAATCTTAAGTGTTTATTTTTGAAAGATAGTACCTTTCAAAAACCGTTTTTTTTGATAATTTTATATATTACATATACACAGTATTTTCATTGTTTATCAATATCTAAGTCAATAAAATAATACTAAGAATGTATAGAAAATGCAAAAAATAAGAAAAAAATATAAATCATTTTATTTTCACACTTATGTCATTCGTGAGCAATCTCAAGTTAATAATTTTAAGTCGCTTCTACACATTTGTAATTTCAAGAATTGTACTAACGAAACACTATCATACAAGCTTCAGAGTTTCTATATACAGTGTATCTACTTAAGTTGGAGCTATATGGAAAACTTTTTTATTAGTTTTTATTAAAATAGTTATTAAAATATTTTGAAAGGTAATAAATATCATGCATACAAACCGCATTTTGTACACACATTACTACCAAGGGATTACGATATTCGTTTTGAATTTTGCGCTCTGATCCAAGAAAAGTTGAATGAAGACTCGTTTTTTACAAGAACTATAATATTTTTCGATGAGGCAACATTTTCTTGGAACCGTCTCGTCACAAAATTGTCGCTGGTGGTCTAAAAGTAATCCAAACTTTGTAATAAAAACTCGGAACCAATATTAAAACGAACGTATGGTGTGGTGTGTACAAAATTAAATTAGTTTGACCTTTTTTTTTTTCGACATTTCTCAAATGCCGCACAATACTTACAATTATTAGAAAATCAAGTGACTTTTTGCACGACCTTCCGTTACAAAAACGTATAACAATTTGGTTCCAACAAGGCGGTGCTTCCAACCATAGTACATTAAACGTTAAAGTACTCCTCTTCCAATATGTTTGATGGAAAGGTAATCCACAGGTATTCAGATATTTTTTGGCCTCCTAGGTCTGTTGATTTGACTTCCCTTGACTTTTTCTATGGGATTATTTAAAAGAGCAGGTTTATCAGCGAGCATGATGTGATGATGTAGTCCTTTTGGAGAGGATTGATGTTGAAGAATGCCAAGAAATTACTCCAAATATGATACGGAAAATAACACAAAAGTTTGACAAAATAACAATTAAATGTTTACTAAGAGAAGGTGGATATTAGGACATTGAAATAAAATTTAATTATTTTTGTGTCTTTTTAATAAATATTCTTTGTATGGATTGTTCAATTTTTACGATAAGTAATTATTATGCATTCATTACGTATGTAAATTATAAAATTGTTCAAAAACAGTAATAAATAGAAAAGTTAACAGGCAAGAGAGATAAATTGTATCCAGCCAGAATAATTAATACGGAATGATTAGTAAATAATCAGAAAACCTGAATTTTCATAATAAATGGCTGTAATTGCATATTTGAAAATAACTTTCAATTCAAAACAACTTGACTCCTAGCATTTTTCTGAATTGTGAAAAATAAAGAATACTTTACTCTTGCCCAAAATTCAAATTCGTTGACAAACCTCGTATAGTGCTTTGAAAAATTGATATTTGATGGCTGCATTTTAACTTTTGGACCATGCAAAACTTTTTATCATCAATAACTTTTTGTCATAAAACCACAATAAAAAAGTTTTCCATATGGTTCCAACTTAAATAGACACTGTATAAAAGAAAATACAATTATAAGTAGAACAAAAAACGTATATAAACAACTAGCCAGCTAGAAGTATGGAGAGAATAAAGCAAGGCAATAAGTTACGTCAAAAATATAACTTCAAAATATATTTGACCCCTCTGGCAGATTAGTTCAATGCTCATAATAAAAACTTTTTCGAGTCGATTGAAAATCTTGAAATATATTCTATATTAATATGAAGTCTTTGCATTTTGCAATATTGTGAAATGTATAAGCATAATTAATGCAACAAAGGACACTATAAGCGTATTTTCTTTGTAGGGTGACCTAACGCCACGAAGATTACCTTCATCATGGCTTTCTTCCAAACACTTCGTTTTCCAATCCGATGACGGAAGTCTTTCCATTTTAGATACTAGTAAAAATTTCAGCGTTACTGTTTTAGTTACAAATAATACTTTGGTAAGTAAAAACTCAATACTATTTGATAAGACACCTTGAGCCTCATTCAACTAATCAACCAATAAAACAGTCTTATGAGGGTTTCTACTTGAAATAAATATTCATAAGTGAATATAGCTTTATTTTCTTTCAAAATATTCTCCATTGAGATAATAAATTTTCATTGAGTTTGAATTAATTTTCGAAGCATTTTTTTCGTTCCAATTGCGATACTTGAAAAACATGTGAAATGACCGTTCCAAAACATTGACCTCGCAATTTCTGAGATATCATTGGATGCCAAACAAGGACTGTACGGTGGATGACCCACCAATTCGATGTTTCGATGTTTTGAGTCTTCAAAAACGTTTTTGTTTGATCTGATATGTAAGAGCTTGCATTTTCATGCTAGAGAATAATGCGTCTTAGTTTCCCTGATCCCTCGAAACAATCGTGCAAACAAATGCTGATGTATCATTCAGAATTGACCTTCTACGTTGTTTCATTGGAACGGTGGCAACATGTCCAGTTATTCCGAAAAATCAAGCGATCATTCGCTTCAAAGTGCTTAGTGTTTGAGCAGCTTTTATTGGATTTCGCTCATCTTGAAAGACCTATACAGTTAAGTTTCGGATTAATGGATTCATATGGATATATCCGTGTTTCATCGCCTGTCACGATCTTATAAACGTCTTTCAAAGCACCACGATTGAATTATCTAAGCAATTCTTTGCACCAATCGATACAAACTTTTTGAGCGATTTATGCGGTAACCAATGCTAAAAAATCTTTTCGATAGCCAAATGTTGATGCAATATTGAATGTATGAGAATGAAACTAATGCCCAGGTATGGTTCAATCTCACGGTATGTCACATAACGATTTTGTTTTCTGGTGCGATAGCCGATTTTGGACGACCTTCACGGAAAACATCTTATAGCCAAGAGCAACCATGATTAAATACGAAAAACCAGCAAAACGCAATGATTCTAGATGGTGCTTTATCACCAAAACTCGAAGCGGGTTGATCGGCACTTTGCTGTTTGTTCAATCCTTCAAACTCAGAGTTTCAACGAATGGCTTCAAAAAGCTGAAATACCACTACTTTACTTTTCAGAAAATTGAGAGCCATAGAAGACCAGAGCGCCAATGAATAGAGTATAATTTAACTTTTTAACTTCATTTCAACAAGTATGAAATTTGTTTCAGTTTTGATTTTGAGGATTTTCATGAAAAATTGGAATCAATGGATACTACTGGATTTGCATCATCTCTAAGAATTATTAATATACCTAGGAATCGCTTTTTTTTGCTCGATGTTTCGAGAGACCACAGTAGTTCTAAAACGTATATGTATGGTACTAAATGAATAAAAATACTGATTATGACCATATATCATTACAAGATTTGATAAATGATTTCCCCATCGATTCACGTTAACTGTAATATAATTATTAGGCTATCAATCTTTTCCACCAACCTCGTAGTAACAAAATCAATAAAAATCAATAATCATGATGATAATTTCAACGTTCTTCGAACGTGAATCTTCTTGTTTCGTTCAACAAAACTTTTTTAAAAAAATGTTAAGCGGTTTGTTCAGGAAAAATGTGTTTTTATAAATATGATCAACATATTCTGCTCGAAATATGGTATGATATTACCAAAGCGATATATTATTCCTTCAGATTATCAGATCAGATCAGATTATCTCATTCGAGCTGAATGAAACTACCACGAAATGCTTGAATACATTTTCATATGGAATATACATTCAAGAATAAAAGTAACAATGTAAGGTGAAAGAAACAACATGATATCTCTAGAAGAAGCATTCTAGAGCTTTCCAATTTTATTAAAATTTAGAATAGGGGACAATAACAACTACAATAAGAACACGAATGTGTTACTGATAATAAAGAGGAAATGAAGACGTTAATGAAGAAGATGTTCACAACATTGGAAAAATATAGATGGCGCAATTCTAGCAGATTTCAAAGAGTTTTAACTCTTCAGAAAACTGCTTTGCGAATTATTCACAATGCAAAAAAGTCGAGTAGGTACATATTTAAAACACTCCTGTATATTCATAGGGGTGTACGAGATAAAGCAACTTATTGTTATGTTCACAGTTATGCCACTGGGGGTGCGGGTTGACTCATTGTACCCTTTTTTAGGCTACATCAAACACGTTACACTGTATAAGAAGTTTCTAGATTTGCTAACTGATAAGAACGTAAAAAATATGAGCCAGAGTCGGTTCTATGACCTTTTAAACAAATTTTTATTGAAAAATTGTTCTTATTCAGTTGAAGACTAGATGTTTGTCAATTTTTAGCACTACTTATGTTATTCTTACACAAAAGTTACGACAAAAATCTAATTCGATGAAAATATTGATTCCACTTTGTTTAAATTTGCATAATCTTACGTTATGGTTAAGCAAGTAGCGATTTACTATTGGGACTACATAAATACTATTGTATTTATACTAGTCTATCATAGTCGTATCATATCGTATGGATATCAAAAAAATATGAAGAAATACGAGGGAGGTTCGACAAAAAAAATGAATTTTTAAACACTGACATAACTTTCGCCACAGGGATTTTTCATGTTAGTTTTTACCATAACTCTGATATAATATGTTAAAATTTCCCAGAAATCTAACAGACACATTAGTTTTAAACCTAGAAAACGTTTTCGATGTTTGGTAAATACAGAGAGAGAATACGTTTAATAAAAGTACGTGAGATAGCTAAGGAAGTAATTATTTCAGTCGGAAAGGTATACAATACACTACATGGAAGATGCAAATGAAGAAGCTATATGCAAGTGGGGTGCAATTATAACTGATTAAAACTCGCGTGGATTAAAATTTCAAACTTTATCCATGTGAATATGTCAACTACACTCCATAAAAGAAAAAACAGTGCAAACAACGAAATTCAATAGAAAACCTTGCTTTGGCAATTCAATCATTTTTTTTTCTGCCGATAAGGTTATGGCTACAGTATTTTGAAATACAAAAAGTGTAATTTTTAATGTCTATAGAGAGTGATAACTGATAAATATGATGCTGTTTATATGGCATGTTTTGATGCCAAACTTAAGAAAAATAACTGTGTTTGTTGAAGAAAAGAGTTTTGTTCTATCATTAGCCAAATGTCGTTTCGATTTATTGCCTCATCCGCTACATTCACCTGATCTTTCTCCCTCCGATAATATCCGTTCCCAAACTCAAAAAAATAACTAGTCGGAAGCGGTTTGAAACAAATGAATTAGAGACAGAGACAAACACATGTTTTGCGAAAATCCCGATGAAGTGTGTATAGACAAAACTACAAACTTAAGTAGCTCTTCCCTCGAATAATCATTCTTCTACCAAACAGTCGTCCTACTAATTTTCCCTAATTTAAATTTTGGAAATAAATCAAGATTTATATTATTTATTTCTGATTTTCAGAGGCAGCTCAACGTCAAAGGGTATCAGTGCTCAAAAGATCTAAGCTACGTGCTCTTCCAACATAACCTCAAATCAGTAAGTAGCTGCCATTCAATCAATTTTATTTCATCGTTTCGCATCAGATTTTAAATAAATGATTCTTCTTTTTGTTAGCTTACCGATTCTCCCTTTTATTTTTATTACTGATCACAGGAGATTCCACTTAACAGATTGATGTATATCTCTGATAAGTTATTGAAATATATCTCATACAGTCTTTTTATCCATACCTTCTATTTATTTTGTGATTCAGTTAGAATATTATAGCGAATGTTATGTAAGATCAGACTTAGCATTTTTCTACAAAAAGCCCTGGTGAGCCGTGAAATAATCATTTATCAAGAATTTAAACGTTTTCTCTGCCAAGAATTCAATTCTTTTCGCTAGAATTGCGTTCCTTGGATGCTTAAGGAAAGAATTATGGAAAAATACTCACATGAAAACGCTTCGTGACTTCATAATTTCAATGAATGAAGGTGAATTTTGGGTTAAGTCTTTTTTGACAATAAAAGGAGTAGTTTTTATTTTTATTTTAGCCTAACATACCTTGCTGTTGAGGGCACAATAATTTCACATGATTACAAAAGTTTACATGAGCGTTTAACACTGCTCTGGAATTATATACTGAGATTTATCAATAAGTGTTAATGTTATACAAACCAAATCTTGTTTGTTCTCAAAATATAAAGATTTGAACTAAAGCACTAAAATATAAAACTCAAGTATTTCAAATCAAAATATATAAATTAAACTATATTTTTCTACAATACTTCGAACTTAACAGTGTCAAATGAATATGTGACCAGGTGGAATCACACAACTCTTGGACCGTTTTCACAAGCAAAAACAATGTATAGATTTTGACTTAAAACACCTTCTATCTCAGTACAGAGTAATACTTGATTAATTGCTTTGTTCCAAATATTGTTTTATGCTCAGAATTCATTTTTTTATTTGAGGAGCACACTACCGTTTCCTAAGGCAAAGTATTCGGTTTGATATAATATGATCGGTCGATTTTTCGTCGACGCCATAAAAATACAGTGGTTTCAATATGCTCCGGCAGAAAGCTGCGTTAAAAACTATAACGACCGAATTAGTATGCTCGAGATTTGTACTTGCACAAAAAAATCCTGCGCGAACTATGAGAATAGCTTGCTTGAGACAAGATATTGCATAAATAGATTAACCTTCTGTCTATCTCAATAATCAACTCCTCTGATTGAAGAGGCGCAGAATACGACTGGTGACTGGTTTGTCAAGAGAACATGGTCATCGAGATGCCACCTCCATGCTGCACGTATAACATTATTTGAGAGTTTTAAGTGAGGCACGACCGGATTATCCCATTGTCTTAACTAGGGTTTTAGACTACTGGACGGTTATAAGCCACTGGATGGTTTTAGCCTACAGGGTGATCAGTGAAAATAGTTTTGATTGACCGAATTGAGGAATGAGAAAATGTATATGGAGCGATATGTTTGAGGGAATGGAAGATATATTACAAAACTTAAAGAATTCTGTAAGTTCACCAGTATAAACATGATGAAGTGCAATAAAAGAACCCATTAATCCATAATTTGAAGTGACTGCGTAACTGGCACAGGAAGCTTCAGCATATATAATTAATTCTGTTTCTAATCCAATCTAATCCAAACAATTAATGCACATATTTACTGTTTATTAAGAAATTGCCTCGCATAAAACAGAACAAGCACTGAGTAGCATTATCAAAAGATGTTGTGCCCGACCTCAGACTGCGAACCTGATAAAAAACTACGTAAATTTAACTAGGACGTACAGCCGGGACCTCGCTCCTAATGACATTAATTTCTTCTTACACTAGAAATCTTTCGTTGGTGGTGAACACGAACTGAGAGAATATTTTCTCAAATGGTTGAAAACACCTTCTATGAATAACGCTTTCAAAAACTTGTCACACGGTATGACAATTGCCTCAAAAATTTCGAAAGATATGTAGAAAATTTTTTAATAATTATATATTGTAGAATAACTAAACGAAACTTACTTTGTGTATATATCTCATATTTAGTGGGGCCCTAAAGTGGGTTCTAAGCTTATTTTTCTACTTTATTATTATTATCATCACTACACAATTCTTTTATGACTATTCTATTTATAACAATGTAACCCTCAATATTGGCACTGACATTCAGGAATTAATTTTTTTGTTAACTGCTTTCACAAAGCTATCCGCGAAGTGCCGGAATATACTATGATAATAACATGTTTTATAACATTCAAAGTTTCCGAAACTGCTTAAACTTTTTATGGCAATGATGAGGGAGTGAAAACTTTCGTAGTCAGTTATGAGTAATTCCTAGTTGAGAAATATCGATTTAGAAATTAAAGCACATTAATTATTATTTAGTACATAGATAGTTGAAAATAGTAAACACGACGTCGCACTTTAGGCGCGAGAGACTATAGCGCATTTTTAACCGTTAGAATGATTTTTGAATAAACAAATGTAACAATTTAATCGCTTTACAGCGAATTGAAACAAAAAATATGCAACCTTAGGTAAAACTTTAGATTATGGACCGTCGATTTATAGTGATTTGCGAGAGATAGTGGGAAGGGAGCGGGTTTTGGCTCTCCTCTTAAGAGAGAAGATAAAGTTTGCGGTTATGTCCAGGGTAAATCAGTACTGACGAGTATACATTGCAAACGTTGTTATCTGCGCCCCGGAAGGAGCTGCGAGGGGTGCCCCCTTCCCCATCGGAAAGAGCTGCGAGGATGGGAGCCTATCTTTAAATGATTTAAAACAAAGATTATAATGGGTCTATATTAGAACTGACTACATAGAGTACAGCTCTATAGTTGGTTGAAGTTGTAAAGGAAATACAGAATGATAATAATAATACCCCAACCTAACTTAACCTAACTTTCTCAACAGTCAGAATAACAAACGATGACTTAAAATGCTACGCCAAAGTGTTACCAACTCTGTGAAAAATTACGGACTAAACAGTGTTTCAAGAAAAGGCCAGTTATTTTAATTTGTAAAATAAATTATCGAACTAAATTGGAGTATGGCATTGTAACCGTAACAGTATTCTTGAGAAAATTCTATTAATTAAGATATAATCCAATAATATGATTAATGGCAACATTGGGCACGCCATACATGACACAACCAAAATAGCGTCTTAAACGAATTACGTTCTGCTTTACATAAAGCTGAAAAACACACATTTTCAAAAATCAATTTCTCAAAAGCTATTCATTTCCGCAATTTGAAATTTCGTATATAATTCCTTACCTCATGGAATATTTGCCATAAAAATATGAACATCCAATTCGACGGACCATAGTCTAAAGTTTAGCTCAATCTTACCTTATATATGAAGGTAATTAGCAGGTTTCTCTAATTTCTTATTCCTTAGACCATTTCTTAAATACAAATTGACGTTTCGACCTGTTGCGGCTTTATCAAAATAAGTATTACAATTGACGTGTATTCTCATTTGATGTTGATCGATGTCTTATGATGTCTATCGACGTCGATTTATGCGATTCACGTCAATTCATGTCGTTTGAGGACCAATGGGATCATTTTTTGGCGAATTTGATCAATTTTTTCCTAATAATTTTCTCCTATTATACTTTTGATAATCAGTTCCATAATCATTGTGTGTATTTAACTTTGCAGCATATGGAAAACTTTTTAGTTTTAATATTGCGAAAAAAATTAATAAGTTTTGCATAATGTGAAATTTCAAATGCAGTTATTCTATAAAAAAATTATCCACTCGTATACGAGGTATCATGAAAATAAACGGAAAACTTTCTAGTATGGATTGTTCGAAGACATGCAATGATTTTACATTTATTTTACTAAAAAAAAATTGTAAGTCATAAAAAATTGTGTATGGTATGAAACGTGAATTGCAGCCATCTAAATGTTCAAGTCGTATACGAGTTATGTTAAGAAACAATGAATTTTGTTCGATAGTAAAGTACTCTCATTCTTCGTAACATCGAATATTGTCATTTGAAAAATTTATTTAGGATTTTAATGTAGTAAATAGTTGATGTAGTTGAAATAGTCGATACATATAGGAAAACTATTTATTTGCAATCACTAAATATTGAACACACTGTTCACACTACCACCACACCAACACTCGCAATTATACTTTCTGAAGTTAAACAGCTTACCTTCAATCTCTGAAGACTGAAACTTTATTATCGAAACTTGCGTCAGCTAGGTTTCAAAAATGCCAAATGATAATTATGGAATAAGTTGTTCATAAAAATAACAACAAAATAGTATGTAATAGCTAATAACTAATGCCTCAATGAACCTACTTTCTTTTTAAATAGCAGCTTCCGTTTTCCGACAATGACGTCTTGTTGTCTGTTATCTCTTATATAGCAGTAAGTAATAATAGAAATCAAAATCAATCAAAAGAGTCCAATCCCCTACCACCTTTGAAAAACACAACCCGATTATTTTTTAAATAACCGACGGAATACTTGTTTTAAACGAATATTGATTCAGTAGGCAAGCGGGATCCCCCAAAAACCATGTTTAAAATATGATGCGACAATTTTTTTTGCATCTAAGCCCAAAACATGATTCTACCAATGTCACAAAGATCTTACTAAAAGTTGGTTTAAGACCAGAAAACAATATGGCATTCGTTTTTTATAATTATATAATAAACAAAGTCAACATTGGAAATGGGTGTATTTATAAGACACCCTCTAACAAAGCAGATAAGTTTCCAAATAAAAAAAAAATGTCCTCCGGGCCCCTCTGAACATCAAAATTGAAATTTGGATACAGAAATCGATTTCTCTTTTTTTCGTACGGCCAACAGTCTGGCATTAAAACTACAATGTCCAATAATTTGGTATTTCACCTCAATGTGAGACATCTATCAGCTGTGACATCATTATATCGTGAAAGCCCGAATGCGTTCCGATTAACTTATAATTTATTTCGTTTTGGCTACCAGTGGACCAGAAATTTCATTTTATTTTGGTTTACAGACGAATTCACTAAATTTCACCTAATTAAGTTTTGTTCAAAACATTTATAATGGAAAGCAGATGTTTCCAGCAATGTTAGATGCAATTATGGTGGGAGAAGCCTTTAGAAATGTATTCCTCATGGAGCTAACAAGTCTGTAATTATCACATTACTTTGGATTAGTTTTTGTGGGTATCGATGTAATTAACTGTTTTGATAAACACTAACCATTACATTAAGAAGACCGTCTCAACATAGAAACTCGATAAGACACGGCTCGTAAGTGTAATTTGACGTTAATATGAGTTTCAACTTGCGAATCATGTTAACCTAATTTCAAAGTTCAACAGAATGTGTAATAAACGATAGAGATGTTATTAAGATAACGTAAAGGTAGAATGAATGTATACAAATGGTATTTATGGAGGAGGGTTCCTTATCCATTGGTAAATTAACAACTTCAAGTCACGCACTGTCAATTGAGTTCGCCTTGCTTCCTAGAAGTATATCCACGATATGTTTGCTAAAACGATATAGGTAGAAGCAATTATTCGAAAATTAACGTAGATATAAGAACAAAATTTAAAACAATTCGTTACGTGATTCAAGACTAGTTTCAAACCGGACCTGGATATGCGTGTATGTTTTGAAAATCTAACACGAAAATTGTTTAGATTGCCATCAGTTGAATTTATTCATTACTAATTTAGAATTAAGCGCCTGCTAATCATTCACGTTTGCTTGCTTTATAAGCTCTGTCCTCAAATTAGTAACATACGTCTTTCAAGCTTTATGTGGGTGATGGGTGATTGAAGAAGATAAGAAGAAGCCCCTCTATAATTCGCATGGATTAAAGAATTCTGCATACGAAAAAAAAGGTTCAGTGAAACAATTTCATATTGTTATTTCTAGATGTTAAAAAGTATATCTTTGTTTTAAAAAATGTTGACGTTAAGTACAGTCACTTGAACAGTCAAGAATTTTGATAGAAGAAAAGATTTTTCTGTAAATGACAAAGAATGAAAAATATTTGCATTTGAATGTGTCGACAGTAATAGAAATAAGTAGAAGACAATAAATCGAGGACTTAAAAATAAATACATAGAAAACATATTCAATTTGAATCGTTAAATTTTGTTATATTAAATGATTTTTCATTTTCCGAACACTATTTCTATGAAACCAATAGCGACAAATGTGACAAATCACAGTCCTGCTCACAATAAAGATACAGTATAGCAGATATAAAAAGGAACTCATGCATTCCATGTATTTCATACGGATGAAGTTCTTGGAAGATTAGTGGATGGAATTATAAAGTTGGTATTGGTGAGAGAATTCTTAGGGGTTTGAATAAATATTTTACTTCAAAGCTATTCAAATATTTTGGAGTGATTCATGGAGATGAAAGAGCTAAAATGGAGGTGACGAAAAAATCAAAATAAATAGTTATTTTTCACAAATTCGAACCTGAAAATTTCGCGGTTCAAACTTTTCAGAAAATTGTGAATAGAAGGAGGTGAAAGTTTATTCATTGTTCGATTAGTTGAAAATCATATGGATCTTTCAGATGTAATCGATTCTTTCGCAGTATAAGATTCGTTGTCTCATAACTCTTTAATAATATTCATGTCAAATAGTTCCTTTTATCGATATGAAAGTTTAAGACACGTTTATCAGACATGATACTCTGTTGTAGTGAGTAAACTGTATGAACTATTTTTTTTCTCTTCAAGCCTAAGCTTAAAACTTGGTATCGATTACGTACGGTGGTAGCTACATTAGCCATTTATTGCTGAAACTTTTGCCCAAACTCGACACCAGCGCTGTTCCTTTGCAGATGTATTTTTGTTGATAAAAAAAGGGAAGATGAAAAGAAAGAAAAATTTTTTGGTGGCGAACCCTACACCTACACGTACCTCACTGCACCATTGAGTATTTACTCAGACGTTCTTGGCACAGTGCATCGCGCACTTCTTCCAATTTACGGCCTACTGATGGAACTATTTGGAATCTTTCGAACCCAGTTTACACTTTTGGACATTAAACCACTAACACGCGAATGTACAGTGAGGACCGAGGAAAATGATGCAGCTGTATCCGACAATGTTACTGATGACTTCGGCCTCTGTTACTCCACTACGTGGAAAATTTTGGATTTGGGTGTAAAACCTCATAAGATACGGCTGTTACAAGAATTGAAGCCACACAATCTCCCACAACATCTAACATTTGGTGAATGGGCGCTGGCAAAGTTGGAGGGAGATCCACGTTTTTATCAAAAAATTGTGTCAGCGACAAAGCTCGTTTCTGGTTGTATGGATACACCAAAAGTAAAATTTCCGCATCTGGAGTGATGACCAGCCAGAAGCATTGCAAGAACTACCAATGCATCCTGAAAAAGTCACTGTTTGGTGTAGATTATGGGCCGGTGGCATCATCGGGCCGTACTTCTTCAAAAGTGTGCATGAAGAGCGCTAATGTGTGATGATTAACGATTTTTTTTGCCAAAAATGGAAGAAGACGGTGCCACATGCCACACGGTACGCGAAACAATGGCCAAATTGAGAGCCGCCTTCGGTGAACATTTCATCTCACGTTTGGGACCCGTCAATTGGCCGCCTAGATCGTGTGATTTAACGCGTTTGGATTATTTCTTGTGGAACCATGTTAAGGCTACAGTCTACATGTCTAAACAGGGATAAACCATCAACGATTGATGCACTGGAAGCTAATATTGAAGTATTTATTCGTGAAATACCGGCCGATATGTTGGAGAGAGTGTGCCAAAATTGGATCTTGCGCATGGACTATCTAAAGCGAGCCACAGACAACATTTGCATGAAATAATCTTCAAACATTAAATTATACTGATCCTTCTAATGATTCCAATGAAGATTCCAGTTTTTCAAATTTTTTGTCATTTTTTTCAAAACCAAATCCTGTACCTCTTTAAAAATCACTGATTATAAGAAGATCGTAACCGGAACCGGAACATTTTGCTATTTGTGTGACCAGAGATTTACGCTAGTCCGTGTGTGAAAAGATAACTAAGGATCAATATTATCCTTCTACTCAGTACTGGGCACTCACAAAGAATGTGTAGCACCATTTCAACTTAATTCTAGGTTTTACAACATCTACATAAGTCTTTGAAGGTAAGTATGGTTTGAACGATTCTAGAAATTTTAGAAAAGAGACCCCATTTTCAACAGACAGTCTCAGTCATACAGACTTCACTCCGTTTCAGAGGAAGTTTTTGTATAAAATAAGTCTAAGATACTATCGCTATCGCTAAAGTTCACTTTCTTACTAATTATTTAAGTGAAGTGGAAGAAGGTTTGCAATCTTTTCCGTATTAATATTTTTGTAGAAATTTTCCAGTACAAATTATAACTATCAGTGTTTGCGATTTCACTATAACTCCATGACTCGAAGCAGTTGGTTTGTCGATGCGCCCACATAGAAGTGGGCGCAGCAGATATGCGGAAGAAAAATCCCCCAGAATCAGAGCGCATTACCAGGTTCATTAGCTTCCATTTAATGAGAATCACAAGAGAATATTTTATTCTAGTTTACGCTAGTTGCGAAGGAATTGCACCACTTGAATCGCTATTAAATGCTTCTGTAAAGTAAAGTAGGTGCGAGCGAGTATTCATTCATTTCTAGTGACTTTTCAATGGTAGATAAAATGTAGAGCAATATCGGTAATTTTGTCCTCAATGTATGAATGTTGAGCTTGAAAATATTTGTCAAATTTTGGTTTCAAATGGAGCCCAATTTGTGTCTCTAGTATTCCAAATAAAAAAAAACATTAGATTTAGGTGTTGAGCGTTATCCTGTCTCCGTGATATTTGTATTCAAGTAGAGAAAAAGGTACAGAAAAAATCAATATTACCAACCATTTCAATCATGTAAAGTCATGAGTTCATTAACATTCAAAGCATCCATAAGATAAATTATTGTGCGGTAGTGGTCACGAAATGAGAGCTTGAACAGATTTTCAAGTTATTTAAACCGCCATTTCATTCTGTAATTTGACTTATGGATATCTTAGAGTACAAATGAGCTATGTCCGTTTCGATCTACTTAGTAAAACTCGAAGTTTTGGTACGTGTATAATTCTAAACTAATAATGAACCTTTGTAAATACATTACAAGAAAACTTTTCTCATTTTATTGAAATAGTCGCGATAACAACATACTTGAAAATGCAGCTTAACTATATAATCGCGACATGTTGGAGGTGTTCTAAACACATTTTTAGAACCTTCAGATCGACCTTGCAATATTATTTAGATCGTCTATAACAGTTTCTCAAATAATGGGCTTCAAGTAAGTCGGTCAAAAATGTCGTTAGCTTTGTCACTACTTCTATTTAAATTCCAAACATTTTTGTGATATATAAAAAATTTCTTTGAAATATGTTTACGTTCATTCAAAATAAAATCAATTTTTTCTCATCGTGAATTTAAGACACCAGTTATTTCGAATGATTGTCCAAATTTCAGAAATTTATTTAAAATAAGAAATCTTACGTAGCTCCTACTCGTCATCGTCTATAAATTCAGTAAGTATTCTGCGGATATTGGAAAATACGTATGAGGCATCTTTCCAAATCTGAAAGCGCCAAGTGGTCTGTTCGATTCTCTCCAATTCGCGATTCTACGTTTTCACGCTTAGAATAACACAGCTAAACATTTGATAAGGGTCGTAGTATTTTCCGATATTTCACTAGAAAAGCATTTCTAAATCAATCTAAAAAAAACATAACGTTGCTTTGTTTGTGAAACGACGATGGATAATTATTTTTGTTCAATTCCAAGATCATTAAGTACCTACCCTAATTTATCAGAATGTCAAAATATTTGCAAGTGATTTCGAAGAGTAGTACACCCTTATTTTTTTTGTCACATTTGAAAAATGATATAAAGATTAGATATTTATTTATGTATGTATGCAAAGTAGGCACAATCCTGATAAAATGATTGTCGGGGTTTTATCACAAAAAGTATTGGTTTCAAGATACAAAAACAGTGCAAATAATGGAATTGATGCTTTAAGAAGGAAAGGAATAGCTGTAAAGAAAAGAGGAAAACACGAAATATTCTGGAATAGTGTAATGTAATACTCCCATACACATTGAAATAAAATGTGTCTAGCTAAGGTTAGGAGAACAGATAGTACCAATTCGCCAGGACAGATAAATAAGCGGTAACACACATGTACTCAAAAAACCGATAGATGGGAAAATATAGGAGAAAAAAGAGTTTTTTGGAATGTGGGGTGTTCTGAATTGATTCTCTGAGGAAAAAATGATTTATCCACTTTATATTCTGAGGAACATTGAAGCGCTGTGACTACAAGAGATGCAGTATGGATTGCAAAGAAATTAGAAGATAGAAATTACTATCAAGTCTCTCGATAAATAATTAATTGAATAAGGTTTGCAATGTATCTGTCGATTATGTATTTAATATATTTGATAAATTGATTTATATATTTATATATATATATATATATATATATATATATATATATATATATATATATATATATATATATATTTGAGCATTGTTTTTCCAATACTGTTCGTTTTATGCTTATTAAATCACTTTGAACATTCCAAACTTGCCAGGTTTTGAAAGTTGCAATTTCATAAAATACATTTATATGGATATTAAATGTGAATCTGATCGTTTTATGGTATCAATAATATGAATGAACTTCTGTTAAATTATTTTATAGCGAACATTAAACCTGAAGTGATGGAAGTATTGTTGATTTACTGCCTAACAACAAGCATTCTTTGAAAGTATTATGACCTCTTTGGTTTGTTATTATTTGTTTCTTAATTGATTTATTCCGTTCATTTCATAAGAATTAATATCTGGGGATTATTAGGTCAATTGTTTATTAGCTAGAAATCTTTTATATTAAAAAAATTAGGCAAATTGAACTGATAGAAGATATAGAGACGTTAATAAAACAATAGAGAGCTGAATGGTTACTTGGGCAAATGGGAAAGAAAAGGAAGCGATTATGGAATTCCGGAGAGTTAGACCCAGATCAAAATGGATCAAGGAAGTGAAAAACTACCTAGCCTAGAAGAAAAGAAAAATTATGTATAGATTATTGTTAGAAACGTTGTTCCAATGACCCAAAAATATGAGATGCACAGTGTTAAAAAGCAGCTTAGCCTTGAAACCATCCACTACCACATTTTATTGATTTGCTTCACGTGATATTTATTTAGCATTGTTCACATAAGTTTGGAAATTACGGCTGAGGAGGATGATTGTTTGATTCTTACTAATTGAAGATAGAATCAATTATGTTGATCTAATATTGTTTTGAAAGTGGAAACTTTTAATATTATCAAAGACTCCCTCAGTAGAAGGTGAACAGAATGAGAGAACATTGCGGATAAAGCTCATAACAATAGAGGGAACAATATCTTATTATACACATTATAAAATTTTACATAAAATCATTCATTTTCTATCAAGGACATAGACAAAAACGTTCATTGAAAATAACCAAACAGATTGAAAATTCATGCGAAATAATTAATATAGATATCAATATTATGAACATTTGAAAATACAAAATACTTTTTGTAAAACTGACGTTAAAAGGGATTTTTTAATTCAAGCTGACATTATTGAATGACAGCTCTATTTACTTATTATTGTATAGCTCTCACTGTACCTAAAAGAATGAAAATATCGTTTCTTTGTTATTCAAAGTATAATTGGTATTTTTATTATACATAAATGGGAATTTTGAATGACATCAAATAAGAAGTTCATATTGATTGTTACGTCATGTCATTATTATCTATTAAGGCCGTAGAATAAGTATAGTGTATAACTTGCATCGCATGCTTATTTCCAATGCGTATGATATGCAGAAGGAGCCGTAGGGTAACGTAACTTGTTAACGGACAATTTCAGTTTCGATTTCTTTACTAATCATCTTTGATGTTGCAGTACCTACAACACAAATAGCCAATAAAACCACACCAAATACTTGGATTTTCACAAATTTAAATAAATGTTTGCATGTTATTATGACAATAACCATGTCACTATAGAGCCGTGATTCCCAAAGTGGTCCAGGTGGAACATTAGGTATCCACGGAAGACTCGACGGGCGTCTACGCTGGACGTGACAAAAAATGGGGGTCCACAATCGTAAGCGGGGTCCATGATAGTTTATTTGCTTTCGATAGTGAAGAACTAAAATGTTGTCTTGACTTCTTCTATCAATACCAATAAGTTTAGATTTTATTAACAAATAAATTCTAATCTTTTTTTTTCGAAAACTGTTAATTCGTCGTTGAAACTCAACCACAACGCAAGTTTCCATAGACAGATCTAATCGTCACTTTTTTTCGAGATTTGGAAATTGGTAGCGATGTAGCTGTAGGGGGGTCCACCGGATCCAGCAAAATTTTGCAAGTGGTCCATGAACCAATGCTCTATCCAAACTATCCAAATCCAAAGCAATATCCAAACGAATTTCTTATTTTTCAGTTGATTAATTTTAGTTAAGAAAAAATTTTTTTGTAAGAAGAGTTTTATGAAAAATCATTATGATACAAGTGTTAAAAGTAATATATTTTTCAATCCTCTCCACTCACGAAATGAAATCTTACTTTTAACACTTATATCATGAATAACTATTTTGTAACTGTTAAGGTTGATCATGAGGCTCTGTTCACTAACACTCGCATGATCCTTACGCGTTTCGATAACAGAGTTATCGTCTTCACTCAAAATGTTCTGAAGGTCTCATTCAGTTTATTGGAAAACGCTGTGCGGTAAACTTTGGTTCTCGATTAGATGAATTTTTTATAAATAACACAGCTGCGTTCTCTTTCAATGTGTAACAAGATATACATAGGGTCATCACTCTCTCAAACACACTCACGTATTAGTTAATCAAGTCAGATTGTTTAAATTATTTTCTTATCCTATTTTTACTCTGTACTAGAGATAAGTGAAGAATTCTGTAATGTTCAAAAATATTTATGTGAAAAAATATGAACTCAAAATAAAAGTTTTTTGAATAAGTTTAAACCATTTATTTTGGAATTTGAATGACAAAAGATATCATTTCAAGTTCAAGTTAATGATTAGTTACAATTTTACTAAAAAATTTAACATTTTTGAGATTGGCTCCACTTAGTAGAAATTAAAAGAAAGCTGTGAAAAATATGAAGTTAAAAGTTTTCTGTTTCTTTAATAAGTGAATACAATTTATTGATGAGAACTTCTGCCATTCTTTTATCATCTCCAAAAATCTTTAAGGAACACTTCTTACTTATGTATTTACGTGGTTTCTGGTATGTTTTCGCAAGCTAGTGTTCTCTCTTTGAGTTCACTAATATTTTGAATTTCTGGCTTCTGAAGGTAGTAGACTTTCTTTGCCGCAAATCCCTCCAATTTTTCTATTGGATTGAGATCCGGACTATGGGCTAACTAATCTAAAATGATTCCGATACCACCAAACCAGTGTTTAGTAGGGCGTGCAATATGAATCGGAGCATTACTCTGAAGAAAAATTATTTTCTCTTCTTACACCAATGTAATAAATGGCAATAGGAACTCTTCAAAAATATTTTGATGTATAACTGAAAAAAACACGATTTGTGATTTTCCCTTTCTGTTAGAAGCAGCCCAAATCATCAACACGCCACCCAAATGTAGCTTTCTTGACATTTTTTTCGTTTCAAAGGGTCATGCCAGTTATAATTTAAGCCATCTGGATCATCAAAGTTAAAGTTCCTTCTCGTTGCTAAAACACTTGGCTATTTTGAATATGATTTTCAGCAGTCTTTGTTGCAATTTATTTTATTACGTCACAATATTTTTGAATTTCTACCTAACCAAGCGAGCATCCCTAGACCACCCTAGATTAAATCGCCTCATAACCTATGAGGAAGATGCTCATGTTTTTGAGATTCCTCTCTGAACCGCCCGATTCACAAGGTTTTCACCATTCTTTGGTAGCGGTTTAGCTCACAAGCAATTTGTCTTCAAGCCAACCCACCTCATCTTATATCTATAATTATCTGCTGTTTAATTTCTAGTTGAGTTCCGCGCGGTATTATTTTAAAAAAAATGACACGAACTGTCCCAGATTGTAGAGATAGTCATAATCCTTCAATACACCTGGAAATATAAAATTAACATTGGCTCACAAAATGTGCTGGCTATAAATTATCAAATAGATCAAAGGTCAATTTAAATAATATTGTGCATTTAATCAATTTTCCAATTTCAAAAATTCTACGATATTTTAATTTATAATTTCTAACAAGACATTTGTAGGTGCAGTCTTCTCTGTGATATTTTTTTAATAATCAATTTTGTGATACTTCTGGACTCTTATTTAAAGTTTCTCTGTCACTGCTCATTTCACTTCAACTTACTTAAAAAAAATTATTCCTTCATAACTTGCCCTCTATAACTTGATTTAAATCCTTCTAAATTATAAAGCTAAAAATCGCAATTTATTTTTTTTTGTTTTTATTAGGAAAAAATACACAACGCTTTTGGAGTAAAATAACAAACGACGAATGATATATATCCACTCGCTTTGCTTATAACGGAATTAGCTGTAAAAGTTTTCCAAAAGCCTTGTTTGAAATTTAGCCAGTAAATTTTAATTTTTTCAATTTATTTCTCTTCTAGGTATTTCGACAATCCTTTACAGCGCACTACACGATATATGACGTTAGTAAAGAGTAAGTATAAATTTTTATACTTTTCAATAAGAAGTTTATTTAGAAAAAATAGTATATTACTCGTGAAGGAATATTTAATCTACATCTATCAGGAAAAAAGTTTGTTGGGGATAATCCCAGTGAGTGGCGCCTATTTATTGACTTGTCTAAATACAGTTTAAAAGCAGTGTTATTGCACAAGTGAAGTTACTCTTCTCTCAACCCGGTCTCGTATCAGTGAAACAGATTCTAAAAAAATATATATTTTACTGACTAGATATACCATATACAAGGTTGAAGCAATAATTAGTTAAGTTTACCAAACTTGTGAAAGTTATATTGCTCCTTCTGCTAGTGCATCTCATAAGTAATGTCAGTTTCTAATGTTTTATTACATGATCAAGTTATTTTACACCTTGGTAAAATCATTATCTTGTCTTAAATGCAAAAAATTGTTACGTTGAGTTTCCCACACAATAATTTCGTCATGGATCTAAATAATTACTACTCAAACGGTGCATGATACGGACTAAATGCTACGTTGGGTAAGAGTTCAAAAGCATCTAATTTCGCGGAACTTTCGCAGTATGTGGTTTAGCATTATCTTGTTGTAAAAAACCAGCTTTCGGTTAATTAAACTTATTAACTATATTTGTTTGATAACAACTCTAAAATTCGTATCAGCTGTCCACTAAATACCTCGGCATTGATAGCTTGACCATTTGGAATAATTTCGAAGTACACTAAACCCATTCTAATAGTCTCACAACAAGACTTTCTACTGGAATCAATCTCTATTTGTACATCGTACCGTTCGCCAAATCTTTCTTTTCACTTTCACATATTTCTTTTGCTGCTCCTGTTGCTTTAAATTTTGGTTCCAATAAAGTCTCAGCGATATACGAATTCCATGTTTTAAAACGTACTGTGATGTCAATAAAAAGAGAATTATTAGAAGGAAATGAAGCACTCATAGAATTACAGACTAATCTTAACAAGTTACGATATATTTAAGTTGAGGTGTAGGGATTTTCACATATTAAAATCGAAATTACTCATCAAACATTCTATGTATATCACTAAGTTGCTATCTAACTAGAAGAAGGATTTCCATTGCAAACTGATATTACTTCCTTCATGAGTTAGTTAAGTCTACCATATTTGTTGAAGTTGACACCTACATACAGTTCTCAATACAATCTCTAATAAGATGAAATGTATCCAGAAATTTTGCAAGCAATTCCTTGTATCAGGGTGTCTGATCTCCTGAAATTGGTCTCTTCAAAATCCAATTAAATTGGTTCACTTATATCGAAAAATAGCCAAATCCAATAAAATATTTTGAGGGATGTTCCATTTTCGGGTTATATTGTAAATATCGTTATAATCAGTTTCAAAGTAATTCCACAGTGGCTGTTTAAATCACAGATTCCTGGTATTTTCTAACTTAATTATATATGTTTGAAAAAAATTCCATCTGAAATCTAAGTGTTTTTACTAATTTTATTTTTTCTAATATCTCGATCATAATCTATCAGCTTAACTTTACAAATCCATCAAAAGACATCAGTAGAAGCTAAAATTACAAATTATGAGAAGTAACAATCTAAGCAAGTTTTCAAGTTAATACGTAATTAATATTCAATAAACTACAAATAAACAATAATAGAGCAAGTTTTTCTCTAATTCCGATCCTGCGTTTCAAACCAGACCTAGCTAAAGACGAATTCTTCGTTAAGAAACCTCGAGGGATTTTACACAATGCAGCGCAATTATAATAATGACTGAAGGAAAGATTAACTTGACTTTTCCACTTTCTTTTGAACTATTTGTTCTCACCTGAAATCATCTTCCTATGGTAGTTAAAATTTAGAATGTGTGTTTAAAATATCTGTTTTATCATCTCTTTAAATGTAATCAAAATAGATATTGAGATAATTTTGAAATTCTTATATTTTACTTGATCCCCAAAAACGTAGATTATTTTCCAAAAATCCAGTAGTTTATAACGGGACATTTAAAATGAGAGAATTTTACAGAAATTATAAGACATAAAAATCTAAAGAATAAGTTTTCAAGTTGATACATATTTAATATATAATAATTCAATCACTGGGCCAACTTTAAAAATATCTAATACTCTATTCTCTAATTCCGATCCTGCTTTTCAAACCAGACCTAGCCAAGGACGAATTCTTCGTTAAGAAACCTCCAGGGATTTTACACAATACAGCGCAATTATAATAATGACTGAAGGAAAGATTAACTTGACTTTTACACTCTCTCTTGAACTATTTCTTCTTACCTGAAATACTCTTACTATGGAAGTTAAAGTTTAGGATATAAGTTCAAAATATCTGTTTTATTAGCTCTGCAATCAAAATATATATTGAGATAATTTCCAATTTTTTATATTTAATTTGATCTCCAAAAAAATAGATTTTTTTCCGAACATCTAGATGTTCATAACGGGTGATTTAAATTGATAAAATTTTATATCCACGCCCTGTCGGTATTAAAATCAACAAGTACCTATGATCCATTTCTTGTGGTATGAAAACATATAATCTCTAATATATTTTAATATTTCACCTCTTAAATTATGATTCGGTTCACCCACTAGAAAATAGGTCTTTATGATTGATGTTTCGAAAACTAAATAAACAACTAGTAGTTACTCACAGAAAAATGTATAAATTCTGAGGCTGAGAAAATTTTAAATAAAGTCTTTTTATACAGTGGTATTGATGATGAGAATTCTAATTTAAATGGTATAGATAATTGTTAATAAGCATCTCTTGGCAAAAAATAAGAAATTCAATTATTCTAGCAAGTATGAATAGAGTAATAATGAATAAAAAACAATGAAAAAGGTTAGAATGACACGAAGAAAGCAACCCAGGAACAGAAATTATAAGTGCACGGTTTGAGCAAGCCAAAAAGAATAACTGATAACAGACCTTGACGTGTGCATTAAACTAATAAACTAGTATGCTTCGAAAGAAGAACGAAAAAATTAATATGGCTGGTCGCATCTTTAGAGCAGTATTTTCAGGATTGCATTGACCAATTGATTGTCAAATTTTGACATTAAGACAAGGCAAATGCAAATTGAGAAGAAGATTGATCAACACATAATCAAAACACTTTACTCAGACCATACAAGTGTTGAAAACGTACCACCACCTATATTTCAGCTCTCATAGATAATTCATAACTTTTCGTTAATCGTTTAATCACTTTCTCAGGATTGATCTTTGTTTTCAATATTATTACAATAAACAACTTATTTCAAATTTCAAATTGTTGTCCATAATCCTCTAAATCTCTTAAACTGCACTCTGGTATTCTAAGAAAACTTCTGCCTAAAGAATTCAACACGTAGTTGTTTTCTTGCCATCAACTCTTTTGCCGTGATAATATTCATTTAAAGAATAGAAATAGGGTAAATGAGGTAGCAATTGAAATTTTAATTCATTAATTTTGGCCATTGGAATAACGAATATGTGAGCAGGTGCATTGTCTTCATGAAACAACACTTCCTTCCTTCTTTGCTAAATGCTTGATTCCTACGTTCAAACGTTGCAATAAGTTCGCATAATACTCGCCGTTAATAGTTTCTCCTTTTTCAAGATAGTCAATGAAAATTATCCCATGCACATCGATTGATTGTTCTTTTATTTTGGGTATGAAGTGATGAACCCACGTTCTATCCATGGTTATAAAACAGCGCAAAAATATTCCGCTTTATTTGTATGAAACATTGCCAAACACTTGATGGAAACATCTTCACGGCGCAGTTTTTGTTCCATTATGAGCAAACGCAGCACCCATCTTGCGCACAGCTTTCTCATATCCAAATTTTTAGATCATATGCGATGTAACGCACTTTTTGAAATGGCTACTTTGTCTGCTAGCTCGCCTACTTTCAGTCGACGCTCATGAAGTACTGCTCCGATTTTCTTCAACATTTCTGGAGTCGTCACTACATTTGGTAGACCACTGCGACTCTGGTCTTCGTACGACCTCGTTTAAACTTTGCTACCCAATATTTCACTATGGATAACGAAGGAGCAATCTCACTCGGAGTAGAATCTAGTTCAGGTTTTATATTGGCTGGGCTATGGACTTTCAAATAAAAGTATTGTATCAAATAAGAATTACAAATTTTTTTATGTTTAAAAATTTACTGAAAACGTTCACTATTTCTAATACTTATTTTAATTCTTATGGTACTTTTCAAGCAACTACGACTATCTCTACGTCAGGCCAGGTACTTCTGGGACCATCCTCGTATTTTGAATAGTTAGGTTAGGTTATCGTCTTTTTTATTTAATATTAAATTTAACTGTATCAAATTTTATGGTACAGAATATTCTATTAGATACAATGTGCGTATATAAAATAAAAAGTATATCAATAAAAAAATTACGCATTATATACTTATGCATAATGTATTATTTAAATATTTTAAAAAAATAATAATCTTCGTCTGTATATGGTCTAGTCTACAGACCTCAGTAGACTAGGTTGAGAACCATGTTTCTCCGACGATGATGTATAAATTGCATTATTAAGGCCATAAAGTTTGCAATTTGTTACGTTTCGAACAACTTAATTTCAAACCATGACATTCATTCTTGTATGTATAATAAAAATTTTATTATCTTGAAAATATGGTTCATTTATGAAAAACAAAGCAGAAAATATTTCCCAAGAAAATAAATTTAAAAATGCCCCAATAATGATTTCAATTAGCGTTAATAGAATATCATATCAATATCCACATTTTTTTACTGCCATTTTACAGATGTTTAGAAAATTTCATTTATTGTGAAATTTATCGTATGTATATAAAAAGCTTTAAGAGCGGGATGTTTTATTATAAAAACTTAACGAAAACAGAAATGAGACCGTCTAGTCGCTTCGTATGTACAATTGAAAAAGTTTGAACAATTATCAAAAAGTCTTGTCTCGTTTTTTTTGAAATGAAATCGAGACAAAACAAATTTTGTGTTTATGTGTTGCCTTAACCAGTATTCACAAATCTTAGTGTAGTGGAAAACGTGTTCACTATGAATATAACCAACTGTTTTAATAATAACTAATGCCACAAAGTCTGTGTAAACATCTCTTGTTTGTATATATTTAAGTTGAAGTAACCCCGACAGAAATATTCTAATGGGAATAAATCTGGTGACTAAAATTATCAAAAAACTTTTTATATCTATGTATTAATCTTCTTGGTGGAAACATTTTCTAAATATTGCCTCACCTTCCATCGTTCTATGACGTATCATCCGTCCTGTTGTATTTCATATGTAAGTCATCAAAGATATCTAATAATTATTTTATGAATAAAACGAATATTGATCCTATAGGCAAGCGGGTCCTCCCAAAAAATAACTTAGAAAATGCAGGAAGTGACTCCGGAATGAAGTACTAATCGCAAAAACCATTTGTATTCCATGTTGTCTCTGATTACGAATCGGGAATTATTTTTTCCATCCTATGTGGTTGTAGGGACAGGGTGCGTGACCTTCCTTGAAAAGTATCTGATTTTCATGGCTCTTGTAGAGAAAAATTTGTTTGTTAACGTGTATTTTCAGTAGAAATATTCACTCATCAAATTAATATAGCAAATAGTGTTCCAAATATTCTGGTTGTTTCGCAAAATCAATCCCTCTGCCATTAAAAAGCTGTTGAAGACTTTATTATAATGATATGAAATGTATTTAACTGTACTGTTTTCTACTATTTGTGCTGCTTCGTCCAAAAAACTCGATTATTTTTTGCTGCTAACAGACTCAATTTATTATTTAAATTCTATCGGAATACATTTCGTTCAATATCATTGACGTTCTTCCGCAACTTCCTCATTCGAGTGAGAATAATAAAAACATATTTCAAATTATTCCATCCCAATTTTCCCAATATACATAACACTGCCTTCCTTTCTCCAAAACTTCAGCATCCTCATGTAAACCATGTACATCGTGAATTAGTGCAGATTTCAACACTTGTATAACATTATTAAACAAAATGATTCTGGTTACATAATTACTGTTCAACTTGTTGATCTCCTTCGCACACTAAAATGTCAGGTAATAAGTATGCAAATTCATAAAACTTATATCTATATAAAAATTATCAGTGCTTCGTTATTGACTCCTGCCAAATATTTAGCGAAAGTACCTCGAACAGATCAGAACCTTTACTATGTATTTGTGCAATAATATTTATTTTCACGTAAAATTCATGGTACTTATCTTAACCCCATATAGCTATTATAATGAGTTATTTCAAAAAAAAATAGAATGAAACAAAAATTAAACTCATATTGAATGTACATTTTGAATAAGAAAATATTGAGTACATCAAAATACTTATTCAAACTGTGTTCCGAGATTGCGGATTCACTCACAAATAAACAACGGAGCAAAGTGAAAAAAAAACTAATGAAAAAAAAATATGAATCCACAATTTAACTCCCAAAACTACTATTACAAAGAAATGGTGTCGAGAGCATTGAATGGAGAGTATTTCAAAAAATATATCAATAACACTACACCAAAGTTTTTCTCTAAGTTAAATATACTCCAAAAGTGAACATATGATTTCACTTCAATCCAATCAAAATAATTTTTTATAATACTAAGACTTGTTCATAGTTATCACCAACTTTAATGAGAACTGCTGAATATATATTAAAGTTTGTGGTATTTCTTAGAAGGATACAGTAAACGATTTCAAAATAGACATCTCACATCTAACACCATCCTAAATCGCCTATATGATATTCGTTCTTGTAACAATTACCTTGTATTAGAGCTTTAAAAACCAAAACTCTCATCAACCTCTGAGGAACTGCGTCAATTCTAAAATCATCTGACACTAAAAGTAGCAAACTTTTATATTAAATATAATAGAAAACCTAATAGTGACAACTGAATAAATGAGTAAGAATTATATTATTTTACTAGTAATAATTTTGAATGGTAAAATAATTTCTGAATTTTAAATTGAATATTTGTTAAATATTGTTTATTAGAATCTTTCTCAAAACATTTTGATTATTGAAATGAGAACTAAAATCACTAATTTTTTGTTTTACAATTTTCAGCCACTATAGACCATTATCAATGTCGGAAAATGTTTTGCAAGAAATGGAAAATAAAAGGTCATAGATTGATGTGTGCTATTTAACATTTTTTTTTTGTTTTTTGCAATTACTAACAAATTTACTGCGAGAAGTGACATTTTGACAGCCATTATTTGAATGCACCATATTGATATCAGTTTTTTTTGCTTATAATTTCAAAGTACGCACTTGGAGAAAAAATATTAGAACTACATTTATTTAAAATCAAGAATGTATCTATATGGTACGTCTGTTTATAAACTGAACACCAATAATTTATCAATTGTTTGTTGTGGTTTGTTCACCGGAATTTGAAGTTATTGTACTTAGAAAACGCGGTTATCATGCTTTCTAACGCTGAGTAAACCGGTAGAACGGTCACTTTTTTGTCACAAAAAAAGGAGACGACTTATTATCGCAATCGCAATAGTTGTGCTTCAATCAATATATAGATGTTGTCTAAGATCATCATGCCATCTCCATGCTCTGTCCATGATAATTTCATCAACCTAAGATAAGCCCACATCTTGAAGGTTTCTAATCTAAAAGTTCTAAAGGTTCTAAAAGACTGGGAATACAAAGCACTTGAATATCCGGGCTCTCAGCTCCAAGCTCAGATCGCGGCTACAAAGAAGCTTCTTGATCTTTATAAAAGACGGGCTTTTTCAATTCGAATCCTTATTTCTAAAGAGTAATCAAACGAGCAGTCAACAATTGTTGTTATACCCCTCGACTTTTCCATTATTTCGACTCGACACATACAGTTGTTTACTGGGCACTTCACTTTTGGTGACAGTCTTCTTAACGATTCAAACTATATTCTCGACTAACTTTGGTGACAATATTCATTATATTTTGTAGAGCTTGCTTGTTTTCGGTGAGAAGTAGAGTGTCGACTGCATAACACAGATTATTCAGGGGAGTGTCGTTAAGTACTACTCCCATGATCTCACTTTGGAGGGCTTTGGTGAAGATTTCTTCTGCATTAAAAGAAGTGATGAAATTACACACTCATCTCTGAGCCCTAGCTTGATTTCCACTGTATTAGTCAGTTTGAAACGAATGTGATCAGGCTCGCTTCATTAAAGTTGAAATGTTGATGACTTTTTATAAATCAAGTTTTAGTAGTCAATTATCAGCTGTATTGATTTCAACTGAAGCATTTAACTCATCTCAACCATTTGGAGTTGAACAAGTAGGTTTTCAGTTTTTTATCAATAATACTTTTGCAACGAGGAAATTTCGATAATTCTATCAAATTTAAGTAGCTACACTGGACGTTAGATTGGTTTATTACAAAAGGTGGAGAATAGCCGAGACCGCATCATTATTCGTTTTTTGGAGTAAGATAATGAAAAATATGCCGACATTCAAAACTCCAGCAATTCGGGGATGAGTGTCTTTCCAAGACTCAAGTATTAACTATAAAAACGTAAGCGCTGTAGAAAAACTCATTTTAGGAGACTGACGGAAAATTTCAGCCGGATGTGCGCCTAGACTTCCGAATTTTTAACAGAAATTCACACTCACACACAATTCACAAAGAAAGGAGTCCGCCAGTTGAAGCGAAGATTGTACTATCAGTAGCGAAGTGTTATGTACCGTGTTTTAAGACATTAGAGGAGTAATTGATTGATTGATTTTCTCACTGAACAACGAAGTGTGAATGCGCAGTATTATAGTAACCTTCTAAAGAAACACGATAAAATCTGTCTACAATTCAAAACAACGCGATATTCCAATACGTAGTGTGATATTGCTGCAAGACAACTCCAGACCTCATAAAGCCCGGATTGCGATGGAACCATTGAACGAAACAAATTTTCTAGTCCCAATTTGTCGCCATCTGACTATTATTTATTTGGTCTATTGAAAGAGGCACTTGATGGACAGCGATTCGAAAGCAATGTAGCATCGTGTGCAAATTATTACGTGACAATCCAAGAGATTATTACGAAAAAGGCATTCGAACGATTCCAGAGAAGTGACAAAAATGTGTATAGTATGATGGATACTATCTAGAAAACTGTAAAAAACCACAGCTCTGTAACTTAATATTAATAAAATTTTTCATAGCAAACTTCGGATTTATATTTGAACCACCCTCGTTAGGAATTGGTCTAGGGTTTATTATGTTTATTATTTGATTTGTATCTATTGTACGAACTTTTCATATGAATCTGTGATATTTCATCAAAGTTTAGTTCAAGTTTATCAGTTATGTATTTAATAAGAAATTTATACCTTACGTAGATTATCAATGACATTTTGAATAAATATTTGTTTGTTTAGAACGAAGCATTCATAAACAATACACATATTTCATTTCAGTATCTTTCTTTTTATTCTTTACTGTATTTATTTCAACAGCAAAGTTTCTATACTGCATAGAAGATAAGAACCTGTAATTAAGTGCAACTTAAAAAAGTTTTCTGAAGTTTAAAGCAGATATTTTTTTATACCTTCTGAGGATTCTATACGGCTTTTGTAAACTTTTTAAATTGTATCCGGTGCAAACTCAACAAAGTTTTAAATTGGAAGTAAATGAAATTAAGATGAACAAATATATCCAATTAATTTGAACTTTGTATTCTTGTCAACAACAGTTTTATATTTTTCTAGTTACATTACTTGGAGTTGTTTTTATAAGGGGCAATCCAAAAATCAGTTCGGTATCACGATCGTATTGTTTATCACCCGTATAGATTCATAGAAAGAGATAGATGGACCAAGTTATGCAGCAAAAATTAAAGGATTATTATAAAAAATTATAAATTAATTGGCGTATTTATTCTGAAAAATTTGGATTGAGGACTGTCATTCCTTGTAATGTTTGGCAAAAATCCACTGTAACCGGTAGATCGCCTGACAACAGTTGTATGAAATGATAAGGGTGTAGCTGCTTCTCCACCACGTACTTGCAGAAGAGGTTTTTGTTTGTTAGCCATAATCCTTACGTTATTTGTTGGATCTTAATCAATTAAATTAAAAATAGTATTTTCTTAATTGATAATTCGTGTTTTCCTTGCTCTACCAGAATTCTAAAATTATGTTGTGGTCTCACATTCCCACGTCGTTCAATGTATTTTTATTTGGTAGGTCCTCAATACTCGCCCCAAAGGTTAAAAACATAACGAAGTATTTGATAATTGAGTTGGTTATGATCAATAATATCTAATTTTACTAGCATTAAAGTTTAAAAAATCTAATTATTGTTAGCTTATCCTCATAACTATCAAACAATGAAATGAATATATACCAATTAATTGTTTCTTGTTAAACGTTACAAGAAAGAAGAACCTTTAATCCCAATATTTTAACATTTATCCGTTTAAGGGATGAAGTCTCATTTACGCAAATTCATATGATGCATATTAATTAATAAGTAAAATAAGTTACAACTGTATCATTTATTCATACCAGCATCGATTATAATTTCATAATTTTCATATCATTCGGAAACACAACACAGGATCAAGTTTTACCAAGAGTATCTTGATGTGAAATTGTTTGATGCTCAAGTTCAGTTCAAATTAAGAATCGTATAAGAAGAACTTTCCATGAGAGTCAAATATAAACAAATTCATGGGATTTGAAAGCTTCCAAAAAATATTCGCACCAAAAGCTCATTACAATTTTGCAAATTCGCCAAACTTAATTGAGTTTTTACCTACTCTAGTGACGAGGACACCTTTTTTGAAATACTCCGTATAATACAAAAGAAAACATTACAAAAAAATGAATACAACAGATGAGAAACTCAATTTTCAATAACCATGAAGTGACATGCAATCGATAAAAAATATTTGAAGACAAAATCTTGACGAATCGCGGAAACGTGACTAAGATTGATTTTTGAACTGTTATCGTTTTAAGCCTCAATGTTTATACATTTTATATGATTTTGTTATTTATTAGATACTTGTACAGAGATTTGAGAAAAGTCAATGTTTATTTCTAATCAAATAATTTCGGAACACTACATTTTTCAAAGTTTAACTGGCAAACTATCAATTTGTTGCGTTACTTTGAATATCACATTTCTCAAAATTTTCACTTCTAAAACATTTATAAACGATTTTCTTGAAGAATCTTGTTAATTTTCGATCTCTTTTGATAGAGAATTAGTTTATAAACACAGTTAAAAATTGAAGTTGGACCTATTTCGCTCTTTATCAAAATTGAGTTTAAATTGAAAATTTGCATAATTTTAGATCAATTAATAGATCCCTTACACCTTGAATATCAAAATAAAAATATTTTTCAACCACAAAATATTTTTTTCTTAGTTGTTTCACTTCTATGATACGCAGTAATCATCAATTAAATAATTCGTAGCATCATTACATTTATAAAGTAGATACATTTTACTTTAGTCTTTTTCTATCATTTTATCGAATTTCAAGGTGAATTCTTCAGTACCTACATTATCTATTTTACTGAATTTGAAATTAGTGTTTGGTTTTACAAAAGAAAGTTTTCCCTGCGCTATGTGATAAAATTCTCAGACCCTTTTATAACCTAGAGACTAATGATGCTTATTTTTCAAATTTTGCGATTGTTTTTCCAAAACACCTACACACTTGCACGTGTAAGACAGCTAGACCCTCTATGCATCCACCTGGATAAATCCGCTGATGGATGCGAAAGAGGACATTCCACCACCTCTGTCATTCTGGCAGTTTTTCATCCTCGTTTGCGTCACAGTTTCGCGCGTAGACTCCTTACTATCCTCTGAGCTCTGATTCTGAGAGATCTTTTTTTTTTCTTCTTCTGTCCGTTTAAGAGTTAGCCTGTGAGTTATACACTCTTGTCTTCTTAGTTATCTGGGCATCTGAATGTGTGTGTTTTCGCTGTCTTGGATGAACCCTTTACAACCTCCCTCGTGAAGATTTTATCTGAGTAGTCCTTCCCCTTCTTTACAGCTGGCCCTGATATGTAACTCGGCACTTGCTTATGAAGTGCGTAGTTACCTTGTCAGGGTGTGTCTTATTGTGAGTTTATATTAAAAAAACATGTTTTTTACGACCTCCTTTATAATATTCACAGTTTTTCATTCATTTGCATTCATAAAGAATATAATTTCTAAATCGGTCAAAAAGAGTGAAAGAAAGTACAGTAGCGGTTACTTTTTATACGCTTTTGTGAGAGACATATGTCCGGTTCTCTTGATTGAAAGCTAGAAATATGCAAACTTGAGGAATATGAAATTAAAATGAAAAATTTTGGATTTTTTTGGCAATGTTTGGATCCTATAAAATCAAGAACATGATTTAAATCTATGCATTTGGTGTTTAATTCATTATCAATGATTCACTATGATTGGTGGTATCGATTATAGCTGGATGTAGTCTCACTAATTGATATTAGCCGCAATTAATCATGAGCGAGACTGATTTTGGTCTCGCGGCCAATCCCAATTAGTACAAGTATCTTGCGGTTTATAGTTACTCAATTGTTGCCTAAGTATAAAAGTTAAGTATATATTTCATGCATGAAGTTTGCATCAAACTTTTATGAATGATTCAAATAAAAATAGCAAGCACGGCCTTTGATCACAAAGACATTTATAAAATTACATGGATATCTCCAGTCGGTAGGACAAAAAATCAAATCGATTACCTTTAAATATATATTAGAAACATGTTAAAACTATTAACGACTGTAGTGCCTTTAGCGGAGCATGCCCCATTAGTGACCACTCATTGGTCGTAGCAATACTCAAACAAGAACTTCCGATAAGTCATAAAATTGAGACTGAATGGAGATATGACGTTAAAACACTGAAATAAAAAATGTAGCACATGAATTTGAAATATAGGGGAAAGGATAACTGAAAAAATAATCAATTGAAGAGGAATGGAGAAAGATTCAGAAGGCGAACTTTTGTCTAGAAAAGCCAAAGCAGGAATGAAAAGAATAAATCAATGCTGAGAAGAGGCAATTATAGAAGAAAAAAAGCAGAAAAGAGAAGGAAAAAATTACAAAACGTATCGACAGCAATTAAATGAGGCAACAACTAGAAAAACACCAATAACAAATGAAAGGTCAATGTCATAATTCACAGAATAACAAATTTTTGTATACAAATTAACAATATTGGAGATGTATCTCAAAAGAAGACACCCAATACTTTTCTAGCAAGACCAGTACCAAAACATGGGAGGCCAAAACTTCAAGATCACGTAAGCTATATCAGCCCAACCCAGCCTGGTCTTGTTTTACCTATCACTAGTCGTAACTACAAGCAGGTCTGAAGATGAAATTGGCTAAAGCTTCTGATTTTGATGATGGGGTAGAAAGAATATTTTGAAACTCTTAGAGTCATATATAGATTCATATACTTAATGGAAATGGAAAGCTGCCGATACAAATTAAGAAAAATTGCCAACTTCTAAGCAAAAAGAGAAAACACGAATACGATTATGGAAGCAACAATATTGTATCAACTAATTTCCGTTTCTGAATCGCCTCCAATAAGTTCTTTCAAAATACTACGATATTATATAAAAATCGGTTAGTCCAAACTTAAACCTTGTACTCAAAGCTTTAGTGATATATTTTCGCACGAATCATTAACATTGATAGAGATTAATGAAAAAAAAACCACAAGGTCAATCTGATAACTCCTGATACATTTAAAAATAGTAATTACCTAGCAAGTGAATAATGCGAACCACCGTTGTGTTAAAGAAAAAAAAAGAATGAAGAAAAATGTAGGTAATCAGAATCTCAACACTACACGCAAGGAAAGCATGGTTGTGGGTTGGGGAAAAGTATAATACACGTTTGTGTATTTAAAATGAATATTTCACAGCAAAAGTGATAAGCAACTGATAGATACATCATCGATATTTTCACGAAGGGATATATCTGCAAAGTCCTTTTAAGGAGATTGAAAAATCAATTGAAGTAGCTTGAACCCCAGTCTAATGCTTTTTTGAATTTCTGATAGGATAAAGGTTGTGAGAGATGGGACATTTTAAAAGTACTTTAAATCTCTGAATCCATACTCGAGAATGATACTTTATAAATAAAGAGTAAAAAAAATTGATAATATAACATTGAATAATAGAACAGATATATTCAAAATAACAAATTTCTTTATAATTTCAATTATTCAGCAAGCAACGGTCCTGTATATGGTAATAATATATTATAAATAAAACTGCACGTCATTCATAACAAACGAATGACGTCCACCACGATCTTTATCGTGTCCTTATTTTTCATTTTTTAGTACACTTTTAATTCTTTATAAAGTGTGGTTTGCAAAGAATTATATTTCATATTTTTGTATATTTTCCAATTATTAATTTAGAAGAAGTTGCAGTGCAAGTTTTTTCATAAAAATGTAGTCGAAATCGGATTGAAGTATGAAAAACCGCTACGCTAACTTCTCTTCTTTTGAGAGTATATATTTGTAAAATCATGAATATTAGTGTAATTTGGAAAACAACATTTGTACCATACAGACAGACGGAGCTCAATTGATCATGCTAAATAGCGTTGTAAAAAGCAACAAAAGCAGAACTAATTGATGTATGATTATCAATATTCAAACAAAGGGAAATATATAATATAGAAGGAAGGAAAAAGTCATTGAAGCAATGGCAAGTCGTTTTAATAGGTTAGATTTGTAAGATTCAGCGTTTCAGTTGAATTAAAGTGTAACATATTAAAGTCTATTTGTTGAAGAAAACTAGTAAACCAAAACAATTGATCAGGGATGAAAACGGCCAAACCGATCAATTAATAAATATATAATGTAAACGTATATAGGATTTTATTGCTAACACCTAATACAGAAATGAAAAAAATGTGTATCAAACATTGAAATAAAATCTTCATTTTCTTCCTCAATAGACACATTTTCTTATTCCTCATCAGATTACATTCAGCTTCCACTGGCGTCTACATTTATAAAAAAGGGTTCAAATTGTACATCAATGTCAATATCAATATTTCTTCTTTCTTCATCATCGAGCATAATCTCTACTTCACCTGATAACCTTAATAATTACTTTGTGAATGTAGCCAATAATTTATCAAATTCTATAACCCCTTCTCATGCTCCGCTTTCATATCTCCCTGATGCTAACTTACACAGCTTTCTCTTTATGTCCGTAGTTTTAACAGAGCTTCGCAGTACAATTAATGACATCAAAAATAAATACTCACTTGGAACTGATGGACTTAAATTAAAAATGTTTTCGAGTCTGTTCGATTGCATATTTAACCACCTTACCACTTTAATTACGTTTAATTTCAAAATGGCACTTTTCCTAATTGCCTTAAGACGGCTATAATAATATCTCTGCATAAATAAGGAGATGAAAATCAAACATCGAAATATCGCCCAATCGCACTCCTTCCCACGTTATCTAAAATCATAGAAATATTGCTTAAAAAGAGGCTTTTATCATTTCTGTTCAAATATAAAATACTTACTATCCATCAATGATTGATGCTATATTCCCCCGCCTTAATAATGTGTACTCTAGCCTAAACAGTCATCACTCCACTGCAACAACTTTTTGTAATTTTTCTAAGTCTTTCGATTGTGTTAATCATAATATTTTAATCAAAAAATTGCAGTACTACCGTTTCAGGGGAACACCTCTCGCATAGTTAAAGTCGTACCTTACCAACAAAAGTCGGCCTGTAAGGGTTGATACAACGATGTCAGTTTGCCAGCCAATAGAATGTGGAGTGTCCCAAGGCTCAGTACTAGGCACTATTTTGTTACTTCTATTTATAAACGACAGACATCAGTGGTAAAATATGTCCAATTGCAGGGCACGGTACTTCATAGGACCATATCTAGTGACCTAATCACCCTTAAATCATAGAGCGATTCTAATTTTTTCTGTCTCAACGTTCCCAAAACCAAAGGTTCATCATACAAAAATACATTGCAGCCTTTTTTATCAAACAACACCACCATAAACGTTGTTGAATCTGTAAAATTCTTAGTGCTTGTTGTTGACAATTCCTTTAAATGGGAGTTACACGTTGCTGCCTTATCTAAAACATTAAGTGCCTCCTGTTTTGCGCTGAGATTACTTTCCAAAGAACTGAAGTTATCCACCTTCTTAACAGTCTATTATGCCCTTATTGAGATGCATCTCAGATATGCCCTTCCCTTCTGGGGAACGTGTAGTGCGACTCAATTTGAGCAAACTACAAAAGACAGCTGTTAGATATTTACTTGGACTAAACAGCAAGGTTCACTGCATGAACTCCTTTAAAAGATTAAAAATTATGACTCTTCTCTCCTTATTCATCTTTGAACCCGTTTGCCTAATTCATAAGTAAGGTTCTCCAATTTCAGAAATATCGTTGCACGGCTATCTACTCAGGAGAGCGATGGCGACCTTTAACTACCTACTCCACGTTCGATTAGCTAAGGGCTCAATATTTTACAATGTAGAAAAAATGCACTATCACTTACCAATTGAAATAAAATCGACATCGTCCTTTCACGCATTCCGCAATAATTTGATGGCATATTTCCTGTGATTTCTATTCTTTAATAATATTTAATTTTGGTTTTATTCTGTATATTGAAATTTTATTCTATTTGTATCTTTATTTAATTATTTTTATGTTTTTATAAGCTTTTGTCTACAGATTGTAACAATTTTTTGACAATCAAGCGCTCTTATCGAAATCATCGATTGAATTGCAATTTTTTTTTGGGTCGGCCACTAAATGATTGGCTCTATACTCACGAAGGATTCGGTAGACACTTGAACAAGATATTCCCGAAATATTTGATGTTTAAGAAGTAGCGTCATCAACTATTTTTCTTCGATAAATAAACTTTAGAACTATTCGGTGCTATTCAAAGTCGATCTTCTCTCTTATTTTTGGAACGTTTTTTACAAACCAACCCCAGAAGGTGCTACAAAATGACAATTACTACGCTAGTTCTATTCTCACCAATAGACAGGTGACGAATAACACACATGTCGTGTGAGAAAAGTACTTTCAGTCCTTCTCGTCGACGTAGCCATAACGTTTCCAACAAACACCAGAAGAAAAAGATGTGGCACAGCGAAAATATGGACGAAGTCTCAGTTATTATGTAAACATCGCCAAACTGATATTACTAAAAAACACATTGAATGATATACAGAAGGTTAGGTTAGCACTTATGTGCTGTGTTAAGCATCTAGTGACAAAAAAAGTATCATTGATGTTCAGCATTTCGGAACCTGTATCTGGTATGTAGAAGTGTATGAAGATGTATCGCCTCTTTTTCTAAACTCCATGGTTTACTTTGAAGACCGCAACCAATCGACAAATATCGTACGATTCTTCATTATAATGAATTTACAGACTAATAGATCATTACATGTACGCTACTGAATGAATATATATCAAGATTTTTACGACTCTTTCCTGAATCAGAAACTTTGCATGCAGAGGCTTCTTTAATTACATGGAACGTTCGCCATAGCATCTCTATATAGAAGTGAACAAGTTATGGGTGTACATTTTTAATGAAAATTGGGAAATAAAACATGACGAACAATAAGAATATCGTTTGGATACAACATACAACGAATATATAGGATGGTGTCCCGAAAAAATTGATAGAGAAATAATTAGGAGGCAATTCTTATCTAACCTTTAACATTGTTATTTTATACATGTCATTTCGTAAAAATACTTTATCAAAATATGTCCGAGAAAACGCAAAGGATAAAATATGAATAATGTTGAATAGGATATTCTTGAATGGCAGTAAACACTAAAAAAAATAGAAGATTAAATGAGTGAAGAACGATACTTTTCCAATTATATTTTTACCGACTATTACCAAACTTAACTTCCATGAAAATAATCTGCTTGTATTTTTTATACAAATCAATATAACTTTTAGGTCTTGACGATTTTTCTTTTACAGTCATCACATTCCAGTTCGGTTAGAAGCGTCACCGAAAGCGCAACCTGAACGCCTACAATATGTCACTTGGTTAGGAGACACCACGTCATTATTAATAGTATTTAATAACGACATTTACCATAGAAAATCCCCTACAGATGAATCTGATACCAGGATAACCTTTACGGGTCAACCGGATATTATCTACAACGGGATTCCAGATTGGTTATACCAAGGTAAGTATATCCAAATGATGGACGCGGATATAATTATTTATTATAGTATTATAGTATATAGAACAATGGTTCTGGTTGGATTAAAGAGTGGATTTCTGAACGGATCGAATTTTTGAATGTCCTTTCTTATAATTGCGTCACACGAGTACCATTTGTGAAAAACTTTATGCTTTCAGACTCTATGTACTTTTCTCGTATGTCAATCCACCGATTCGACCATACTTGGATGAATATACAATACAAATAGTTTTTTGTTTGTTCTTCTGTACAATATATTTTCTTTTATTCCACATTTCACGTTCCCATATTTCAGTTAATTTTGCTTTCTTTTGTTTATTCTTCATGTTATTTTTTCTATTTCCTTCTCTTCTTCTCCTTTATTTGTGATAGTGACTCTCAAATATTCGATTTCAGTTTTTATATTGTGTAGTTGTTATTTCCATTACATTATACAGGGTGAGCCAGGAAGCTTTGCTAATTTAAAAAAAAATAATAAAAAAACTAAATATAATCCACACACAATTTTAAACGTGACTGGGTTATTGGAGTAGACTCTACTTTTCAGGTATCCCCACATAAAAAAATCCGGTGTTGTTAGGTGCAGACTTCTACGCTACCATGCAATGTCACCACAGCGAGATATCAGTTTCCCAGCAAACCTTTTGTTTACGACCGCCAAAGAGGCATTAGAAGTATGACATATTACGCCATCTTGTTGAAACCATGTCGTACGATTATAGGCTTCAAATCGTTGCAGTTGCAGAAATAAAAAATCTCTTAAAATGACTATGTATCATTTAGAATTTACAGGGACAGGTTACCCCTGTAGATTTTGAAGGAAATAGGGTCCAATAATTCCGTGCGCTGATATGGCCGCCCAAATGGTTACTTTCGGCAAATTCAGAGGCTTTTGGTGTTTTGCACGTGGGTTCTCTGCAACCCAGTAACGGCAATTCTGTCTACAGACATGCCCATTTAAATGAAAATATACTTCGTCGGGGAACAGAATATTTTTAAAACTCTGAAAGCATTCCAATATTATTCCAATAAAAACTTGTCTTGAAATTAAATCATTTGGCTGTAATTTCTTCACAAGTTGAATTTTATACGGGTATAATTTCAGATGTTTCGACAAAATGCGCCGCAAAGATGTTCTGGATACCACAAGTTTGGCTGATCGCTAGCGAGTCGATAAACCAGGATTACGTTGAGCTGAATCTCTAACTTGTTGAATTGTGTCTTCCGTTCTTGTTGATCTTGGGCGTCCCGTAGACTTCTGATTGAGAGCCGAACCAGTAGCTTACAACTTCCTGATCGCCATTTTTTTAATAATGTTTAATGCACGTTACGCTCCGGTGAAGTGGTTTATCGCGACTAAATTTCCGAGAACCGAGATACTCACCCCCACCACTCGTGCAACTCCCTCTCATAACGTTCAAACGCAAGAGAGTTTGTAAAATCTTACGCTTTTCTGGCCCACCCTGTATAATAATATCGGTTTTATTATTGTCTACTCATGTTTATGTCTATAAATTAATTATTTGCTTTTTATACCACTTCCTCTTAGTAAAAATTCCTGAACTCAGCTAAGAGTTGTGGATAATGGGTCTTCTTGTCTTTTCCTACCTCAAATTGGTTAGAAATACTGCTCTCCAAAGTGAATGTGCTTTCCGATTATCATTTTCACTAGTCTCCTCAATTCGCGTGGTATAATTAACTTTTCCAATGACTTGCTTAAGTTTTATTTTCTGTGACATATCGAAAAAATTTACTTGGATTACATTTGAAAATGTCCAAACAATGGTTTACATAATCAATGCGACCGAGCTTTTGTTCAGCATTAAACAATCACAACATCCACCTTAACTTTTTAAGCTTTTTCATATGTGACCTTATATTGCAAACTCCGTTCACGATCACTAAGTATAAGGGCACGGATTCTATTAATCATTTCATTGAAGTAGTGATAGTAAATGACGATCCCGGACGTTTAGCATCATCCGTGCTAATTTGGCTACATTTAAAAGCAAAATATCACTTATCAAGTATTTCATGAAACGTGGCACTTTCACCTTAACATGTCTATAACTTTTCCTTGGTTTCTTAAATGGTTTTCCCATATGAAAATTTTTGTGTGTATCAGATGATCTTTCGAAATAGACTTATGGCTGATGATTATTGAATATAAATGGAATAAATATAAATATTTTGAAGTTTAAGGAAGTTATTCAAAATATATTTACGAAACAATTCTGATACCCATCCTATATCACTCGGTAGTCCGTAACAATAAAATATCAATCTCGTTATGACGCATAACAGATTGTCGAAGTTTCATAGTAAGTATTTAACAAACTTTGAAAAATTTAATCTGTGTATATAAACTAAAATATGATAAAACAGACATTTATCAACAAAGTTATTTACTAAATAAAAGTTAGCGAAAGTTTTATCTAAGATATTTTTATCAAGAATGGCATCAATACACAAAAATATTTATTTTCCGATTAGACCCAGATTTAGATATAAAGCTGTCCACAAAAAACTTGACCAACTTAACTAACAAACGATACTGTATGGTCATAAGTTACCTTCAAGAAACCCATATCAGTGAATTTTGATACAAATAATATGATTATGGAATACTTACTTTCATTTTACGAAGCATATGTTCTTTATCATGCTCATTGTTTTTTTACGTTACCCTGTACAAGTGAAGCAGTATTGGAAGTTTACTAGGTACACGTTTCAGAAGACACTAAGCTTTGTATCTTATGTGCCATAGGACCAGTTCCAAACACGTTTATTGTTAATGTTGATATGGCTTCACAGAAAGTCACGAAAAACAAGAAAATTTAGATTTAATGATACGGGCAGTTATTCAAAGCTTTCCAAAGATTTCCATGGCCAAGTCCATCCCAATCGAAAATTCGTGAAATACATATTATGAATACTCGGGACCGTCAGCTGTGATTCCATGGGTGGGGCGCGCAGTGGCAGCCTCCTACGGAAACTTTTCACGGAGATACAGAAACCTGACATGACAAAAACTAGGTGAATTCTTAGTTTAGACGAAACCATTGAAAATATAATTTTACTTTTCATGTTCACACAGCAAGCTGACCAACATGTTATAGTCCCCTGACTTGTTTTTTCTTCAAAATAGGTGAATTATAATCTGACAAATTTTAAATAGGAGGAAATTACTGGGAGGTTGCCGCTGCTCGCCCTACTAATCGAGTCGCAGCTGACGGTCGCAAGTATTCATAATATGGATTTCTAAAGCATTTTAGGAAGTTTCGTTCGAGAAGAAATAATTGACTGAATTTGTAACTGGTTCCTGGACCATTGTTAAGTGATAGAAAACGATTTCGAGCTAAATTTTGAAATATGGATGGTTATATTGAGCAACCATGCATAGTATGAAAACTATTTATCTACGTTTTGTTATTTTTTGGACAGTTATCAATCTATAGCTTTGGCCTCTCCTCCAAATATCCTCCTCACACGCTTCTTGATGTAAAGTTTTGGAGTTTCGTCTATGACGCTAAAAATAATGTATATTGAGGCTTCGTCCTCTATATAACAGAATCAACGCCTCACATCCTTTGCTAAGCCTAGCGTTATGAGGTTTTCATTATGGACGCAATTGTTGATATATTCAATAGATCTCTATTGGTTATAGGTTTCTCGAAGTATCTTTGCCTGCCTAATCTTTATAGGCTGTTCCTTAAACTGTTATTTCCCGTATATTTTTGTCTAGTTTTTTTTTCTATTGTTCTGTAGCCGACTACACGGAAAGGCTTCGGTCTTAAGAGGGTTTACCCGCCCCTACATCAGCAACTCCAATGTGTCCCAAAACCCATGAGATGTTGTAACTTTTCTCGTTATGTCTAGTTCATTCAACTTTCTTAGCAATTCTTCGTCCAGGTTAAATTATGGAGTTCATTTTTCAATTGCGCATATATCTTTATATGTGTAATTATTAGTTAATTATCAATTTCAATTTGTATAATTCTCTAGAATTTACACTCACACACACACTTCCATAGCACACTAGTATTCGCTTGTTTGTCTTTTCGTTGCCGTACAAAGTCGTGCTGCTCCAAAATATCTTCTGTGACAGCTTACATTAAAAAGTATGTAGTACGTTTACACACGGTACGTTTTCGTACACGGGTCCGTTAAGAAAGTGTGAAAGAGCCTTTACCCGCAGCTAAAACTTAAACTATAGCTCAGCTGTTTTGTAAATTACTACTGAATGAATTTTCTCAAGTTTCAAAATGCAATTCATTTGTTCGTTTATTTCAGAGGATATTTTACAAAGTCCAGAGGCCTTGTGGAGTTCCTATGATGGAACCCACCTATTATATGCCACATTCAACGATAGTCAAGTAGGTACCATGAATTTTCCATGGTTCCAATTTAATGCTGGATCCGTTTTAGGATCCGCGGGGGCTTACCAAAGGGCCCCCTCGTTCCCTTCTTCCAGAACATTAAGGTACCCAACGGTAAGTTTTGAATTAAAGCACAATAATTCAGTAAAATCTCTCATTTTCATTATTCTAAGATTTGCAAATTTAAAAATAAATGTTTTCGTCAATCAGTTATCAAAATAAAACTCACTTAAACTTTTCGTGGTATCATTTCTTGAGAACTTATAGTTGTATTGACACGATTATCGCCATTTATGTGATATTTGGATATATTTTCAAAGAACTATCGTAAAAAGAGGTTCTAGTTTGTCAATTTTTATTATAATACGATTTATCTTTTTTTTTCAGCCGGGGACTCCTATACCGTCAGTACAACTTTGGATTGTAGATATTTCAAATATAACCTCATTAGAATATCATCTTGTTCAACCACCGAAAGCCTTACTAGATCTGTAAGTATCTATTTATGTAGATTTGGGAATATATTGCTAGACAATGATTATCTACTACGGGGACTGGCATTACTGCGGGTAGAGTAGTACGCATTTCTCAGGCTAGACTTCTATAATATTGATGTCTCTTGTTCTTTTCCTTCTTAGTGTATTACATTGTTACATTACGTTGTAGGCTATCATCAACTATCCGAATGAAAGGAAATGTAGATTATCTTAGGGTTCTGACGGACAATCAGAAAGAATATCGAATTGGAATATGTCGGGCTTGGGTTTGACATGGATTTGAATGGAATTTGTTAAACTAAAACATATCTGCCAATCAGATATTTCGATGTGTCTCAAAAGAAAGGCTACAGATCTATGGGTATGGTCAGTACTTATTTACGGAGCGAAAACGTTCACGTTCACAAAAATTCTGTGAATAAAGCACGTATTGCACTAAGACCGATGGAAAGATAAGCTGGGCCTCTCTCAGGGGCAAAGTTCCAAATAACTGAGCTAGAAACTGGACTAACCTCTTAGCTAGGATTGCGGGTGAACCCTGGACAGAAAAGATTTTGGATTAGAGACTAGAGAGATTAGTAAAATCCACCAGATGATCCGAAGATTTTAAGTGAATGCAATAAAACTGGATGAAAAGGAGATACATAGAAAGATCAGAATTGTGGCAGTCAGGATAATGGTGGGTCTACAAATAGCATAGTTACCCTGTCCAACATACCGTATTCGCTTGACCTGATCCCGTATGACTTCACAAATGGAAAGAGGCTTGAGAGGACACCAATTCAACAGTATTAGAAAGGTTAAGAAAAAAACCAGAGATGGGATAATAATTTCCACAAATTAGTACAAAATAAGTAAAACAGCGAAAATACTGGTGGGACAAATATATTAGTTGTAATGTTAATAATTTTGAAAGAGATAACGCTTTTTAAAAAAATTGAAATAGATTATTTTTTTGTTCCACTTACGTAGAAGCCAAAAAATTATGTTGGACAACTGTTGACCCTGTTTTTTAAACTAAAATCGTTTAAATAAACCACCACTTAAATGAGGGTTAGGAAAATGAGGAAATCAATTATGAATAAATAAATGAAGACACTTATTGGTTCACTCAAAAACTTATATAAAAGAGTTCATATACCATTTAACTTTATTTAATTCTTGACATACTAATTTGATTGTGCTACTGAAACATAATTTTAAGTATGTCCTTGCAAAATTAAGAACCTACATTTAAGGTTACGAACATCTCCTTTTATTCTGTTATGCTATCTACTAATGTAAAGACAATTTGCATATCCAAATAACACTTTGTGTTCCATATTCGGCGAGTTCAACCAAAACGTAATCGGTTTATTTAACCTTTTGTATTCATGATGCTCTCTCAAATTGTCATTTCCTTTCTCGTTAACATTCGTCAATCATCTCTGTTTGCATATTCATATTTTCCCGAATCTGCATATTTTGTCAAGGCCACCAAGAGTTCTTTGATTTGAGATTATTTTATAATATGTTCTAACTTCTGCCACCATCGGCGCAACTTACTTTGAGGGATAATTCTGCAATTCTTTAAGGTAAAGCAGGATGATACTACCGATGAAAACGTCAAAGATTACATAAAATTTTAAACAATATTTGACTCGATTGCTAGGCAAACAGGACAGAAATTTCCAAAGTAATTTGACAAACCAAGTTTCACTTAGTTAGAATTTCTGTAACCAGTAGTGATATTCATACTAAACACTTCCTCTACATCAAAAATCTCTTCTCTTTGACGGGAAATTTCACATTCTTTTAATGCTCTTTAAACCGGACATTAACGGATCTTTTAGTCTGCCCAACATACTTCCTGTCACAAACATTAGAACTAATTTCATAGATATCACTCCTTTCCAAATTTGGTATATTATCTTTATATACCATCACCCAACAATTATTTTAATATATTGTTGGATTCATGAGCCAATTTTAAGCCTACTGTATTAAAAATTACTCCGAATCCTTCAATATAAATAGGATTAAGAGGTACCAGTTTCCTTATTTTTTATTTGGATTTTGAAAAAAGTCTCTTAAACTTTGCTTATTGTATCTTTTGATGTAAAGTGAAACTGGCCATCGTATGTTGTCGAATATTTAAACATATATTCTTAATTAAACGAGAATAATTTCACTGAGGGGCATACGCATATAACAAATTTTCGAATAAACCACTTTTTAAATTTGAAAAAGTACTACCCTCTATATTCCGACCAGTATAAAAAATTCGAAAACAATCAAGTCGCATCACACTTAGTTTCAACGGAAACATTTTATGAGCGAGTTTTCAACTGGATTATATTTACTCAACTTCATTCAACTCAAATTTTCGAACAAGTATATATTTGAATTTTCCGCGAGAAAACTAGTGGAAACTTTAAATAAAAAAGATATCAAAAAGGTTCAATGAGCATTTTATGGAATTATAATGAATGAAATTAAAGTATTTTTACTTTTAATACACAAAAAATAATGGAGGAGAATGATATTTAATTAAAAATTATCATTAGAAATACTGTTATGTGCCTAAACTATATATTTTGTGGTCGTACAGGTTGTAAAATAGAAAAAACTTTACTATAGCATTACTAATATGTTTATTGAAATATTAATAATGCTTTGGTAAAGTTTTTGTGATTTCTTTGTTGGGCCAGGTTCTTTTGGTATTTGCGTTTAGTCAAAATTGGTAATTCTGTAATGTGCAATTCAGATAATATGCTTGCCAATAACCTTAAAACCTTATTTTTGAGGTTATGCTGTTCTCTTTATCAACTTCAGCGTCATATTCTTTAGCAGCTGCGCTACTCTTGCAGCCACCAAAGCGCTTCAGCTGCTGACCTTCAACGTAAATAACTATTACTGTACTTTTCGGGGTTGATTGAATTTTTTCAAATCTATTTTCTTCAACAGTTGCGTAGTATATTGGTTAAACATAATATTTTTTTAATCAGTCATGTGGATACGAAGAAATAAAATCTCCTATAAGTTTTAAACTTTTTATTTCGCCTTTATCAACTATGGTAAAAACTTTTTTTGTCAACTTAGGAATCTGGCCCCGTTACAACACAGACTGATTTTATAACTTCTACATTTGTGATTAATATATTCACAAGTTCTTGCTGCTAATATCAATCAATTGCGCTAACCAATTCGGTGTCTCATGTATAAATTTCAGTATATTTTCTCTAAATAACACGCTAGATATTTTTCTTTGGTATTCTTTCCACTATTACTTCAAATACTTTGTAAGAACTGCAAATATTAACTTCATTTACCAAGTCTTCTTTATGATCGAATAATTGGCCCGCAGAGAGCTTAGGGAGATTATAGTTAATGTTTTCTACAACATTTTATGAAAACCATTTAATTATCTTTTGTCGTATGAGTCTTTGTTTTTATTTTCTACCAAGTTTTGCTTTGCCTTTCTTGCAATTTCGTCAGAAATTTCAACATCTCAATCGATTTTGACGATGACTTTGTCGCTTTTATAGTATTATATATCTACTTGATAACTTTGAAATATGAATAATTATTATTTCGTATTGACATTAATGTTAATCCGAACGCAATGGAAAAAATAGTACTGGTGTGTTGCATTCTACATAACTATTTGCGAACGAAAAGTCCGAAGGGATATACCCCTCAACAATATTTGGATAATGAGGATCGAGAAACTGGACACTTACATTAGGGCTTCATGTTAGCTAAGAAGATTTAATTGACCTACAAATGTCTTTAAGTGCCAAAAATTATTCACAGGCTTCAAAAATAACAAGAGAAAATTTTATGTCTTATTTTAACAATTTAGGAGCTGTGAACATATACATTTTTTATTTACTCACTTTTTCCTCCTCCGATAGGTTAGAAATCGCTGCCTCGGGTACATCTTGATCATTTAGGAAGAACAATAGTTCAAAACACCATAATTTTGGTTTATAGATCATCAGTCCCCATTCCGGACTTACTTTTCTTTACTAATTTTAGTTCTCTTTTATAAGATTTTTTAAAATTATTTTTGCATTTCTGTCGTGATTTAGATCACTTCCATTAATACTCTTGTTCCTTGCACAACTCAAAAAATTCACGCTGAAATTTTTCGCAATTTTTTCGACATTTGAATTTATGAGAAAATAAATTTTAGAACAAGAAAAGTTTAAACAAATCGGTCATGCGGCTAAAATGTTCATCCAACCGACACTGCTGTTCTGCAGCAGTCAGCCTTTTCTGTCTGCAGTCAGTTGGATACGTCGAAATTGTGCGACGCCGCAGTACCGCTGCTTACAGCTTTATAATTGATAACCAGAAGATTTAAAAAAATATTTGCGTGTATATTTTTGAATAGTCAATAAAGGCCAAAATATAGATGGTATATTTTCAAATCTATGATGAAATGAAATTACAAAATATTAGGAATTTTATATTTTCATCGATAAAGTTAATTGTTATTTTTGTGAGGCGAAACTCACCAAAAAGATATTTTGGTAAATTTGAGATTTATTCATTTTTTACTTTTTCCAGTGATTATTACCTAACGTCAGCAGGCTGGGTCGGCCATAAAAATACACAAGTATCAGTAGTGTGGATCAACAGAGCACAAAATTTAAGTATCATTTCAGCATGCTTAGCGCCTAACTGGACTTGTATTGAGGTAAGAATTCTTTTCATTAGCAGCTGAATAAATATAATTGACTGTATTACTACTTTACGTTACTGAATAAATAAACACAAAAAGTTAATATTGTTAATGTCTAATTATTATAGTGTTTAAAAAATTACAGACGAAACGGCGCTATAGAACGTGCATATTGTATCATCTTTATTGCGAGGTAAAAAGCTGGGTGATGTGAATATCGTTGGGTAGATCCGATCAAGATGATTATACTGGTCTGCATATGGAATACGGCCAATGACTGAAGTTCCAAGTGCTAATTTAATTAAAATATAGGTGAAGCGTTTAGAACAAACAGGTTCACTCTTCGAGTATTTAAGCCTGAAGACAATATTGAGAGTCTTATCCAGTCTGTACGAGAAGTCGTCTGTCTTAAAGTTTGCAATGAACTTCTTCAACCATAGAAGTTGCAATTAATAAAGAAATTAAAATAAATGTAGTTCAGAGAAAGGCTCGCTAATTGTATTGAAATTACTTATACCACTCAAAAATACGCGTACGAGATAGATAATTGTCCCCATAGGCCTCTTACAATAATTTTTAGAACTCAATCGGAGTTTTTTTCAATTTAACGATAAATTTCAGATTGATACGCTGCTCCTGTTTTTCATCACATGGTTTTCGGCACTAGAAAAAAACACGTTTGCTTCAAATCGCTATTGCACAAATACTATAATAGTGATGGAAACATATTTTGGTTAGGTGCATAGACAAGATATCTAGATATCTAACGCACTACTCGTTTTTTACCCCATCCGTCTAGAGCACCCTCTAGGCACAAAGTCTTGTTACAGACATACCTAGTATTCACTTTTCAATCTATTTTTCAAATATGTACGTTTTATGACCCCAATCTGCAGAATTTTTTCTCATAAAACCGAGACCATAATATACATTAAAGCTTTCATTCAGGTCACTTTTCAATAATTTTCAATTCAAATTGTTAATTATTAATTTTTTATCCTCGCTAAATGTTTAAAAAATAAATTTTTAACAGACACATACCGAGAGGGCCAGAGATCAATCTTGGCTTGAAATCCAAGAGCATCCGGTATTCTCTCCGGACGGTGATAGTTACCTGCTATTAGCGGCAGTACAAGAAGGAAGTCGCGAAACATACACTCACATCAAACACGTGACTGTTACGCAACAACGTATCGCAGTATTGAGTCATGGGAGGCACGAAGTCTCGAAAATACTTTTTTGGGATACTGTTAGTCATTTTATGTAAGTAAAATTACTGTTTACACATCAAATATTGTGTATGAGTGTATATTTGAGTGTGAGTAGATGTAAAGGCTCTAAAAACGGGCGATTGGATTGTGGAGTAAGTGTTTAGATACCAGTAGTTCACGAGCACTACACAATAAATATTTTATTATAGGAATCTACTACTTGTGATCAAAAATTAGTCATCATCATGCTGGCGCATTATCTTAGTGAAAAATCGCTAGACAAATTTTTGGCAACAGCTGATAAATACACACCAATACACAACACACAATATATGGCGTTCAAACTTCACACGAATAACAAAAAAGACTGTACTGATTTAAGAAAAGGTGTAAATGCACCATTTGGGGTCGAACTTCACATGAACAATAAAAAAGGCAGTGCCAATTTATCAATAGGTTTAAAATAAAACTTTATAACAGGTTTAAAGCATACATAACACTTTAAATTTTGATTTTAATTATAAAATCGTGGTCCAAAATGAGCATTAAGGTCCTTCTGCACACGTAAAGCGTAGTTTTTGGCTTGTCACGAGACCTTCGAAAAGTACGGATTCACGAGACCTCCCGCATGCATACCTGCCCACCCGCACACCCCAGGCAGGTATAGTTCTTCTTCAATGAAGACATGGGAATTCTGGTTGTTCCAGTACACGCAGTTATGCTGATTGTCCGTACCGTTCCTTAATCCGCGTTCGTACGCTAATACGATGTAACGATCAGTTATTCATTCTGAAAACGCGTCTACCCGATGAGCACGTGTCATAATGATGCAGTCACAACTGTCTGAAGCACGAAGATGCTTAGTTTAAATCTTTTTTGACAGTGTTGCCGGACTTTTGCCGATTTTTCGAAGGGCGTTGCCTGAGTTAAGCCGATATCTAGATATACGGCACATACGATTCTAAGCTACTATTACAACGAATAGTAGTATGACTATAGATCATTATAAGGTACCTACTTCTGGCAAATCATCCAATGAAAAGTGGAAATTCTTGAACTTGAACGTTCTTAGAAGCAGCGGAGTGATAAACAAAACAAGTCCTGCTAATTCGTAATCCATTCTACTTTATCAGGAATATAAATCGAAATGGAATTTGTTGATTGTGTCGGTTATTAAGTTTTCAATAATACAAAGAAGTGGGATAAGATCTATTCATTATCAACCTTTCTATATATAATTGACGTCTCGACAATAACGTCTCGAGATCATTATCATTTTGTTTTCTACAAATAAGACAGTGTTTAGTTTATCTTCTTGACGTTGTTATTCTATAAAAACAATATTACATGATAAGAAAGAGGCGTACTTGAAGCTCTACAACAGTAATTTTGGGGGAATGAAGTTGTAGGTATACTTGAAGAAAGTATGTTTACTTATTTTAAGATTAAATGTCCTTGTATATATTTATAAGAATCAATTAATAGAATATCGTGGGGAACAGTTAATCGTCTTTTATTGTTAAACATAATTCATTAGCTTTAAACAAAAGAATAGAAAACGGTTCCTGTTTGATGAAGTTTAAAAAACTTTCAATAAACCTTTTACAATAAGCGGATGGATATTATGGTATTCTACAATTGGTTAGTAGTTAGAGATCCATTTCGAGCTTATCAAAAAAATGGGGAAAGAACGGAATAACAGAAAGGGAAGTCCTACTTAGTGAATAATTTTCAGAAATCAAAAAAATCAATGTCACAGATTCAGACTCAGATATATTGGTTACAAAACGTAAAGTTAGTCTAAAAATTTCATAGAAAGCACCCAACACTTTTATTATATTCTTATCAGTAATTTTACTGTTACGCTAATTATTTTTTCATTGGTAGATGATTTATTAATCAAAGCATGTTAGTATCAAACTAATTTATTACGATACAAAAATCACAAAACGTATTTGATATGAAATGACAAGTTCAATATATCTCCAAATTAAATAGATAGTGGTTCGGTCTTAAATAGTATACTGGAACTAAATTTTCTCACCGATATCTCTCTGATTTCCATATTTTATAGAGATATTAATGTAGAACACCAGCTACAGATAAAATTCGAACATTATTGGTTACCGAATGTTTGTTTTTGATAATGACCCAGTTTCATTCCCGTTTCACCAATGTATGTTCGTTGTTACCGTGTGTATAGGGTATAAAAAGCTTCTACTTCAATCATTCAATGTTAAAAAGAGGCGTGTTTTATTGAATTGAGAAGATAGTTAACTCAGTAAATAAAATTCGAAGTGCTGATGTTAAAGGAAAATCGATGTCCATATCTGAATTAAATTTAACAACAAAGGGACAATCCTTCAAAGTTTTAGTATAGGATTAAAAAACAAGTAATAATTTATTTATGAATAGATACATTTAATTAGAAAACAAAATTATACATTTTTCTCGAAAATCATCAATTGATGACGTTTTAATCTAGTTTGTGAATATCATGAAATTTGTCCCATATAACTAGCATCAAATTTATCACAAAAAAATTTCAAAGAGAACTCAACATTAATAGCACTATACAGATTTATAGACGCAAACGCAAGATCAATAGTAACATACTATAATTTCGCATGAAATTTTGGACAACTTTTTCTAGATCATTCAGTTTTCATTCAAAGTTTGTGTCCTTCATTAGTTTCCGTATTTGTGGAACAATAAATATTCCTTTTTTAATTTTTGCCTCATTGAGTTTGGGAAATTTCTCTTCCAGATATAAAAATCCACTGCCGTCAATTTTTAGTTTTATATGCCACGGTGGTATAAGTATGTCGTCTTCTGTACTAGTGTGAGTGATCCACGCTTGGGCCATACTTTCTTTATGGAGTGACTTTCTCTGCTGTCCCATACGAAAATAAAACATAAATATTTTGTGTAACCAAATTGTAGCACAAGAAATGACTTTAAAATCTCCACAAATTTTCACTGTATTTAGTTTTCTTAAGAAAGAACTTCATGTTTTCGTAAGTCTCTTTCATATAAGAACCATGGACAACCGGAACTGCAGGACATTTGTTCTCGTTGTATAGCAACAATGCTTTCAAGCTAGTTTTTGAGGAATCAATGACGAATCGATAGTGACTTGGATCATATTCAAAATTCAATAAATATTATTACAATAGACTAAATCATCTGCTTTAGAAAAGTATGGTTTCCTTTCATCGACACAATGTCGGAAATAAGAAATTTTCGTAATAGGAGAAAGTAAATTCTAAACGTTTAATCCAGACCCCAAAAGCTAAAATCACGTACTAAATCGTTTAAATCACTTTGTATCAATAAATGGGGTTCTTTTGAAGTTGACGGTTCATAACTTGGGTCACTTCTCTTGAGATACCTCATAAGGTATATTAAGAGCAAATTCCGGACTAGAAACAAAATCTTGACTTTCTGCTCGATTTGGAGGCTTTGGCACAGACACTTCGGCACTATGTGGTATTGGTCTGTTGGCCGATGACAATTTTGCGTACCAGAAAGTGTGTTTGGACTTTGTTGTTACTCCTTTTGTTTGAATCGATTAAAAATAATAATCACTTTCGTGATCTTTTGGTTCCGTGCAAATAATTGGTATACCAAAAGGCAAATGTCTAGATTCTTGTTTAAGCCAACTAATAGGAGTCTCACACGCGTTTCAAAACATATATGTGGAACCCAGGATTTATCTGGATGGTGCACAAGGAGAAGTCTAAATGATACATTTCAATTAATGGAGTAAATTTTCGATGCTTTTAGATGTAATTATTAATTATCCACACACATTCGGGTTATTAGACCACTTTCGCGGCTTATTTGCAATGAAACGAACGTAACTTAGATGAATGCAATCATAATACAGTCACCTAAATTAAGTTATTCTAACAAAAACACGTAGATGATATCAGAAAAGAATTTATAGTTGTCAAAAAAAACTGTAATGAAACAAAATAATATTTTTTTTTAAATGAAGCTTCATCAAAACAAATCAAAATCATCAAATAGTGTTAACCATTGTTATAATTTTCTCTTGATTTGGTTTTTGATTTTCTAATAATTATCTGTTCAAGTCCAAAACTCCATCATCTTAGTTTTTTTGTGGGATATGAATATTAACCATTCCTATTTTATGTTATTGTTGTTTGTTTGTGATACTTTTATGTACTGAGTAATGCATTTTGGTGCAAAAGTTTGTCATTGTGATATTGTACATACATTTCTTTTTCACAGTTATTATTTGGCGTCGGAAGAAAATCGTCCTGGTCAACGACATTTGTACGTCGTTCGCGACCCCAGCACAGACGACCCACGTCGTGTTGAATCCTATTGTATCACGTGCGATTTGGGGGACGTCCTTTGGAGTAGTCGCTATCTTTACCGGAACTGCACTCATTTCAGTGCTCAGGTTATATATAATTGATTGTTATGTCACTATAATATAAGAAATTTGAATGATAATGAAAGAAATCTCATCAATTTTGATGTTATTTGGTGATCATGAAGTCTTTATTTTTGAGTATAAAGTCTATAATATTTAATTTGAAAATATCTTAGGATTTCCAATCGCGATTTTTTTAATAATGATCATGTATAAGGAAAAGTCTGTTATTTTGGATCATTTTTGAAAAAATGCGGTTTTGAAATAATTCTTTGAAAATAACAAATACTACAACTGTATTAAATAAAAATATATTTATTTGGCTTCATATATACTTAATAAAAATCATCATGTATAGCAACACTTAAGAAAATTATAATTTTATGAGATCATAATATATTTACTTCAATTTTATCAACCGGTAGGAGTAATTGGACCAAACAGTTGTTAATTTGGATTTACAGAAAACTTACCTATAAAACTAAACAAAAACACTTATTAAAAAATATCTCCAATACTACAAGCAACAACGAAAGAAAATCTAACGTTGACTAAAAAGACAATCATCACTTTTGGTCATTTCTTATCGTAGTAACTTCGCTCATATTTCGCACAATCATCTTCTTCATATTCTGAATCGTAACTCTCTGTATCGTTCAATTTTTATCTTTTTCTTATTGTGTGCTGTTTCAACTTTCTTGTTTTTTTGTATTTACTTTAGTTATTTTTTTGATCATCTGCTTAATCAGTGTCTGCTGTCATGTCTCTAAATCATTTTTATTCGGAGAAGATATCAATTGTCAGTTCAATAGCTTTTTGAGCTGTCTTTACCCGGTAAACTATTTCTGGATATTGGGAATACAATATTTAGGCAAATTTGAGTTCATCTAACTTTGACGGCTTAGCAATGAGAAGTGGAACGTACATCATATTGCATATTGGAAGTTGGAGTCTAAAATGCTGGAGAATCCTTTTATCCAGCATTGATAACATTGGCGACTAAAACTTTAGCTGATGCGAAATGGTGATCTTGGAATATATTCCGATTCACAGGCCAGGTACCAGTTGCTTTAAATCCATTGAACACGTTACCGATCGTGGCTGCGCGTTCATTTGCCTCATTAATAAGCCGGCTATCTTAATACTGAGTTTCAGTCCTGCCAGGTTGTGAAGGCACCCAGGATGCGATGACTTAGATATAGAAGGTGTTCATTAGCTTATGATACGTTAAACAGTTGCGATTTTTATGTAGTGTATCCTGTAATTTTAACAGCTATTTTATAGGATGTTTGTACATACCGGCTGAACAACAAGAACAAGAGAACAAACAGAAGTTGTTCAAGTAAAAAACTGCCATAAGTGAAGATATTTAGATAAATTTACAACTATCTGATCAAGGAAGTATCTCTGTCTGGAAAAATTATCTTAAATGTTGAAACTATCCAATTGACAACAACACAACTTTTCAAAGCAAACAGATCATATTCTTACAAGGTCAAAATCTTGGAAGAATTACTGGGAGATGATCATTATAGATTTTTTGTGAATACATTATAGATAAAATAGACTTGAATGATATTCAAGTAGAGAACATTTCACCACGTCGATATTAGGCTGATAAGAATCGAAGCTGTATGAACAAAAGCTAAACTCAACAATCAAACAAGTGTTTCTTTGACGATAAGTTCCGACAATTGGCTAATTTATATCCAAACCCAAGGACATACACGTTTCAGAAATATTGCCCTTCTTCATTTCTCGAGACTTATTAGCATACTGTGTTTTCCGGAAGATGGATGGGTAGAAGGAAGCTTATTTAATTACAACCGAAATTCTCAGATCCCTTTGAAGTTTTTGAAAAGCTTGAAAAGCTAGAACTACAAATAAGTAATAAGTGTAGATTTATTTTACCCCAAGTCATCAAAAATGTACAAAAAGGATTTTGATTGCTATTAGGATATTGTCAAATATTCAATAACCAACATTATGAACATTTGTTCAATTGAAATAATTATATTGTCATATATTATATTACTGTGAGTATTGTACATAATTTTATTATAAATAATAATTGAGAGAATATTCGTAAAATTTTATAGTCTTATTTTATGTAGGAGGAGTAATAGGAATTAATTAGTAATACAAAACTGAAATAAATGTACCTGAGCTATAACAAGTTTTCAATCTATTGTGAATTTGATTATGATTATGGAAAATTTGGATGAGCCGTGTAAACGCCGTGAAAAATATTACAGTAAAATCCCGAAAGTAACCCTACCCTTTTTACAAATCAAAATAGATGCATTTCAGATAGGGGGGTTACAATGGGGATGTTTCAGTGCTAAAAATGAGTACAGAAGTTAATTTAAAATGTAACTAAAAAAACAATTATCACTTATCGTAATATTTACATGACGGCGCCATCTTTCGACGAAAAAAGAATTTAACACTCAAGTAGCGGTGGGTATATTCGCGATACTAGAATGATTTCAATTTCGGCGAGAAAAGGGGGGGCTATATTCGAGGAAGGGCCTATTTTCGGGAATTTACGGTAATATTTAATTATTTTAAATAATCCACAGATTAACATTTATGTAAAAGTGTTGATGACACAGTGGAACTACTTTGGTAGTACGCTTGGTGTTGGGAAATATACTATTTTTAGACAGATAAACAGAAATAGGTTTCCGCTGACAAAAGCATTTCGAAAACTCTATTTCAATAGAAAGAAACGATAGTGTAGTATGGAGAAGAAATACCTATAGAGGACTATAAAAGAAATGAGAAATCTAAGAAGAAACATATTTTATTTAGATGAAACATAGGACAATGGGGAACATACACCATATAAATTTTGGCAAGATGAAACTGTTAAAGTCGAAGACAGACTTCGTCAACTGATTTATTCACTGGTTTAAATCCATCAACGAGACAGGGGCACAGACTGATACTATTACACATCGGCAGTCAAACAGTCAAAGAGTGGTTCGAAAAAGTGATAGAATTTATTTCTCAGAACTGTATAATAGTAATGGATAATGCAAGTTACCACACAAGACTTGAAAAAATTAGTTATAAAAAAATTTACAGAAAATCGTGGAATGACGATGCTTAGATCTTCACCATATCATTATGAACTAACCCCAATTGAACTGGTGTTGGCACAGATCTGATAAAGGGAGAAGTTTCAATAAAAAAAAATTCCTTAGAAATAAGTGATGTTGAACAGTTGTTTTTGGAAGCTGTGAATGATTTTAAGCTTGAAATCTGAGATAAGTCAATTAGTCTTACGATTTTAGAAAGGGAAAATATCAAAATTGAACAAAATTAATGATGAATTGATCGAGCCACTTATTATGAATATTGTTTGCAACAATTCTTCAAATCTTCTGATTTGGATTTGTAAGAAGTAGCTGTAGTTATACTGATAAGTTTTCATATCAAAATTATTGTTATATACTTAAGGTTGTTTAAAAATCCAAGTTTAGGCTCTAATACCTATATAGCCAATATGATAGAATGTTCTTCATACCTTGTGGAAAATAAAACATTTTAGAAAAATCTGCACTTTTCCGTCGAGATGTTTAGAAGTCTTCACCCTATATATTCATCATATTTATAAAAATATTATTAAATACGAAAATACTAAAGGTAATAATATTTAGTAAAATTTAGTAAAAATAGACTATAGTTAGTGTTCGCAAAGTTCAAATAACAAAATTTTTAATTAATGAATTTTGCTACAGTAAAAATTTCAATATTTTAATAATACTTAAGGTAAAACTATTAGCATACGTTCTGGTAGTTTTCAGATGACTAGATTGCTACAGCAGATAAGAATTGAAAAAACTTGTATAATTAACTTTGCAGTAAAAAATTCTCTATAAATTGTCTTCTGGCAGTTAATATAGAGTTCTGACATTGCTTCCGCTTTCTTCTAATTTTGTATTCCAGATAATTTGAATTGACATTCACAGTTGCGTACGTGAGCTCCAAAATTTGTAATTACCTTTAGCAGAAAGAGTTTGTAGAAATAACTCGGAATAAGCATTTTAACAAAATCAATGTTTTATATATTTCGCTAAAAGTTACCAATCAAATTATTATTTACAGGTTAGTCCCCGTTTTGATGAATCCAGCTCCCCATTCTACGTCCTTCATTGTGAAGGACCAGGGCTTCCATTAGCTGCTATGCACAACGCAAGTAGTCACACACTCCTCAAAATATTATATGATACTCGGCCAAGCAAATGGCCATTATTAGAAAAATATGCTATGCCCAAAAAGAAATCTTTAGAGGTGCCTTTGCCACAAGGTAGTAGAGCGCAAGTTCAGCTCTTGCTGCCGCCTTCATGGAGAGAAGAACTAAGGGATGCTGCCTATCCTGTGTTAGTTGAAGTGTAAGTATTGATTACTAAATATGCAGTTGGAGCATCCACAACCGATTAAAAAAATGGATTTGTATAATCTCTAGGTAGATGAAAGTGAAAGTTTTTGATAAAAATGAATTTTAAAAAACTATTACTTGCGATATATTTGCTTTACTAATACATTTTTCTTTTCAGAAATGGCAGACCAGGTAGCAAATCGGTGACAGAAGAATTCCAGGTCGACTGGGGGACATACATGTCAAGTCATTGTGATGTAGTTTACATTAAACTTGACGTCAGGGGTGCTAGAGGTCAAACGGACCGTTCGATATATCACCAAATAGGCGGAATCGAAGTTCAAGATCAAGTAAATATAATTGTTCAAGAATGTTATAATTTTATTCAGTTAATAATAGGAAAAATCATAATTTTATGAACTGATTGACCGAACACAAATTAATATATGAGTGAACTTAAGGTTCTTCAACACAAAACGATGGTGAGTTCGGTGGAGTATAACGGTATAACGTTCAATTTTATATGATTGAACTAAACTCAAAAAGTAGATTTATAGTAAATCAAGATAATGTACAGGGTGGCGCAATAGAACGTGCATATCAACGGTGTGTGGACGGGAGGAGCCTAGCGTGGTTAAATAGTTGCACTCGTGGAGTTTTAGTAGGCGTAAGTCACTTCGACGAAAAGCTTCGCGCTTTTTATGTTCGCACGTTTTACGAGAACGGTGGTTCATACGACTTGACAAGGCGACTGTATCGTTCAGAATATGAATGAAGACACATTAATGAAGCTCCGACTGCAAATTTAATTAAAATATGGGTTAAGCGTTTTGAAAGACTGGTTTCACGTTTAAACCAAGAGCAAAAGACCGTCCAAGAACGTCTAGGACGACAGACAATATTAATAGGGGGAAGGAGTCAGTACGAGAAAATCCGCATCTGTCCACTCGGCAGCGATCGGCGGCGATGAAGTTCACAGCGAATTTTGGAGTTAAATCTGAAACTGCACACTTATAAGCTCCAGTTAACACAGGAATTAAAAGATACCGACTTTATAGCAAGGTTGGCATTTGCTGAAGAAGTCGATATTCTACTTATGACAACATCTTTTTTCAGATGAGGGTCTTTTTCATTTAAATGAGTTTCGTAAACCGACAAAATTGTCGTTTTTGGACCGAATAAATTCCAAAAATGAAGCTTCAAAAACCACTGCATAGTCCGAAAGTAACGGCATGGACAGCAATCTCAAGCAAAAGAATTATTGGCCCTTTCTTCTTTGAAGATTCACGAGGACAAAACGTTACCGTTTCATCGAGCGCAATGTTGCGATGTTAGAGGGATATTTGACTCCAGAAATTGCGAGATCAAGAATAGCGAATACGAGAACTTGGTTCCACATCAAATCTGAAGTCCACATGAACAATCCAAGGGACAACAATCAGCTAAAGGAAAATATCCGCCAGGAAATGGTAGCAATCAGCCCAGATTTATTGACAAGAGTTTTCAAGAGGAGTGCCGTCTTCAAGAGGGCCGTTAAATGATGTTATTCTTAAAAAATAAACTTTATTTAATTACCTAATCATCATATCTTTTATTTCGATAATACCTTATGCATTTATTTTTTTAGCCTATGCTTAACGAATGCACGTTCAATTGCACCACCTTACAGATTATATAGTTACAACAGGCATTGGACAGAGAAACTTATAAAATTCTTTATTGCTCAAAATTACTTGAGACAAAATAATCAAAAGCATCCAAATATGCTCAATATAAGGAAGAATCTCATAACTCGACTATCCAAATTGGAAAAAACTTCTCATGTCATCTGGCTTCAAGAAACTGATTTTTTCTATTAATTCATGTCACGTAAACCTACATTATTCCGAAATATTATAAAAATTTAATATATAAAATATGAATCTGCACATGTAAATCAAATTCAAGCAAATGCATTTCACGGTACAGAAAATCTTTTCAATATTTATGAATGATGTATGATGTCATTGTCTAAATTTAATAAAAAAGGGAGTGAATATTAATTTGGAAAGGATATGGTTATGGAAATCAAATGCAATGCTGGTTACTAAGGAAAGGAAAATAATTTAATATAAATATTATTTGAAGAATATCTAATTCTCTGTATATTTTGAAATACCGGATATCGTTCTTCAGATATTGTAGGAAACATTGACAGAATAAGATCAAATAAGATTCAATATGCGCCTACAAGTGATTCAGGCCACTCTTGATGCTTAATGATTTCGAAAGGCAAAGAGAGTAAGAATCGCGCACAACACAATGAAACGCGAAAAAAGCAAAGAGAGTTATGTAGGTGGATTCATTTCGTAGTACAGAATTCGGGAAAGCCGTCAAGCTTGACGATCAACGTACACTTATAACTGGCGTATGGCACAATGCAGCTCTTGAATCAGTCAATATTTGCGTGTTAATATACAAACAAGTGACTTATTACGTGAATATAATGTAACTGTCATTAAACATCCACCCTGTGCCCCTGATTTAACCACGTGTGGTATCTAATGATTCTTATATTTAGAGAAACATTTACGTTTTCGAAGATTCATGACAGAGGGTAAGATATATAATTCAATAAGTCGTGTGACTAACTAATAAAAACACATTTTTGGCCAAAAATCGATTCTCAAAATAGGCTTCAGTGTCAGCAATTGCTTCTCCATTTGAGCTGAATTTCTTTCCGGCGAGCATTTTTTTGAAATCAGCGAATAGCCAACAGTCACTAAGGCCATATCTGGACAATACGGTAGATGAGGAAGCAGTTTTTGATCAACTATGAGTAAACGCGCCACCTATTTAGAAAAAAGCGTTCTCATGGTCAAATGTTCAAGCATAATTGTAAACACACTGCCTTGTGACATCTTTACATCCTCAGCTATCTCATATTTCAATTTATGACTGGATATAAACTATTTGTGATGTTTTCTAAATAACCACCACAATTGGACGACCAGGACGTTCACCATAATTGGTATATGTACGACCACGTTTAAATTCAGCAAGCAAATAACAAAAGATTCTTTTCGACGGAGCAGAGTCTGTATAACACTTTTGAGGCCATTGTACAGACTTGTACAGTATTTTTCTTTATCAAGTAGCAATGATAAATTAACACACGAAATTGATTTGAATCCATTGTTTTGAAAATAACAAAAGTAGCTTCACTTAAATGACTGTCACTTTTTTGACACATAGAGTTTTGAAAGTTGGTACTTCATAAACGTCATGTGGATTTGACAATGGCAGCGCCATCTATGTGTCAGTCTTACGACTTATTGAGTGATGTAATAAATAAAGCAATTCATCAATTCTGACGGGCTTCAAGTTGTGGAAGATGTGATTAATGTTAACATAAATAGAATCATTTTCCCAAACAGCGTTGTAGTTTTCTTTTATCTCAAAATATATAGCGTCCCTTGCTATACTTTGGATTATAAGAAATACTTCACTTTACATCTGAAATCAAAAAGAGAAAGTTATACAACGCAACAATAAAATGGAAACCATGTTAATAATACAAAATAATATAAAAATTGAAATAAACGTGTCAGAATAGGGTTTATCATTCGAAATAACACATTACCAGTAAGGGCTCTAGAAGGTGCTTGCACTGATGTTAAACGTATTTATTGAATTTATATGCTGACAAGCGGTATAAATAAATTTTTTACTAATTTGAATATTTTATCGTAGGTAACAGTGCTGGAACATTTGTTAGAGAAACACAAATATTTGGATAAAACACGTGTGGGGATTTGGGGTTGGGGTTATGGTGGATACGTCACCGCGATGGTTCTTGGTTTGGGCAATCAACAAAAGGTGTATAAGTGTGGTATATCGGTTAGTCCTATAGCAGACTGGCTTTTTTACAGTAAGTTGACATATGTATCCGTTTATGTATCATATGGATTAACATAAAGTAACCTATTAATAAAAGGAATAGTCTTCTAATCTATGTAGCTCTTTCATTTATAATTGAAAGTTAGTTATTGGCAGTACTAGATAAAAATGAATGACTTTAGGCAAGTATTACGTCAAAATAAGATATCTACAAGGGTGTTCTGTTTAAAAGTACCTCATCAAATCTTTTTCCGGCACTGAGGGAGTTTCTGCGAGAAATACTATGCGTCCTTCATGACGATTACCGGATAGAAATTTAGATAGAAGTTTGGATCGTACATGACATATTCAAATGTTTTGTTAAACATCGTTTTCTCTAGGCAAAAGAAAATACTCATTAACCTCAGCATAAGAAAAATGTAGTAAAATTAACTACAGACCATAGGAAATGGGAATCAGAATAGTAGAATAGGATACATTAAATTGAGTCTTAATTTTAGGTTTGTATAGGTGAAGTGGAGGTTATTCTCTGTGGAAGAAATGAGACGTTCCATCCAGATTGTCTGAAACGAAAACTTAAATTTAGGCCATAGGTATCAGGCGGTTGCACTTACATTATATTGTCAATATCGATAAATATTTAATCATTCTCAAGCAATGCTTGTTACTCATGATGGAGAAAACTCGGAGGTGAATATTTTATTCCAGATAAAACAGACTAAGTGTCAAATCAATAGACAGCAATAAAATCGTATACTCAGCTGGTTATTTTCTTTTATTGCGCCATATATTTTCCACGGAATTTTCTTTCCAAAACTAATACATTGTGCTCATTTAACCTTCACCGTCGTCGAATTGTTGGAATCATAAATCAGAACTGGGTACATGAGGACTTTGCACAGGAATACTTTGGTTTATCTAGGTAGTGAGTGACTCTTCCCATATTTCATGATTTCCTAACAACTATTAGCAGAGACAAATCTTGGTTAGTTTATTCCTTATCATTCAATCGAGATTTTTGAAGTTGGTCTGGCAGACATCACCCTTCATATATTTCGACTTGCTTTCAACCATCTCAAAACGTATTTCCCTCACTGCCAATTTCGAATGTAAAGAAGCTTCTTCGTTTATAATCGTTAAAGAAGAATAATCCATTGTTAGAACGAGTCTCTATTCTAAAATTTTTTAATACTTATTATTAGTTTTAGAAATTTCTAAACTAGATTGTGATTGTGGGTAAAACGTTTGGTAATAGATAAAAAAAACTTTTGACATATTTATATCAGATTAGATTATTTGGGGAGTCGTTTTGTCATTCCAGTCACTCTACACCACTTTGCAAAGTTGTTAGAGCTACTTAGTGCTAACTTCTGTTAACTTGTACAGTACATTCGCAAAGTAGAGGTCCTGCCGTCTTTGTATCTTACTAGCAGAATCTGCAGTTGTTATCCTCTTCCATGCCTGTCGTCTTAAGGCATCCACCTAACGTATTTAAGAGTAGAATTTCTTCTTCTTAAACTCTCTGATTTTAGACGAGTGAAAATTCATTTTATTGGTAATATCACGATGTTGATTAAATAAAGTAATGATGTTTATGAATTTTAAGATGCTGCTTTCACGGAACGAATTATGGGCTTGCCAAACGAAAATTATAAGGGATATGTAGAGGCTGATGCAACTCAGCGAGCACGAAATATTCCGAAACGATCCTTCTTCCTAATTCATGGCATGGCCGATCTCACAGCACCCTATCAACATGGTGTGATGCTTGCCAGTGCCCTCACCGAGGCGAGGGTGCTCTATCGATATCAAGTTAGTATAAATCCTTGTATACTCACCTATTATTTAAATAGATCTGTATATATAAAAATGGAGTTTTTTTAAATATGTTTTGTGCTGTTGTATTGATTTCAGTCCTACTTTTCTAGAGTTATGCCGACGAAGGGCATCAACTGGAAGGCGTGATAGAACACGTCTATAATTCTATGCAAAATTTTTTTGAAGAGTGCCTTAACCTCGACACAGACGAAAAAGCGAAGGAAAGAGAGGAGAAAAGAGATGAGGACAAATAAAGAACGAACAAAAAAGAAAATGAGGGCGATGCCGATATCACTACTGAAGACTGCAGACTGAGACCGCCTCTGATTGAGGAATATAAATTGGTCCGATAGGTTCAGGTCTGTTTGAGGAGGCGGTCGTTATGTATGACGTAGTAGGATTGATAGTTATTTCGGATTCTCGAATATTTTTCTTTGGATAATTTTAAACCAACTGATTTTGGATTTCTTTGTCTATTGATGATACAAAAAATATGATGAAGGTGCTAATATACTCTTTTCACTATTTATAATAGACTTTGTGGAAATATCTCTAAAGATAGTGAGGTCTATCACATAATTAACTGTACCAAACTAAATAAGCATCTAGATAAAGGGGTCGGCAACCTTTTAATAACGAGATGCCAATGTGCCATTATAAAAGACTATATAAAATTGTTGAAAGTAATAAGAACGGTTATTGATCAAATAAATTGGAAAAACTTTACCATTCAACAAAATATATGTTTCTAGTCCATGTCTAGTTACTTTTAATATTACACAAGCCACTGAATTTTCTATTGGTAGCCTTCGATATGGTTTCAAAATGATTTTCATATGGAATAAACTTGCTTACACATATAAGAGGGATCCGAATTTAAAATACTTATTTGGCAAATTAATTTATCTGGCAAAGCACCCCAACTATACACTATTTCTATACTTCTATAAATCTTCTATCTATACTTCTATAAATTTAGTCTTCCATAATTCAAAGTTTCTAGTTAAATATAATGAAGCTAAAAAACTTAAAATTCCATCCATACGATACGACAATCATTAAAAGGAATGCTAGTAATATCCATTGAGACCGTTTTTATCAAGAAAGAGAACATGTGTCAATATTTAGAAAAATCTTCAACTCTTTCAGCCAACCCTTTTTACAGTGGAGTCATGTAGTGACCATGTAGTGATCATTTTAAAAGATTTCCAAGAGTCATAAAAATCTAAAACAGATTGACTCGACCCTTGCAACTGAGGCTTTAGTTCGCCGAAATGATTTCTAATATCAGTTAGGAACATCAACTTACAAATCTATTCTTAATTATTCAGTTCAGGAAAGACTTGAGCTTGATTTTTTATGCTTTCAATGTACTGGTTGGTATATTACACAATAATCTGTAAAATGTCATCATTTATAAGGCAGCTCTAGTATTCTAAAGTAGTTTATGCTGATTTAGCCCCACCTATTACCACTGGCAGCTTGCGAATAATATTTTCACTTTTATATCGTATTCTTTTTGGTGAAGGCATTTTTCTCCACTTGAACTTTTCTTTATCTCTTTTGCCCTTACTTTTCCAACAAAGTAACTACCTTCGCTCTCATTATATGATTCATCCTCATCTGCAATAGCTTCTTGTTCAGTTTCTGAATCTCTTTCGCGCTCCTCAATATTATATTCCTCCTCCGTATCTTCTTCATCATCGATATCTTCTTCCGTTTCAGCTTTATCCTCAAACATTAATTTGTGAAGTTCTACAATGTCTTTCGGCCCTAGAATGAAAATACAAAACTATTTTTTTAATATCAATTTGATATATGTGCAGTAAAAAAATTTTTTGTTTTACGAGAAAACCTGTGTCATATAAAAATATTCCATATTAATACTTACCAGATTATATATTCACTCTAGAAACGCCAATTCAACACTACGTTATTATCGCGTAGGCGGATAAAAAAAACTACCGAGAAGGCGAAATCATAGCCATCGATGATTCAGCGGTACTCAATAGAAATGTTCGCTGTGAACCAATCTGATCAGCCGCGACCCACGGAAGATTAAAATTTAATGACCTACATGAAAATTGAAATTGAAAATTTAATATTTTTGTATAGTTAAGCACCTTCCTTCATTTTTCATGCAAAATTTAATATTCGGTCTAGAATTACCTTATTAGTAATATTATGATTCATCGAAAGCGTAATGTAATAATTCACCGATTTTTAGATAATCATAATATATTATTAATTAAAAATCTTTGATAAGACTAATTATTCAATCTAACTTTTTCTTGGCGCCTTCTCATGATAAAGAGGAATCATTTTCCGTCAATCGATTTTGCAAAACAAATTCTCCAAAGAAGGATTTTTCGGGAATCATATTCGGGCTTTAGTTAACAGAATCAATTATTTGTTTATATCAAATTTTAGCGCATACTAGTGAGCTAACAGTGTTTAGTCATGTACAAACTATTTTTATTTTTAAACGTTACAATTGAACTGATTATGTATTTTATAATAGGTAGTCTAAATTTTAACCTAAGTCGACTATTTCATTGAAATTCTCCGATCTAACAAGTATGTGGTATTACAATAATTTTTAATATACAATATTCAATAGAAAAAAATCGAAAACTTCATTTTGGTACGGAATTTCTCTTTTAACTTTTCAGATATTGAACACTCAAACTTGATGAAATATGAAAAAGACACTTGAAAATTGAAATTTATCCATAATCACTATATAAGTTTATTCAATTGCTTGATATCTTTTGAAGTGTTATGTAAAAGTTACTGTTTTGAAACCAAATAGTACTCAAAATGAATTTATTCATTTGTTAATATTTACACCAACGAATTTTCAATCCAAAATACGAGGGTAGTTCCATCTGAATTGCACTTCTTTGTTTACAACAGTTGAATGTTGGAGTTTAAACGAGGTCGCATAAACAATCAGAACTAGCATCACCGTGGTCAAAAAAATGGTGAAGGAAATCTACAAATGATTATCTACTAAAAGTCGCTAGCTAGGAAACATGATAAGCATTTGAGAAAGAGTCTAATTTTGGACTTAAGGAAGCTATGGGCAAGTTGGGTCCTATTCAAACAATAAAAGTGTAGTCAAAATGTTTGGTTCGAATATTTCAAAGTAACAGCGCAGAATTTTTCGTTCGTTCAATAACCATGGATAGAACATAAATCCTTTCACTTCTGAAAGAAAAGACCGATCAATATAATGGACTGAAAAGGGAAAATCAGTTCCCAAGAAGGCGAAGACCTTTTTATCTTCAGGCATAGTCAAGGCATCGGTTTTCAGGGGTGCGCGTAGAATAATTTCTATTGACTTGAAATAGAAAAACTTCTATCGACGTTTTTCCTCGGCAAAAACGGCCACATTTGGATAAGAAGAGAAAATTATTTCAACAAACAAATCCGTTATTACACTGACTAGAATGAATTGAAGTTTAAATTTCTACATCAAAGATTCTCCAACGATGAAGAAGTGATATCGATACTATTTTGAGAAGCAAGTTATTGTAATACCGGGAAAAGTGTCTCTTCTTTTTAATTAGATAATATGTCAATAATAAAAATAAGGTAACAGCAGCAGTCACAGAGAATTGTAAATTAGTGTCATTGTGGGTAAAAAATTTTTTCAAGCTGTCGCATTAAACTTTTCCAAGTATAATAAAGTGTACATTCTTTGTTACATCTGGTTTCCATAATATATTATATTTGTATATTTGATATTAGATAAATATACAATTTGGACTCTATTTATAAGCAATTCTGTATGTGAGCTGAGATTATTGTTTGTAGTAGGGCTTGAGTTGGCAATTCTCTGTCGAATTCTCTACCCAGATACACGTGGGGCGCCTCCTAGAGGCTCTAGGTACGAGTCAAACCTCAGTTTCAATTTAATCAAACCGATAGAAAGACTAGACGGGCGCATCATCCACACTCGCGTTCCCTCTTGGAGAATCTGGATCACAACAAAAGTTTGCAGAAGTACATGTAAACTTTTTTTTGGTCTTAGGTGGGAATAAGAGGTTTACTTTGAAAATTGTTGTTTCTGTGGATTGTGGCATTATATTGAGAGGTTTTTTTAAGCTATCCATATGATTGAGAAAACCAGGACAACTATAGGAATATAGAGGTTCGATATCGTTATTATATGGCGAAATAAACAGGCCACGGTAAGACCCATAATGACCTAATAATAAATCTCCATTGGGCCGAAGGAGTACCGGTCGACTCAGAAAAAGGTGGAGCGACAACCTTGAAGCAGGGATAGGAGGCAAGGATGTCGAAGATAAAGCAGGCGACTACGCCTAATACACGGAAAAAAAGAAGAAGCAGTTGTTAAGGATTAAGAAGAAGACATAGATCTCGAAGATTCTATGAAATATTCGTTCCGAAAGCTGTTGCAATTGTTTAGAAAGAAATTTCATCTTGCAATATAAAAAAAGCGACTCGATGGAGATTTCATATTAGGTTGCTTAATTCGACTAGTGAACTGGATGTTAGTTATTCTTATGAAATATTGAGAATTAATTTCTTATATTTCCCAGAATACTTTAAATTTCTTTAACCGTTCTGACCAAAGTTTCGTCGGCATTTTTTTGGCGACCGTGCTGATCAAGGCTTTTGTGAGTTTGTTTTATATATATTATATTTCCATAAATTGTTATAGCTTACAATTGTAATTTGTTTTATTGAAATATGCAGCTATTCCAAATATATATTTTTCCTGTAAGACACTTTGTGGTGTATGGTTACGATAAAAGATAACGTTCACGTCTTATGCCGACTTTGGAGATTAATTTGAAGACTCACCCAAATTGAAAATACAGACTAGAAAATGAACGTATCTTTGTATGTACCTATATATATTTTCTTCCATTGCCTCTGATTATGATTATTTATCTGAGACTAGTAGTAAACAATTTATGCTATGTTTAATTATACAAATAGTTTGTTTACATAAATTCCTAAGCTAACTTTTAAATGTTTAACAATATTATGAACGTAATTTTGGTTTCTATCAACTTTGTCCTCGCGTAAGTTCAACTTCATATTGGCTATTTATTCCCTTCGGAGTTAATAACTGCCACAGATTCATTTAGTTTTTTTTATATCATAATTATATTATATTTCTTCTGTAAAATGTTACATTAAAGTAAAGTTTTTAAGGTACGTCATAGGTTTGTTGCAGCAGACTGTCTAACTACTTGATCAAACGGGATAGAAGAATTGAGTTCGAACAGTATCAGGTCCAAGTAATATAAGAAATAAGAAGTTTTACGTTACTGCAACAGAAAGAATTTGTTCGCTAGTAGTTCAAAACTAGCAAAAATATAATGAATAAATTTTGGAACATATGGATTCGCGCATGTCAACATATATTTTAGATCGCGTATCGAACTTTATTAGGTTGTGAGTTGGAAATAAAGTATTGAGACTATAGTGGAAATAGAAGTGAATGGTACAAAGAAACTATATATATGCGAAAATGATGACTCTCTTTGTTGGGGTACATTTCATAATAGACTTAGTCAAATCAGTTCGAAATATGATCATATGTCCCCCTTTTTCTGATTTACAAGGAATAGTAAGCAACTTAAGTTTAGGAAAAATCAGATAGTGCCTCTTGGATAAGACTTCTAATAACAAAATTTATATTGAACCTGACCCGACCTCATTATAAGCTTGCGTGAGCTTGAGGTTGATATTAGACTGCTTGTTTGTTGGATTTGAGGTTTCCAAGGATATTTGCAGTAGAAATGTTCAGATCAACTGAGATTATCAGGAATATACAACAATAAATTGCCCAAACCAGTCACACATCCTGTAAGTCTCGACAAGGAAAGCTGTAAGTGCCAATTATCAATCACTGACTGTAGTGAATGAAACTGGATAATTACTGCATCAAATATTCTATGGGTCATTTAAACATGTTTTTCAACCATAGTATTTGGGAAAACAAAACATTTGATTTTTCTCGGTATTTCACTTTGTGCGTCTAGTTTTTATTCAATCTATTGTATAAAAAACAAATATTGTAATGCCACATACTCGTCCGACTTTTCTAATTCTATTCTATATCTTTCTGATTTATACGTTAAAAAATAGTACAGAATATGTCAATTATTTCGACGAATCATAAATATTTGAATAGTTGGTAATAAGTAATAAAATTACTAAATAAACCTGTTCGTATTTGCTTATTAATTGATTAGACTCGGAAATTAGGAAAACATTTGAAATAATCCAGAAGAATCGATCTTTCCGCAATACCTTTATTATTTAATAGTAATTTCTCTGTACATTTTTATATAAAAAAAGCTCAAAGATAAAATAAACACTTATTATAATATCAATTACACTGCGTTTCGAATAAATAAATACTAACTATCAAGAAATCAATATAGTAAAGGAAAAGTTGGTTTCAATGAGCCTTTTATTATATTTGCGTGCATAGAAATCGGCCCACTTTAAATTTTTGACTTTCTCTATATATTTTTTCAATTACTCATCAGAACAAAAAAAATATGATGTTTGAAGACAATTTAATATGTTTGTTCTCATAACTCTATGACCTCCTCTTGTCCTTATAACATAACTCATACGATTAGAAATAGATCTAATCAAGTTAGATATTGTTTCTTGTGGGAGCTCTAATTCTTCTTTTTAGCTCTTCCCATAAATGTTCTATCGGATTTAAGTCAGGACTTTATGCTGACCACTCCATAACAATGCAATGTAATCTTGCACGATTTTGACGGTGTGCGGCCTTGCATTGTCATCCATAGAGGTAAATTCGTCTCCAATGTAATCTACGTAGGGTACCACATGAATTGCTAGTATATTTATCAACCGTTAAACCTCATCTTCCGTAAACAGAGTCGCCCATACGAATGAATACAGGTCGGTTCATGCTATAGAAATTGCACCCTATAACCACCCCGCTCTTGTTTTGTTCACTACAATGGAGACATATTCTGGTCTCATCTGAGATCAGAACAGATCCCCATTGTTCCAACATCCAATTCAGATGATCCTGTGCAAAATGCAGGCGTGCTTAACGATAAGCTGAAGTAAGTTTCGGACAAATCGCAGGTGTTTTAGGGAGTTGTTGACAAAATAAAACGGACATCACGAGCGGTTGTAAATCGTCTTCTGCTTGTTCCAAGTCGCCTATGAATGGATCCACTCGTCATAACACTGGTACACTCTTCGAACCACTGCGTGGGTCATATTCTATTGTCTAGCAACAGCTCGCTGAATAAGTCCATTTTCGATTAAAGCAATAACTTTGACGGCTTTTTGAGGTGTTGTATGCATTAAACTAACACACTATTGAGATTATAAACAACTAATAATGTGTAAATTTCTGTTCCAAACGCAAAAATTTCAATATTTCTCAAATTTATTATTTTCTTTACAATCACCAGCTAAACACGTTTTATTTGTTTACCGATTACTACGGATATAAACAATAGGCCTTGCTGATAAATTTATACTCTCATTAAAGTATATTAATAATTGAAAAAAATATAGTTAAAGTCAAAAGTTTACAGCGAACCAATTTCTATGAACGCAAGTGTATTTTATTACCGGGATATTATGTCCAAAAACACCAAATCTTGTCCTGAACCAGGACATTCACTTACATAAGTTTGTCTTTGGTAAATTAGTCTAATCAATTGATAAATCTTGATTAAACTAATAATATTTTAAAATTTGAGCTTCGATTCAAAATTAAAAAAAAAATCGATAAAAACGGTTGTGAATAATGACTAGAAACGAACTTTATTCAGAGCGTTCAATTTCATTGTATACTTAATATAAATAGTGTAAATTTTTTGCTTAGTATTAATAATAGAAAGCTGGAAGACAATCTTTAAAAGTTGAAAGTTCATGATTTAAAGAATTACATCCATTATGATTTCAATTCAATCGTTTCATTACTTACGTATTACCTAACCGAATCTAAAATCCTAAGAGGTTATATTTAAATCAGAAATAAATGTATGTTAACTTTATATTTCATTGAGGATATCGATTCTTTTAAAATTGGTAGCTTGAATAAAATTTTGGTAAATAGAAGGAGAATAAACAAATAACACATGCCAAGGGACATCATAACCCGAAAACCGACTTCTGCAATGTAATCTTTCACGATTTCACGAAGGTACATTGGTAAAGTCCACGAAAGGTACCACAAAAATTGCTAAAATGTCCTCGATATATCTATCAGCCGTTAAACCTCATCTTCCGTGAACAAGGTCGCCCCTATGAATTAATACAGGGTCGGTTCATGCTACAGAAATTACACCCCGCTTTGTACAGCAGAAATCTATAAATTGCTCGCGTGGTCCTCGGTACACTTTCTATATGTACACTGTATTATGATGCTATCGATCTCTTCCTGATATGTTTTGGCTGCAAATCAATCCAATCTCTCATATTTGGTCTATAAAATGTACTATTTTAGAAATGTTACACTATTTCCAGTTAAAAAAAATATTTATTAACAGAAACATATATGTTTATAACAAAATTTACATACATTCAATATTTTCATTTGAAGTTAGCTCCAATGCTAGCCGACCATTATTTACATATTTCATTGTCTTTTATATAGATCTAGACATAGTTTCAATGTCTTTACAAACTAGGTACTTGGAATTCTAAGAAATCTACCATTCATTTCGAATCAAAAGTTGTTACTACATATACAAATTAAAACAATACGATCGATTATGATGTTTTTTTTTTCTAAAAAATATATATAATATAATAATAATAAAGTCTGTAATGGTTGAATAATTCATTGTTTCATTTATAGATGTAACTTGCTTTTGCTTTTATTATTTATTATTCTTTGTAACAAAGTCAATAAATAATCGTCGTCTATTTTGTTCCATCCGTTTTTACAGGATATTCCAAAGATGTAAAGTGGAAGCAGGACATTACTTTCTAACTACCCATTCCAATTTGTACCACAACAACTCAATCGTGTTGATGTCAGGTGACTGTGACGGCCAAATAATTACTCTCAGTACATTATTCCTTTTTATTTCTTTCAAATACTCGTTGCATAGCTTCATAGAATGCTTGGGATCGTTGTCATACTGGAAGATCAATTTTCTTCCGATCAGGCGCTGGTCAGAAAGTATTCCCAATAATTTAGAGCCAGTGTCAGAATAATGGCAAATTGACCAAATTACACACTACTCTGAATGTATATATCATTGTAAGAGAAGGAGAAAGAAATCATCAAATTTTTTCACTGCTTTATGATGGTCAACTGAGTCACATTTCAGTCAAGAAGGCAACGAAAAAAATAGAGCGCTTTACAATGTTATGAGTTACGAACAGATATTATTTAAAAAAAAGTTTCCTCCGAGATGTGGAAAGTCACCTTTCAAACTAGAAGTGTTGAAGTAAAATGCAACAATCATCTGCCTTTATCTGCCTATTCTATCATAACACCGTAAAGAATGGAAAGGATTAGAGCCTTTGTTCTTTGCACTACCTTGATCAGCCAATTTGCTCAAATAGTATATTTCTTCTCGTTTCAATACGAGTTGAGTCTAGTTGATAAAGTTGACAAGTTGGATTAATATTAAATCCCGCGATTTGTGTGAGAGCTTGTGGAGTGGTTGAGACAGGGAAAATATTTCTTTAATGCTGACAACTCTAAGCAAGAGTTTTTAGTCTCATCTTAATAACAAAAAAGAAAAAGTACAACAAAGAGAACCACAACAAAAAACAGCAAATATGGCCATTGAGAAGTATCTATGGTACTACATGTCAACCACGGTGCATAAAATCTTATTATTTTGTACTGAAATAATGCAGAAGTTGATTCTCCCAGTTGGAATATTGCCGAAAGAGACACAATAAAGTAGGAATAAGGATTACAAAACTTTAAGAATCAGAAATTCGTGGAAGCACATGGAAATTATTGATGCAGCTAAGGGACTGTTAATCTGATTTCTATGAATTTGAAACCTTAAGTTTCTTTCCAGATTTAACAAATTTTAAGCTTTTAAGCTTTAATTGTGAACAGTATTTAATTTGAATATACTCTCCACATCCATGTTTCAGCTTATACTGATAAGAATAACCTATCACGAAAATTTCAGAAATTTTTATCTTGTCAATGGTCTTCCAATTCCTTATTAGTACTTCAATTTCCTTTGAAATTCCAAAAACAGCTAAACCTTATGTATTTTTTGCTCTGAGTCGAATGAAAACAACCAGTTTTCTGTTAATCCTTTCTCAAGATATTGAATTTTTTCTGCTTTTTAGCCATTCGGCATCACTGCACCGTGTTTTACATTCAAGATTACACATAGGTCTAGCATATGTTTTTCTTTTGACATGCGCACTCTTCTCTTGGATCCAGAAACCTCAAAATTTTACTCATCACTCCATAAAACTCTCTCCCATCTATATGCGTCCAAGCTTTATGTTCTTCATCTCTCTGCAGCCTCTTAATTTTATTTTGACGACTTGAAAGAGGTTTCTTCAATGGCACCCATCCAAATAGACCATCTCATTTTCAATGTAGAACTACTCGAAGGCAGCTAGATTCATTGATTTGAGGTGCTATCTGTAATTAGTTGTCGATCATATTTACTGATCAATACAACTCGTTTATCATCAGTAGGCTGCTTTAAAGTTTTCTATTGTCAAAGCTTCTGGTTGATGCATAATTTTTCACGTTGTAGTCACAGGGCTAACTGGTACTAAATTACAATCATAAACAACGATGAAATTATTCACATTTGAAGAATATAGTAGTAAATAAATAACAGACTCTGTTATTTTGGTTTACGAGACACCGTTTCGATCTTCACTTGACAATATGAAAGAGAAATTTGTTAAAATGTATTATTTTGGAATAGATTATGGGATTGGCAAAAACTTTTGTCCGGTAGTGTATGTTTTGTAATGAGATTAATCTATTAGAAATAACCCACTCATTACACATTTTTCTTTCTTTTCAATCTACTCTTAACTTTTATATACCCGAGTAACATATTCACTTGTCCGCGAAATGAGAATTTGCTAGCCATTTAAAAAAATTTAATAATTTAATTAGTAAAATAACTGAATTGCAAATTCCATATATATCTAATGCGTGACACCCTATAAATAAAGTGAATTACTATAAATTGGTACAGATGGAAACGGTTTCAAATGATATGCACCTATACCATTCATTGACTAACCTCCTCAAATATTTAAGTAAGTGTACTTAATGGATAAAGTTCAGAACGGTAGAAAGTGTTTTTTGAAAAGCTTCTCTAAAATCAAACAGTTTACCAATAAAAAGTAATTGAGAAAACTCAAGTGATTGCGATTCAGTTAATCACTATATTCATATAATTAGAATTATTTTATGAACTTTCAACAGCTTTTATCATGCAGCTCTTGTAAATATTTGTTAAATGCTACGAATCAAAAACCGAATTTGTAAAACATGTTTTATCTTTAAGTATCTCTGATTCAATTTTTATATCAACTTTTGAAGCAGTGACTTAGTTATATATATATATATATATATATATATATATATATATATCCATAAAATAATACTAAAATGAGTATTTACATCACGGTTTTGCTTGTCTTAGTATATAGTAAAACTATATTTAATAATAACTGTTCTTACGTTCTTACGTTCAACCTAATTTTGAGTTGTGAATTTTCTTTTGTAAACAGGTGGTAAAATGACATAGTTTGATGACCTCAATATGATATTATTCCAGGAAAAAAACACTTGAAATGTATGAATCACATAATTTATTATTTCTAGATTCATTTACGAATCAGATTTAAGTTCAGTTTGTCTGAGATTGTAATTTAACTTCACATTATTGAACCAGTGAACTAAAGAAAAGCTACAATTGGGTAACTTTTCACCTCTTAACAGGTAAATAAAGTTCCTAGGAGATTCTGCGCTTTCCAGTTTTTTTCCTGCTTAAAAACAGCCCAGTATGTCAAATAATGTACTACTTTTGATTCATCATATTTCACAGCTATTAAAATTTTAGTTTTTCCATAATATCCATCTTTTTTATCTTTGAAGTCTTTCTCAAAGTGATACTTAAATACTTATGAACCAAGAATTCGTCAGTCGAAAACTTCAAGTTTGTGGAAGCTTCTGTTAATGTCCAGGACAGACATTTAAGATCACAGAACATAATAACAATGTACGGCTATATGGTTTTCCGTAGTCAAAATGAGAATGACCAGAGCAATAATTCATAATAATTACTTACTAAAAAATATTTGTTAATACTACGCATCTTTTTTTATAAATAGTAGATGAATTATATGAATGTTACAATAAAAAGATAACTTGGTCACTGCTAGATTTGAAAGCACGATTTATATGTGGTTGTTCATATTACATTATAATTTTCTGGACATTCATCAAAATGATTGTTGAAGCAACGGCAGCGGCAATGTTAGTTTCTTTATAAAGAAATGAAATATTGTCTTATACATATATGGAAAATATATTTACAGAAAACATGAGTTTAGAATGGTAATTTATATGAAATTATAGGAACCAAAAAAAGATCAAATTATAAAAATCAAATTAAGAAAAGTTTTTAACCATAGTAATGATTATTTTTAAACTTAGGCAATGGTTTAAAGAACTTTGTATTTTTTTTTCTTCTCGGCAGCTAAAAGCATCTTCAATACAATACAAACTGATATTCAGCAATGGCATTGTCAATTAGCCTCTTGAAACTTAGACTTCGTTCGATAGACGGATCAATTTTCATAAAGAGATCACGAGGTTCATTTACCATTCTTAAAGCTTCATTAAGATTTCTCAAATCAAATGACACGCTTGCAGTGCTTGTTGGAGCCTCATCATGCATAGGTTGTGAATTTAACAGTTCCTCTAAGTCGGTTCCAGTTAAATCTTCATACTGCGATTCGACTACGTTCGAATTTGCTCAAGTTATTTGTCAAAGCAGGTACAGCTTATTCAATATAAATGCTTCAACTTTTCAAACGATTATTTAATGTTTAGAATGTATTTCGCTGTCAAATTTTTGCCGGAATTAGGACACATTTCATAACAGCCATAATTATTTTGAAGGTTCATCTAATATAAAAGAGATTGAAGGCCTGGATTGTTCCACTTTAAAATCTAAATACTTTTTTGAATAAGTTTCTACTCCTAGACATAGAACAGTCACGAAAAATATCGCTTTCATAACACACTAGCAGGACATCCTTTTTAGGATTCAACAATCTGTAAAACATCAATGGTTTGATAACACAATATACAGATGCATTAGAATATAGCAACAGAGTAATTATATCTTTTTCTGCCTTGAATAAAAGAGTAGACTTTTCACTTTTAAAAATAAATGTTTTGACATATTATTTTAAAACAGTGCGGTTTCTATACTCTATTAACTAGTAGGTTCGCAAATTGTAGCTCCTCACTGTTCATTCACCACCACTTTTTCGGAAATTGTGACTTTTTTACCAAAAAAATTCTTAAAACTTCAATTTTAGGGATAAGTTAAAAAAATTTTTCTGGGTTGTACTTGATAAATAGTATAGTTTCTAGAAAAAAATAGTATTGCATCGTGGCTTTCAAAAAGTATATTTATTTTGAAGGTTCCGTGGAACGACATACCAAATACGGCGTAACGAGTTGCATAACCAATTTGTCCAAGCATGCTTTAGCTGATATCGATTTGTTAATGCCATTGTTTACCAATTTACATTTTAGTAGAATTCGTGCATTAACACCTGCCATGTCAAGCATACCAAAAAACTCTGTCTGGCCAGCGATTGCTTTTAGCACAAACGGCATGCGAATGGCAGAGCCAATCGAAGCAATCAGTGCCTCCTTCAGTTGGGTTGTAGTGTAAAATAACTTCAGGTTTTCCGTTGTGCATAGCGTCTATGCATTTATCAGAAGAAATTACCAGCGCTACTTTATTTGACATTGTTTGACAAACACTTTTTTGATCACTTTTGCAACACTGTGGTCACACTCGGTCAAAATGACCCCAGTAGAAAAAACATCTGTGCACATTAAGAGTTTAGACGCACCATGATAGCTTCCAAAAACCTTCAGACAACAACAGATGGCACCACATATTTCGATTAGAAATTCATTTTTCAAACATCAATTCAAAAACTGCCTGGAGTCATTTTGACATAGTGTGACCATTCCGGGTTAAAAGATAATAAAAAATAACATATTGAAAGAATGATGAACAGATACCATAATTAATTAACAGAACAAAAAATTAACCAGACACTTTTAATTACCATCACAACTATCAAATTATTTCAATTTTTTGATATATTATTTAATATTGATGTGGGCCCTGAAGGGTCATAATCGTAATATTTTACTGAACTAAAATCTAAAACACCCAAAATCAAAAAAAGTAAATATTATATATCAAGTACCTTGTAATGATTATGACGCTGTTTATATAGGACATACATCTCAGTATCCAAAAAATAGATTAGAACGTCAACAATAAATAATTTTATTAATAGCTGCTACATATTTTTCAAATGTAGGAACTAGGTAAATATAATTTTTCTGGTGAAAAGAAATTTTTATTTTAATATTCATAGTAAATGATCTATTGATAAATATAATGATGCAAACCAAAATAGGCCATACGTCAATTTTACCTGTTATCTTGAACTGATTTTCCTAAAACCTAAAATCAAGACGATTCATCACGATTTACTAGGTTTATAGCTATATATAACAGTTTTTTGTATTTACCATACATTATTAGTTTATATTATATGAAAATATTTGTCGGCTATAATTTAGAAATAAGATGGGCTTTGTTAATGCGACTATTTCCACCTATGTATTAGTCCAATCTGTGTCTCTGCATATAAAATAACTGTCATCTATGGAATGCTTATATTGAGGAACAACCACATCTAAATAGCTATGTTAAGAAAATTGACATGTATTTTATACCCCTAACTCATAAAATTACCATGTACAATTAAACCAAATAAAAATGATATCCAAGCTGGTAAAACTGAATTTTGAAATAATAATTTTCTTGTCTAATGAGATAGTAAATTCGTAAAAACGTTGAGCTATCACTACCATTAGATTGTGGTTATTTCTGGGCGCATGTACTAATACGTACTTAAGGAATGAGTAACCTGAAAGTACCACAAACTACTCTTATATCCCTAAAGAATATAGGAGTCCACACTTCGTACTATGTACAATTTTGATTTAAATGTGCTGCAGTTTTTTATCACAAAACGCTTCGGTTTGAAAACCTACTTTCATTTCACAATAAACAGTGGAAATTAATTTAAAAGTCGTATATTTCTATTTAAAAAGCTTCTCTGATTCCATTCACTTATTCTTTTCAATTTAACAGAATTTAATCCACTGATTACACTATGTGCCAATGATTCTCTAAATTGTGTTTAATAAACTAAAAATTAACACTTAACTCACATACGTATTACATAACACAAAACAGAATTTATTTTGGCGGCTGTACACTCTCTAGGGAGTGCTTTTACCAACTCTCGCCGAGAGCTCAGATGCAGTTGCGAACGCCGAGCGGTGTGAACTGGTTTCCGCTGTTCAATTATTATTTATAAGTGCAAAAACTTTGTTTATAAGTATGTTCACATCCTGTACCAGATTTCAAAAAAAATTTCGTAGGTGTCTTATGTACGTTGCCATTAAAGAAAAGAGTCTATCCATATGGGATTCAGTCTGTACCTTAATCCAAACACATCGTGTACCTTTTTTTGTCTTTATGAAATTTATGACTTGGATCCCATAGTTCGGATTCTATTTGATATATTTTCTACATATATAAAAGAAAGTTGTGTTAGTTACAATATTTATAACTCAAGAACGACTGTACCGATATGGCTGAAAATTGGTGAGGAGGTAGCTTAGAGCCAGGAGACGGACATAGGATACTTTTTATTCCGTTCGACAGCGTTTCCGTGTGACTTGACATATACCACTATAAAACGTGGTATAACAAAACGCGCATCTCAAACAGCTAAGTAATTTTGTTGAAAATTTGAGTTTCAAAATAAATATTTAGGTGAATTGAAGTGAAGTGAAGTGTAATTACTAATTCCGCGACCAAGAAGATTGAATCTTTCCTGACAAAGCCGCAATGCAAGAAGGATACGAAATACTGCAAATAAAAGGACTGAAGAACAAGAAATTGCACGTGAACAGCGCCACGTTAGTATGGCTCGACTTCGTGCTTCTCAATCACAAGAGCAAAGTGAGGCAGCCCATGAAACGGCTCGGTTGACAATGCAAAATTATCGAGCGAACAACAGAGGTCAACAAATAGATAATTTGCGACGCAGAACAAGAGATTCAAGTGCTGATCTGAATCGAGCAGCAATGATTACAGCTTACATCCTAGTGTTTGCATTGGGCAAATGGACGTTGTTTGCGAGTATTGTGGTGCATTAAAGTATTCCGGAGAAACGCCAGCATTATACTGCCTTAGTGATAAAGTGAAATTGCCATTGTTGACTCCGCCACCTGAGCCATTGTATTCATTGCTTTGTGGCGAAACACCAAAATCAGGCCACTTTCTTGCAAACATTCAAAAATACTTTCATTGTTCCACATATTAAATTCGTTACTGTAATATCGTAGTGACACGTGTCTTCTGCTTGGTTGCTGAATCGAGTTCATAACAGTGCTTCGCGAGACATGTCGATACCCTTTGACTAGGAAACGAAAAACCGACAGCCGCCATAAAAATTTTGTAAGACTTTTCCGAAATACTTATACCTAATTTACAATTTCCCTAGCTTTCCAAAGCATAATAAAAAGAGTCGATTATTCCTAGAGCATAGTTTGGCTTTTTCTTTTGTGTTTTCCAAAAATTTTCAATATAATTTTTATTTTATGTAGAATGCAGTGATATCCTATCTTTGTATTGCAAACAAGTTTTAAGGTTAATATTAACAATAAATATATAATCATCGATGTCCAAGGAGTCTACCTACCAATGCTGTATACTGATAAGTGTTAACACAACAAAACGCGACTTCGTACTTCTTTACGTCTAAAACTGTAATTTTAAATTTTTCCTCCCTTTAGAAGTGGCAGAAAGTGAAACTGAGGATAAGGCATTACTTTGTTTAAGTATTCATACATACAGGACATTTTTCCCCAGTGCCTAGTCATCTTATGACTGTTGTATGAACTAATAGCGGTGATGAAATATTAAAATGGTTTTTATAAAAATTGAATTGTATACCGATAAATGTTAGCACAACAAAACGCGACTTCGTACTTCTTTACGTCTAAAACTGTAATTTTAAATTTTTCCTCCCTTTATAAGTGGCAGAAAGTGAAACTGAAGATAAGGCAATTCTTTGTTTAAGTATTCATACATACAGGACATTTTTCCCCAGTGCCTAGTCATCTTATGACTGTTGTATGAACTAATAGCGGTGATGAAATATTAAAATGGTTTTTATAAAAATTGAATTGTATACCGATAAATGTTAGCACAACAAAACGCGACTTCGTACTTCTTTACGTCTAAAACTGTAATTTTAAATTTTTCCTCCCTTTATAAGTGGCAGAAAGTGAAACTGAAGATAAGGCAATTCTTTGTTTAAGTATTCATACATACAGGACATTTTTCCCCAGTGCCTAGTCATCTTATGACTGTTGTATGAACTAATAGCGGTGATGAAATATTAAAATGGTTTTTATAAAAATTGAATTGTATACCGATAAATGTTAGCACAACAAAACGCGACTTCGTACTTCTTTACGTCTAAAACTGTAATTTTAAATTTTTCCTCCCTTTAGAAGTGGCAGAAAGTGAAACTGAAGATAAGGCAATTCTTTGTTTAAGTATTCATACATACAGGACATTTTTCCCCAGTGCCTAGTCATCTTATGACTGTTGTATGAACTAATAGCGGTGATGAAATATTAAAATGGTTTTTATAAAAATTGAATTGTTAATTTTCTTAACAACGCTGCAGGTGCCAATGATATTCAAATGTTTTTTATCCTGAACGTCTTTTATATCATTTGTCTTCTTAAACTGTTATGTAACTATAATTTTGTAAAAATGTTATTGTTGTAAAATATTAATGTTTGTAAATTGGATGAAACTACGCAAAACACCAAAACTATTATTTATATTTTATTTTATTGAACAGCATTATAATTATTGTTAGAATATATGAAATAAGATGTTTCTTTTTTGTATCAATAAAATGTTTAAATAAAAGCAAACAAAATCGTTTACAATAAATTGTTATTTGAGAATCTATGGTTTCATTGTAACAATCTTCCAACTAATGTATGTATGTATATATAGATTTGGAGTCTCGTATACACTGCGATACAAAGGATCTATTGCTGCGATACTGGAGAACCCATTTTCACAGCTGATTCATCAATCCCACTCCTTTTAAAAAGTCTAGAATGTGAGATGGCTTTAATTGCGTCTTCTATTTCGCTCCCAGGTGTAATGCTCTGGAATTCCTTAGCGTTTCACACTTTCCCAGAAGAGTCTTTGTCAGTCTTCAGCTGATGATTCATATTTTCATAGTTACAGAAGAATGCGTTAGATCAAAAACAGTGTGGTTACAATTATGTATGAACATTTGTCTTTAAGAAATCTTTTTTCAAAGTGAGTGCCGCGTTTACTCTCAGTCGATCAAAAACAACAACGTGTTGATGATTCCGAGCAGTATTTGGCCACGTAATAAATCAGATTTTTTGCGTCGATATGTGACAATGAATGAAACGTGGATCCATCACTTCCCTCTTGAATCAAGACGATCATGGACTGTATCCTGGAACCACGTCCGAAGTATCTAAATATACAATAGTCAGCTGGTAAGGTAATGGCTACAGTATTTTGGGATGCGCATAGAATATTGTTCATCGACTATCTCCAAAGGGGAGAGACAATCAATAGCGAATGCTACATAGAGTTGTTGGATTGGTTGAATGCAAAAACCAAGGATAAGTTAGAGAAGCGTAAAATCTATTTTTGGCAAAAAAATGTTTTTCTAAGTCAAACGACTGATGTATCTTACCTTCCGTCCTGAATCGTCGAGAACATAAATGTTTCTTTAGATAAAAGAATTATCAGATACTTTTCACACTATTGGAATAAAAAAAACAACTTATATGGTTTTAGAATATGTTTAAAAATAGTCGAAAATCATCAAATATCGTTTTTTTTTACGATACAACCCGCAACTTAAGGCGAATTCAGTTAAAGAAAGATAGTCTAATTATTTTTTGTATACATTGAGGACACTCTTAAAACCCTTTTTCATTATTAGAACAAAAAATGAATTGTTTCGTAATTTTTCTCATTGACCGGTATTTTCAGTTTTTTGGTAACATTAATCCTGTGCAATTTCAAATTTAGAAAAAAAACATATTTCAATATTTTTCAGTTATAACGACGCCTACACACAAAAACTTCTACCAGGAGATATTTTGAATAAATTTACTAATGACTTTGATTATAATACGAGGATATATTGAAAAATTCTTAGCCTACTATAGAACCAAACAAAATTTCAATGTCAAAATATTGTATTACTCAACATATTCTCCTCTTAATTGGATACATTTATTACAGCTAAACTGCAACGTCTCTAGACCTTTAAAAAAAATGTTACTTTTAAACTTTTTTTCAGTAGAGGAAAGAAACGATAGTCGGACGGTGCCAAATCTTGTGAATAAGGGGGGTGTTCTAGTAAATCAAACCCTAAATCACGAATTTTTTGCATGGCAACATGAGATTTGTGTGCAGGGGCGTTGTCCTATAAAAACAAGACACCTTTGGATACCTTTCCGCGACTTTTCTCTTTAATCTTTTTCCCGTAGGTCAGTAATGTCGTATAGTAATCTCCACTTATTGTTCTACCCTTATCCGAAAAATCAATTATGATTACTCCATGGCAATACCATAAAGCTGAAGTAAGAACTTTTCCAGCAGCAACGAAACTTCTTAGGTCTTGGAGAACCAGAGTGTCGCCATTCCATCGACTGTTGCTTTGTTTCTGGATCGTAGAAATGTACTCAAGTCTCATCCAAAGTAACAATTCGGTTTAAGAAGTCTACATCGTTTTCAATTCGAGCACAGATCGAACGCGATACTTCTACCCTTGCACGTTTTTGGTCAACATTCAAACATTTGGGGCTCCATTTTGCAGCAATTTTTCTCATGTCCAAATTGACGTGAAATATATAATGAACGAGTTCATACGGAATATTCAATGCTTCAGATATCCGTTTCAGCCCAATTCGATGGCATGATAAAATCATGTCATGAACTGCAACGATATGTCCGGGGACTGACACAGAAACTGGCCTTCCCGATCGGTCATAATCTTCAATCGAAAATTTACCTCCTTTGAAACTTGCAGTCCAATTTTACACGGTCGCATACAAAGGACATTTATCTCCAAGGGTATTAAGCATAGCTTCGTAAATCTGCTTACCTCTTAACCCTTTTACACACAGGTACTTGCTGATGGCTCGATACTCCAATTTTTCGCTTTTTTCACGTCAAACTTTACACTGACACTTCTAATAAGTTATTGTTCGTTGCTATGGTAACGCGATATTTTGTTTATATATGAACTGGTCTAGGCTAACTAGATATCCATACCACCCCGTATTTTCATCAACGTTTTAAATTTGAAACCACCTGTACAAATTTCAATTCTTCATGACCAAACATGAAAATGAGGAAAAGTTCAAATAAAACAGTATAAAAATGTTTATTTTAGCTTGGCTACATATTTTTGTATCAAATAAAATATTACACTCAGTTAAAATTGTCATTTGAAGAAACTTTGTAGGAATCCATCAAACCTTCAAGAGATAAATTGATTGAATTGTTGAATGGATAAGTTGGACTAAAGTTATCGATTATATCAATAGGTTCGTTTTCTTGCTGTAGAAGACACTGAATAAGATTATTATCCCTTTCGGTAAGATTACACTTGTTCCAAAAATTTGAATCATAATTGAAAATGAGATCTTCATTGTTCAAAAACGGTGATGGAATGTCCAGCATATGTAATTTATTATTAGGTTTGGTCAACGTTGAAGTGCTATTCAACTTTTCAGGTACAATTTTTCTAACAGTGGGTAAATTTATTAGAGAAGTTGTGGCTAAGGATTTCCTCAATTGTAATCTTCTTGTGAAATTTCTTTTGTTAAAATAAAGCGTTTCAAGCTGTTGGTTATCGTTCGTCAAATCTATTAAAGGAACATTTTTACTTTCTGTGTTATATGAAGTCCCTACATAAATAAGGGATTCAGACGATGGTATTTTTCCAGTTTCCAATTTTTTTGTAAACTCCCGATACATAGATTCATTTTCTGAATATTCCATTTTTCTCTTGATCAATTTTTTAGCTTTCCCTTTTTTTATTCTTGTTCTTTTCACTTTGCTTTGAGGCCCCATGTTCTTTCCCCTTTTACATTTATTATATGTGGAAGTATATTTTGGATCTCCCTTGTTAGAACCCTACAAAGTAGAATTTTATTCGAATTAAAAATGTAGATATTTCTATCCCATATCCCAATATACTCGTATGTAGATGAGGTGGTAATAGCATATTTTTAGAAAGTCGAAATAGAAATTTTGACTATGCATACGAGGTGTAGCCATAAACTAACGATACTTGTGATTCTAAAAATTTGATTTTGATATTATGTTTATTTATTTACAGTAACCTTCAATATACACCCCTTTTCTATTCCTACATCACTCCAAGCAAATCTTCCATTACTCGAAACGGTACAGGAAATTTTTTTCTTTCACACTCAAATCTTATTCTTTTCAATGCAGATTTGATTCGCCACACGTTATTACCTTTTCTAATAAGTTTAAGTCATTTTCAATGTCAATAAAAATATTTTTTCTACTACCGTGCGTAAAGTACGTGCTTACATGCAGGAGGTCTCAGGTTCAAGTCGCGCTGATACCATTTTTTATTTTTCTACTTATGTAGTAATAATCATTTTGATTTAGCATTTATACATACCGAAAAGAGTTGACAAATTTAATAGCACAAATTCATCTGATTTGTTAATTTATTCTAATCTGCATTAAAATGTTCAAAATATTAATAAATATATAATTTATAAGGAAAATTACCATTAAAGTTCTCTATTTTGAGAAAATTTTTGCTAGTAGAAAAAATATTGTATGCAATTCGTATGTGAAGGCCTTTTTTCGACTCAAGTGATTGTCAATAATCAAATTCGTCGAAAAGAGGCTACATTACAGTTGTCACATACATAACTATAACAAGCTTCTTATGTTCAAATTGAGGATTTTAGGCAGCAGTTTTGCACACACTTGTCGCATGTTAAAAGTTTCATGTAAATTTTGCCGCCCATATCCCTTGTCACGAATACTTAGCCCACGGTCAGATCGAATAAGATCACCGACTTTTTCGATATTTTCATCGGTTTTTAACGTGGAAGATTGACCTAAACCATTCAAAAACACGTAGACGCTACAAACATTCATAGACTTGTTTCAATAATTATAAGGTTCAGTTGCAGTTTTTCCAAATTCCCTGTGACACAGTAGATATCGCATTCGAAAGAGTAGGCTTCAGGCTAAACATCTCAGCTAATTTGAAAACGCATAAACTATTCAAAAACACGTGGACGTGACAAAAATTCATAGACTTATTTCAATAAATTATGAGTTTCAGTTGCAGTTTTTCCAAATTCCATGTGACACAGTAGACATCGCATTCTAAAGAGTAATCTTCAGACTAAACATCAGTCATTAACCTTTGGTATATGCATACTTTTTCTGTAGCAGCGCTAGTCTCGTTAATTGAAAGCCACACCTCGTAGATTAAAGATATAGTGTATCAAGTATACGAAATAAATCAGTTTTTTATTTCTGTATCATCAAACATATCAAAATGTTATTAATTGTTAAAGTCAATCTATTATTACTTGAAGAAGCTTGATATCATAGTAGACATTTTTATTGGAATTCTATAAAAATAGAATATTAAAGCTTTTCAAAAATTGGTTTTTTGTCCACAACTCGCTGATAATGAAGACATGAACCGAATACTGAAATAGTCATTCACATTTTATTTCATTCATTATATATAATAAATAAAGCAACTGTAGATTATCAGTCCATTACATCAAATCCACCTCGCCGGCATTCATTAAAAATTACTTATGCATAAGTTTCGTATGTATAATTTCTTTTCTCCAATAAAATTTCTAATTTAAATCTCTACTGAATATTAATAAAAACTTACCTACCTGAAAAGCTACTTTTTGGAACCGGAATCGTTAAGCTGATGAATTATTGGCGTTACTGAAAATAGAATATCCATTTTCTTTCTTTATTACATGTTCAATACAATTTTTTCATACATAATTATCAACTTCCGATATAACTCAACATATATTCCAGCCACTACCCTTCTTAAACTATTACCGCTTAGTGTTACCATTCGGATACGAGTGTAGACTCCCCTAAACTGTTATTGAATGGCTGCATTTATTACCAAAAATACCAAGTCACTAGTGCTGACCCTCGACCTCACCTATTTATGTTGAAACAACATTCAGAACATATAATCCTATGCACAAAGTTTATAAAGAATGGTGTGATAAAAATGGAGCAGCAGTAGAAAGGAAATCATTCAATGAACACCTCGACAAAGACAATATATCGATTTTTGAACCTAGCAAGGACCAGTGGTATAATTGTCCTGAATTCACCACTGGGAATATTGATAAGGCAGATCTTAATATAATGAAGAAAGTTGTACTAAGTTGGAATTTCTGGAAGGTAAATTTTACCTTCAGTCGAAAAGTGCGTCAGTGTAATTGTGAGTTTTGGTGTAGTATAAACAGTGTATTTCGTAAGAGAGATGAAGCCCATACAGCTAAGCAGTATGCGATCTCATGGTGCTCAGATAATACAATGGTGATCATAATAGATATACGAAGCTTTCTACTTAGTCCTAAATTATTAATCTGAACAATATTACAAACATAAACTACAGGTACATAACTTCACCATTTACATAAATAATAACAAGGACGTACACTGTTATATATGGCATGAAGGTGATGGTTAGGAGGACTTCTTCGAAAATTTAACAATGGGACTAGAAAAAGTCTAATGGGACTAATCTCTGATAAGAGGATGCACATATTAAAATATAAATAAAATCCTTGTTTGTGCTTTAGCAGATTACACAGCATATTGAAAAAGTCAAACTTGGAAAAGCCCATATTATGAGGAGGGTAGACTGTACATTCATCATTATTTCAAAGTGCCTATTTTTACACCAGATGAATATGTAAGCAGAATGGTAAGTTTGACTATAATTGTCGATTCTGTTATATATAAACTTTGCTGAATTTCTTGATTTAAGTATTTAAATGAAATGAGAAAATGATTACTTTATTGTACCAATCTCTTATGCTTCTTTAGTTTGTTTACAAAAAAAGACATTGTGCATGTGAAAAACATCCAAAATTCGGGAAATATTTATCAAATCATTAAATAATTTATATAGAAAATATCCGATATTTAAATAGAATAATGCTTCAAAAAATAATATCTGTCAATAATTTTTGTTTAATGATTCCCTTATTCGTTTATTAAAAATGAGAAATAATTTAGTAATAAGGTTATTTATGTCGCCTTAAAAAATATCCAAAGTGGATATAGCGCACTTTTGGATGCGCAAAAACGATATATTCACTTTTGTGTACTTTTTCAATCCAAACTTGTATTTATAGCCTGAATATATTGAAATAATTATTTAAAAATGTAAAGTATGATTTTATAACTTATTACATCAAGTGAAAATATAATAAAAGGACTCTATTTCAATAAGATTATATAAAACTACCATATTCACAATGAACGAATTATGTATTTTGTTTATAACTTAGTATAACTCATCAAATCTACAAAAATGAAGACTAAATAATAAAACTTCTACAGTACTTAAAGTGATATCACATTATTTGTTCACTTCCACATATAGATTGTTATACTAATACTTCTAATGTTAAAAATATAATAATCATATGCAAGCAGGATATATTTCTTTCATTCAATTAATAACATTTCAATATTATACAAACGTCTGTATCAGGATAAAGAAACATTTGAAAAAGACAAGTAGAAATAATTAATAATCACCTAAACTAATAACCACGGAAAAATCGTCTACCAGAAGTATTTTGGAAAAATTTAAAAATCAAAAGACGTAATGTTGATGATTGATAATTCAAAGAGCGCATTTATATTCAAACTGTCAAAGCAAAAACAACAATGGGTAGATAACTATAGTCTAGATGTTTTAATTTTTTTTAATTTGAATATAATATCAAATAGAAGTACTTACCATGTTTTGGTTAATTTTAAATCCAAAGCAGTACTCCAAAATAGTTTAAAAATCGAATACCTGCAGCGTAATTAATTTTGTCAGAACGTCAATCTATTTAACCAACTAGATTTGCGGATGATATTGGAAAATAAGAGTATTGTAAATAAAAAAACTGATTTATTGTAACTATAACCCCAACCAAACTTTGATAATTTTATTCTGCAATATATTATGGGAGGTTCACAACTTTATAGTTCTAGTTAACTTGACAGATGAACATAAGTATCATAAATTGGATGAAAACACGATTTGGGCAGTTTAGGATAAAAATTTCTATTATATTTATTATAAAAATTTCAATAGAAAAATATTAGTAAGGGAAGTTATAAAGAGTTTTTGGATTATAAAAAACGAATTAAAGTAATTTTAAAAGTTAAAAGAAAGAATTTTTTTCCAAAATTAAGTACTTTAATATATTTCTTAAAGTGAAAAATTGAGGAAATACAACCCTTTAAATAGGTTTGTTCTCAATGGAATTCATATTTCGGGAGTGATTATAACACAACGATAATCAATTTTAAATTACCTCCTAGAGTATCCCCGTATGAATAACTTTTTTATCACTTTGAGAGGCGCATTATGATTCATTATTATCTTATCCGAAAGAGAAAGGGTATAAATTCGACTTATATGTAAGTGTATTCTTAATTTAACGAACCACACATTGAAACCAATACTTGTTTTGGATTTCTTGAAGGTCTAGGAACAAGGGAAGCACTAGCCAACTTATAAATACTCTTCCAGAAATGTCGAGACATGAGGAAATATGTCTATGCCTGTTTCATAGACTACAAGAAAGCCTTAGATCGAGTTAATCATACAGTCCTTCTGACATTACTACAGAAAAAAGGGTTAAGACAAACAAGACATCGAGTTTATTAGAAACCTTTATTGGAACCACGAAGCAACGGTTAGATATGGACAAACGACATCAGAATCGGTATGTATAGAAAAGAGGGTACGACAAGGTTGTGTTTTGTCATCAATACTGTTTATTTTGTACTCTGAGCAATATTTAACCAAGCATAGGCGATGACGAGGATGAAATAAGAATTAACGGCAGAACATTAAACAATATAAGTTATACAGACGACACGGTTATCATTGCAGACAATCCAGAAGCCTTTCAACGCCTAATCAACAAAGTTGTAAAAGTGGGAGATTAATTAGACATGAAAATTAATGTAACAAAACAAAAGTAATGACTATAACAAGACTTCCAAACCCACAACTGAACATAAACATCTATGATATCGCAATAGAGAAAGTTGAGATTTTAAATATCTTGGCAGCCGGGGCTCCAAAATTATGTATTTTAATACTGAACGTTTATAGAATAACCTCATAAACTTGGGGGTATTAGTAATAAGGGTTTTAACTTGTGTAAAACTTGATGTTTTCTATAACTACTTTATTATACATGTTAACTATAAAAGTGTTGATTTGAGAGTGTTGTAATTTAAGTTTATGCAGCTTGAACTTTTATAGACTCCATATTATAGTTTAATGGAAAAGAAAAAAAAATTAGCATTCATAACGAAATCGCTCAGTAATCTAACTTCATAAAAATGAACTTGGAGATTTATAGTTTACTTTCCATTAATGATTATTACCTGTAGGTTCGTGTTGGTTTATACGAAAAAACATTTTTTTTCCTTGTCGTCGTTGCTTTTTCTCAAATGTTATCCTTATAAATTCCAGTCTCTTTGTTTTAAATGTTTGTTTATACTTTATGAACGTATTATTGTCTTTAAACCTCATGAATTATAAAAATAGGAAAGTCAATAAAGAAATAAAATTCAGTATCGCGACGTTTTCAATTTTTCCAACAAAGCATATGAGTTTCGAAGATTATGACAGACATATGGACAATGGATTCTAAAATATTCCTTAGAAAAAGGAGTTCTGTGCGTGCGAAAAATTTATTGTGAATTGAATGGTACCTACTCTTGTATGGAGATTGAGAGTTTTGGTTTGCCAAAAAACTCCGTAACCCCTTTATATGGTTGCTCCATTTAAAAATAGTCACCTAAATAGAAAGAAATTGGGTGTGGAATGAAACTACGGTATGATTTCATCGGCGCCAGGATTTGGTTATAAAATTTTGTGAAACGGCTTAAAATAAATCGAAAATGAAGAATAAGATTTTTCGATATTTTGCATAGTTTTCCAGATATTCCAGACTTGAAGTCGATAAAACCTAACCTTACCCCACCAGGGCTTCGCCTTTGAAATGTACGTTTTGCTTGATAAGATCTAAACAGCATATATCTACATTTAGTTATCGATGAAATTTTCATATTATTGCTAAATATTTTCCTATTTTTATAAACGGTACTAAAAAAACCGATAATTCTTTTTAAAAAAGGTTGAATTATTCCCGCATTTATCCTATATTATGTAGTATTTATCAGGGAGTGATGAAAGTCTTATAACTGCCCATTTTGCTTCAGCAATCGGTTCTTTACAACATATGGGAAATTTTGTAAAAACTATACTGAATACACTGTTAATACCACCATTACACCAACACTAACGATTACACTGTCTGATCTTCGTTTAGATAAACAGTTTACCTTCAGTCTCTGAGTATTGGACAATTTGGTTGCTCGGGCACCACCGCATAATTCAAGGTTTATAGATATAAATTTTTTTAACCGTTTATCTACTGATAACACCTCTGAAATATGTCATGATTGATTTCATTTAGTAGTAAAAACACGCGATCGTTGGTTTCGTACACATTAAAGTGAAAATTTTTCAAGATTTCGAAGAAAACATTAATGTAATAACACAGAAAGCATAAGATTCTCTGTAGACACTACTATTTTATATTAATCGATGAAAAAACACGAAAGATTGGTAAAACATTTTGTCAGTCATATATTTTATATAAGAGATAGTTGTAATGTTTATTTACAACCTGTTTTTTTTTCTCAGAATTTCTTATATACTTGTAGCTATCAGATGTAAAACTTGAAATAAAACTTGGAAAATATAACTCAAATATTTTAATTTTTAGAACATATCTGCTTACTAAGTATTTTCTTCTAATTTACGTTTCTTCAGGGGAAGTTCTTCATCATCAGTATTAGTTGTTGATTCAACTGTATTAAAAACGGTTTTCTTAAACAATTCATATTTAAGAGGATCTGTCAATAAACTATTTGAAATATGGTTAGTCTCGTTTTCTTGAACCTCGGGTTCACTTTCTACAGATATCTTGGGAAAATTTTTTACTTTATTTGAAACGTGGTAATCGTTCAATTTTGAATGAACGCTGGTAGCCGTATCTACTTTCATAATTTGCCTAAGTAGCATGGTTGCGTAATGGCAAGTGAATAAAGTAAATTCCATAATAACAGCTTTATATTTCCCATCTAAAAAAAAACAATTCATTATTATTATATGAAAACTAAAGCCAATTTGGTGGATGGAGGTTTTGTTTGCCAAACAAAATTGAACTTTTAGTAATAAAAACCAAATATCCACATCAGTATCTGTTATTGAAAAAACTGTTTGTGATAATTTTTTATTGTAAATTTCATAGGTCAATTGCCCATAGTTCTTGATACTAATCTTTACCATAATCAGTGGTGGATTCACCATCAGGCTCGGTAGGTTGTAGCCTACGATAGCAGATTTCAAGGGGCGGTAAAGTATGTTCAAAAGGGAAGACCAGTTTTGAAATTTTTACAGAAACAAAAGTAATTTGTTGAACGCTAAATGTCTTAACAATTCTTTGTTGTGAAAATAATCAAGGGTCTTTCACCTTATTCCCTAATTATAAATATGAAATCTTATTGATAAACAATGTACATTTCTGTTTATTGAAATACCACACAAGTTTTGGGACATACTTTTGCAATTTCATTCATATCATACGATTTCATCAAGATATTAAGGAGGTAGAAAAATGATACCAGGGAAGATAAATCGTCTCAATGATGTCAGATTACTGTTGGACGCTTCAGAGACCTTATAGATGCTTCCTACAAACGAAAATATATCAAAAGGAATCGCACTAGGAAAAAGAAAAGTGTTTACTAATGAATGTATTTTAGATGAAAAAATAAGTTTTGTTACATAATTATAAATAAAAAAATCATATTTTAGTATAACTTGTTTAACATAAATACCTATATTGTCACAAAACGTGACGTTCTATGAGCAAATGGAAGACATTTTCGGATTCAGCACACCCAAAAAGTGTTACGCAAAAAAACCAAAACAGCGCTCGACTTTTTTTGCAGACTTGTGTTATTAACCCTACTCAGCCTACTCGGTTAAATCCTTACCATTCAAACCCATTTGTTCGTTAAAAGGTATGCTTGAGAATTACAGTATCTTTTATTATTCTGAAGACTACTAGAGTGCAATAAGTCAATCACTCATTAATAATAAAAAACTTGTTTGCTGTTATATCCATAACAAATACTTTTTTTACTTTATCTTTCTGAATCGACCTAAAAGAGCTTGATTCAAAAACTGTTTTCGTTGAGCAGTAGGCTCATAGTGATCTACAATGAAACAAAGAAGATAAAATGATGAGGTTTTCCGATGTTATTACCAAACAGATAGAGAATGAAAACATTGAAACAAATCAGATTAGTTCATATTAGAACAGCGAATTCGGTTTCTTTCTGTAAAATCACAGGCAATTATTTGGCGATTATATCCGTCTATCCGTATTGAAAGGATTAAAGATGACTTCCCACGGCTTGTTATATCACAGGCCACGTCATATGTGAATCACTTTCAAAAGAATCCACGATAAAGCTTGAAAATACAGATTAGAAGTAATACTTATAATGATGATAAAACATTAGGTAACAGAACAAATGTTTAAAATATTCGATAATAATTGAAGGGGAGAACAAATTTGTTAGCAATTTATTAGGGCTTCATTTCCATTCAAATCAAAGTCTTCCTACCTCAGATGACGAAGAATATTGTGATTTTTTATTATTCAATTTCTGTATAATGTTCAATAAAAAATAAGTGTACCTAATACTATGTACTTAATGCCTAATTTTTATTCTGTTAAAATAAAATTCTTTCCTTTTTACAATTTACGATTAAGTACACTTTTGCTTCAACTGAATTCTAATTATCGAATTATGTGTCACCGATTGAAAATCCACCACTGACCATAAAAAATAATTGCTATTTTCTAATAAAATTTTGAATTTTCTATTAAAGCTCAATAGTACTAGTTTCCTGTATGATTATTCTAATCAATTTTTCAATAAACTCACCTTCCACTGTCTGAAGCATAGTATCTCCCTTCATTTCTTGCAAATCAGACATAATTAAATTGTCTGTAGGGTCATTATATGAAACTATCTTCCATGTTAAATCTTGAGGTCTTCCCAAAATATTTCTATAATCACCTGACAAATTGTATGTTCTAAAAAAAGTGATGATGAAAATCAAAAGAAAAAAAATTTTAAAAATTGGAGTTTTATCAATACTAACTTAACACTTTGTTGTGACATTTCTAGATCTAAACCACATTCTTCAACACTTTCTTTATAAAATTGTTTCAAATGTTCGGGATAAATAACATCATATCCTGGTAAAGTCATCACAATGTCATACATTGAATAATTTCCTAAATCATCTTCAGTCAAAGTTTTTACCTGCTTTCTACGTTTAACTAAAATTGTAAAAATAAAAATGAACATGTTTGTAGTATATGTTTTAATGTATTGACCAATAAGTGAATTTTTTTTAACAGTCACACATTGAAATACGCAAAAACAATCTACTAGACACAAAATAATATAAAATGACGTAAAGACTTTTTTTACGATAATATACAAATGTTTAACTCTTTGCATTCAAGATTAATGAGGATACCATTAATTCTAGCACTATATTAGTTACAAGTACATGCATGTGATGTAGAAGAAAAATGGAGTCGTTGCAATAAAACAAAACATTTATTTCGCAGCTATCTTATAAACATATTCTAACTTATATTATAAAAGAAAAACATAAATTTTAGGGCCTAAAATTCCGTAAAGTGTGATATCTTTCGCAAAAAAGTTCAAAGTTATGTATATTTTGGGGTGGTTATCAAGGACGACGCTGACGAGAAAGGAAATTTAGAAGGATAACGAAGGGAAGTAAACAATTAAGAGCACTCAATGCGATAATAACAAAATAGTCTCCATAAAGGCGAAGCTAGATCTATATAAAACAATAATAAGACCAGCAGTGAGCTATGGAATCGAAAAGTGGAATCTCAACAAAGCAGAGGAAGAGAGATAGATATTTTTGTTGAAAAAACAATTAACTCTTATAAACAAATATGTTTAACCAATTTTTTAATGATTTTGTTTATTGTATTTGCCTCTGAATTATCTTCTAATTATCATCCAAAAGAATATTGATTCATATAAAAAAATGTGTTTTATTAATTTCTTGATCACTTGGTTTCTTGTATTTCGATGAACCTTTTCCATTGAGTCTTTCAGCAAATCCAATCTGTTTATATATTCTATCACTTTCATCACTTTATTTATATTATTCTACAGTGCCTCCCTGTGATTTGTTGCAGCGAACCTCCTAGAACCAGGTAAAGTACCTAGTCTTTCAATTTGAATCAGAAAGAATGATACATAATGATAAAGATAAATTTTCGAAACACTTGATTTTAGTTACAAATTTATTTAAAAAAAAAGTAATGTATACTTGTTGTGGTGTGATCTTCTTCTTGTTCAATCAGTTCAGTTTCACCGTTTGATTCTTCTTTATTACTCAGTACCAGGTCTCCAGCGACAGGTTTCATACCAAATAATTGCAAACGTTTGGAAACCATTTTATTCCAAATCAAACTTTGGAAAGCATGTATATATAACAGTCGCATCGATCTCGGAATCTATAATTTATTGTATTTCTGTTAGAATATGATAAACAATCGATGTAATAGTTTTAATTCGATTATTTGCTAAGGAAAATCCGACTATATTTGGGTTAATGAGAAAAAAATGATTGTTTTAATAAATTCAGGATTTAACTTTCAATTAAATTTTGGAATTGTACTCGATTTTATGATGAGAGTTAATGTTTTAAATTGAATGTTCACATTATATCACTTTTTGAATATATATTAAATTGTTATGATTATTATATTCTCTTTTTGTGTTCAATAACTTAGGAAAATATAGAGACTCTAGAGACGAAATTACCTGGTGTTTTCTAGATGTGTGATAACATTTATTATATAAAAGTTTGTTACTTTGTCTTTTATTTGGTATCTATTTAATTTTTATATGCGCTTAGTATTAAAAAATTACCTTCTCTAATGCATTGACATAGTCGTTTTCCGCTGAAGAATTTAAACCTTCTAAAAGTTTTCCTTCCACACTCGACTTGTTTCGCTGAAGCACTTTGTAGGCTTCTTTTGCATTGCCAGTTTCTGCATAAATATTTTTAGCTTTTATTATATCACCTTGATTAGAGGACGGATCATCTGATAATTTTGGTTTCAAAATTTGGTCTATTGCCTACACATAAAAAAACAGAATTAAAATATTTAATATATATCCATAAATTAATTTAATATAATTTTCCAAGTCTAAAGTGCTACAAATCTTTATGTACAAAATACATTAGTTATTAGAAGAGTCTTAAAATAGTTGAAGGAAATCAAATATTTTAAATGAAAAATGTTTCTAATAAAAACAAATTTTGAATAAAAATTTTAATTATAATTGTCATGCTGAATTGTACTTATAAGTTATGACAATGTAATAACTATAAAGAAGTGTATGTTTAACTTAGTTTTCAACGGCTAATGTTTAACTTACCACCAGATATGGTAAAATGTAACAGCAAAAAATCGTAAATGATTACCAAAATTAGGTAAAACCACATTTTAATGTGAAATTATAACTAAAGTTTTTACATATTTACCATCTGATTAAAGCAAATAGCTCCAAACAAATCATAGTTAACCCAAAAATAGTTAATGAACACGAAACTATTAACAATATTTTAATTTAAAATGACATCAAATATTTAACATGTCCTATTAAAGTAAATTACTCTAGGTTAATAACTAGTTATCCAAACATAGTAAACAAACTCCTAAAGTTTGACCAAAGGTAATAATAAAACTTTCACAATTTCAATAGCCCTTTATTAAAAACAAACGTAAACGTCAGTCCATTTAAAAATAATAATAAACATTTTAACAATCTTAAGAAAAATGAGTCTTCTGTAATAATTTATTGCAAATTTAATGCTTTCTTAGCTTTGGCCTGTTGTCTTCTTTTGTGTTTCATGCCAATCAGAATAGCTCTTGCCTCTGAAGGTAGTTGGACATGCTTAAGTCAAATTGCCAACCCCACAAGATGCTTGCAAATATAATTTTTGAGAAACTTTGGGCAATTACATGTGCCCTGTAACCAATTTGCTTTTCCTCGAGACATTATTAGTTCCCACTCGCTAAAATGTTGCTCTTTCTATTCATCAAAGGTTTCCCATGGCGAAGAAACAAAAAATACCCAATGAACGCAAGTTTTGTATTTTATTCATTCTAATTTTAGACTTCATTCTTTGGTGTTAAGTGTATATTTTTGATAGAAGAGTTTAAGGTACAAAAGTCTTTTTGGAGGTTATAATATTTAATCCCTCTTTAAACAACATTAATTCATTAAATCAACAAACTATAGCACCCATTTAATTGATACTTAACTGTAGCAAAGTTATATAGCATTTGCTACCGAATTCTAAATGATTTTTGTAGAGAAACTTGAAGTATGTTCCTAGTAACATGCCACAACAAAAGAACCAATTTAATTGAAACTTGACTGTAGCAAAGTTATAGCATGTGCACCAAATTTTAAAGGTTTTTCAAAGAGAAACTTGAAGTACTTTCCTAGTAGCATGCTAAAACAAATATCTCTCTGCAGGTCTTATCCATTTTTCTTCATTCAATTCAAGTAAATATGACTTTATATATAATAAAGTTTTGTCTCAATAAAATTATTTCTATGGAAATTATAGTACTCATTTTCAAATAAATTCTCCACTAAAGCATGATACAAATATGTTGAAATAACATACCTCTTTCCATTTCCCTTGTAAAAGACTGATTCCTACTTTAAACGTAGGTACATCCTTATCATTTCCAAATCTTTGTAACCCATAGTAGTTGATGAACCCATGTTCATTTAAATAGTTTAAAGCTTTATTTATTGCGTCATCTGAACAAGTTACATTCCTTAAGGCAATTCTAAATCTATTACCCTTCAACTGTCCTAGTTGCAAAGGGGTATCTTTAAATGTGATATTTCCTACTTTAATATTGAATAGTTTCCGAGTTTTCGTTATTAATTTCCATGGTTCTACTTTATGAACGCAGAACCACTGGGAAGAAATTGATCTTCTATCTTTATTACCTGCAAAGAAATAAACATGACATAGTTCCTGATTCCCAAAGTTCCCTAATATCACTCTGCCAATAGTATTCCAACCAAGCTATAGTCATTCTTATCAAGGAGCGGAAATAATAAAATAAATGTTAATTTTATGTATATCACATACTAAAGAATGAAATAAGAAAGTAGATCGAATTGCATGCACCAATCGACAATCATAAAAGAGTTGATTAGACATGCTGATTTCGAAACAATTTATGAGAGCAACATCGAAGAAAAATGCTAAGAAACAAAAAAGCACAACCCACACAAATCCTATAAGCCAATATAAATTATCATGACTAGATCTCCAATAACAAAAGAAGTGAACAAGAAATCCTTTCATGTCTTCTTCACACATGACTACCTACTAGCAGGAAAGCATAAACCAATGTGCGAAATATGCTGTAAACTGACAGAACAATCAACTACCACATTCACTGAAGAAGCTAGTAAGAGAAGTCATATATATTATTTATTAGTAAATTTTTTGTTTCCATAACAAAATGTAAAATTGTTGGGATCTCTTTTGAAAAAACTGGAGTTTCAAACAAAATAAAAGAGATATTTGTTTAAAGTAACAAATAACTTAATAATATTGACATTACCAGCATGTGTAAATTTTCCTGTAGATATATTTAGAGCATTACTAATTTTGAAAGCCGCTTCTAAAGTATCCATTTTTTCTTTGTATAAAATAAAATATACATATTCTCCTTTATCTGGAGGCCACTGAGACCGTACATCTTGTTTCACTAAAAATTAAAATAAAACAACTTCACTGTGTATCATAGCAGTTGATTACAAATTTTTTCACGCAATATAAAAGTGTTTTGAAACTCTTACAAAGTATGTAAAATATTTGAAAAAAGCATGTAAATTTGAATTTGAAGAAAAATCAAATACAACTTTTAGATGAAATCAGAGTTTTTTCATAAACTTTTTTCTATATTGTACAAATTATTAGCAAGTGCATGTCATAAACTAGTATACTGAAGGGTGAATCTTTTCATGAGTATACAGTAGGTACTAAAAAGGTACCTAGATGAAATTATAATGTAAAAGATTATTCTCATTCAGTTTCTTTTCAGTCTCACAAGTGAGACCTAGCTGAGTTTTTACCAGCAATCTATACAAAGCTTGAGACCCTGTGTTTCAGTGAGTTTTATGAACTCAGATTGAAAGTGAGGTTGAGGACATCACATTGTCAAATCTTGTCATCAATACTATAAACAACAACAACTTCACCAAATTTCTTAACGTTACACAATTGAACAAAGTTATTAACTCTCTACTCTTTTATCAACTTTCAGTAAGTAGATGCTTTGATCTGTTAACTCATAAGGATGGACTTCACTCATCCCTTGAAATCATTATTATGCTAAAAAATGCAAATGAGTCATTTCCATCACCAGTGAATTCGAGGTACAGATTTGAAGTGCTAATTTCCCCCAACAAAAGAGGACATCCTTTTGCATCACAATTTAAAAAAACAAGATAAATGCATAAACTGTATCACCCACTTTTCAGTAACTGCAATATCTAGCACTATTGAAATACCAAATAGCCTTCAAATAACCAATTGTTGTCCCAGCAACCCACCCATATTGGTAACACTGTACTTACATTATTTAATTTTTCAAAAAACGGTCATTAGTATTTATATTTCAAATGTTGATTCACATACTTTTTTTCAATAGATATAAAAAACATAATATCATATTATGTAAATGAAGATATTTTGTTATTGGTAAATCTTCATCATCTTCTAAAATTAATTACGAAACAGTTTATTAGAAATTAGTTGATATAATAATAGCCCAAGATAAGTATACACTATTTAAAAGACTTTTTTCTGATTAATTGGTCATTACACAATAATATAGTAGTATTTGGTCCAAAAAGTATATGCTAACTCAGTTCTGTATATAATGATTAGAATTAGTCAATATGATTATTTTACTGTTGTACTATTAGCCACAAATTTGTAACTTATGTTTAGATTTTCATTTGTTATGAAAAAGTTAATTGTTGTATTGACCACACTTAGAGAGGCAGTTATTATTTTATGCAGATTTTTGTAAGTAGTTCTTTGAATTAATGAAAGTTATGACATAGGACTGTTGTTGGTGAATCGGTACATGGTACTTATCACCAACAATAATAAAGAATTTGTTGTTTGTCTTAAATAAATATATATTCCACTTACTTTCTTTTTCATATTTTTTAATCTGGATGTGTCTCTTATTATCAACACTTACAGTAGATGCAATCACCTTTTGGCCAAAATAACTTTTGATGCAGGTATGTAATTCCAGTCTTTCTTCCTTATCAAGATGTTCAATATTCAGAGAGATGGATTCTGTATCTGTACCACCATTGTTTGCTAATGTTTTAATTGCTTCCCATATTTCTTGTGGTATATGTTTATTGGGACTGTTTTGAACTTCATTGTAATTGTGTTTAGTCATTTTGGGGGTAAAATCTTTGGGAATTGATGTATCAGTCAATTTTGCCATGTTTCCATCTAAATCTATTTCATTTAGTTGGAAATCAGAATATCGTGCTTTGATTATGCCTGAAAATCCTTCTAGGTTCCCTAAAAATATATGCTCTAGTTACTGTAAACATGGGACATTACAATGTTATGAATAAATTTGAGTTAAATTGTACGTTGGTAGGAAGATGCAACACAAAATCCTACTTACAATTTATTTCATTAGATAAGTGGCTTACTTTACCTAATAAGTTTTTACTTAAAATTTATATATATTTTCAACATATTTAGTTTTCTTTATCTTCCCAGAATTTTCAAATCTTTCGTACTTACCCCTAACAAATTATATTGACATAATGTTCTACTGAGTGATATTTCCTTCATGTTTCACTAAGAACTTTCGTAAAAAACATTGTTTCTGTAAAGCAATATACATTTACAATAGAGTTAAATATTTACCTAAATATTCAGTAATTCCCACATCTTTTTCAGATAGTTGATCATAATGTCTATATTCCTGGTGTCTGCTTTGCTTACACTGTGCATTTTGCGATTTAAAGTAAGGTCTTCCTCTCTTCGGTGGCATGATAAGTATAGTTAACCATATGTATCTCTTGTTATAATTAAATTGATAATTATGATCCTATTTCAACCGCAAATAATTAACCGTATATTTCTTTTGAATGTACGGCATGCAATGTAGAAATAGGTTAAGAAGTTGTGGTGGTAAACTAAAAAAAGAAGAGATCTTTTGGTATTAACGAAAATCACCTATCACTAGATGGCGCTGATTTGGCTTATAGAGGTGAGCAACAATATAATCTGTAAGGGTGCTTGATTCTGTTTATGTTTTTCGAGGTGTTATTAGGGATTTAAGAAGGATTTTTTATTATTGTTATTTCCTAAATGTTTGTATGGTTAAAACAAAGAATTGTATTTAAAAATCGGTCTAAAAATGACGATAATTAAAGTTACAATTTTTAACATCATGGAATTTATTGGAACAAGAAACAGACCACTAAAAGAAGGAGCGACGGTTTTTAAAGCGGGATAAACGAGGTCTGACTATTAAATAATGAGACTTGTTACGAAAACGGTTTTATTATAAAAATTATTCTACATTCGTATCCTCACCTCAATATACTCTTCTACCCTCACCTCACAAGTTTCCATACGTTTTTTTCCATTGCTCGAAGCAGTGCTGGAAGTCTTGTTTGGTAAGTGCCTTTAGTAGCTCTGCCGTTTTTTGCTTTACCGCTTCCATCGACTCAAACCGGGTCCTTTTCAAAGCAGATCATTTTCTAACTTTCCAAGTACATCTGAAAAGACCCGCAAAATATTTTGGTCAGGAGTTTCTTTATCGGCGTTTACAGCGTCGGCAATCATCTAGATGCTCATTTGACGATCTGCACGCTCAATTTGGTTGATTTTGGTCATTGTTTCCATTTGAAACAGTTACAGAGCGACCTGGGCGCTGGTCATCTTCAGTGCTCTCTCGGCCCTAACTAAAGCGCTTACACCACTCAAAAACACGCGCACGACATACAGAATTGTCCCCATAGGCCCCTTGCAACAATGTATAGCCATCAGTTGGAGTTTTTTCAATTTAACAAGAAATTTGATATTGGTACATTGCTCCTGTTTTTCGGCACTAGAAAAAACACGTTCGTTTCAAACCGCTACTGTACAAATACTATAATAGTGACGGAAACGTATTATGGATATGCATAGACAAGATATCTAGATACCCAACGCACTATTCGTTATTTATCCCACGTCTAGGGCGCCCTCTAGGCGCGCAGTCTTCTTATTTAACAGCCAGACCTGGTATAGTATTATGTGGCTTAGAAGGAGTAAATTAAAAACCATTAAAAGTTTGTGTTTACAGTTGACAGGTCTAACTTCCCATCCTCAGGAAATAACAATTAACTTGAATGATATAGTTAAATATTGGAAGTGCTTTTGTTAATGTAAGGCTTCTGCAAATTTAGCTTTGCCAGGTTTCCGGATAAATCCGGACATAGGTAGGCTGTATGAATCCGTGTCCGGCTTATATTAGGCCTTTTACATTTTGAAAAAAGAATGGCCGAGCGTAGGTGACGAGATGAGACCTTAAAAAAGGCTATTTGTTCATTCTTTCATGACTATTTATCAAAACTTCATCAAAGATTCAGAGTAGGCTGTTTTTGTAAAAACGGTTTTGGAAAACTGTTCTAAGATAATGAATAAAATAAATGCAAGAATTGCACAAGACTTTTGCCCACTGAAAGTGACTACCATTTTGTGTAAATTCAAAGAGAACAACGAACATGTCATTGCATTCAAAGAGGATATTAAAAACATGTACATTATTGTGAAATTATGAAAATGTATTAAAGTGAAATATTTAAGATCTTGGACTGAAAATTTATGAAAAGACACCAAAAATTTCACATGGATGTCTTTAAAAGATGTTCCTGAATGGAATCAAGTTTCCATTATTATAAGTATCCTATCACAATACAACGTCAATATTGACGATAGCAAATGTTTTGACCAACTGCAAAACCCCAAAGTTTTCCGTACACTAACACAACAAACGTTGATTTCTAGAATCTGTTAGCACAAGAAATTGATAGCCTAATATTGCTTTTCAGAATTCTTAAATATTTGTCAGTATTACTTTGCTATCCCAGGATAAAACGAAAACATTGAAAGAGCTTTTTCCTTAATAGGTCAGCAATCGACGAAAAAATGCAACAGATTGCATGTTAACACTGTTGCCAAAATGTTGATAGTAGAATTTGACAGGTGAAGATTTTAACAAATACATTTTGAAAGAAACTAAGCTCTTAAATTAATTATTTTTATTGTGTAACTCAAAGAGAAGAAGTTTTCTTTTTTTTTATTGTTTAGCTTAGAGAAAAGAAGATTTCGATTATTTCTTTTCAGTTCAGTGCCTCTCTTTAGTATTTAAGAATAATTTAAATATTTTGATAAATGTTTAAGCTTCTAGAATTTAATTTTGACTGATGACTATTAGATTATTATTAATAAAGTACCTACCTAAGTCTGTTTTGGCATTCGATTTTATCTATTATTTTACTAGAACTTGTGGTGCCCAGCCTTTCTACCCAAATGCCCGGCCAAACTGGCTGGTATGTCCGGTTTTTAGGTTTGGCGACATGGCAACCTTATGCAAACATATTATTGCACCTTTAATTTACATTAACAAGACACTACAATTTTACCTAATGGCAAAAAGACAACACAAACATGACACGTTCAATATGTTTAAATAAGTCAGAAAACTAGCTGGCCTATACAACAAGAAGACTCCTCATACCTTAAGGGTTTCAAAAGGAAAAATAATCCTATATGAAGAAGAAATTCGAAAAACTTGGTGTGTGTATATATCAAAGAATTGTATAATGACTCTGGACCAGAAGAACAAATGGCATTTGATGAAGACGAAAGACTAGAAATACTAAAATCAGAAGTGATACATGCTACAAAGATGGCAAAAAACAAGAAAGCTCTTGGACCTGACAATATTCCAACAGAGATGCTAAAGCTTATAAATGAAGAAAACATAGGAATATTAGTCAAACTCTTCAATCATGTTTATTCCACCGCTAAAAAGATTGGTTAAAATCCGAATTCATAACTTTGCCACAAAACGTCCAAAGCACTGTATCGACTATAGACTGATAAGTTATGTTCTTGCCCCTTAACGTTTCTCCTCTTTTACAACCAATGGATCAGTATGTTATCCAAGAAATAAAAATGTAATATCAAAAAGATTTGCTGTACAAGATTTTGTCTGATTATGTCCTGAATTCGTTAAAAAAATGAACTTGGAAAATGTGGTTTTTGCAATTGCGAACATATTGGGAAAATCTACCCAAAAGTGACGAAAGTGAAAGTTTAACTACAGATGATGTGAGCCTGTGGTTAGCCGGCGAGGAAGAAGAAAACGGCCAGTTTATAACAGACAGCGAAATAATCGAAGATGTGTTGAGTAGGGAAGAAGAAGATGGTGTTGATGGAGATAAAGCATCTGCTGTTCATTTAGTTAGCCACGATGCTGCATTGGGTGTCTTTGATAATTCCATAAAGTGGTCAGAAGAAAATGATAATCTTATTTTAAAGAGGCTTTAAGAGAATGCGTCAAAAGTGTCGCTTCAAGACAAGAAGCAAAAGAAAATTGACAGTTTATTTACTCCAATAGAATAGTCCACCAGAACTGCAAGTCTTATTATGTTTACGTTTCTGTTTACAATAAGCAGAGCCTAAGACGATTATTTTTTAAAAGAGACAATTAAATTCTTTTTGTCTGTAAATGTACTTTTTACCTAAAACTTAAAAATAAAACTCGAGTTCTTTTGTATTTTTTGTGAATTTTTACTACAATTTTCTAGTAATCTGGCTCAACCCTAGTCTGATATCTGCCGAGATTGACGAGAGTCCACTGTGTAAGTATTTTAGGAAATGATAACCTTTCTGAAGTTTTCTTGAAACCTTGTGATTATATGAGAAAACTAATTCAGGAGCTACAATAAAGAGAGGCATCATTGCTATGGGTATGATTCTTCTAGGTTTAAATTCCACATTAATTCTATATTCTAGCCGTGCAAAATCTTGTAGATTTGAATAAGAATTTTGCAGCAGAAATGATTAAAAAAATCTTGGTAAATTATTTTTAACATATGCTGCTTGTTTATTGTTTAAATATATAATAAATAAGACATTTTTTTTCATTAATTTTATACTACCAGTTTAATTTACCATCCAAAAAGTTAAAGTCATGTCAGATTTCATAGAAATTTATAGAATTGGCAATAAAAATATCCAACTGATCACCAAATGTAGTTGCACTTTTTCAATTACCTATTACTAATATTTTTATTATTGGTTTCATTTAAATATATCAAAAAATATTTTTTCATCAACTTTTCCATGAGTAATATCAAACCAATGTGCAATATAACAATGGGTTACATTTTACCATTGCGCCAGTTGCATTTGTTAAAAGTTGCTGTATTTTGGGCACATTTTGAGAGTTTTCAAGGTATCAGAAGTGATTCCTAAAAAATAGTTTTATTTAGTCTTTAACCATAGCATGTGCATTCTTATTTATAGTGTAAACAATATCATCAAAAATGTAACATACATACCACAAAAATTAATCAACTTATCATCAGAATTTCAAATTTGTGACAGCTGAAAAAAGTCATAAAATTCAGTTTGTGTTGCCTTATCTTCAGTAAAATCAGTAGAAATTGTGCCTACATGTGAGACTATAACACCTTTATCTGACTTTGATATTATTGCAGGTCCCTTTCCCATGTCCACATTGTCATCAGGTTGTAATGAACCTTCACTTTCAATTTCCATTTGTTCTTTAGACACACACGCACATTTCTGCAACCTTCAAAATAAAACTAAAATACTATGATATATGACAAGTTTAATTTCAATAACAAAAAAATAAACATTCAAGTAACTAGTTGGTATGTTTAAAAATATGGTTATTTACCAATGCTGGTCTGTCCGATTAATTGCTGTTTTTGTTGTTGGATGACTCGGCTGCGGAATTTTTTTACTGGGAATTATATGTTTCTTCAATCTCCGTCTCTTACTGGTTGCTAAAATGTAACACTTATGTAGCTAAAGTAGCTTTCTGAAATTTGACTTTACTTTACTCATAGTAAAATCACTTTTAGTAAAATGGTGGCTGCAAACTAACATATATTTTGTCACAGGTTTTCCAATTTTCAGTACAGTTTTCCAAGCTTTATTTAGCTTGGGATCTAAGGGAAAGGCATGCAATGATATATCTTTCGTACAATATGATGAACACTGTGGTACGGAACATATTTTCCTAGATTTTGTATCTATAGACTTATGTACAGATTGCATCTTCAGTTAAACTTTTTATGAAACCTATAAAATATAGGTAACTCGTTAGCTTCAAGTAATAAAAGCAAATAGCTGAGCTAACCTCAACTAGGTATTTCCTTGAATGATTTATATCCTTAATGCTGCATGTGGCAATCCAGTAAGAAGAGACTTGAATGTCTATACGAAACTACCAAAAAGCACTACAAACAGTACTTTAATTTACTATTTAGATTGAAATTTCAAGTAACACTTTCTATTATTTATAAAATAATATTTAGAAGCGACTTTAATTGTAGGTTTATCGCCCTCTAACGATAGTTTAGATACTACATCCACACTTAAAAGAGGTTTCTCTATAATTTGCTATTTCTATAGTAAACTGTATTTTAATTTTACTGATATCATACAGGAAACTTTTATATTAAAATACAGCGTGAATCTAAATATAATTGGTTCAGTATTTCTCTAATAGATGGTGAGAATACCTTTTTAGGCATATCATAACCTCACGCTCGCATGTTTAATTTATATTTTTCTAGTATTTCGCAAGGAACTAGAAAAGGAAGGGAACGCACAAAAGTGAACTTGTAGGAGCGAGCAAGTGCGATAAGGGGAATCAGCACCACCCTAATATCGAAAAGAGATTCATACTCTCATCGTAACAATAGTAATAGATTTAGTAAAATTAAAAGTAAATAAAAATAATATTATCGCTATCAATACACCACCTTCCAAATAAATACTAAGAGCTCCTCCAACCCCAGCCGCGTTCACGTTTTATTAGCTTTTCGTATTTTTCCAAAAATAAGTTTTTCAGCTTTTTATAAGTTTAATTTAAAAATTTTTATAACACATTTATTGAAATATATGTTCGGTGTTTTGATTTTTTTCATTAATTACCAAGGAATATCAGTGACACTTAAGGCGGATTCACACCAACGGGCAGTCAGATCAGGGCACGGTCAGAGACACTCAAGTCAAGATCGCTGCCTCGGGATCTGAATGAGAGTGCTCTCACTGGGGGGTCTGCTACCAGTCTGTGAGTATGAACTACCGAGCCACAATCAACCACCTGTTTTCAACCTCTTTATTACAATGGATGATGAGAGACTCATTGAATAAGTCTGGGAGCAGCAAGTTCTATACGACCTTACCAGCCCTCACTACAGTGATGCATCTCACAAAATGCAGAAATGTAAGGAGATAGGGCATGCAATAAAACAAGATTAGTTTCTTATTTTATGTTAATTCAAGTAGATAAAACTACTGCCAACTTATGAATACATTTATTTAAATCAAACACATTTTTCCAAAAGGTTCCTTTGTAAATCACGGAAGATATAAAAAATTTTCTAAATGGCATTATTGTAGCAAATAATGCTGATGATGGTGAATGATGGAGATGGGCATATCTGTTCGCACTGATTCATAGGCACAGACTGCCTGCAATCTGCCCGCGCTGTGTGAATTGCTTGCCCGTGACTGGACGGTGATCTGACCGTGACCTAATCAGACTATGCCCGTTGGTGTGAATCCGCCTTTAATGGCTTAGATTTAAAGGTTAGTTATTAGTTGTTTGAATTTCCGTTTCTCATTTTCAATACTCTTTGGACATATTCTTAAAATACCAAAAATATTCTTGGTACCAACACAATCGCTTTAACTTTGTTTAAAATTAAAATATCAATGTTTTCCGTTTTAGACTTATTTGATAATTATTAGTGCCGCATGTCTATAACTCATCGATTTTCTTTACCCTTGGATCCGTAAAAGTCAACGAAAAAAATACGAGTCACTCAACACATTTCTGGTATCTTACTTTAATCTCTTTTTACATTTCACATATGTTCACAACCTTCTCATGAATTTTAGAACTTGATTCTATTTGAATAATGGAAACAATTATTAATTATAATAATAATCCTTTAACTTATCAATATCGTAATAATCTTGTTTAACATAAGAATCTACTCATCTATTTAAAATTCTTTCAAAACCGTGTATAGAAGTATGAAATGGAAAGTTGAGTGAAATTATCACATCGGATTACACAATTTCCTTGAAAGACTACATCAGTTTCCACTTAAGAGTACCTACAATGGATAATCCTAATTGTCTACAAAAGTAACACAAGAAGCGCATTTCGGATTCGTTTAGTTTTATTCTCATGCCGCTATCAAACAGAACGGAATGCAGAAGGTAGGTTTTCGTTTTTGAGTGCTTGGCATTCGTTTTTGCGTAAGAGTATAAATACGTAAGGATATAAGAAACAAAAAATTTGCTACGGGTGAGTTCAGTTAATTATATTATTTGAGCTAAAAAATTGTGATAAATTGTAGAAATTATAGTATATTTGCATAGTGTTGTTATTGCGCAATGTATGCGGTCTATTCCCTCTTTGGTAACCTTATTTTTACACTCAATAAAAATACTATATAACACCAATATTCCCAATTGCAATTGCATATTTTGTTCACAATAAAAAAAATTTATTTTCTTCCTACAACATTCTAGATGAATTGATAGTATAGAGTCATAACTCCTCCACAAAATATTCACAAATGTCTAGTGCATCTAGTAGATCGTAAATTTTCTGATCGCTTTGAATATCAGTATATCTTCAATATGTTGGATTATCTATGTGATAGCTGCAACATTAAAATTTTTATGTAGGATACACATAAAACTGAAAGCTTCGTATTATTAGTCCATTAAAATGTGACAATTTTAGTACCCTTGCGGTTTTTCTTAGGACGCAATTTTATTTTACCGATGTATGGGGAGGGTCAACGAAAGCTTAACCTCAAGTTTGTGGGGTTCCACCCCTTCTCTCCCGGCCAGCATCTTAAATAAAGCTATTTTTGATGATATCTCGCGGACTGTTATCCCTACAAAAAATTCGCAATGCCTACAATTTTGTTTATGACACTTTTCGCCATTAACCGCCAATTTAAAAAGTTATGAGCAAAAAAGTTCAAAAATGTTGTCAACAATTTCGCCCAATCACTTTTTATTTTTTGATTTTTCAATAAAATTACCTCAAAACAATCTTTTAGATCGTTCTTTGTGGATTAATTTTACATGTGGATTTTTTGAATTCCACTCATACTTGTGGCTCATAGAGGGCTGCAAAAGTGCCAGCGCGCGTCTATGTTCACCACATTGTGCCATAAACAAAATATTTTTTATCATTTCCATTTTTTTTGTTTTTCTTTTCTTTACAGAAGTTGTAGGTGAGAGAGATTTGAATAATGATTAAATTCACTTATCATTTTGTACTACCTAGTCTATTTTAGTTCTTTTTGATAGCTAGAAGTTCATCTTCTAATTCGTTTTATTCTATTAACTTTGAATTGAAGAATCCGAACTTGAGCAAGTGAGCATGTTGTGTATAGTCACTGATTTGTGAAAACGTTTTTTGATATACGTTCTAAAATGAGTAACATCAATGTCAAGCAACGACGTTTTATCAGATATTGCTTCAAACTTAAGCACAGTGCAGCATAAATCTTTAGAAATATTAAGCCACTTAACGGAAGGCTTTCAATTGCGAGAATCTCAAAAAATATGACAATCCGTTCAGATTGCCAGTTGACAATAAGAATCAGCAAGAGATAGGTGAATTCAACCGTTCAACAGATTTGGAATAATGAATTGGAAATGGGGAAGAATTATGTCATTCCAGTAACAAAAATCTATCTTCCCTCAATAACCTCATTCACTTGACGTGAAACCTCCCGACTTTCTCCTCTCTGCTAGATTAGAAACTCTGGAAGAACGTCATTTTGGGTCATTAAAAACAGTTAAAACAGGTCTAATCGATCAGATATTCTAATATCCGACATTACTTAGCTTTGAGGGAGACAATATTCTAATATTATTTAGCATATATAGCTACATATATACAGGGTGTCTCAAAACGATCCAACTATTTCAATAGTGAGTGAGAAGCAAACAAGGAAGAGCAAAGCTCGCTTTGCGTGAGCGCAAATTTCTAAAACAATCGATCATTTATTCAGGTTCGACGGTTGTATAGGTTACAATGTTCAACATTGCGGAAGCTCCAAGCAATGCAACAATTTCAGCTTTGATCCAGACATTCAATACTACTCGAAACACTATTGGTGAAATTTATCACGGTCATTCAAGGAAAGTAAGAACGTCTGGAAACATTCAGTAAGTAGCAGATTCTGTAAGCCGACAGCCTCAACTCAGCGTCCGTCTCAACTGGTATTATGAAGAGCCACAGTTCACCGCATAATACGATCTGATTTACACATAAAGGCCTATAAAGTTCAGATTGTGCAAACTCTACATGAAAGTTATTACGTTATAAGACTGAATTTTGTGATTGCAATATTGGACAGATTTAACAATTTCATCAACATGATCTTTAGCGATGAGGCACATTTTCATTTGGATGGATACGTAAATCACCAAAATTGTCGTTTTTGGGTAGGAACGAATCCACAGACCTTACATAAACGCCCGTTGCATAGCCCAAAAGTTACCGTGTAGGTCGATATGCTGGCGAATTGCGATTATTTGGCCCTACTTTTATGAATATAACAGAGGACATGCAGTGACTGTAACTTCTCCTATGTCGACATGATAGGCAATTTTTTCGGGCCTCAACTGCAACAATGTGAGCATTATTACCGATTGACATGATTCCAACAGGATAGGGCCACATCGCACCAACTACTAACAACTCATCAATACGAGTTGTTACCACAAAAGGTGATTTCACGAAGAGGTGATATTGAATGGCCATCTCGGAGCCCTGACTTGACCCCACCTAATTTTTTCTTGTGGGATTAATCTTAAGAGCGTGGTCTACTAGAATAATTCACGAAATTTGACAGATTTAAGAAACAATATCGAAAAAAAAAAAATCAGGAATATTCCTCGACCCCTTCTTCAAAAAGTTTTTGAAAATGTACGCCAACAGTTTGAGGAGTGTCGTTAACTTAATGGCCGTCATTTAAACAATGTCGTATTTAAAAAAATTTTGTTTCTAATCTTTCAATTCATTCTAATAAATACATATAAAAATAAGTACGTATTTTTTTTACAGCGAAAGTAGTTGAGTCGTTACGAGACACCTTGTAGTTTCAAGGGATCTTAACTGTGCTGAGTATCTTTAAGAACCTACGATAATATAGGAGGGAGAATCGGATTGGACAGGACGGAAAGAAGTCAAAAATTTGAAGCAGAAAGATATATAATGTAATAAAAAAAATGGAACATTTTTTTGTGTTACAATATTGTACTTTATTACATATATAAATTTCATACAAACAAATTATGAATATTAATTGATTCTGTTTTATGAACTTTTGTTTTCACAGATTATTGTCCTATTTCTACATATAACTATATATGAAGTTGCATCAAAACAGTATGAAATCAAAGAAACTGTTCGAGAAGAATTGGAAGCATCCCATAGCGATGGTGTACATTATAAGTATATAGTTCCCATTGGTCCTTATACAAATAATGTGGAATATGTCAATGACAAGTCACGCGTGTATCCTGATTCTGTAGGTAAACAATATTTTTGCTTTACAAATGTTAAATAAATCATAATCGTGATTTTTTTCACAGTAACAATTCCACCTCAATATTCGCTGAAAAAAGAAGATCCAATTTCGTTGTCACACAATCCTCTGTTTGATGCTCTTCTTTTGAGCAATAATTTACATTTACGACCGAAGTATTCATCGCCCAATCAATCAGAACTACCACCTGTCAATCCGTTTATTGCCCTTCTTCTGTCTCAGTATGGGAGATACGTACCACTTCATGGAGCTGGTAAAGGAATCTACGCGTACCAAGCTTCTAATGATTATCACAATAACCGACCTTTTGGTGCATATAAAATTTACAAAGATAACAAGTAAAAAATTTGTGTGAAATTATAGAATTTCTAAAAAATTGCAGTGCATTACTTTGTAAATTCCAACCAACAACGTTAATTTTGCTGATATCAATAAATAGAAGCAAAATAACTATTTTGTTTCTCAGATTGATCAAGCTTACCATGTTTCTTGGTATAATTTTTATGCATCTCGTAATAATTCCAACTTGAGCTCTCCTTAGTTAATTGATTCAAAGTTTCAAGCAAAATGAATTAGCTGCTTAAATCGAGTCAGTTTAGAGACTCTTATTTTACAATTATGAATTTTTCGCTTTATTTATCATTTTCCTTCAACATTCTAGTGTTTTCTAAGCTTTTTTATTATAATTTAGTTAGATAGTTATTCATTTAATAAGTGCGATCAAAAAATAATTTTTTTATTTAAAAGATATTATATAAAATTTAAATGAATCTCTAGACTACTACTTTTCATCCGATATTTGCATTGAATCTCCAACTGCATTGATATAATAGGACCGGAGCGTTGCTCTGGCACATCGTAGGGAGACTACGGATTGCGAGGGTTCCCAAGAGTTAGGTAATGTACTTAAAGTTAAATGAAAACCTCGAAAGCCGTATCATTTAATGACGAGCAATTGGTTTCTAGTAAAAACTACTTAAAACAGTAAATTTTTAGCTTAGACGATGAAACAGTCTAGAACGAGAAGTTTGTAGAGCTATTAAACGTTTTGGAACCCGACTACTGGACTAATAATTCAATCAGAGTTTGGTCAAATTTATGAGGCGGAATCACGCAAAAGGTTTTTGTTAAATATAAATAAAAGTGTGACTAATTAGAGGGATTATTTGGACAACAGGACACTTTTAGGTGATGGATTGCAGGAGGTTCTAAACTACTAAGTTGGAATGTTTAGACACGTTAGTAGTATTCATAGTGATCACACTATTTACACACACACACACACACTATGCCACCACTCACAAACACATTATCGGCGTTTCGTGACAGACATAACTGTCTGAAGTGTCTGAAGACGATAACTTAGTTATCGAAACACGCATTTAACAGTGTAGTTGTGAGTGTTTGTGTAGTTCTAGTGTAAAAAGTGTGTTCATTAAGCTTCTACTACACACTAGAATGATATCCATTAGTTCAGCTAACTGTGAAAAGTGTATGAACGATAAAAAGAAACTCTTCGACAGTAATTCATATCACAGCATATGTGCTTATAAGATTCCAAGGTCAATGCTCAATATGGAGTATATCTCCTACATAATAACATGGATAAGTCGATATCTTCTACTAGCCAACACCAAACACAAGTATCAGAGCGCCCGAATAAATGAGATAAAAATGAGAAAGGAAAGAAATTTTAGAACCTGTATTTTAAGTTGATATATCATCGCACTTTTACAACAATGGGTAATTAGCGATATGTTATATTGATAAATTGCTGCTGGATTGCTTAATTCCAGCGAAATTACAGCATTTGTCGTTGGTTATGGTGATTTTGAATGTCGTAGGTTTGGTTCAATGTGTGGAGAGGGGAGGCTTTATCAAAATGATTCTCGGAACGGGCCGTTTTGCTATTACTCGTAGCTTTAGGACAGCTAATCTTAGCACAACTGCCTACTGCTTTCAACTTTGTTAACTGGAATAAATTATAGGAAATACTTAACCAAATGGGTGTTCCAGATCACTCAATCAAAAATTTTTACTTTATTAGTTCCGTTGAAGTCAAAATAGATGATGGGTTCTGATATATCACCTGCTCTGTTTAACATATATGCTAAAGCTATAATGAGGAACATTCTAGATGAATGGGAGTATGGAATTCTTGTTAGGGGAGGAATAAGCAATGTACGTTATGCTGATTATATCACAAAATTTGCTCCAAAGGAGGAGGAAATGGCGGTTCTCCTAAACAGAGTAGAGCGGGAGAGTGGGAAATTTGCTCTAACAATAAAAAGAACCAACATTCTTGATTTGGTGCAACTTTTGCTGCACGGACCCGTAACGAATCTTTGGATAGACCAGATTTCCGCTTTTGAGGCATTTTAAAAGAAGGATAGAGTAAGAATAAAAAACAAAGAGTAAGATCTAAAGTAATGAATAGCATCTAATCACAAAAATGATACCTAACCTCAAAAGTTCAAATACTTTTACATTGCATATATGATTACAGAAAAAAATAACAATAACTATAGAGAAATTTCGAACAGTTGGATTAGATATTGACGGGGACGTCAGTAATATAGTACTCAAGGTCCAGTCATTACTGGAATGCTATATTGCGTTGAACAAGCTAGATTTTGAGATCTTTTCACATTTATAGTATTAATTAAAACAGTTTTCTTTCATTATCTTAAATAATCTATTGAATGTATGTAAAATTTAGACATATGACTCCAGAAGCATGGTGAAACAATAAAATCAGCGTATCGGTGTGTTATAAATCAAAATTTTGAATGAGACACCTCCCATGTTTTAGTTATTTAAAAGAATTTAGTGATGCTAATTTGTTAACTTACTTGTCTCATTCTAACGGGAATTTTTAACATTATTAACAGTAATAATTAAAAGTTCATTAGACTGTATTCTGCTACAGAGTTATTTATAAGAAAGATATAACTGCAATGCCAGAACAAAGATCTCATAACTTCAATTCCCTCAACAAGCACACATATTTTCCGTGAAAATTCAAAAGGCATCTACTCATCTCATTGTCATTCTCCACAGTCCGAAAACATTATGCGCTTTACTGCCAAGCCGATGCCGGCAGAACGTTGGAAAATCGGCATACTGCCAGGGTCTCCTTAGGCCAATCTGTTTTCTACAAGATATATATAGTTAATCTAAGCTGTCAACTCAATACGAATTTTTAATGTAATGTAATAATAAACTGCTTAAGATTATTTCATTCTGTTGAAAAAAAAAATAAGTAGAAAATTGTCTTTGGAAATAAACTTCATTTTAAATGCACTACAAAAACAATTATAATTTTGATTCAAATCGTGGATTTTGAAAATGATTTATACATATAATAGATGTTGAGGATGGAAAAGCGATGTAGGTATAACAATGTTGGTCATTTGGGAATTGATACTCTCTTATAATTTGCTGAAGAATCCGCTATTGGATAAAGTTAAAGTTTATTGACATGGTTGTAATCTGTGAAAAAATGGTTAAAGAGTGAATAAACATAGTTATATTATAAAGTGTGGGCGTTTTAAATTTAATCCCACTGTTTCCTAACTCATTAATAGGTTGATTAGAAGATAGAGGAAAATTATTAGAAAGTTCCAGTCTAAAAGTGAGTTAGTTAAATTGTAGCGAAAAAAGGGATTTGTGAATATATTGATAAGAAATAATTTAAGAAGTGTCAGTGATGTCAGATGGTCATGAATAAATGCTAAATAAAACAATAAATGAATAAAAAATATAAGTTTGTTTCGAAACAGATAAAACAATCGAATTATACTCCAAGAGCATCCGAATTTTTTTCGGAATTATATCATGAATATAGATGAATGAAATGAAGAAATTTTTGTCTGAACCTTAAAAATACGACAGGAGCTCCAATAAAAATTGAAGATCTTAGGATTTCATACAAAAACGGTCATTTGGAGTTTTTCGTTATCACTGATATTTATAAGGTTGTGTAGGATGATACTCACAGCTTTAAGAAATGAGAATTTTACATGTTCTTGAGAAATTCAAATTTGAAAATTAAATTTTTAACCACTTTGCATGATGGAAATTATTTTCCTATTATTTTCTGAATTTTTCAACAAAATGCGTTTACAAAAATTGTTGGCTTTGAGCGAAGTATTTGAAAATCAAATTTCAAGATGTCCATTAACTCTAGTTACATATTCAAAAAAAAATTAAATTAAAATTAAAATAATAAATTTTTACACATATTCCAAAGCTGTGCCTATAATTCCTCAAGCTCCAACTTAAGACCTATGTAAATATCAGCTAGAGAAGGTTTGAAAGATCTACAACTTTTGTCTAATGTTTACCGTTTGTCCAAAATTCAGAAAAACCACTAGTTATAAATTTTAATCTTCCAGTAATATTTATTTTTACAGTTTTTACACCCAAAGTTCTTAACTCAAAACGGTGGGATGAATTGATATGCACTCACTATTCACTAATACTTGCACGTTAAACTATTCACTAATACACCCTGTCTAATTTACTGAAAATAGATTATTTAGCTTCTTTTCCACTTGTCATTTTAGTCGCTATCAAATCAAATCGTTGACTAACTTCCAGCTGCTAAACTTTCCGCTTTATATATTGAAATCTTATTCTAGATCTTTCGGATTCTTGAGATCCCTAGAATTCTGTAAACAACAAAAGTCCCTTCTTAGAAATTGTCACTTCAAAATTATCTTTATTGAAAATTCAGGAATTTCGCATTTGAAAACTTGTTTTCTTCGATTGTATATGACAAGTCTAGGTACTGTTAAGTTGGAACTTCTGGATATTCATACTGAACACACTGTTTACACTACCACTATACCAACACTAACAATTACACAAACAAGATAACTTGATTGTCGGAATTCGCATCAAATAGTGTAATTGTGAGTGTTGGTATAGTGGTAGTGTAAACAGTGTGTTCAGTATAAATCTACTGTTGGATTAGAAAAAAAGTACTAATTGCAGGACAGCTTTTGAATGGTGGTAATATCAATGTTAATCATATTTTCAATTATTTGGAATTTTATTAATCACCATTCATGGGAATAAATCTGATTAAGAGAAACTCTATTTCAGTTCATTTATTCGGACGAATGACCATCTGGCCAATATGCGGAAATTAAGAAGACGTATGTTATGCATCCGTTACAAAAAATGTTCATGTTAGTAGCAGGTGGTTTTGTTGGGGTGGGCTTGTTTTTTAGAATTATTTTCAGAGGTTGTATGGTTGTAATTTAATATACGATGTATATCCACAAAGTAAGTTTCGTTTGGTTATATAAAAAAGAACAGAAAAAATATTTATTGTACAAGAATCTTCAATTGAAACATATTTTCTACAAATAATTTTTGTAAGCGCTTGTCATAGCGTGTTATACGCTTCATAAAACGTTGCCTTGTGTGTTTACCACCATGTGGTAACATATCACAGCTCGTTGAAGAGATAAAAGTCGAAGAGTGAGGTCCGGGCCGTATGAAGAATGATCAAACACGTCCACGAGAGAAAACAACTCCTTTTGACTGTAGTCTTCGGCGCTTGTTCTGTATTGCGCAGCGCAATTTCTAAATGGTCTCGCAGTAAACATGTGCATCGATTGTTTAGCCTCGTGATAAGAAATCAATCAAAAAAATTCCTTTTCTGTCCCCAAAAATGGTTCATATGAGTTCTCGACTTGTCAACATTTTATTTAGACTTAACGAGAACAAAGTGAATGTCCATTCCATTGATTTTTGTTTAGTTTTGTTTAGAGTTTTGGGTAACAAACGTAAGCAAAGTTATCGAAATTTAATTTTTTAGTAATAATTTCATGAATTAGTGATTTGCTGAAATTTCATGACAAGAGTACTAATTGTATACTTAAATTTGCTAAAGCTTTTCTCCAATTGCGTAAACCAGTTTCTCACTAACCAAAGAAGAGCGTCCATATCGTTCTACACTTGAACACGTCCTTCGTTGACTACCGACCCATCTTATAATCATTAAATCAATCATAGCATTTTGTCCATAAACCTCGAAAATTTCCAGATAAATTTACTTAACTTCCTTTGCATTTAGAAAACGAATCACAGATCTGATTTCACAAGCGACGCGGTTTTCAATTAAAGCTGACATCATAAAGAAACACTACAAAGAACACGTTGGCACAGCGATTTGAAAATGGCGTATATTTCTTTCTAATCAACTGATAAAATGAGAAACGGAACTTACGTTATAGATATTCCTCGTATATATACTATAAAAATGTGTGTTTAAGTCCTAACACTTACATAAAATTGTTTAAATTGAGAAGTTTAATAGTATACAGGAATTTACATTGACTTTTAAATAGGTGACAACTTCCGAAAATATATTGACTCATATACGAGTAGAAGCGTATTTTCAAAGAAATGTTGAGTTTGTTTTGATTTGTATTCAACTGTCTTAGCTGTGACACTTGTGTTCGGTATACTTTGACTCATTAGAATGAATCGAATGAGGATGTCTTTCACTGTAGCGTGATAATATATGTTTCAAAATGGTGCAACCGTGCAAAAGGTGCTTCCAGTTTTAAAAACAGGATAGAGAGATGGTTGAATTGATATTGAAATGGCTTCAATCTAATCACAAAACCAAAGTAGTGGATATAAAATGTAGAGTGCATTTTGTTACTTTTGTTTCTAATTGATAATCTCCCAATCTTTTGCCTTTAACTGTATCAGTGGACGACGAGGGAAGAAAGTACGATTGATACAGATCCAATGGCTGATTATTTTATTTGGTTAGTAATTTACATGATAAAGCTAACTTAGCTGTTGATAGAGTTTGAGCTGATAAAACAAGCTAATAAAAATACACTTCATTTGATGAATTGGACTTTTGTCAAACTTATTTTTTGTGGTATATAATAAATGAAAACAAATACTTGAATCGAAATTTGTGTCGGTAATTTTATCAATGAATATATGCGTCGAACTGGCCTATTGAAAGTATACAGGATCTCGATCTTGAACCATTGTTCTTGTTTGAATTTCTTGGTTAAATCCTTCGGGAACATTTCTTGGTTCTCTAGGATACCGCAGAAGCAGTTGCAAAGGGTTGCTTTTCTCCAGAGAATCAACTGATACGGATGAAGGATGAGAGTCGAACATATGAGAGCTTGTTTACCACTATTTTATTTATTCAAAGTCATATAAATACGTCTTCAAAGTACAGTATTTGCAAATGTGTCTTGATACATTCTTCATTTGATTTATATGTTTATATTTTCAACCAATTTAATTCGCAGCTTTTCCTTCGCAAAAGATCAGAAAACGGAGAAATAGAAATATAATTTGATAGTTCTGAGACAAATATAGTGTTACATTCGGAATTGAATAACTCACATCAAATAAGTAACTGTAAAAAAGTTTCAGCAACCCCTTTTTTGTATTCGAAATTCTACTAACAAGTTGTTATGTGAGTTAACCAACTGATTATCCTTAAATGACGCTTAACAGTAAAAGGAATCTTGGGTCCTACACTTACTACATAAAATTTGTGGTGAATTTTGCGATAGTGGGCAATCGCAATGAAGGAACTTCATTTCTCAATATTTAGTTTATAGAGAACTGGGAGATAACAGCTGTTTTTGTATTGTTAATATTAGAGTATAAATAGAAACAAATTGTGCATGCGGAAGAAATACCTATTCCTTATTTAGCAGTTTTTATTAACTTCCAGATGATATATAAATATCATCTGTTGAAGTTTAATAAACTCTTTTTGACGATAGCATCGAATTTGAAAAATTGTGCAGTTTCAAAAAAGACTTGACATTCCTCTCGAAGGAATTTACTGAAATACTTGCTAGAAAATAATAAATGTAGATTATCTTTAAAATAACTGCGATTGATAAAATATGAGGGCAATTTTAGATTTTCCATCCAAACATTAACCATGAACAGTTGTACATCATAGACATCAAAATGTTGGTCTCTTATTATTGTTATTATTGACTATAAAAGACAATTCGATTTGTATGGTTTTGGTGTATCAGAATTTTATTTAAATGCTTTAAATTAAAAATAAATTTTATTAATATATGAAAATCGTAGTGTATTCTCCAAGATTATGAAATGGTCTTTTTGTCTGATCACAAAAAACTATTCTTCTGAAGGATGGTAATCATCAAGGTGATCTAAATGTTTATTGAAGCAATTATGCCATTCTTTCAAAATTTTTAAGCCACAAATACCTTCTTTTCTTTACCAATAGTTTTACTTCTGTGATTAGCTAAAATAGATAATATATTTCTTCTCACTTAACGTGTTTTTTGTTATTATCATCAATACTTTTCTCTGTTTTTGTTCCTTTCACTATATCGTTAGAAATTTTCTCCATGCATGGATTTCTAGGTAGTTAACGATAGAATCACATTTTAAGCCCTCTAAAGGTCGGGTAACCACTTTTTTATCTCACTATACGGATAGTATGTAGTATATCATAAACCCACTTTCAACTTCAGACTTTAATCTCTTTTATTTTCTTTTTATTTCCATAAATTTCTTTCTTTCCTACTCTATGCGTATTCTTCACGTTCAACCACCAGGTGATGATTGAACAAATTTCCAAGATATTTTTGATTTTTTTTGATTACTGTGATATTACTTCTAGTTGGTCGGTCCGTCCGTGTATGATGTTCCATTTGTTATGTTTCTATTATCATATCGTCATACCAGGCAACTGTCTATAATCTTATGCTTAAGACTTCTCTCTGTATAGATAGTAATCAGTTGCAGTTAGTTTTGATATTGGGATAAACTTTATTCAATTTATGTTTAATGAGAGTCCATATTTTTCACTACTGTCTACTACTACTACTACTATTCAATAAAATCTGTGGGTATTGTCAGGTTTCTGCAAATTAAATTATATCAACAACACATCGTAGATTGCACATTTGTGTACTATTGCTTTCAATACATTTATTGCGATCGTCTACTTCTTCATTTTTTCTTGTATTCTATTTTTATTAAGCTCCCTTATTGTGATTTATTGTTGATATAAATATGAATGCACTACAACTTGTGACTTTGTAATTCGTTGCTCCACTCTTCATTCTTCATACAGAGAAACATGGTGTGGGTGTTTGAGAAAAGTTAAAAATAGCATTTAGCAGTAGGTTTTATGCTAAGTCAGAGGGGAAACAAATTGCTTGTAATTAATTATTTCAAATTTAAAAAACAGATATTACAAACATCCAGCAAAATTCTTTGGTGCTGCTCAGTAGAAGGATGTAAAGCAAATTGCCCTGTCGATGGAGGTAGATTAGTTTAGGTTAGGTTAATAACGAAAATTTCGTAATTGAAATCCAGAATTGCATAATATTCCGTCACGAGTTGTCTAATCTTTGTGACAACCACGATCACGAACTGGTACATTGTAACAGAAGTTAAATTTTTTTGTTGGGTGGGTATTCAAATATCGAGCTAGTTCCAATAAATGTTTGAATGTCATGAAATGATCTGTTATCATCGATAAAGTACAAAATATTTTGATTCACATCCAAATATTTTTGTGGTATTGAATTAGAAGCAATTATTATTTGTTTATGCCCATTTATCCCAAATTTACCCTCACATTTAGATTTTTGACTTGTGTCTCATGACTCATGCAGTATCTACAAACTAACTATTTTTAAGGTATTATTTAATATGGTTTTTGTTTGAAATTCAATCGGTTCTAAATCTTTTCCTGTTCTCTCTTTAGTATATTCTCTTAGAATATACCCAGACAGGTGGAACGTGTCGTGTAAGAGATCAAAAATTCTCGATTCAAATTATCAAGTCTACCCTTGCTTACTTGAAAACTAATCACAGACATAATATTAGTTTTAAAAAATTATGTATCTGGAAATTTTTAAAACACCTACAGTAAAGTGTTTTTCACGTGACAAATACGACAAAAAGTTATTGAGATGAATTGGTTAGCATTAACAGTTAGAGTAATTTACTAAACTTCGAAATCATCGGTCAACTATAATTTTTTTTGTTCAATTCACATCTCAAAGACTAATATTTGTAACAAAGACTACCATAGAAAAACAGATTTGTATCTTTAACAATGTTAATTTGTTAAAATGAACTGTTAAACATTAATTTATTAAGCTTAAACTATTTTAAATACAATACTAACATTAGAGGAAATAGTTTAAGTGATTTGATGTAATGGAATCGGCGAAAGATCGCGCAAGAAATGTATTCAAATACTGCAATGAATAAAAGTAGTACTTGGCGTTTGATCAAAATTTCTCACAATACGAGGCAATCAGTTTTAGAAGATACAAAAGCTTATGATGAAGTGGATGTAGGTACTTTAGTAACATTCAATTCAATATGAGCAGATCCCAAAATCTTATTCATAAATCGAAACGTCATTAGAAACATAATCAAACAAAAAGAAAGTCTAGCGCATCGTATTCTATAGTTTTAACTCAACGTTCAGGAAGCTCTTTGAGACCTTGGTGAAACCATTCTTTGAGCTGAGATGCAAAAACTGACGCACTGCAATTTCAACATATTTTGTTGATTCAAATTTTTTCTCACGCTAGAATTTCTTCATAGATCTAAATAAATAGTAATGTTATGGTACGGTCTTAGGTCCGAATCAAATGCTGTATGTATCTAAGAGGAAAATCCTTTCGAGCGTGGTCGATGAGCAGATTTTGAAGGTGTAGCAATATGGCATACTGTCTCCGAAAGAAAAACTTCTATCGCAAAGCTGACCCGAGGGAGCTGGCTATCCACATGTGCAGTGCCTACCGGCCTGTGTCTGCCGAAGAATTAGGGGTTATCGTAGGACTGGCTTGTATGGGGAAGGGTGAATCAAATAGTTTATCAAGAATATCTTCTAAATGTGACATATTAAAAAAATAACTCACGCAGTTCGATCACTAGAGAAAAAGTTCAGCTTTTGAACAATTCCGAAAACGTATTGAGAAATGTGCAGGGCTTAGTGGAGCCTAACATTTTTCAACCCAACTATAATTAATTATCACTAATTAATGTCAAGTCAGTAGTGATAATTGGAATCCAAAATTTTCATCTCTCATATTCTATGAAGAATTTCCTCTTTTGTTATATTTACACCTTCATAAGCTTATGCTTGTCGAATTATTTATTTTTCTTCTACTTTCGAATAATTAATGTCAAAGATATTTTCAATTTTTCTCCTATTCCCATTAGTAGTTCACCTTTTATAAGAATCTGTTGGTCTAAGATCCCGATATAAAACGACCTTCACCGAGCTGGTTAATGGATCAAACATATTTTTTATGTAATTTAATATATCAAAAAATATATTCCATATTATTATATATTAATTATGAAAGAAAATTTTTTTAAATAGTTCACCGGTTTGGTTAACAGATAAATTCTATTCCAATCGAAAGTATGCAACCCATAGTGTATGTAAATGTTAGGTTGCCCATTTTTTTCCTGTCACAACTCCTGGGTTGTCAGGTATGAACAGGTAAATCGATACTAGTAATTTGCACCGGTCTGGTTAATGAATGAAACTTAGATACAAATAAAGTTTATTTTATTACGAACACGGTGATATAGGGTTGCCTGCGAAAAATCAGACCTGAATACCTGTTGCCAAATTTTAAAAGGTTAAATTTTGTTCCGAGTCCCTCCAACCAACCATCACATGCAATAGAAGAGGACATAACATAACAGCTGTTTGTACATGCTGAGCATCATTTTGGAGTAGATAGTTGCTGTAGTTTCAATTAAAAAAAGTACTGTTGTTTATTATTGAAGAAAATTGCCAAAAAGTGTTTTTTGAGTGATAGATTTTAATGATGAAACTTTTAAAAACTGTTCATTAAAGTTAGCTATGTAGTTGTCTACGTTTTTGTGTATTCGTAATTTCTGAAACTTCTGTTTATTATGGTGTTGAAATTTGAGTTTCAATTCTTCTAACTCTTTACATTTTCTTTTAAAAAACTCTTGTTTTGTAAGAAAATAAGTTTATGTTATCTGTAACTTAGTAATTATAAAAGAAACAGTCAACATTATAATATTGAATAAATTATTTAAATAATTTGATAAAAAACAAATAAATAATTCGATAATTCATTACTTGGATTATGAAAAAAATATAATCTGTTCACCCCCACCCTCGAAAATGAGAACTGCTTCATCCCCATCCGGAAAGTTGTTTGATGTTCATTCTAAGCTACGAATGTATGGAGCTTTCAGCAGTCGAACCGCGGCTATCGAAGAGGTTGCATAGATAATACGCAAACTCGTTTTTCCGATCGGTAAACACGCTGCAGAGGAACGCGGCCTTTAAATCATATGATAAATCCCCTAACCGACTAGTTTAATTCATACAACTGCGAGTTTTAACACATAACTACTTTAGTCGCTAAAGGATGATTGTTGTTAACGTTTTTAAATAGACACCGAATTTAGATGATTATTTAGTATAAAAAAAATACGAACATGGATAAGGATTCGTTAGGCGCTACCCCTAGGGGAGCGCAACAAAAAAAGACGCAAAAACCTTTAAAACCTACTTGCAACTTCGGCATAAACTTGGTGATGTGTGTTTTGTGTCTTGTGAGTGTGTCATCGTCAGTGTGGCGGGAATTTGACATGAAGAGTAGGTTGTCTGTTCTTGAAGATAGGGTAGCTTACTTAGAACTAAGGTCGGATTCTCCGGAGAAAGGAATGGAAGGATTGTTCGAACGATATCGACGGGAAGCTGTATATCATTTGAAGAGGCGAGTTTTGAGGGATGTTCCTCACGATGGTAGAAGAATGAGAGATATTCCCGAATGTGTATGTCCAGCAGGTATGTTATATTGAATAAATATATTTTTCATGCTCTAGTTTTGACAAACATAATTATTGCTTACTACCTACTTTCTTTATTAATATTTATTATTGTTATTATCAGTTCAATTCTTTAAACATCGAGTTCATAATTTTGTTTAAATTTTTAATATGCGTTGGTTGTTTTGATGACTTTTATTATGGAATCTTCAAAATCATCAAAATCATGATAATCACTGCTTAAGATATATGGAGAATTAAAGTTTTTTAAAAACTTTTAGAACTTATCAGAAAAAATAATAACCATTATCTTGAACTATCTTTCTGGTGAGAATTATTTGGGTGGAAGAAAAAAATTAAGATGATATTCCCTATTTTATTTAAAGTTTTACTCATTAAACAGCTTATAAATAATGTATAACTATGGTTTATTCCGCTTTTGGTATCATAATAACAGCTCGATCGGTTTGATTCTCATGAACTTTTTGTTAAATTTGTGTTGTCAAGTAGTTGGATTGGTTTTACATTAACTTGACTAGTCCTTACTCGTGATTTATGAGAAATATATGCAATCTATGCTTATTTCATAGTTCTGGTAAATACCACACATTCAAAAGTATAAATCAATGTGCAAAGACGATTTTTATCACACTTTATTCGGTGTGATTGACATATCGCATTTTTTTCAAGGATTTAAAGCTGGCTTATATCAGAACATATTTTTCACTCCTTTGAGGTCGACTTTCTAGTCTTATATTTATTTAAGAGACAAATAACTTCTATTTCTGTTGGTTCGATTAACTAAAGAAACAAACGACAATAACAATGATAGAAATAAATAGATCTTACTGGAGAAAAGTTAGATCGATTAAGTCAAATTGTGAAAAAACTTTTTCATGTATAAATGTTTTAAATACCTAAGTACTCCGGAAATATATAATAATATAGTTCACCCATTTAAAATTGCATAAAAACTTACTTTGCTATCCATAGTTTAAATCCAAAATAACATAATGAAACTATATTCGAATGTATACATGTATACATTCAAAGTTAGCAAGTAAGTACATGTAAACTTGATTGATGCAATTCAAAACGTAAAATATTTAGGGTTTAATAAATTGAAACGGCAAAGTTAAACGCACTGTAAAGTAGAAATAATGGCGGTGTTCCATCACGTAACTCAATCTACGATTTATCGAATACACATTACCTACATACTATCTTCTATCAATAGAAATCAAACATAGCAACTTAAGATCGATTCACAAGACCAACTACAAGGTATACGTAATAGTTTCTTAGAATAGATTTACTTCTCAAGATCTCAACCATTATAAATTACTAAGATGAACCGAAAAAGAAAATGTATATGTCATTGATGAACCTTCCAAAATCATGGTTATGAATTCTTAAGGCAACCACCCTACCATAGCGTATTTAATACGATTGAACTTATTTAGGCTCAATGCAAGACTTATAAGACCCGTGGGAAGTTATCCACAGATTTCTGCTACGACTATTTCTTTACAACACAAACTGAACTTTGGCGAAAGAATGTTAATAGAGGAGATATGTAATGACTATATAATTTTACGACCAAAAATTAAAGATCAATTTTTAAACACGAGTTTTTGTACACATTTCACGATTCTGAACCGAGGATCTAAAAAATAAGAAGAAATTATATCACAAATTTCAATCATGTAAAAAACAACTGATCAAAAATTGTGATGTGAGTATTTTCTATAACTCAAAAAAAATTCATACACTCAACGTTTGAGCGTTGTCGGGCATCCTTCGTTTTGTAATCAGAGCCCAAATTTTTTTCAAATGTTTTTCAACTATTACGAAGGATACTAAATGAGGAACTTATTAACAAAAAATGTGATTCAAGTATTTTTCCATCTATTCATTCAACTTCAATGAGACTTATTACTATTTACATTGTACAGCCAAATTCTGGTTAATTGTAAATTAGAGCAAATTTATATTTAGATTCTGTCTTTCGCACCTCTTGAGAAGAAGATACTGGGAATCTATGTAGATTTATCATACGAAAATGTTTTGCATCGTTCTTGGCGTATTTCTGTAGAACATTACGTACACCATTGGTTAAAGAGTTTTATCCGATATTCAAGTGTCTTTTTCAATAATTAATAAAAAATTGACAAAATTAGTGGGCTTCGATTTCAAAACAAACGATGCTCGTCAGCACTCAAACTATATGAATTTTTTGGCGTTATAAAAAATACCCACATCACAATTTTTATTATTAGATTACTTATTGAGTGTCCTTTGCAATGGTTAACGAAAATTTTAAAAAAAATTGGGCCTTCGGTTCCAAACTGGACGATGTGCGTAAACTTTATGATTATCACTTACATCACACTTTTTGGTTTGTTGTTTTATAATTAGGTGTAATAGTTGAATCACTTGTTTTTATTTTTGGGACGTCAAATATGTACAAAAACTCGTGTTCAAAAAAGTTTCATCAACTTTTAAATTATGTAGCCACAGAGTGAGTTTCATGTACGCCTCAATAATTTCGGAAACGGCTTGTGCGATTTTTATAAATTTTTGTGCGTAAAGGTCTTGTGATAAGCCCGTTATCATGGTGCTATTTACATTGTTGTCAGATCTTTCCTTATCCCGGAAAAATAATGAACTTTGTTATTTCAAATGGATTACAATATTTATTTTGTGTTTTTAGAAATCCCTAAGAAATACTGATTATTTTTCATGTAATATTCTCTATATCTAAATTCCATTATAATATCTCCACCAAAGTCAGAATAAATATTGTACATTTAAGGTAGTCTCGCCCTTGTCGACATCGGACGGAGCACACGCACGCATCGGACGGATCGGATTTTCCGAGTGTGCTTAAAAACATTGATTCAAATATTCTTCTTTCTCTCCGTACGGAGCCGATTGTAGTTAGAATATTCATTCCGACGTTTAGCACATGTTGGGTCTGGAGTCATCATCAATCAGATCAGGGGAATAATGTGTGATATTCTCCATACTCCTGTCTCTTATGATTGATTTGATGAACCCAAATTGAGGGCTTTCTGGCCATCTTATACTCTTCTCTTCTTCTTCTGCCAGCAAGCAAGAAACTATCATAATTTTTTTTCAATATCCATTCTGTAAATATGACAAAAATTAAAATTTTTATAATAAGCGAAGTTAAAAACCAAACGCACGAGACTTCCACAGCGACAGGATACCACTCAAACTTACGACTGGCGAGAGACTTCGGAATCGGTAATTTGTGGAGCTTACGTACCTGTGTGCGCAGCCGTCGAAATAAATCCGATCCGTCCGTTGCGAACGCTCCGTCCGATGACAACAAGTGCGTGACTACCTTTAGATGGTTACTATTGAATAAACTCGTTTAATTTGAATATTCTTTATTACTTTATGTGCTAATACAAATCTCGTAACAAGGTCTAGTGTCAGTAAGTTAATGAAAAGTTTAACGAAACTCGTGCAGATGCTCAAAATGTTGTCTATTTATTTCAATAAAACAAGCTATGCGATTTTTGAAACTTGGCAATACTGCTCAATTCTTCTTATCTCTGTAGTGATCCTAACTTTTAATTTCTTTTATTATCACGTAAAATGTTCATTTCTTATGTTTGCGAAATATCAAATTCCTTGTATATTTGTCCAGTACTTAATGTGGATCGTGAACAAGACACAAACATCTAAATATTTGTTTTCAGTTGATGCAGTTTTTTTGATTTGGATAAATCTTTCATTGAATCAGTTTTGTTAAAATTTTTTACTAATTTACCGATCTCGTTATGGTATTTCGGTTAGGATATAAATTATTAAGCATATTACATGTTTCTTGTTGACTTCTACGACTATCACCATATCTTAATATCATTAAAATATCAATTCGTTCTTTCCTAATTGTAGCTATAACTCCGGAATTATGGCATTTAGGTGTAGGGAGCATCAGATGAAAAATAATAAATATTTGTTAGGAATTTCGAAAAGTGAAAAATATACAGGGTGATCTATTTGGAATAACAAAGATCATTATTGTTACGGAAAAAGGAAAGATCTAACAATAATGTAAATACCACCATAATAATACCGGCCGTATCACAAGACCCTCGTACAAAAAAGTTTATAAAAATCGTACAAGCCGTTTCCGAGATAATTGAGGCGTTACATTCATAAAACTCTGTATTGTTATTATATGTCTCCTCTATTAATATTTTTTATCTATATTGTTTAGAGATGGATACGGTGATGAAAGGTTCTTGATTGGTTGGAAAGAGGCATTGGAAAATTGTAGTGCAAATGGGATATTTGTGTTAGACATACCGAAAAAATAAGTGAAGACTGGTTTATTCCAGAACGAAATTTGGTGAATATAAATATTCAACCAGTAATAATAAATACTCTTAAAGATAGCTCAGATTCCGAATCGGATGAACTTTAAAGCAGGATTTTCTGCTGCAATTCTACAGCTTTAATCAATATCCTGCTATCAACGTCACTCTTTTTATTTAGTTAAGAGTACCCCAGTTGATAGACTAAATATTACGTCACTTTTATGCAAAAAATCATCTCTTTAGTAATAAGCTAGCATAGATAATATTAATTTTTAAGGTTCACGTCAGCATGGCGACATAGCGACAATTGTTGCCAAATCATCAAGAAATGTCGCCAACATCATACACATCGACGACAAATTTGTCTCCCAAAATATTTTTAAAAAAATCTATGTTTTATATTTACTGTGCTGTTTTTGCATAAAAGAATATATATATATGCCGTAAAAATATGTATAAAAGTGTGTGTAGCATGCATATGTTAATTTTTTTACTTTTGTCTACCACGTTATATTTTTGGACCACTAAATCATAACTTAGGTGGTCTTTTTGGACCACTAAATTTTCATTGCTGGTGTGAACCCTATTAATTTTGGATTTTATAACTTATTCACCCAATATATCGATATTTTTATGTCGATGTTAACCATAAAAATATAATACGAATAATTGAAAAAGTTATTTCTCCTAAGTTGCCAGAAATTTTGATGTGACTCATATTAATTATGTTACCATTAGTCACGTGATGGAAGACCTCCTCCATTCTACTGTATTTGCGTTTTGTATGTGGGGAATAATGTTTTTTTCGTTGTAAGCTACCAGTTCCACAGACAGTGGCGAGTGGACTTATTTATACTATAAGCGATGTAAGTAACATTCAGTAGTTGAGATTTTGTGCTTGAGCTATAGCGCGAAGACTGACAATAATGAAATTATGCCTTGTATTGTTTTTATAGGCATTGTTATTTAATTCACAACATCAAACTAACTGTTCATTATCAGATTATTGACAGAAATTATAATTAATGATTTGTATAACAGCCAAATGGATTTGGAAGAATCAGCAAATATTGTTGGTCTCTCAATGTACCAGTACTTAAAGAAATCTCAAACTATTGCCAATTGAAAAAAAAATATGCAAATTTTGTAAATAATTTTCATAATTAATCTTTATGTCATCTCTCATTTTCCATTTTTATGAATCATTGTTTGAAGTTGATGATAAAATACTAAATTAACGATATATTAATATTGTTGAAGTATAAGGAATAAAGACTGTTTCTGTAAATATATGTTTTATTTGACATAAATTATCACTACCCAAGGCTGGTAAGTTGACTTACAACCCGTTATCAAAAGCAATCGATAATTTTGTGGTAATTTTACTACTCACCTCGTTCAAAATCGTGTCAAAATGCATTGTTTAAAATATAGTATGGAGAAAAATTATGTTACGTTGAGTACTGTTTTTCATAAATAATATTTTTTTCCGCTAAAGAAAAACGAATTTGCTCCGAGTAATTATGAAATTGCACAGACACGTGAGTGTATTATATGAATCTAACAAGGTATTACAAAGGCGCTAAGACATATTCAAACCTCCTAAGAATATTTCGTATATCATGTTAATTAAAAAATGAATCATAGTAAGAGCTGCCGAGTTAACAAGAATGAAATTGTGGATTATAATAAAATAGGAAATATTAAACAAATTGATACTAACGTAGAACTATTTATAATAGTAATAATAATAATAAAAATATAAGGAGAGTGAACTGGTAGTATTATTTTGGCAAGACAAAAAATTCGAGGTAATTCAAGAAACATTATTTTTCTTGACGAAACATGGTTCAAAAGACATGGTATAGTACATTACACTTGGATAAATAGTTATTATTAATGTGGGATCCACTGTTTGATATATAGCACGAGTTTTGATCTTAAGCATCAGTCCCCGTCTTCTTACACCTTCAACGTGTTTACCAGATTTTTCCAATAGCCATTGGTTTCCAGTTTCTAGCCCCAATTCTTTCCATATCCATATCAACCTTATCTAAAAATTCAATCTTCGACTCCCTTTCTCATCTTGAATTTACTCTACCTCACTTTTGCGTTTTTATTTACGATTGCAGCATAAGGTCATGATGGGCCTTATTAACGTTTTATACAGGATGTTCTGAGACTTGATACAAAAAATTCTTGAATGAGTAGATGACGTGAAAATAATGCTGTGATATAAACAAATTTCTCATATGAGACTTCTTATTTATTGAATATACTTACAAGTAATATTAATACACAATCATGTCTAACTGAACTGCATACTCTCGAACATCGTGTTACATACATAAGGAAAAAATTGAAATGTAGAAAAATTTAGTTCGTAGCCTACAACTTATCGAATAAAAACAAAAACTCTAGACAATAAATGTTCGTAATGGGCACCTTGCTCTTCTACACATTTCCAGAGTTAACAGAGTATATTTCTTTGAACTTGGAAGATTCTGCCTTATACCGTCACAAAGGATGTTTATTCTATCGATCATTTCATTTCTTGTGCTTACCGGTGTTGCATATAAGAAGCTTTCATTAGTTCTCCAAGGAATGTTTCATTGTGTTCTAATATCTCCTTCAAACACACCTGGTCTTACGTAATCATCCATTGAAAATTCATAATAATTTAGAAAATATACTCAAATATGAGTTCCGGTTTCGCAATTTTACAGGCCTATAACTCAGAAACGAGGAGTTGTGTATCCAAGTATTATTTTCACGTCATCTACTAACTCCCGAATGTTGTGCAGTGAGTCCCGAAACACCCTGTATATGTTAAGTATTGCTTTCATTTCGATTTCTTCGCTTTTCAAAATTTTTATTAGCACCCGGGTGCTCTGTTCGCTGGTACCAAGGTACATCACCACTTTAAACTCACATCTTTCAATGTTTAATAATAATTACATACTTCATGGGTTATGACATAGTTTTTCAGTTAATAAAAATATCTAAATATTTAGATATAATTAATAATTTTCACCCATACTGCTCAATCGATGCCGCTTTCAAACTGCAGTTGTAAATGGTAGAACTCGGTAAGTTTGCATCAACATTTGTTAAATTTTTTCCTGTAGATTGATTATAACGTAAGTATACTTTGGAACCATTGACGTTATAGCAGGAATGCTTATCTAAATTATAATTCGTAATAGCCGAAATTCTTACGTGGGAGCTTCCCTTAAATTAAATGATTAAATTGAAAATATATCTTAAACCAATAAATTTACGTTTCATAGTACACTTATCACAGTACCTGTAATCTTTAGATAAGCCATAAAAATTGAAGTCATAAAACTATTTTAGTGACTTGTAAGTTGTTGGCAGATGAATGAATATATTGACATATAAAAAGTATTTATGGTATTTTACACAGAGATGGGCTGAAGAGTTTTTTTAGTTGGTCTATTGAAGTATTGGACTTACATGTATAATACGAGGATATACAGAAAAATTTTTAGCATACTATAGAACCAAACAAAATTTCAATGTCAAAATATTTTATTACTCAACATATTCTCCTCTTAATTGGATACATTTATTACATCGAACCTGCAACGTCTCTAGACCTTTCAAAAAAATGTTTCTTCTTGATCTGCAAACCAGACTCTGTGGAATGAGATGATGGTCGAACGGAGCCAAATCTGGTGATAAGGGGGGTGTAATTCAAACCCTAAATCACGAATTTTTTGCATGGCAACATGAGATTTGTGTGCAGACTTTTCTCTTTAATTTTTTCCCGTAGAGTGGTCAGTAATGTCGAATAGTAATCTTCAGTTATTGTTTTACCTTTATCCAAAAAACCAATCATGAATATTCCATGGAAATCCCAAAAAACTAAAGTAAGAACTTTTTCTGAAGATTTTAGGACACGAAACTTCTTAGGTCTTGGAGAACCAGAGTGTCGCCATTCCATCGATTGTTGCTTTGCTTCTGTGTAGAAATGTGCCAAGTCTCATCCATAGTAACAATTCGGTTTAAGAAGTCTACATCGTTTTCAAATCGAGTACAGATCGAACGCGATGCTTTTGCACGCTTTTGGTCAACATTCTAACATTTGGTGCTCCATTTTGCAGCAATTTTTCTCATGTCCAAATTGACGTGAACTATATGATGAACGCGTTCGTATGAAATATTCAGTGCTTCAGATATCTGTTTTAGCCCAATTCGATGTCTGATAAAATCATGTCATGAACTGCATCCATATTTTCGGGGACTGACTCAGAAACTGGCGTTCTCGATCGGTCATCATCATCAATGGAAAATTTACCTCTTTTGAAGCTTACAGTCCAACTTTTCACGGTAGAATACGAAGGGGTATATAATACCTCAAGGGTATTAAGCATATTTTCGTAAATCTGCTTACCTCTTAATCCTTTTAAATATAGGTACTTGATGACGGCTCGATACTCAAATTTTTCGATTTTCACAATTTTGGTAGACATATTTTTTCTTTTAATTTATTGCACCACTCTCATTTACTTTTTTGTAGTCAAACTTTACAGTGACACTTCTAATAAGTTATTGTTCGTTGTTATGGTAACGCAATATTTTGTTTATGCATGGAACTGGTCTAGGCTAACTAGATATCAATACATCATCGTAATACTGGTATATTTTTTAATAATTTTCTTGAAATTCGAAATTTTATATTTAAAAATCACACATTTTTTTATTTTCTTTGCTATTTGTTGATACTTGATATTCAATTACATTCTAGTGATGCTTTTCATCTTATCAAATTCCTTATGATATTACTAAGGTAAGGTGAGTTTTAATGTTAATTTTCCCCTTTCAGATATATCTTTCCATTATTTTATTTTACGGAGGAAAACAAATTAAATATAGAAAGATGTTACGGAAAAGAACAAGTCGGTGGGATAAGAATGTTAGAATACGAAATGATAAAATCTAAATTCTCTTTCACAAAAAAGAGAAAGGTCGCTTAACCGACAAGCTGTTAAGTAATATTTCTCTGTATTAATGAGGAATTGGGTTTACTGTCTTTGCATCAATTGTATAAAAGGAGTTATTTAGAGAATTTCTCACTGTTTCAATTATTTTTTGTTTTCGAAATTTTTTCCTGTAACAAACGTCTTTCTTACATAGTTTAAGAGAATGAAGAAATTGATTTGCCAGCAAGAATGATCTCATTATTTTTCAAAATTATTCATTTGCTTTGAGTATATGAGCTATAAAAGGATTAATTTGGGTTTTTATGTCTTTCTCTTATAATTATGATTAGAACTATATTATATAATCAACTCAACTCAACTCAACTAAACAGCAAAAAAAACAGACACTTCATATTTTTCGTATTAAAAGCTACGAGTAATTGTCACTGATATCTCTATTTTTGTGAGTAAACTGGTTATTACAGAGAATATAGGGTTTAAGTCCATTGAACTAATGCCTTCAGGATTAGTGGACCATTAGATAAAACTCTTGTCTTGTAGTTGATTTACCTATCGAAACTTTACTTGATTAACAAAGCCCTTTATTGTCATTAATAGTCGTGTTTTATTTTGGTCCAGAATAATTGTTTTTTATTCGAATGTAGACATAGCCGAATTGATACCTTAGTAAGAGAAGGCCGGAGCGTACGATACATCGCAAAAACAGTAGGGGTGGCGAATATTACCATTCACAATGTACTCCGGCATATCCGGGAGATTAGTAGCTACGATCAGAGGGTTGGCACTAGACGACCAAGGGCAACAACAGACATTTAACAGCTCCTATGTTTTGGTACAGACTTAAAATGACGAAAAATACGTGTAAGCTCGAACATGACGGGGACTGAGTTAGTATGAAATTGTATCAAGGCGACCCGTGACAGGGCTTCAACTCCTGGAAATATAAATACAAAGAGTAAGGCTATTATTTTCCGACCTGTATTCTCATTGGACTGTAGAGCCTCCTTTTGAAAGGAGATGAGCTATGGATTGGGGTGGAAATATTTTCCACGTCAAGACTGAACTGATTTTCATTAATAATAGGACTCTGACTGCTCGGTACATCGAGGTACATCGAGAAAGTGCTCCTAGGGGCTGTGATCCCATTTGTTTCATTTATTGGTGACATATTTAATTTCAATGCAGGACGATGCTTGTCCACATACCACCAGAATTTTTATCGAATACAGTTCTGGACTGGCCTGCGCAATCTTCCGATTTGAATCCCATAGAGTATTTGTGAAATCCTTTAGGGAAACTTGACTTGAATCGGCTCCAAATTGCCCTTGATGAAGAATGGGATGATGTACCAGTGGAGCACATAATTTGAAAGGTCACTATCACAAAGGATCACCGAAGTTAAGCAAATTCTCACGCACGTAGCGGTAATCGTCATTCACAAAGATAGAAAATATAGAAGGATGCACTCTTTGTCTAAAGTATCGATCGACATAGAGGATGGATCGACATATTACTTGGTTGTTATTATTTAATTCCGAACATTTTCATATTTATTCACTTTGTAAACATTGTCTGGACTTCCACAAATAGGACCAAAATTAGCCGGTTCTCTAGTGCTTGAGAAAAAAATGGAAACGCTATTGAAGACATCGTGACATTGAAAAAAAATTCAACCGTGACGTATTTGTAGTAATTGAGAAATTATCTCAAGGTGATAGATATTTTCACTGTATGAACAAAATGACATCTACCCAAGCTTTATCAATAAGGTCCTTACGTGTGGTAGTGTGTAATTATACAGACACGGGTGCTCTTCAGTCTCTAGCACCAATTTTAACATTTCCGACTCTAGAGATATTATTTCATACAAAAAAATGTTAAATATTTTGCAGCTATAAACTCGAATGATGCAGAACCTTGGCTGATCTTGCATACCGTGAGCAATTCGTATCGAAAACGAATCCTACTGACCAATCCAAATGTCTTTATTTCGTAACGTTCGTTGATAGCCAACCACTGTGATGCTTGTTTTGGCAGCTCGTACCGTCTAAACTTTGTTACTCAATATTTTACTGTTGTGACCAAAGAAGCAGACTCATAGAGAAGAATCACGTTTAGTTTTATAACGGTTTTACTCATTTATTTGAATAAAACCGAAGACTGATGTTCTCCGTTCGCTGAAAACGTTTACCATTGATGACTTTCATATTCATGATTAAATGACAATCAAGTGGAGTTTTCAAACTTAAAACATGTACACTTCTGTTGACTAAAATGCAGACACTTAACATATTGCCTGCGTAGATCCTACGTAATGGCACTGTCATTGTTAATGACAAATAATTCAATAATCTGAATTCAGTTGTTCAGTAAAGTGTATTTTATGCTTCCTCAGTCCTCCGAAATTCAAAAAGCTGTCATTATTGCCAAATAGGATGAGCTTTTATGAGTCCAATGAAGTTTAGAAATTCAGATGTAATTTTCGACCTACGAATATTTATACAAATTTTTCTGAATTTATTCAAAGCAACAACTATCAGCGATATGGTCATCGTGATTTGAATTCATATTATTCACTATCACTATTGTAATGTTACGAACAAGCTCGCGAAATGAGTCATTAGGCCGGCCCTGTCCAGCTACAATGGAATAAAATTCGGCTAATTCGCGTGGCGCCTTTTATCTGCTTTTTATAATTTGCGGAATTTTTATTATAGGTTTATGACAGTATTTCTATTATATAATTTCTAAGAAAATCTGTTTATTTGTTTCTTGTGCTTCTTTTTGCTCTAGAACTCTGTAGAATTCTATATATATATATATATATATATATATATATATTAGTTTTAAATAAATAATCGTAGTGGAAAGAATGAATTTGTAAAACTAATCGCAGAAATCGTTTAAATGATATTCATAACTAAATTATTATAAGTTACGTGTATTGTATAGTGGGTGAATAAATTAAGAACGTGTTTATTAATTCACCCCATGAATAGAAAGAGTGTAAATAAATACGAAAAACGGTACAGTAATGTTTTAGAAAAATGATAAATTGATCAATAATATTCAATTTCGCAATTTTAATAATTGATTATCTATATCAACAAGCTCTTATGAAATAAACTTCACTAATAAAATGTTTTCGAACCATTTAAGTCCGCTCCCGAAAAGTGTTGATAGTCAATGAATCACAGTAGACCCATATATTATGATTTAATATAAAGGAACATTATGACAGGTGAAAAATAGTCTAGTAAACTGTACATTCATTTCTTCAAATTATAAAGTGGGTGTGCATACGGAACAAATTTGAATAGCTATCAAATTGGTGTAAATTATGTAGTAATCCAAAAGTATGGGTACCAAAGTTAGATTTAGAATTCCATTCAGAAGATTGTTCGTTCATATTTGTGAGTGTGAGTCAAAGAAATAACGGTATTTCACTTAATATAATCAAGGTTCTTGATATGGCTGTAGGAGGGCGTTAACGTGAAAGAGAAAAGATAGATTAAATCAAGTTTGGAATAAGCTGACAATGAAAATCGTACATCCAGGTTACGATTGTGAGGATATAGTTTTATCAGAGCTCATTCTAAAGGATACAACAGTGAATTCTAAACTCTATGAAAGAATAATAAAACATTTACGAAGAAAAATATTTGATTCTTTTCCATAATGATATGTCCTGCAATTAAGGCGAGTTTTTAGTATGTTTGTCTGTCTACATATTCCTTACTTACCAGATTCAGCACCATGTGACTTTTCTAGACCAAAAAAATACAAAATATACTAAAACAGAAACATTTTGATACTACCAGGATGGTTCCAAAAGTACTTGGCCTGACCTTGAGATGGTGGTTGTTGCTTGAATAATACCACTATGTTAGAAAGTAAGAAGACGCCACGTTGTTTAGTATTTCTTCGCCAGCCATCAATAGTGTACGTTTTCAAAGAATTTGTAAACATGAAAAAAATTGGTCATCGTTATGTGATATAATACGTTTACTTGAAAGGCTTTAGCGCAACCAATATAAAAGCTGATCGGTATTATACTTTGGATGACCTTCGTTATCACTAGTGAAAAATTGGGTAGCAGAGTTTAAGGGAGGCCTTACGACCTGCGAAGACCAGCATCGCAGTGGTCGACCAAATGATGTCACGACTCCAGAAATGTTAGAGAAAATCCACAACGCGGTACTGGATAATCGTCAACTAAAAGTGCGCGAGTTAGCTGACATATGCATTTCAAAAAGTGGGGTAAATCGCATATTAACTGAAAATTTGGACATGAGAAAACTGTGCGCAAGATGATTACTGCATTTGCTCACTCCATCGAGTGTTTGGTTGCAATGTTTCACAGAAATAAAGCCAAAGAACAATCAAAACAATGGACTGAAAAGGGAGAGCCGGCTCCAAAGAAAACAAAGATCGTTGGTTTTTTGGGATGCGCGTAGGATAATTTTCATTGACTATCTTGTAAAAGAAAAAACTATCAACGGCGAGTATTTATTATTATATACTTATTGTAACGTTTGAGCGAATAAATCAAGCAAAAACAGCGGCATTTTGTTAAGAAGAAAGTGTTGTTTCTTCAAGACAATGCATCTGCTCATCCATCTGTTTAAATGGCCGAAGTTAATGAATTAAAGTTTGAATTGCTACCTCAATTACCCTAATTAGCTTCCTCGCTTTATTTTCTGTTCTCAGACCAAAAATGGCTCGGTAGTCAAATATTTTTCAACAATGAAGAGGTGATATCAAAATCCCAGGATGTTGAGGAGCTTGACGATTCTTATTATAAAAAGGGTTTTCTTTCTTGGATCAGATACTCCTATCCTCCTCGTGGATTCAACGTTGGTATAAATTCATTCTTAAACAAGTTTAACACTCTAATGGAGGTTAATTCAAATTGTATTGTTTAAGTTGTGCTTAATAAAATAATTCATCGTATCTTAGCTTGTATAACAAAATCTTCCTAAACACCAATGCGTTGTTACGTATAGACATTCAATTGAAATTTTTGAGAATAATAAATGGATCTGTCACCTTTTCCCTTACATTTGATTGCATTGCTAAATATAAAGAGCGGAAGTCAACCCATGTCACACAAACACAAAAGATAGTTCTACTAGAAAAATGGTTAGTACAGGAAGCAATGGCAAACAATAGCCAGAAGTATAAAAAGTGTTGTAACGCATTTTATTTGCTGAAAAAGAGTGGCGAAATGTAAAAAAATTTTGGGTTTAAAATAAAAAAAAGCATTTTTGTTTATACCTACTTGAAATATGTCGAATCTTAAAAGGAAACTGATCTTATCAAATTTCCTACAAATATGTTTTTTTGCCTTTTTTCATGTACAATTAGCCGCTTTTTCACAAAACTCGATTGAAAGCCTATAAGTAAAATATCCTATTTTTCTGCCACTGCGGTAATGCTGCAGTACGAAGTAACAAACTTTAATAAAAATGTTGAAAATTCTCGTCATGGAGACAAGCATTGAAGTAAATTGTGTTTGTCGAGACCATATGTTTATTTTCCATTCTTTGGAAGCGCTACCGTAGTTTTGGTTTCACATTAGTTTTGAATGAGCAAGAGTAAAGAAACGAAAAAGAGGACCAAAATAATTGTATATATCTTATAATCGTTGAAGATAATCTGTACAAGGAACAGAAATATAAATTCGTATACTTCGTATATTGTCTTTGAAATTTTGAGGAAACACCTCGAAACAAAAGCTTTTGGAGATGCCTAAGTTATTTGAAATTTTAGATATGGTCCAATTACTTTATTTATAAACACAATATCAGAGTTTCAGAAATTGCAATGGATACTTTTATGTAATTCATGTGAAGCATATTAATAATTTTTTTCCGCTTTTCCAGCGGAACTCGAAGAAATTTTTTTGTCGGGATTATAAGGATTGGTATAACTCAATTTTCCTAGGTCATTGGCAAGTAAGAAACACGTTCTTGGGCTTAATTTGTTAAGTACATCACGGAGAAAGATCCAGTTGTCCTCGGAAGATGCACTTCATTAACTTAAAAAAGGCAATTGGAAAATCACGGAAAGGCTACTTAAAGGTAATGAAAAAACCAGAGGAGCTAGGGCAATGTTTCTAAATAACTAGGAAATAAATTTAACATTTCTTTCCATCAATATCTATTCATCAAAAAATATATTCCTAGTTTTAAACTCTAAATTTTTCCAACTTCTGCCACTCCTTTTTTCATAAACGATTTTTTTTCTCAAAATGCATCTCATAAATAAAATATGTGGCAATTTTTAATAAGTAACAACACTTTTTCACTTCAAAATCTTATTTTACTGTACTAATAGAATAAACAGAGGATTTAGTAATATTCTCCTTAAGACAACATGTGTTCCACATAAATAACAATAAACAAAGTTCTATAAAGGATTCATAAGTTTTAGATTGATTAGAATAGTACTCACAATTATATCCTTCAACTATCCTCACAACAAAGGTCTACCCTTTCATAAAAAAGCAAATTTATTTATTCCCTATTCAATTAACTACATTTGATCTCACGACTTTTCAAAGATATTGCATACGTGTCATTTCGGTTTTACTTTTTTGAGTAAAATTCTCTTACAAGGAATCGACGAATTTCCTGGAGTTTTCTCTAAGGAGCTTAAGGAAATACCCGGAAATGGTCTAGCTTCCGGCGAACATTTCCCAGTTACCCATTATTAAATGAAGGAATTGATTAATTTGCTAAGTGAACGGTCTCGGTAGGGATTAGAATTTTTTCTGGGACGATTTTATCTACGACTTAAAACAAAATGTGAAAAAAAATTAGATCGAGATAAATTCAGTTTAGCTAAGAAACAATATTAATTTGTTTCGCACTTTTTCTGGAGATAAAATTCTATCTTAATAAGTTTTCAGCGATTCATTTTTTTTACAATCAAGCCAATCAAGAAAATTCCATTACATTAGGAATAACGAAAAGTAGGTTAAGTATTTTATTAATATTTCGAATGCAACATAACAAATACCAGAAAATTATCTTTAAATTGTTAGGAAAGCAGATTGTACAGGTCTGGAAGCCGCCAGTATTTGATTGAACATTGTGAAATATTTAAGTTATTGATCATATGCTGTTTGTCCGTTGTTTCGCTGGGGACGAGAATCATTAGAAGATGACTGTAGGTCCTAGGACTGCAATTGTATCCTTCTGGTTGATTTTCAGGAACCGTCAAGGTGGCATCTTACTCTAACTTCTAAAGCAGTTGCATCAAAAAATTGTGTGGAAATAAAGGAAGGACATATTGAAAACCTATCGCGATTCTCTTATTTATGAACTTTTTTCTATGTTACGCTAAGAAATCGTGGACTGCAATGTGAAACGAGAAGTTCAATAGTATTGAACATTCAATAATGATCGTAAGTTAAAAAAATTCAATTGATTTCAAATTATTCACATTTTTTTCGTTCTAAAGGCTTCAGAAGAGTTGTCTGAAAAAATTCTGACCTAAAAAGACATGTTTTTCCATTAGCACTTTTATTATCAAATTTATAGTCTTCTTCTTTTAAGTTCCCACATTTAGTCTGGTTGTAACTTCTTTAATACAAATAATAGTTGCCGTCTTTGTCTTTGTCTTGTGATGTGATAACAACCTCGTCTGATGAAAAGCTCTTTCCTGTTATGAAAACATTGGACATTAAAAGTTACTGGAGATCAGTAAATACAGAGGGTAATCAGCCAAATTCGTGAGTTATAACCATGACGATCATCGAAGTGGGTGGTAAAGCAGTTTCGTTGTCTCCAATCCCATGACAATAGCAAAAAACATTCATCATAACTTTTGTGGTCGACGATATCGTCTCTGGTTTTTTTGGAGCAGGTTCGCCCTTCGCAATCCACTGCTTTCACTGTTTTTTCGTTTCTGGAGTGTAGTGGTGAATCCAGGAAACATCTATAGTTATGAATCGATGAAAAAATCCGTGTCATTTTGCTAAAACTGTTAAATAAGGCTTGGAGATTGTTCGCTTCGGGTCCAAATTGAGCAACTGTGTCACCCAATTATTGTCTTTCAAAAACAAGTTTTATACAACAGTTTCATACTCAACTTTGTGACTGAAATTGTAGTGAAAATTTCTTACCGCATTCACAAATATATTTTCCAGCTAATATTGATAAGACATTTTTTGACAACTCTCGTATACAAACCTGTCTACTTAAGAAAATATGAATGAAATATTAAAAATAAATTACTACTTATAGTTTATTTGTTTATCTATTAGAGACACTGTTTGATTTAATACACATTTAATGGAAATAATGATCCCGTTGAAACAATTTTAAATAAATGTTTTTTTTTTATTACGTATAAGTTATTTGTTTTTTTTTCTAATTAAGTGAATCTTTATCATTTGGTTCGACCTATATATATTTACTCCTCTATTTGGTAACGTGTCTTTTTTTCAAAAAATTGAAGTTATAAATGGACTGTAATTCTATTTGTTTCTTTATTCGATACAGTTTAAAATTTATCCTAAATGATATTTTCTCCTAAAATATCCAAACGATGTTTCTAGTGAATAAATAGCATTATTATCAGTGTCAATTAAAAGTTTTGGACAACGCTCTAGAAAATTAGAATTTTACATCATAGAGTTGTGTTTTGTTTACTTTTTAAATACATTGGAGTGTAGTTCCAATAAAAAAATTGAATCAATACCTAATTTCTATAAAAAATTAATAGCTTTTGCTAATTTGCTTGAGGAATTGAAGTTAGGATACGAATTAGAGCGGAAGGATGATATTTTTGGATTATAATTGGCTTAAGTTTCGTCCATATTTTTTCCCAACAATGATTCTTCATTGCTTCAAACTTTTTTTTCGTCCACTTACTCATTATATGGATGGTGTTTTAAAATATTCATATAATCTTTATCTCTATGCCCTAAAATACATAACCACCTAAAGTTGTAGCAGAAAAACTTCTTTTACAGAATTCAGTCTCATAATACTCAAGTCAAATCTATGTTAGGGTTTTTGAGCTGAAACTCTTTTCGTTTTTTTCTCGATTCACAATGTTTGAAATTCAAAACCTAACTTATCAACCTGTGGAATACCTTTAGTTCTGCATGGTGTATAAAATTCATTATAAATCATTTAATCACTGACTGTTGGATGGAATTTCCTTCTAACTTATTTATAAGTAGCTATGAATAAAACATAATTAAATTAAAGGAATAAAACGGTAACTTTGGTACAATTATATGGTATGCATTGCAATGATATAACCATGATTGCATGTTTGAATCACTTCAACCTCACATAATTCTGCATAAGTATTCTCGTTTGAAACTTATTTTACCGCAAGAATTTATAATCATCAAACATTCAGTGTTTGTCATGGGTCGTATCGTCACTAGAATTTATTTGTATGAGCCATTGGCTCCTAAAATTTTTGACCTGACCATTATGTAACAAATGAATCTTATACCTAAGGTCTTAATACTGAGATATCTAGTCAGGATAATTTTTGCATTTTACATTGCATTACATGCGTGAAACTATGGTATTAATAATTATCAAATTCAATCTCAAATTCACATATTCTCAAACTAAATCGAAACTGCTACGAAAGTGTCGAAAAGAAGATATCAAATCTAAATATCTAAATAAATGACAATGAAACTTGTCTGTTTAGATATTCGTTCCTGCTTTTTTATTTCTATATTTGAAGATTGAAAGAAATGTATATATTAATAATATCTTTATTTTGCTGGTAGGGCAAATATGAGTCTATATACTTAAAAATATATACATAGAGTAAAACCAAACTAAGTCGCACGTGCGAAGCTCTATAATCAGCGAATGTCCTCAGATATATTGGCGTTCGAGAACCTGCTTGCTTCGCTGTCCCGATAGAGAATGAATTTCTATTCGATACAAAACGTTAGGATTCGTGTAAGTAAGGAACAATGAGAAGGTAGAGGGATGTAGCTATGTTGGTTTTTCAATAATCGTGTACCAGTTATATCGTTGATGTTGTATTAATTATTGTTTTATTGAGGAAGTTATTAGGAGAAATGTGTACCTGTATCAAGTATATTTAAACGCGAGGACACAAGGCGTGGTCGCCGCCAAATTGCAAATATTTCACAGGCCCAATCCAATAAAGATAGGCCAGTACAAACATCAATGCAAATAGACAATTTGGGAAGTTTTGGAATATTTGAAAAACACTTTTTCATAGACAGAATTATTCATTCGTTGTAAGAATATGACATCCACAATTATTGTTAGTAAGTCAATAATAATGTTATGGCGAGGTTTAGACATAATAGATACATTTAAGACTACGTTCAATATGATGAAATTAACAAAAGGGCTATGAGATGAACAGTATAGGAATTTTTATTTAATCAAGCGATTTTGTCAACAATATATTTGCTGCAATCTGAGGATGAAGTTACCTAAGTGAAATTTTTGAAAACGAAAACGAAAATAGGAGGATTTTGTATAGATAAAAGCTTGACAATATTTATGTGTGGTTTAATGAAAGACAGATCAAAAACAATTACAGTACACATTATTGAATAATTTAAACCAAATTATATAAATAAAGCATAGTCCTTTTCTAACTCTTAACAATCTGTTGACTAATAGGAAGGCAATTATAGAAACGTCAGAACAATGGGAAGTAAATAAACAATTGAGAAACTTGATAGTGATAACAATGAGGAAACTGAACAGGAAGAAAACAAATAAGAAGTTTAGACTTCTATCCAGAGTTTTGATACTAAACAAGCCTTTGATTCGCTAAAGAGAAACAAAATTATAAAATCCATGAAAAATAGTAAATAAACAAGAAACATTTCAGTCTTTTAACAAAATAAGCGTTTACTATAGCCGAAGTAAAACAAAGTGAAAAAACAAGAAGTAAGTAATCAACAACTAAAAGTTGAGACTTCGAAAAGCCTTTGATTCGTCAAAAACAGATGAAATTATAAGAGTGTCTAAAGAATAAGAGTAAGTAAATAATTAATAAACCTAATGGAATTGACGAGACACTTGAAACTTAGCGTCTTCAAAGAGGAAATATAAGAATTTGAAATAAATAAACTTTTAAGGATACGACAACAAAAGTTAACGTCCTGAAAAAAAAATTGAACGAACTTCTTAGCCAATTAGATTAACGTTACTTATCCCGTCTTTTGATTTTTTAGCATTCTGAAAGGAGAATAGAAGATTTTTGGAAATAAACAAGGTTTAAGACTAAGAAACACATGTTGTCCAATCTGGCTCTGGATTTTGTGTTAAGAAAAATATCAAGGAGGAATCTCATAACAAAAGTAAGCGTCCTGAAAAGAGAAATTGAAGATTTTAAAAGAAACGAAATTCTAAGACCAGGATACTCACGTTGTCTATTCTGGCTGACGATTTCGTGTTAAGAAAAATACGAGAAATCCGTCAACAAAAGTGAGCATCCTGAAAGGAAAAATGGAATATTTTGAAAGAAACAAAGTTCTAAGGATATTAACTTTATTCAATCTGGCTCTTCATTTCGTTTCAAGAAAAAAAAAATTAAAGAGTAATACGACATAAGTAAATCAAATAATATCATATGTAGATAATATAATACAACTGATAAGAAATGTTAAAGTCGACTGAAGAAGAACAAGACACGCATTCTTACTTTTTATGTATCGATAGTGAAGCTAACTAATTTCATTTCAGTTTATTACACTTAGATTTGTAATTTTTTTATTATACAGATACGTAATACGTTATTGAGAAAAAAATTGTTAACTTTGGTCGAATTGGAAACAATACTTTTGATTTTACGATCGTATTCAAGTCTCAATTCATACCGCTATATGCAAATTATTTCCATCTACCAATAAAACAGCTGTCAGATGTACCATAAGGATTATAGATGCTTTCAAATGTGTCATAAAAAATCGAAGGTATCAACTCCTGTAAGATCGTATCAAAGTAAACGAAGAAACATCTGACCAAAGACGCATAATTGTTGAACATAATGGTTAACTAATAAAGATGTTCAGCTGCTTAATTTGTTTATTGAGGTCATAACTAAGAGCGGCTAAAATATTATAGATGATTAAGATTTTATATCTACCTTATATTCGGTTAAAAATTCTAATGTGATTAAAATACGAGAATGATTTGCTCTAGGTCATTAAAATTGGTAATTTTTAAGAAGACGTTTAGATTATTCGGAATAATAATAGTTAATAGACTAAGCTAAAGGTGTTGAGTTTTCTTCATAAAAATGAAAATTTTGATGGTTACAATTACTCTTTTATTCCAGAAGATTATTTTTGAATAGATGATTATGACAGATTATTTAAATATGAAAATACATTCGTAGATAAAATAACGAAAATTTTATACAGAATGTATATATATTTCTACTATTCATCGCCGTTCTTCAAAGGGGAAACAGTTACTTTCATGGCTAATGCCTCGACGAATATTGAATTACAACCCCTCTGAAGAGCGTGATGTAAATCGACCTGCAAGGAGAGGGTATAACTACTGACTAGTTTGGACGTTATTACGTCTCATTAGAGCAGTGTAACACCCTTCGTTCGGGGTTGAGACCCAAACTGAAGACAACGTCAAAGAACGTCGCATTTGGTTCATGTAGTTGAACATTTCCCAGTGAAAGCTAAGTGGCGCAATCCTCACTGAGAACCATTGGTCAGGTAGAAATCTAGCGTAGTCTCCGATAATATAGATTTCCATGGTAAATGAGGTATGCAAAATGTATCAAAATAAGGCATTTCTACTATTCACCTCTGAAATAATTTCGAAATTCAATATTTCGAAAATTTATTCAGCCGTTCCTCAAAGGGGAAAACATACATGCCCAACTGCCACTCTTTTCTATCACCGCAGTTCTTATCGTTCAGATTTCATACATTCATTGATTTTCTTATTCCATGCATCCATTTACTACTGTTTTCCTCAATATGTTCTATGATAGTTTTTTTTTCAAGTTTATTTGTTATTTTATTATGACGTTTCTGACCCGATCTAACTTTGACGTTTTATTTGCTCTTTTTAGGCGTCAATTTCCATGGTTTTTATTTCTTTCATTCTCCATTTGATTATTGTTGTTACTTTGCTTATACTAAATGGGAAGGATTCCGATATTCTATTTCCGATTTTTACTGCAGATTTCATAGCTTCATAAACCTTCTTGCTGGACTTTGTGAGGATGATGGTAGTCTCAAGGAATTACCATTCCCAATATGATATAATAATATACACTAATACAATATTTGCTACTGAACACACTGTTTACACTGCCACAGCTCCACAACACTCACGCTTACACATGCTGACGCGCTTTTCGATAACCTCTTCTTCAGAGTATGTACTAATTGTTAAAAATTATTAATTGTATTAAATTTTGTGGGGTATTTCAATTGCCTCTGCCCAGACATTATGAAAGCGATTATCGTGGCATATTTATTGGATTTATACATTTTTCGGCAGATTTAGATGCAAATCTAAATGAGCAATTCATTTTAGTGTACAATCGCACAATATGGAAGTTTTAAATCTGTTCCTGAGATTTTTAAGAATAGAAATTTTATTTATTATTTTTAAATAATAAGTAAAAGTAGTCAATTGTTCACCACGACTTGCCACTGATTCTATAAAGGAGGATAAGTCTTTTTGTACATTACTTCAATTTCTAAAGGGAAATTTTTGGTTGCCTTAATGGAATCTCTAAATATTTCATGTGTTAATTATACAAGTACGTTAGTGGAATGAAGTCTGGTATGAATTCCAAAATGATCTATTCAACAAGAATTTTATGTTATATTACTAAAACAAACGGAACTAGATTCTATTCGAAAATGTTGGAACAAATGAACCGAATATTCTATGATCGGAATAAATAACCAGTTGAAAGCCGTATTTACATTTTATATGATATATATTTACAGTTGTTCGCATTTCTCTTTGAACCTTTTTTAAATGGATTTCGAAATATATGATTCTATTGATTACACAGATTATTTCAAATCCTACTGGAAAAAATTTATTTAAAAGGAAATTAAATTCTTTTTAAATATACCAAATAACAACTGGCAAATTTTGATCTATGTATATATTATGTATATATATATATATATATATATATATATATATATATATATATATATATATATATATATATATATATACTATATATAATAATATATATTTCTATCAGAGTTAATTTGAATATTGAGTTTTGAATTCCATGAGATTAAAAATTTTTAAAAGCTTTAATAATATCAAAATCACCGGAAATCTTAATTAATTATTTTCCAGACGATAAATACATAAGTATTCGAAAGCTCGAAAATTATATTATAAGTTAGTCCACTTTGGTGTTTCCTTGCCACGTTCCCAATAAAAAACTACTTATATATTAAATTCTATGAGATGGTGACTACCAATCATGATTCTATGTATAAGAACCCTAAACTAAATACCTATCGACTGTATGGATTTTTGAAGTCGAGCCACATCTAACAAAATTTATTTGTGCACGAAGCACTTCGAAGCAAATGGTCGGTCAATTCCGAATGGTACACAAGCATTTGTTAGCAAGAAGTGTTCGAAAAAATCAGGAAAAGCAATCGCAGAAGACGAATCATTCTCCACCACGTTAATGCGAGCTTTCGGACATCAGTTCAAACCAAAAACGATTTTGAATAGTTAAAACATCGAATTGATGGGTCATCCGCTGTTCAGCAAATTGCAGGTCAACGTTTTTCTACACGTGAAGAAGTGGTTGATGCGTCAAATCCCATGTTCTGGAGGTACCTCAATCGAAATGTAAAAAATACTGTTACTGTTACTTAATAAATTTATTATTCGAAATGTAAAAAATACTCCTACAATTCATTCAAAAATTCAGTAGCTATCCTTTATTGTTACTTAATAAATTTATTATTATGGTTACAAGATCGAACCAACTCAAAGAAATTTCTTATTGTAATCTTATATTATTTATTAAAAATCAATGAAACCATTGACCAATATCCAATAATTTCATTGGTATAACTATTTGACTATAAGTATATTTTATAAATTATTTGTTGTTAAATTATAATTGCACACAATCACTTGCATTCGTATGAAATAAATTAGTTTCGTCATACAAAAATTTTGTCATTCATAAATCGTATCTATAAAATACAGCGTCCATTCGATATCCAATTCATTATTATTATAATTGCTTCACATAAATATTGTCGATTTCGTTTAATGATACAATGAAATTTTTAGGATGTTGTTGATAGGATATACTTGTATTTTGGTGGGAAGTAGATATAATATATATGATACATCAATTAATTTTGTATATTTTACGGATAATTAGGTACATTGGAATTATTCGAAATAAAAATAATAAAATGGTATTAATCTTAAGCTCTGACTAAATTTGCATATAACTTACTGAAAATCTTTTAAAAATGTTTTTTAAAATATTTTCCATTAAGATCAACATATTCTTCATTCCGATTGATGTACTTCCAAAACATGTGATTTGAACGCATCAACCGCTTCTTTAGCTGTAGAAAAACGTTGACATTGCAATTTATTTTTGATCTATGGAAATAAAAATTATTAGATGCCAAACGAAGACTGTAAGACTGTACGGCGAATGAACCATTAATTCGATGTTTTGACTGTTCAAAAAAGTTTAATCTACACCGATAATCATAGCAAATCATCACACGAAAATGTTCCCTATTTGGCTCAATTTTTTGACCGGGATCAATGTTTCAAATATCAGTAAACAATTCAAATAGCACACGTTCTCAGTACGTTCACCATTAAAAATGTCAAACTTTATTATGTCAGCTTTGACATACTCACATCAGTGTTGCCATATCTCAAAACTTAAGCAGTAAAACTAATATATCAGTCTTATACGCCCCATTAAAACCGCCACCGTACTTCATTTGTCTCAGAGTGTGTACAATATTCATGTAACTAGCTAAAACACTGCAAACTCTGAATGCAATCCCGTTTCTTCTTCGTTTGGTAATAAGATCCATCTCATTCAATAGTTTTGTTATTTCCTTCGGAATATTCTTCACTAGATAAGAAGATAAATGGATGTGGTAATTATATAGCTTAATTAAAATTAGCCAAACTCAAAAACACCCGTTCAATATTTTTATGCAAAACGATTGAGCAATTTTGATTTCAGACTACTTACGACAGAACCTAAGAATCAAATAAAAAAATTTCTAAACAGCAAAAACAAATTAAAACTCGTTCGTTTGTTTTTCAATGATTGCAAATTTTGATGAAGAATTTCTAGTTCCGAATACAAGGCGACTTTGAAATATTTTTACCTTTTGAATATTTATATATAATCAATGTTACTCCAAACTTGTACACATCGTAGAAGAACAGACTTTGAGAGATTTTCCAAAGCATTTGAAACAAATATGAAGGTATATGGGGAAGAGTTTGAAAAAACCTTAACCATAACAAAAAAACTTCCAGATTTTATATATTAGCGTAAGTAAGAGACAATTCCAGGGTCTAGCTAATGAAAACACTTTTTTCATCAACATTCACCTTAAAGGAAATAAGTCTACTCTACCCTAAATAAATACAACTTCTTTAGAACGATTGATGTTTGCTGACTTTAACCTTGACTTCATTGGAGTTAAATCTCTTTCACTGGAGGATTGCTTCGAGTGTTTCAAAGAGTCAGATCTGGAGAATCGTAATTACAATTTAACCACGATTTTCATCGATGTTGGTAAAAATCTTGTGTTTTCAACAGTTCCACAGAGCGGTTTCAACCATCGATGCATCAGCTGTAAGAACTTGGAATAAAACTTTATGGTGGACAAATGCTCATCCAAACTTCTAAATACACTAACTTCTTCAACTTCATCGATATCTCGGGCAACTTCACATTATCAACGTTAAAGATAATTTTATGTTTTTTTTTGTAATTTTCTAGACAGTTAGTATAATATATTTAACCATAGAGTCCGAGAATCATATAATAAGTTTTTGTTTTGTTGGTACAATATTTTTTCCCATCAAATACAAATTTCAATCAATACATTATAAATTTCGAAACAGTAACCAATGAAGGTTCACTTGAACTTAGTATTTCGATCCAGACTGAACCAAATGTCAAATTTCTTTTAATGCCTGGAACTAAGAAAGATAGTGATATGGTACTGGTGGTTCAATCCTTATGTGATCGCAGAATAAACTTTATTCTTTCATTCACCTCTGCTACTTGATTATATCATTCTTCTGTATGTCTAAGCCTAATTTGGAAAATCTTTAATTTTTCCGACTGTATTCTAATCTATTTCCATTTTGAATTCTTCTTGTTTACCCACTACTATTATTTTGTCTTCTCCATATTGATATTCATGTTTCTCAATTTTAGAGCCTGTTTCTATATTAATAAATTATGTTCCAATTCCTCTTCATTTTTAGCGAACATTCTAACAATTTCTATTTCTATTTCTATTTCTTTATCTTACGTGTATTTGTTTCAATTTTGTTTTCACTTCTTTCAATACATCATCCATTATCATAATTTCTTCATTATCTATTTCAATGTAAATACTCTATCTCATGATGTTATGAATGTCTTCCTCCACTTTGCGATTCCTCTAATTAGTTGTACATGATTTTTCTCAGTCTGTTTCCTAAGATACTTTCAATACCACACTTAACAATGTTATGCATCCAATATTTACGTATCATTTCAAAAATAGTGTATCCGATGTGTAGTTGGAATTTTTGACTATTTAAATCAGTTGAACAAGCATCAAATTTTTTGGCACAGACATTGTCATTTAAGTGGAAATTCCTAACTAACAAGCTGAGAAAAATAATAATAAAACAAGAGGTTAGACAATTCATCTCGTTCAAAAACTCGTTAGTGTATTTGTCAAGTGTGAATAAAAATAAGACTCATTTAAAAATGGAACATATGGTAGACTCATTAAGAATGAGCTTTAAATATTTTTGAATTGTGCTTCATCAGCGTAAATATTGCGCATATTTCGATACCAGGCAATTTGATATCATGCAAATTTCGTTAGCTTTCAGTAAACATTAGTAATAATCTAGTGTAAATGGTAATTTGGAATTTTGATTCGAATTTTTGAGTTTAGTTTAATATGAAATTGATTGCTTGTTATTAGTGTTTGTATAGAGTGCAATGTGTAATTGGAAGTATACAATCCCAATAATGGTGATAGATATATTGTAGCTCTGTAATCATTAATTATGTTATGCAATTCAATAGAAATTTTATAACTTTTAATTTTTTTTACTAATTACTACTTCCAGGTGTAAAAAAAGTGGTATAACTTTGCATTTCTTACGAGTATGGTCCCAGAAGTTTCTGGTATGACCTAGAGATGGAGGTAGTTTCTTGATAAATATCACAGTATTAGAAAGTAGACGATCTATACAGCATACGTTTCAAGTTTGAAGACGCCATGTTGTTTAGTATTTGTTTGGCAGCCATCAATAGTGAAACTTTCAATAAATTTGTAAACATGGAAAAAATTGGTCATCATTATTTTAAAGGCTTAGCCCAACCAATATAAAAACTGGACTAGATTCTACTCTGGGTGAGACTGCTCTTTTGTAATCAACAGAAAAGTATTGGGTAGTTTAAATGAGGCCGTACGATCTTCGAAGACCAACATCGCAATGGTCGACCAAATATGGTGACAACAACTTCAGAAATGTTAAAGAAAATCCGAAAAGTGGTACTGGATGATTGTCGATTCGAAGTGAGCGAGCAGATATAGTAGTCATTTCAAAAGGTGCTTTACATCGCATTTTAACTGAAAATTTAGACATAAGAAAGCTGTGCGCAAAATGTGTGCCGCGTTTGCTCACAATGTAACCAAAACAGCGTCGTGAAGACGTTTCCATCGAGGATTTGGCAATGTTTTATAGATTTTTTGCGCCGTTTCATAACTATCGACAAAACGTGGGTCCATAACTTCTCACCCGAAACAAAAGAGCAATCAAAATAATGGACTCGAAAGGGAGAACCTTTAATAATTTATATCCTAACCCAAATCCCATAACAAGATCTACTGTAAGTTATTAGAAAACTGGTTCAGTGAAAGCTTTATCCATATTACTGGCAGAAGGCGATCCAAACTTGAGTACTAGACAAATATCTAGGGAACTTGATATTTCGCATCCGTGAAGAAAATTTTACGTGATAATAAATTCCATCCATACAAAGTAACGTTGGTTCAAGAGTTGTCAGATGACGATAGGATAGACGTGAAGAGTTTGCAGACCTAATAATGGAAAAATCATCAAACCTCCCAAAATTTTTAAGTAATGTTATGTTTTCCGATGGGGCTACTTTTTGTATTAATGGAAACGTAAATCGGCATAATTGTAGATACCGGTCACGTAACAATCCTCGTTGGATGCGTGAATCCCACACCTAATATCCCGGAAAACTGAATATATGAAATGAGTTGGCTCGGATATTTCCAAATCCATTTAAAAAAAACTTCATTATTAGAAATTCTCAGACAATAACAATATCGCTAACGACAACAAGATGGTGGCCCACCTCACTTTGTTTATGTGGTGAGGCATTACCTAAATAATGTGTTTCCCAGAAGATGGATTGGAAGGCGTGCTTTTATCGAATGGTCCTCGTGATCACCCGACATGAATCCTTTTGACTATTTCCTGTTGGGTCACTTGAAAAACCTCACTAATACTCAGAAATCAAAAGATAGAATTACCACAGAAATAAGAAGAATTGAGCACTCAGGGATGTTGCAAAATGTATTACAAAGTTTAAAAAATCGCTTGGCTTTTTGAATAGAATTAAATGGACAACATTTTGAATATCTGTTGTAATCGCCTTTACTGTATGTTTTCTAAAATTCGTAATTTTTGCTACTTCACAGATGTGGATCTACTTCTAACATGACACAAACTTTGAAAGATTTGTCTTCAGTTGTTGTAAGTTTTCTGCGCCATGATTTGGATAAATATTTTGCTTTCGTTAAACTTTTTACTAACTTACTGACCCTAGACCTTATTTGTACCAGCACATAAATTATTAGCATTGGTGGAGATACTGTAATTATGAAATTTAGTTTTTGAGAGTATTACATAAAAAATAATTAGTATTTCTTAAGAATTTCTAAAAACACAAAATAGGGTGATCCATTTGAAATAATAAAGTTCATTATTTTTCGGCAAAACAGAAAGATCTGATAATACCTCCATAATACCGGCCGTATCACAATATCCTTGCGCACAAAAATTTATAAAAATCGTACAAGCCGTTTCGGAGATAATTGATAATACAACTCACTCTGTATAAGACAGATATCGTAATTGGCATATTTTTTAATGGATAATGTTTTTCGTTCAAGCACCTTATCCTTTCATAATAATAAATTATTTTCAAGGTCGATTCTTATAATGAACTTAAGTGTTACAGTCATTAATTAAAACTTCGTTAATGTTTGAATGCTCTTGATTGAGTTAAATGAAGACATATGTTGTTATGTTTTCTCTTGAGTCATACGAAACTTAATTATGTAACATGAGAGTACGTATATGCGGAAATACTGTTAGAAGTTTATATTCGTGAAGGTCTCTTACTAAACTTCACTTTAAAACTTTATCAAATAAATTTACGGAATGCTAAGATACCATCTTCTCAAGAGAATTGATTATATATATAAAGTAGGTAGTTTTCTACTTTAAGTACATTTGTTTTTTGTGTTTGAAACGCACTCGTGTGAGTTCTGGGCAGATAAAGATAAAATGATCTGCAAAGTCTCTCTCCCTCAAACACCAAAACATTCCAAATCGTCCGTGTTGTATATAGCGTGAAGATGACATCTTTAATGACGGTTGAAATCAGTCACCATTCCTATTTCTTGCTTATTTAAATGTAGAAGTAGGGTAAAAAACAGGTAGAAGGCTCTTTTATGTTTGTCTTGGATGTTTCATACCAGTTGTTTCTATTCACATCCGTAGAGACTATCTTGCGAGCAGAGTTCTTACCTATATGGTAGCTACACTTTTGACTACAACAAGAATAAGCTCTGGTGCCACTGGTGGTTTTGTTTTGTATTTTGGCCAGTGAGTCAGCGTCTTATAAATGACCGGGCATTTAAACGATCTGAACCTTTGAGTATTGCGATATGGGAATATCCAGTCCACTTTTCTCTAACTGATGCGGGTCTACAAGCCCCAATTATGAGCAGTCACAGGCTCAATTTCATTACTGCCTAAACAGACTAATAAGACAGTCACCTATATCTTATGACCGATTTTTTGCATGTCCTGCATGGACTGAAATAACTTATGTTCTTAAAGTGGTTTGGGGTTATTTTATTATTTATGTTTGATTTGTTTTAATGAATGAATATAAATGTTGAATTATCTTTCTCTATAATGTTCCCTTGAAGTTCGTGAAATTCGAACAAAGATAATATTATTCTCTTAATACAAATGAACATTTGGCTACAAACACCTCAAATTTCCAAATGTGTAGGTAGCTTGATTAATATTTTTTTGGAAGCAATTGTTCACATTGATATTTAGAAATATTCAGAAAAAGAATCTTCAACATCAAGTATAAAATTTCATTTTCAGTTCACTCTGAAAGTGTGAATACATATTAGTTTAATCTCTATGTTAAAAAATGATGAAATTCGTCTTCTACAGAAGAAAAAAAACTTGAAAAACCAATCGACTACGTGAAACCACTGATATGCAACATGTTACTATCGAAGTAAACTTGAACTTCAGGTAAAGCGAGACTTTAATTAATTAACTAAAGAGTGAAGATTGAATAGTACCGACCGTTTATCTTTTAACGGCAGACCATCCAACAAACGTTCGAAAACATGTTATTGAGACATTCCTATAAATATGGAATCCAGAGGCGTACGTTCCTTTTCATATGTGCTTCAAGATCAAATAAATAAAGGGTCGTGAATATATGAAAATAATATTAGTACAAAAATAAAGATTATTCATATAACTCTTCCCGGTAAAGTTTTCTGACAGCTTTAATAGCGTATATAGCAGTAGAAACCAGTTCAATGAGTTGAGGTAAATTTATTGAATGACTTTAGGACCAGCTGCTAGATGAATAATATATTTAGGAGCCTTTTTTATTTGTACATTACAATTGCATAAATTATGAGACACTGAAATGTACATATTTATATCTCAAACAGAGTATTATTTAAAATAGAACTAATCTTGAAAGTAACGTGAATTGGGAAAAGCAAAATTAATCATTTTTATGATTTTATTATTATACAATAGAATAAATTTTAAACTTATAGTGGTAACGGGAAAATTATCTGCTCTAAAATGACCATTATTTCGTGATAAAACTCAGCCCGATATTAGGTAGAGACTGGAGGTTAAAAAAAAAGTGATTTTCTGTAAGTTGAGATTGACTAAGCTATTCATTCATTCAGCTTCAAGCTTTCAAGTTACCAGGGCCAATGTTCTAAATACATGAAAATAGCCCCACTTATCGACTGGCTTTCTCAAAAGTCGATCCATCCAGGTCGCTAACAATGAACACACCTCAGAAACTTAGCTGAGGCAGCTTCATACAAACTTGGAGGAAAAAAGCTATATACTCCGCAATAGCTTCTAATTCTCTACAAGGCCCAGATTCTTCCATATTTAGAATATTGCTAGTATATTTGGTGCTCGACTCCCAGCCATACCCTGAAGATGTTCGACTCACTATAGAAGAGAGCAGTTCTACTTATAGGCAATCCTGAGTTGACTAAAAACTTGTACAGCTTAGAGTAAAAAAGAAAGGTCGTCGATCTGACTCTATTTTACCGATACTATCACGGAAGATGCTTTTCCGAGCTGACCAATATAATTGCATCTAGAGCAGTATTTGCAAGATCTACTCGACAGGTAGACGTAGCTCATGAACACCTGCAGACGTCCAGAACTATTTACTTCTTTGGAGAAGTGGAAGCCCATGGAATCAGCTACTAAGGCACATATTTCCCGATCACTATATCCCCCAGGAAGTTCAAGATCGATATCCACAGACATCTTCACACGGGAGGCAACACTCGAACTACTCGAGTCTAACAGGGTCTTGGTCTTCTCATAAAAAAAGTTATTTTTGATTTAGTTCGTTAGGGAGAAAATTATATGCGTGGCTATTGTTAACAACAATTAAATCAGTGATTCCCAAAGTGGTCCACTAGAGGCTTGATGGGGGTCTACGTTGGCGTGGCAAATAAATGGGGGTCAACAATTCGTAAGTGGAAAAATTTGAAAATTGAACTTATAGATATTTAAGGTATTGAAAAGTGTGTTTCTGGGTAGACAGGTTAAAGATATGTTGTAATACTTTTTAGAAATCTTTTCGTAAACTATGATTCAGGATAAGATAGATTACTTACCAGCTTATTGCGAATTCCATTTCGCAACGAAATTGAAATAAAAATTATAATCGTGATTTTGGGCTAAGAATTCCATTTTCAAGTAGAATAGAAATGAAATCAAAAAAAGATTGAGCATCGTCTTTGAATGCGAATCAAATCGTCATCGTATGGAAACTTAAATAATAACAAATACTTATCATCTTTCCAGGTAAATTAATATATTTTTTCTCCTCCTTGATTGACGGAAGGAACAATTACTGAGAAAGTGTCGATTTGACGCTTTGACAACGGGTTGTTAGTCAACCTACCACTTTTATTTTGTTAGTCAAATAATCACTCAAGAGTAGTAATAACATCGTCAAACAAACAATGATTCTTAAAAAATTGATTGGTAATTATTGTACAATAGTACAATTATTATTAAATTTAAACATTATATATATTTATATTAATTCTTGAAATTTAGGTTACTTGGAAATATCTGTTTTGCTTTATAAAATAGATGGACTTTAGAATGGAATATTCACATCTTGAACTCAATTGAAACTTTAATATATCAGAATTTTCGTGGCAGTACGTCAAAAGCGCAGCTTTTGAAGCTGCAGTAGCAGTCTTTGTTTAGTCGAATTTTTGAAGTAATGATATATGTCCTTATACCTCTTTCTCTGGCTTCAGCGACAGATAAACAAAATTTGCTTATCCTTCTATCACCAGTTGATTGTTGTTATAGAAACCGGTCTTTCTTTTTAGTATAAAACTTTTATTCACTAAGAATGCAATTCTGGAACGGAAATTTGAAAATAATGAGAGCTTTGTGAATGGAAAACCATCTACTAGCAAAAAATGAACAACAAAAACAACAAAGTTCGTGATAAATTATATGATATTGCAATAACAACACTTCAAAGTACATTGCATGAAAACAAATTTCAGTTCATAGTTCTAAAAGACAAAAAAAATTAAAAATAATCGTATTGTCTATTCATAGGTAATTAAGTCAACAGTCAAAATAAACATTCCAATAACTAGAATCTACAACTAGTAAAAAAAGAGGTGGGAGTTAATAAATATAAAACTAAATTGGAAATAGAGGTAAATATAAGATTACCATTGAAAATAGACACCAAAAGCTGGATACGATGCTCTAACTTTTGAGAAAGAGGAAAATACAAATTAATCAACTAATTTGATCGTCAAACCTAACCTATATCTGAGAATCTAGATAACTGCCGTAGAGGGACAAAAGAGAGATAAGAAAAGCGGAAAGAATTGAAAGGATGAGACTTGGGAATGAATGTACATATAATTAAGGAATTCGACATGAAATTAGTTGAAATATTGATAGGTAGGTGGAGGAGGAAATGAGGAAAAGAATTAAAGACAAAGAAGGGAAAATCAATCCCAAAAAGTCGTATTATTCTTAATAATTTAATCAAATAAGTTCATCGGTTGGTTCAGCCTTTTTGAAAATAAATAGTAAACGGATTAGATGAAAATTATCTTACTTTTATTTTAAAATTAAATTTGTCATTGTTATATATAACTTATTAAAATCATTAAGACGTATACTTTTTCTATAAAAAAGAATAGTAAAATGCAATCCAATAAGTAAAAAAGTTATTCAAATACATCCTTCCTCTTTCTATTCACTCAAAAGTTAAACCTGTCTGATGGAATGATGAATTATCTATGCCACCATTCTTGTAAACGCTTTTGAAAATCAAATCTACGTGATGTATTATCACACGTTAGATCTTTCTAAGCAAACATTTCAACCTTCGTGTAAATTATTTGTATTTCTTGGAAAACCAAAAGTATGAGATGTAAATACATTAATTTATATACTGACTATATAAATAACCGTTAAATAAATAATACATCTGCCGATGTTTTAAAGAATGAATATGACACATTAAGGATAAACTATATGTAATAAATATATATAATAAAATTTTTACGTAACTACGTTTCTTAATACAGTAGCGAATTTATTATAAGGGTTAGTCTAAAAGTAAAATAAATTCTGAAGGTAAAGTGGTAACAAGAAAATGATCTGCTCTAAAATGACCACATTACATTACACAAATTACTTTACACTAAAGCCGTTGATCGGCTTTATCTGATATAACCTTGGGACGGACTGAAACGGGATACTACTAATAATTTTTTCAAGCGAGATTAGAAAATGATAGAGAGTGAACTTATAGATTTTGATTTTTTTTGCCATTAAAGATTATTGAAATTCCTCCCAGCAACTTTTGCTATTGACAATTTATATCCAAATTCTTTGTTTTAAAAGGTTCTAAAAAGTTGCCACTTTATGCAGGTACAGATTTCTTCGAATAAATTCCTCGATAAAACAATAATCCTTTCACCCCTGACTGACCGATACCTATCCAAGGGAATTACAAGCTACCTTCTTCTGGGAATTCCAAGTCTCCTTACTTTTATAATATTTTTAATGTCCTAATAGCATGCAATCAACTTAATCTTTTCGATATACCTGGTACACGTTTTAGAAAAAACCAATACACTTACACAAACCCAGGCGAGACGTTTTAAGTTTAAGTAGTTATTGAACATTTTTTATTGTGTTACATCTTCACCATCGTCAACCCTAATACTAGCGCCCATAGTCCTAATACATTCTAGAAATCTTTTCGAAAACTATCATTCGGGATATGGTAGGAGTATGGGGTCAAAAACCTTTTATATTCGAGCTTTAATCTATTTTTATTTCTATGTATATAGATTTCAATTCAGTTATAGGTGCTTTAATAATTATTAATAATAATTGTTATCAGAAATTTACGAACAAATAAGTGTTTTACAACATTTTATTACAAATGAACTGTTTTTATCTCGAAAAGTTAAAACAGTATAAAATCACAGGCCTCAGTAACCTGTCAATTATGCTGCTCATGAGAATTAATCATGAACAACCATATAAGGGTAAATTAATAATTGTTAAAGAACGAACGATCAAAAATAAACGAATACAGTTGATTGTAATTACTGCCGATATAGTGGAATATAAACGATCCTATAATATGGCATGATTACTTCGTTCAGTTACTGAACGGCAATGAACGAGATGCGAATTAGTTTCTAACATTCAGATCATGAACCGAAAACCGACACTTCTAACTGATTAATTCGCTTATTAATAAAGATAATAATATCAAATTGAGCGAACGCTTATATCACATGACTGTCCCACTTACCGGGGAACTGAACTCTCATCACTTTTTTATGCATATAATTGTTCTTGAGCACTCCGCAAATTATATACTGTCATACAAAATAAATGCATTGAACATTTCTTAATAGTACAAAAATATATTTCGCGATCAAACAATGAATTCGACAATTTTATGAAGCATAACAAAAAAAATACATTTGCGGGTATAAAGACGGTAAATAAAAAAATATATAAAAGAGTAACAAAATGTTAATACTTTCTGCGATTATGGTCATAGTCTCCTTACCTAACCTAACCTAACCATTTTTAAATTAAGAGGCTTTTTTGTGGAAAATTCGAAATAATTTTTTTAATTATTTTGAACCTGATATTAATTTTTGTTCTATATTTTATATAATATTGAACATTTGCTCATTTTGGAAAATCTTAAGTGTTGTTGTTGGTTTTTTGTTTTGTCTTGATAATAATTATTCAAAATTTTGTATGCTATCCCATCTCTAGGACTCACTTCGGCAGATCAAATTTTCTTGTGCGTTTGTCGAACGATTTTTCGGATTCGATACAGGTAGTGTGCGCTAGATGCACGAAATGTTTTCTAAATGTGCCTGTGCGCTCGATGTACGTGCGCTCCTCGTATCCCACCATCTAAATCATTGATATATACATAAATACTATGCCAACAACATATTCACTGAATCAAAGATACAACGTAATTTCCAACACGAGTGACACCTTGTGGTAACTAAAGGCCGAACTCAGCTTTCCTTTTACTAAGTATGATAGCTAAATAATTTTTAGCTAGTCGATTTTCAGGTTGGGACAAATAATGACAGGCTTTGAAAGAATACTTTGAACAAAAATTTGTATTCGCCAAGTTTCATACATAACAGTAATATATGAATTCCGATTGTAAAGTTGATAATCCATGTATGTAAATGAAGTAAAGAAAAAGACATTTTAGATATTATCTTCTTCCTTGAAAGTACTTGTGATCATCTTAAAAATGGTTCAAGTAACATATTAGTGGTAAAGCCATAAGAGCATTAAAATATGGCATAAGACAAGCCAATTATTATTAATAAAATTACACGCTAGTGTTCATCCATGATTTTACCCATTTTCTTCACTTTTTCCTGATGATAATTCGACCAATAATAACAAAATAACGTTGTAATGCCCTTAAGGATCCACGTAGAATATTACCAATTTTCAAAACTCCATTCTTCCTTTCATCCATATCTCGAAGTGGTGCTTTTTATTTACTATTATAGATCATAATAAAATAATTCCCATCTCCACACCACTGGAACTTGAATTCGAATGTATTGTTGATATTTCTGATTAATTTCCATTTTTGTTTATTAGACTATGCTGTACATACATGGAACATCTTATGAGCCTGAAAATTAGGGAGGCACTTCAATAGGAAGTAATAGCCATCACTTTGGAAAGTGATAATACGACTTTTTGTTTTCAACAATTTTTTCTTGAAAATTTTACATATTCATCCTGCTTTAACCATAATCCATTCTATAAAGGATTGTCCTCTACTTTAGGTAGCTAATATTGATACCACCAAACCTCAAAGATCAAACAACGCTATAGTTTTCATTCCAACCCCTTAGTGAAATTATATAATATGTCGATTTGACAAATTTTTTTGAAATAATTATTCTTATTATTATTCAGATTGAGGTTTGAAGCATTTTGGTTTTTCCACACAATTTCTTCCCATATCTAAAGAAAATATTTGTCACACATAATGCACATTGCTGACCTAACGTTAATGACCTCCAATTAAAAAAGAAAGCAACTAAAAGTTCATTCCCACGGTGACCTAACCTAAAAATGGCAGAAAAACTTTGTCGCTCTTAATGTTTCAGCCACTATATATTTTTTTTCTAAATACGATATATTTCGAAACCCTTTTCAAAGTATAAAACTAATTTTTTGTCGATATATCTATCATTAATTGGGTTTATCATTTCGTTCCCGTTTTAAAATAGCTAGTTCTATATTTTAAGATGTCGGCGACGGAATCCGGTTTCTCTTTTTTCCATTTTCCATGTTTCAATTCCATTAATCTGGGATTTTTAGTTTATCATGCCCGATTTCCTTTATTTGGTCAATTTACTTTCTATTCGGTCTACCACTACATTTCTTTATATAACATACTGCTTCTACAGTTTTTTTGTGAGTGTGACTGTTTTCAATCTGAAGACTTGTTAATATCAATTGAATAGTTTTCTTTTCATTTTCAGCTATTATTTCGTTATTTGTCTTGTTTCTTTGTCCACGATATTCTTCTTAGGTGTCTCATTTCAATTTTGTTTACTTTGGCTTGTTTTTCTTCATTAATGTTCAATGTTCACTTGCATATGATATACTTATTGCATTTTAGATCTTCATTTCCACTCCAAAGTCAATATCCTACTTTTTATTGTAAAAGTATTGATTTATTCTATCTGTGCTTCGTCTTTACATTTGATTTTATTCCTATTCTGATGAACAATTTTTGGTCATTACTTTGGTTTTACGAATATTCATTTTTATTTGCTGTTTTATTAGTGCATGTATTCACTAGCTTTTGAATCTTATTTTTGCTATTTGCTATCAAAAATTAAGGTATACAACTCACAAACAGTACCTACCTTAATATATTGAACAGAAATGGGTAATTAACAAAAACACTTAGTATAATAATAGCAGCAGAGATGGACAATCTGAGAAAAATAGTAGAGGAAAGAATAAATGATGTCATTATAGAAAAACTCAAATAGGAAAGTGACTGAAGTAAAAAGTACGAGAAAAGAAGGCGAGGAGAATCCAGGAAAATTTAGCACAAGAGGAAGAAAAATAAGCGAAAACGGCTCCGGTTATAACTCAATGTAGTGGAAACTAAAATGAATTTTGGGTTCCTCCATCTATAAGCTAAACGTTGAGCTATGTTCAAGACATTTCTGGAAGAGGTTAAGTATTCCTAGACATTTTAAAAGTAGTATTGTGTTCTGGAATATCGTAAAAGCAAATCAATCGTATGGGCTAACAAATTGGATTAATTGATTATTGGAGATACGTGGCGAGCGATAGAAAGCAGTCCCGGTAGTATAAAGTGAAGTGAAGTCGAAATTGTTTATAGTTTTGTAATAAACGTAATAGTTAGGGTTTAATGTTAAATTGAATATTATTTTATCGACGAGCCTCACTCGAGAAATTTTACAATATTTAATTTTCAAACGTTTTTCTTATAGAAGCTGCAGATAATTCCAAAGTGTGTTAATAGTATACAAATATTTCATGGTTTTCATAAATTTAAATTAACTATCGCTATATAACGGTCCCTATACGATGAAGAAATTGCAAAACATTCTTAGATTTTTGAAAATTAACATAAATCTGTGGTTAACTATGAATAATTGAATGTAGAATCACTCCATACCAGCGGAACATTACGTAGTCTATGAGCTCCAAGTAATCTATCACTACTTAACACCTCGTCAGACAGGTGATAGGTAATTACACCCGTGAACGGGTTAAGCCCATTAAGTACAAATTTCTAACATGATTTAAAATCTTCCTTTCTACGTAATGGTTTTACCGCATATGAAAAATAGATTTCTGTTGAATTAATGGATTCTCATATTGTTAGTTAGATAAAAAAATATATATATATATATATATATATATATTTCGTTATACAGGATGTTGATTTGGGTATAATTTGTTTTTGGAAAGAGAATAAGTAGAAATACGTATACTGTGTTGATTTTAAACTAAAAGGTTATTCAATCAGGAAAAGTGGTTATTATCAGAAGGATCATATAGTTTCCACTCGCATTACTACATTTCCTCTTATTCATCTATAAGTTTCTTGTATATTTTACGATCATTAAAGATATACATATATCGAAAAATTTTCTTACCAACACATGACTTAAGCAAAGTGATTCGTTAAACAGCATGTTAATTATAATTCAGATAAAATGGATATTACTAAGAACGAACAGGGAAACTAAAAATAAAGGCAACAACATAAAGTTTGGAATTCACTAAATATGCAGAGTTTTCATAGAATCAGCAAAGATAGTTATTATAAGAGTTAACGAAGATATAACTAAATTTACGCAGTCCACAAATTCATAAAGGAAAGGAACTGGAAGAAGTAGTACATTTAGAAGGGTTCCAAAGTTTATGTATATACAGGGTGTTTCTTTGATAGAATGTGTCGTAATTAGTTGAGTAACCATTTTACGAATCGATGAATTGGTAGGAGTGCAGAAGCTCCGATTCATTGCCCTCCTTGGTCATGCGATTTTAATCCCTTGGATTACAAGGCTTGATCGTATGTGAAAGAAAAAAAATTTGTTTCAGATGTAAATTCCCCTCACGAATTGAAAGACAGATCTCAACGTTACTTTGATTGCCTCATAGCTGACTCACAAACGTTTAAAAGATTAATGGATTCTTTAGAAAGAAGGATAGATTTTTGAACACCTACTCTAGCATCTTGTGATTTTTTGTTTAATTAATACATTTATCATTACGTTTTATCAAGATCATCTTTTTGAGGTAAAATTAAATGATGTTTAAGTTCACTTGAAGTTTTGCTTGATAAATCTAATATTGAAAAAGTTATGTTCAATGCTACTTGGTACGAACCGTGTAACTAGCGCTCTCTATGAGAGTCAAACATAAAAAAAAATTCATTGGATGTATCAGCTTCCAAAATATTTTCGTATAAAATTTCAATGTTGCCAGTAGTTTCGGCAAAATCGTAAAAAATGTGTGTATATATTTTTTTTATTCAACGCCCTTTATCTTGAATTCGGATGGCGTTACGAAAATTTTTTACCGAGCAAAACCCAAATATTTTTTCAGTTTTATCTTTATCTTTACCTTTATCTTTATTCTATTTATCCTAGAGACGGGATCTCCTTTTTTTGAAACACCCTGTATTTTTCTAGCTATCTAAAGCGATGGTCACAAGAGAGAAAATTTGAAAGCGAAGATAATAAGAGAAAGCTAATAGATAATAAGTAAAATTATAAATTATAAAAAAATAGTGAAGAATGGAAAACAATTTGAGTCAAATTATATCAATAGATTAAAGATAATGAATGCCAAAATCGATATTGACCAAATCCAGTAACATCAAGGTAATGTAAAAAGTATTATAAAAGATTTTGAATATAATAATAAACAGGAATAAAAAAATGGAAAAAAATATTTTTCGTACACTGGTACTGGTGTTATTATAATAACATATCAGTAGGAGTTCATGCAAGCACCTAATATTTGTTAAATTGATAAACACAACTTAATATAATATTCAATTGTATGCATTACATGAACTGTATATAAATCGAGGTATAAATCGTATGAAAAGTGATTAAAAATGGGACAGGAAAGAAAGAAGGAGGATAATATTTAAGAAGAACAAATAATGAACTACATAAAAACAAATTGAGCAAATTAATGTAATTCGAAAGAATATAGACTGAGGTACAGTATGCCACATATTAAAACAATGAAAATAATGAACATATAGAGAAAGAGAAGCTTAAGATTAGAACACGATTACAAGAGGAAAGAAATCACCTTCAAGACATTAATTGCAAAATATTTGAGTGGTGTTATTGTTTCATTGTTTGTCATGTAAATTCAAGATGTACATGGCAGCAGTGCTGTTTCCACATATAACTCACCCTACAGTTGCACTTTCTCAATTTTTCAGATTTGTTCCAAAAGAGTTTATTTTCATTTTGTTTTTTCCATTGGAGTTAAGTGAAGATGATTAATATCGATTTATTTGTGAATAACGAACCAATTGATATAGTTAGAAAGCAATAAACAACCCCACTGTATATTCTAGAATTGCAAATATAAACATAGTTTTGTCAAATATTTTCTCATCCTCTTTCTCATATATATAGATTGAATTTGAAAATTAAACAAAGATTGGTTAATGATATTAAGGAATATTTTAAATATATAGTGAAAGGTTTAAAATCGTTGAGAATATGTTCCTACTCCAAAAGAGACAACAAACATTTTGTGTTTGAGCATTTTCTAAAAAGCACGGATGCATACAAAATTGTTTCGTTCTCCTTATTATCACCTCAACAGAATTAATGCAATAACAAAGTCTTGTTGAGATGACAAAATAGAAGCCACTTTGGACAGCATCTACTTACAAAATGTATAAATGCAGTTAACACAAGTTTACTTCATGTTAATGTTTACTAGGATTATAATTTCAGTAAGTGCAACTTACTTCCATGAAATTGTTATGAATTAAGGCACTTCAACTTCCAGTATACTCCTTCTATAATCTCTCAACTTGAGTTAACGTTGAATTGTCTTCTTATTTGTCTTATAATTGGAACTTTATATTTAAAAATTGTTAATGTATTGAGCTGTACAATTTTTGTCAAATACTGCTAATCATGGTTAAATAAATTTCTGTAAATTTATGATTAAAAGTAACATAAAGTGAAGAATAAATGATGAATAGTTGTTTTATCAAACTTCTAGCATATTGTTCAGTTGATTCTTAGCTGCATCAGAAATTTTGAAAATATTTCCTAGCCGTGGAAATATGATTCACATAAATTTTTATAGGTAATATTAAAGATTTACCCTGTATATTGAGCTGTTGGTGACGTAAGACAAATATGGGACCATAAAAATACGCGGGTTAGGTGATTAACAGCAGCGAGGCGTTATACCGTATGCACTTAAATGTATTCCAAAACAAAATTAATTCAGTTGAACCTTAAATGGTCATTTCTTGAAAAAAGTTGGCGAGAAAACATTCCAGAGCTAATGTATTATGAGATCGTTGGAATTTCGGTCGTATTATTGAAATTCTACCAGCAATAGTATAAAACAAAAACTAAATGAGAAAGACAAAACGTAATTTTTCAATTGAAAGAAGCAATACAAAAAAGTATGCTAAACATTATTAAGTACATATCGTAGATACACTTAATAGGATTAACATGAAAGTATTAACTTTGAAAATGAAAAAATATTTAATAATATTTGGATAAAAGCTTTTTAGAATTATAATTGGTCGAAGATCTAAATTCAAAGTATTTATTTTTATTCTTACAGTATAACACGTACCGCCAGACAAGCTTAATTTTATAGAATCTTCCCTTAATACATAGAACCCAATTCATATGAGACGATTTACGATCAACAATCATTATATTTTTGTTCAAAAATATTTCTAGACTTTATCACACTAATAATAATAATGGAAAGTCCTTATCTGTATTAGTTGCCTTTGCCTTAGCTACCTTTGCCCTATTCCATGGAGGGTTTCCAGAATTGGAGGACCTTCCATATCTCGCAGATTTTAAAGTTAAGCATGTCCATTAGATGATAGTTGCAAAAAATGTGTGTCATAGTTTTTTTCTCTATTCCACAGATCAACAGATTGAATCAGAGGTCTTAGGTTTGTTACCTATCTATTTTCACCGCCTAATGTGACAGGTTTGTCTTGCCTATAAAGGTTTTGGTTTGTCTGTTTTATTATTAACTCTTCTATAGTATGATGTTCTCCTTAATCCTCCAGTGAGTAATTTCTATTGTAGATTCGAGAACTGTAAACGATTGAGTGGCTCAAAGTTTGGCCAATTTCATTGTAACTGTGTCCCCTACATCCAGGGATACAAAGCAGCTGTACCGACGCTTCACTAGTGAACTTATTAAGTATCTTATAGCCTTTCAGAATCAGATTTCATTATTTCTAGAGCCATTAGTACCGCTATACTTTGCGTATTGATATGAACACTAATTTAATCGCCATCAGTTAAAATAGTTTCCTTATGAAAATATTGATCTCGTTGAAAACAGTTTTTTTTTTAATCTCTCATTGGAATCGTAATAATTTGTGAACCGCTCAAGCTTTGAGCGGTTATAATATCCGCAATTGACTTAAACATAATTAAAATCAACTAATTACTGCTTTTCAATTCAATTGTTTGTTTTATTCTCGAAACACTGAGAATTTTTTTGCACTTGAGAGGAAAAATTTGCCTCAAAGTAAAATTGAAAGTTAAATATAATTATAAATAAATATAAATTAGAATTAATATTGTCATTGTCCGCTACCTTGTTGAATAACTAAACTTCAGTTTCAAATTTCTCAAAAGAAAGTAATCTGAGAGGGTTTTGTAGAGCGCCGTTCTGTTGAAATCATTTGGGGGATATATAGATCCAATGTATTGGGCAACTTAGATTAGGTACTAATTAGTAAGTATTCGCAATCTTCAATTGTGAGGTGTTTCTAAAAAAAGATTTAATATTCCTTCACTGAACCATGCTCTCAAACTTTGTGACTAATTGTTCACTTCAACTTCGCATTCTACTATGTCAAGGTTTGCTATAAGTTGCTTATCTGACAATACCATTTTCGTTCAATAAATTATAAAGAACACTTTTACTTTTAATAAATATATTAATATATTAGAATTCTCAAGTGTATACCAAAATGCTGAAAACTGAGCCAAAATAGTTATCAAGGGGAGAAATGTAACAACTCATGTTGTGTTTCAGATGTTTCTGAAAAAGATTTTAAAGAAAGTTGTACTAAGGTAAGATAGTGCTGGTAGTATTAAATCAATATAATTTTCAATTAGCTCTAAACTTCTTAAGACATATGTATAATTTTAATAGATATCGTACTATTTATTAGTTTGAAAAAAAATATACAAAAAAGTAATATTAAATCAAAGGATCAATTTGTTAAACATTATTTGGACGTTTCTCCAGAAAAACCAACAGTTGAGAGTCTGTCATCGATAGAAAATCCACAAAATAATATGAAATAACCGTAAAGTGGAGCTGATTTAGGTAGCGGAGACGCTAAGGATACCAAAGGAATGTGTTGGACTTATCGTGAGTGAATATTTGGGTATACGAAGGCTCTGTTCCAAGTGATGCAGCGGTAGCTTACCGTGAACCAAAAACAACAAATAATTAATGAATCTAACCAATGATTTGAGCTTTTCAATTGTAATGAACCCAAATTTTTGCCTCGATATCTGACAATGGATGAAATATTGTTCTATCCTTTCACATCGCAGTCCAATCGTCAGTAGATGGGACCGCACGTGATGAACTGACTCCAAAGCGAAGAAAGATGCAAAAGAGAAAAGCCATAAACAGTGACTATTGTGTAGCGTTATTGGAGTGAAGAAAAAAAAGATCTATTTCATCAGTACATACGATGATAGAAAATCGTTAATTAGGCTTCCAATTGATTATCTGGCTGGACAGACATTTGCCGTTGGATAGCTTTCGACTCCTTTAATGAATAACGAAGCAAATTCTATATGAAAAAGGTTTTTTCTATGCTTGCTTACAAAAAAAGTGTTGGGTAGAATTGCTGCTTAATATACATCGTAGAATACGAAAAAAATTAGATACACGGATGAAAATCTCATTCCACACATTACTTAATATTATCACGTTCGATTCTGAAAAAAATTCTATTGTTATTATATATAGGAAGCAACTACTTATATACGCAAACACAATGTCGGTGTAATATCTATGTTATTGCAACGGCACGAGGTGCAAAATACATTTTCAACCGATGCATGTACCAATACAAACATTCATATTCTCAATATTTACTGTAACGTTCACGTAATACGCCTAACTAAAACACCGGTACCGGTATGTTATTTACTCAGTTTCCTTCTTCTCTTTTCTATTATATCTTGTTCCAACATTGCAAAGCAAATATTTGAACGTTTTGTTTCTTTTCAAAACAAGCTTTTAATATTAATGAATGCTCTAGGTTTATAGTTGACTCTAGAAGTGTACTACACTGCTAAACACTAAAAATTATTATTCACATTTCCAAATTTCTGTTTTTGAAAATAAAAAAATGGATGTAAGTAAGTTCTATTTTGTTCCCCATATGATTCTTATTTTTTTCACTAAATCTTCAAAAATAGAAAAGTGTTATTTAATCTTAACCGTTATTATCAGACCAGGTCAACTGGGAATTAGGTAAAAACTCCCCATTTTCTCATTTTTGGTGTTTATTTTCTCATTTCCTCCAGCTTTTCGGTGGCTTCAACGACGCTTCAAATCCGTACATTGGTTTTATTACCTCAAGTTTGTGAGTTAAGAGCTTCATATCGTATAGATTTAATGAGAAAATGACTTAATAGAAAATAATACGAAATATAAATATTGAAATATTGAATTGTAATAAGGCACCATTGAGATCCTATAAAAGAGGCCCTCAAACTTTTTAATGTTACCCCCGTCTCTCTGTAGATGTTTCTCATAAAATAACGTGGTTTACCAAGTGGTTAAACTTCACATTGCATTGCTGAAAAAATATAGTATGGTGAACATGTTGCTTCTCAAATCAAAAATATTTTACTTTCTATTATGATACAATCTGCCAAGGAATTAACGATCAATTGATATTTAGTAGTAGTCTGATTTGAAAAAGAAAACTTTGGTTGCTATCAATGAAGATAAAGCCATAATAGGTGCGTAGAATTTGGAAGCGATAATAAAGAATAAATCAAAATTATATGGATCTCAATATTGCGATGACAAATCTTTTTCAGGATACTCGAATGGGACGTTAAAATGAGACTTTTTGTTGTCAGACTGGAGTTGGATTTTAAATCTATTTGTGAATTGATCTCTTGAACTATCACTGTAAAAAAATAACTGATACATGTTGAATTTTTTTAACAAATCTCAAACTCTCTCCTTGAACAAATCAGACTCAAATTTTGGAAGGAATACTCCTTATAAAAGCAAAATCGCTCCGGATTATGTTGCAGTTCAGTTTATGTCAATTCTTAGTTTTTGGAATGTTTCTTTTTAATTGTTACATAATTATTTTTTCATTATAATTTTCTGAAAACATTCTGTTCCACTGAGTGTCATTAAAGGGCAAATAATTGAAACATAAACTCGAAAATTTATGAAAGGAATCGAGGTGAGTCCGTTCCAAAGATCATTTGCTTTCGGGAAAAATAATAATTAATATATAAAACAGTATCAACGAGAAAATCAACCTTCCGAAAAGTGGACGAGGGCAGATTTATTAGTTAAAGCGATAAATAATACAAAATTAAAAGTAAATATTTGTCCAACACAAACAGGGAAAAGTTGAGACAAAAAGGGTGCAAAATTGAATAAGTAAAAAGGAATTTTAAGAAGATCTATAACAATGAGTGAGGAAAATTGTCAGTGGCGGAGTAATAAAGAAAACTGGAGGGAAAGAAGGAATAGAAACAGAAAGCATCAGAGATGAAGATAGGAAAAGAGATACTGAAGAATTTTTCGGAAGTAGTAAATTAACTAAGAGATACATAAAAATATAATGAAGACTTACTTTGAAAATAAAATGTTTTAATTTACTTCTTTTTTTGTGTCTTTTTCTATCAAGTACAATAAAAAGTATCGTTCATTTCACGTCCTGAAATGGATTTTCTTTCTTGTTTCCACACTCCTAATGAAATATACTATTCATAATTGTAACTTCGCGCTTCCCACACTTTAAGAAATAATATGTTTTCTCTAACATCTCCAAGGTGCTGATAAAACAGCATGAAGAGTAAACAGAAATTATACAAAGAATGAAAACGTTTAAGCATAAGAATCGCTGGCAAATTAAGAAGATTTATCATTATGAATAGTAGTATATAATTTCTGGATTTAATTAATGTTACCGAACTCATTTAGTCCAAAACTTGTTTAAAACATAGATTATAGAAAAAGAAATTGAGCGTATCTGTAATTTATCAATGTATAAGTAGTAGTAATGTATTATAATATCACAATGTGAAAGAAAATTATTCAAGGGGGTAACAGACTACAAGGTTTATTGGCGACCAGTAAATTTGACCTGTATAAGGTCGTTCATCCAAGTTGAGTACGTATTTTTATAAAACAAAGTTTCAGTAGGTAGGATACTAATAATTGGTTTCATTTCTAAGAATCTAAACTTGTTAAAAATGTTAAAACAAATGTTAAAAAATTGAAATAACATTATTTCTTTAAACTGACAATATAAAATGAAAAGGATAGTGCCTTTGTATAATTCTACAAGAAAACCCACTTAATTAACTGGATTTTCAGTATAAGCTTTTTTATTCGGTTTTCTCTTCAAGTATCTGCTTCTCTTCATACTATTCACAAGTGCTGTTAATTGAAATGTTAGTTTTTCTGATTAGGTTCGTAATGGTTTGTTATGTTTCCAATCAAATTTTAAATAATTGAAAAAAGCTACCAACTTGTCGTTTGTATGTAGAAAAAAAATTATTATTTACTTCTCAGCAGTTTTTAAAATGATATTGGCTTTAGCAAAAACATATTAATGACCTGTGAATGTCCTCTGAGAAAAATGATAATTAGGTACATTTTGCAAGAGGGTAATAAAAGACTAAAATATGAGGTATATCCACTTAAATGGTTATTGACAAGTTTCAGTTTAAGAAAAAGTCCTATAAAAGAAAATTCCCAATACACAACTGCATTTCTAGCGCAGTGTTTGGCACAGAAACGTTTACAAAACTTCATTGAATATTCAATATGTCGACCTTTGAAAACTATGAATTGGAGTTTATGTATTGGAGAATAAAGTGAAGACGCATGCACTTTCTGTTAACGAGAAAGCCATGGCTTTAAATGTATATGGTGCATTAAAATATCAGTACCATTCAGTGAGTGTGAATGATCTAACAAGTATGTGTTCGAAGATGACGGGTCTAGGAAAATCAACGGTCTACAAATTTATTAGGGAAAGGCAAACAAGTGGATGTTTAAGTGGTCCAAAGTCTCAGTCAGGTTTACATCGATGAAGATTACAAATATGCAATCAGCAGGAAAGTCCACTCATTTTACTTTAAAAATAAAATTCCATTGATAAAATTTTGGCGTCCTTTTTGAGAGACGGATGGCCACCAATCAGCAGAAATAAGCTTTGACAGGTTCTACATGAACTAAATTTTTGTTGGGAAAAACTACGTAAAAATTTATATTTAAAAGATTCCGAAGAAATTTTGTGTTGGAGGAGGTCTTATTTACGGATAATTAAGAAGCTCCGGGAGGAATGAAAAACTATTTTTTATTTGGACGAGAATGTTGAATAAGAAAAAATTATGCAAAAAACATAGTGGCTCAGTTCTATTGGACAGAAAAGCCTTCTATTTTTAGACACTAACTTGATTTACATTGAAAATTTAGATATGTATTTCATAGAGATTTAAGATCTCTTTTACAATTATAATGATAGAGCTTGAGCCAATATTTTAATAAATATATTCAACATTAAGTTTCAATAGTCATAAGCTAGTTATTAATTTTTGCCAGACGTTTAAAGAAAACTTTTCTTTATATTCCGACTCAAAAGTTTCTACACTAGAATTGAGACCAATATTTGAACAAATTGTAACTGCAAGACTGCATAAGTATTGCATGCTCTGAGTACGCCTTGTATATATGTATGTATGTATTCGGATATTATATACACTGCGACCCAAAGGATCTTTCATGTCCCCCTTTCTTGCTGTGATAATGGGGGAGCACTGTGTTTGCAGTTAATCCTATTCCTCTTAGAAAATCCAGAATGTGGGATGGTTGTAGCTGCCAAAGATCTTCGTTTTCTATTTCATATGCTCCTAGGTGTAGCGTCGTAGTGTTTCGCACTTCAAGAGAATTTGGATAGAGGTTTCGTCTTCTGTGTCTAGTGTCTAGTGTCTTTAGGTGTCTATTGATGCGATAGGGCTCCGACTCTTGTTAGTAATCGTAGATTGTTTTTACTTGGGTTGATACATTCAGCAGATCTTGTCTTGTTATAGTTTCCCATGAGAGTCTTTGTCTATCTATCTAAATTCTTTTTCATTGCTTTTTCTACTGTTCTGTAGCTGATACCACATAAGGGTTCAGGTCCCATGAAGGGCTTTTCTACCCCCGCTTTATCGAGCTTATCAGCAATTTAATTTCCCTTTACTCCGGCGTGTCCCAAAATCCATTGTAGGGTAACTTTATTATTCTTACTTAGCTCGTTTAATTTTTGTAGGCAATTCCAAACGAGTTTGGATTTTACACTGCGATAGTTCTTTTCTGGATTGAACTAGACACATTTCTCAATTGTATAAATTTCTGCTTGAAAAATGCTTGGTGTGTTGCCCAGACAGAGTGTTTGGTTCTGGACTCGTACAGCCCTATGTAAGCTTTGCACTATTATATCTTGCTCTTGCATTGCTCGGTCTAGGTTTTGGTCTTGCTAACCTCCAGCTAGTCATTTTATTGAATGTTCTTCGCGACTTTCTTCATATTCTATTATTTTCCATAGCTCGAAGGTGTAAAAAATTATTTCCTTCTATTTTTGATGTTTTTGACGAAAGTCCTTCCCATTTTTGAAAATATAGCGGACAATCATTGAAAATCTGTCAATTCATAAAGATTCCGTATATAGTTGAAGACAATAAATTTTAAAAAGTAATTAAGTACTATTACGATGACATATAAAATTATTGTAACTTCTCAGATTCTTTGAGAAACTGTGGGAATCTCTTTGGTTTGAATTTTACCGAGAACTTTAATCAAATAGTAAGGATAAAGTTTTCCTAAAATTGCTTATTGAATTAAAATATTTATGATTAGTTGTGGACATACATCTACTTTTTTATTCAATATACTAAAATTAGATAAGAATATCTTTCATATCATAAAAAATGCAAGGTTGCAATATAACGTATTCATATAAAACACAACAATGCAACGACTCCTGCTCCGATCGCGAACAAATTACCCAAGACTTGTTTGGTAGCAATACATTATGGGTGGTCGATGTATTCACGGTGTATTTATTCATTGATAAAGTTGACTGTAATGGGTTCGTATTTCACCGTTTTTTGTTACTTATATAAATTATTTTATTGCATATTGAACCTATATTTCACTACCAACAATAGTTAATATCCGGTTAAATATAATATAACTATAAACTATAGTATAGAACTTGTAAATATATTGAAAGTTATAATGGAACTTGCTTCAAAACAAACATTAACAAGTCTATTTGGTACGTAGGCCACTGTCATGTGTGAAGTAATTAAATATTATAGATCAATAAAATGAGAATCCAATTTACTATACGAAAGGGAATTCTACGTTTTTTGATATAAGTATATATTAGTGTGTATTTAAAGTATTCATATTATATGTGAAACACATTTATGAGTTTGAGTGCTGTATTGATGATTTTGATTGATTACGTTGACGTTAAACAAGAAAATAATCCGTCCTTAAAACTTGTTCATACAATTCAAAGTTACACGAAAGGATGAAGCTTACATCAAAACTCTGGAGTTTCTTATTAAAATTTTCATCCAAATCTACAGTCTTGTAGCAATTAATGAACAGCTGAAACTTGTGGATAACATTAAACTGTACACGTAAGGCATCCTCAATCAGACTAAAGCAGCGAATGTTTGTTGATATTCAATATTAAAATTTTTTGCCCCGATTAAAAAAGCTGGATAGAAACAGTGAAAACGTGGCAGCCAATAAAGCTGTCAGGGTGAAGTAGAACAAGTTGTATGTATATTAACAGACATTTCGTTGTTACCTATTCCGAATAACATCCAAATAGAGAGGAAATATTTAAGTTAAGTTAACCACATTGACCAGCATAATTATTAAAATATCAGTATCGAAACCTCTAATAAAAATATTATTAGAATGATCAGTAATGCTATAAGAGTGGAAAATAATTCTACTATTTGTTTTTTCATGAGAATAACTAGACAAATCTTCGAAGATACTTGACTCAACTATGCCGTTATTTTATCTGTATCAATTTATAAAATTTTTTAAACTTAATTTGATCAGTTTGTTTCCTATAAACGGCACATCATCCATGAAAAAATCAATAAGAACTTACTTAAACTTGGTAAAATCACTTGGTCTGATTTGATCATGTGCAGGGAACCAAGTAGTCATGTCGAAGACTCCGCTCGTTGTCTGTGATGGAAATGAACTAATATTGATTGAAGATAATATCTTTTCTGGATGTTGACATTTTGCTAATAATTTGCTAATAATTTTGCGCTTTGGCAAGCGCTGAATTAATTGTTTTATGAATTTCTCCATCCAAATGGCAGAGAGAAAAAGGCACAGGAGTTGTCGGATAACACTTCCACTCTTACTGTACTACATGTTTTCTAAGCACAGACTGCAGGTAAGGTTTCCCTGTAAACCGGAGAGTTACAACTGGAAAAAATGATATTAGCTCTAAATAGTGCAAAAAATGATATATTAAAATAACAGATACCGTAAAATATAGCAGTTTCACTGGACGAAATTTCAGGTATCGTTAAATATGTGTTGTTAGATTTTAGCTGGTTATTGGACTATCATACAAGGTGGGCCAGTTTTGCGAATTTACAAAAATAATAATAAAAAACTAAATATAATCCACATACAATTTTTTATTTTATTTCAAATATATATTTGGGAAATTCATTTCTTAAAAAAAAAAACATCATCCAAGTGTACACCATCACGCTTTAACCATTCCTCAAATTTAGATCTCAAATTGGTAAAAACTGGCTGGCACATTGCCCGGGGAATAGCTGCTATTTCTTCTCGGATGTTGGTCTTCAACTGATTAAGCATGACTGGGTTATTGGAGTAGACTCGCATAAAAAAATCCGGTGGTGATAGGTCCGGACTTCTAGGTGGCCATGCAATGACACCTCGGCGAGATATCAGTTTCCCAGCAAACATCTGGTTGACGACCGCCAAATAGGCATTAGAAGTATGACATGTTGCGCCATCTTGTTGAAACCGTGTCGTACCATTGTAGGCTGTACAGATGATTGCCTCTGTTGATTTTGAAAGAAATAGGGTCCGATCATTCCGTACGCTGATATGGCCGCCCAAACGGTTACTTTCGGCGAATGCAGAAGCTTTTGCTGTTTTGCACGGGGTTCTCTGCAGCCCAGTAACGGCAATTCTGTCATGCCCATTTGAGTGAAAATGGGTTTCGTCGGAGAACAGAATATTGTTGTAACTCTGAAAGTGTTCCAACAAAATCTCGTCTTAAAAATAAATTATTTGGCTGTAATTTCTGCACAAGTTGAATTTTATACGGGTGTAATTTCAGAACTTTCGACAAAATGCGACGTTCTGGATACCAAAAGCTCTGATCGCTTGCGAGTCGATAGACCAAGATTACGTTGAACTGAAGTTCTAACTTGTTGAATTTTGTTTTCTGTTCTTGTTGATTTTGGTCGTTCAGTAGGCTTCTGATTGAGAGCTTCGAACTTTCTGTGCTTTCCTTGAGAATATCTTTCATAGAAACGTAGAGCTTATAAAATTTTATCTGTGCTACGAATATATCTATCTAAAACATATGGTTGTTTACTCACTAAGGCACAATAGAATATTTTGCTTGTGAATGTGAAGTTTGGTATTGATCATTTATTAATGGAGTGTCAGTTATTTAAATGCAAGACACAATTACAATAAAGGTAAAGTTTAAAAAGAAGTAGTTGATGATGAATCGGACAGTATGCATTAAAATTAATTAACATATCGTATGAGGTGTGCATTCTATTTTGAAAATAGATTGTTTTAAACTACTACTAGCTAAAAATAGCTAATCTCAATTTGTACTGGTTTGATCCTACCATTATTCTTTTCTCTCTAGTGCTTTCCAGCAAAACTAAATCTGTTCAAAATTGAATAAAAAAGTGATTTATGTGTGAAAGCAGCCTTATCCTTAATACGTTCTGTATCAATTTACTAATTTGGGTCTGTGAAAAAAGTTAAGTCATTTACCAGTAGCGAGATGCAGTTCATTTCATATCTAGATTTATGTATCGCAGAAGTTGCTTTAAAAAGAATCAATTTATCTTAAGATTGGCCATAAAAAGTGATAAATTATGCCACTCGGTTAAATTTGTTCGGGCATTCCAAAACGTTGAACTAATTTTTAGACACACGTCAACTTATGTGATACGATCAGAGACTGGTTTTTTGAACCAAAATTTTTAAGTAGATCAATTGGGTAACTGTCATTGGTAACATTTTTATTGAAATACATACAGGTAAAAATTTATTACTTCATAATTGTGTTCCTTTCTACTAGAAATTTAAGTGTAACTTGTGTAACTGGCAACAGTGAATGATTACTCAAATAAGTCTGAAGAAAAATATATATAAAATTATAATATTTCTCGATTTACTTTTTCGTATTTAGAGTCTATCATTTCTCAATTTCCTTACCCAAAATCACGCCATGTCTACAGCTTTTTCATCGAGCCATTGTCAGATGTTGATTATTTATTTAGCACTTCTCGATGTTTTTGAATGTTCGATAAGCAGATAGTTGGCTGCTGATAGATAATATCGAAACTTTCAATTTAAAGCTATATTTACAAGTCATTTCATGAATTGTTGTAATAATACAATTAGTTATGTCTAATTTAACACGAAACGTAACACAAGTCAATAAATGGGTACACATCGGTCATACTAATTAAAAAAGAAAGTCCTTTGACCTATCATCTACTTGTTCCTCAATAATTGTAACGATGTTCGTCTTAAGTCATTAGTAAAAGTCATTTTTAGTCCCCTAGTTCAATAAACAAGCAATAAAGTTTCTTGAAGACATTAACCTTTATATTAGTGTGTAATTAGTAGATTTGTAAATGTCAATATAGAAAATTATTGTACCATGATAGTGTCAAATCCCTTGAACTGAGAAATTAAATTTTCATTGTTAATTAATTTTCTTGAAAACCTTATAAATGGATCAATATTCGTGAATTCCACATAATTCCTATTTTCTATTTAACTTGATGAGCATCAAAAATTTCTAATTGTTTGGTCTAAGTTTACTCTAGTCAATCATATGTAACTAATTATGTATAGAATCGTCGTCATCTCGTTTTAATAGAAAAACGCTGGAGTCAAATTATGTGCTTCCAAAGATGAATGATTAACGTAATTTATCCTATTTGTGATTTAAACATTTCCATATCTGTACAATGAAAATAAGAGTATTGCGATTTTCCATTTATTCATAATATGCAGAAAAAAGAGGTATTGCAATATTTTTCTTTATACATCAATGTATTCTAATATAATGTTACGAACTTGTTCACGACATGGGCCGTGAATCCGGCCCTGTCCGGTTATAATTGAAAGTCTAATATTTAGCGAAAGCGGAATTCGTTTGACGTTTGTTTTTATATATTTTTATCATAGCGGCGATTTGTTTACATTATTTTCTTTGAACTAATTTCTAGGAAAGCATCCTCATTTATTTATTTTCTTTGTTTATTTTCTAGAATTTTTGAGAAATTCGTTTTGGGTATATAAATGAGTTTGGTTAGCGAAATTAGTTAGTTTATAATAAATAGTCATAATGGATAGAACAACATAGAAAAGTAACCGATTCAAATAATTTATATGAGCTATTTGAGTATTAGTGATTAATTATTATATAAGTTAGTTAAGTCTAGTGTTTGCATAAATTGAATAAGTAAGAGACAGTTTTTATAAATTCACACCACCTGTAGAAATAATATAAATAGATAGAAAAATTATTACAATGATTATAATTCTAAATAATCTCATGAATAAACAAATAAAAATTATTTACTCAACTATTTGTCATATAAAAACAAGATATTTTATGTTTTCTGCCTCAAAGAAATTGAGAGATATACGCCCATGGATTTATCTATCGAATAAAAGCGGGAACAATATTGGTTCTATCTTAGTTCTTACACATGGCTGGACATTTTTACTGAATTATTTGTGGATATATTATTTTTATGAACAGACAAAGAGGAAATAGATAGTGTTCACCAAATTTGAACAAAACATCTGTGAATTAACAATAGGAGAATGTTTCTTATCATTTAATTGGAAAATGTTTCCAATTTAAACACAAAAGATGGGTTTTAGCACGTATCTCATGAAACTATAATGAAATATCTGCGTCATAGGTCACCGAATTATCGAATATATGGAGTGTGCCAAATAAGTTGTAAGAATTTATTATTAATAAAACAAACTAACTAATAAAGTTTCAAACAAAATTTTATTATTGACATTCACGATAGTCTCCATTGACTCTATATAACGATATCAAGTTTGCTGCCACGATTTAAAGCATCCTAGGTAATCATTTAGAACCACGATAGCTTCTTTATCACGATTAGTTTCTTTGATGTGTCATTTTTGATAAAACTTGGCAAATCCATGAGGAACAGGTCAATGCGTTGTAATGTTTCAAGCGAACGGAAAATTCGTACTTATTTTATCACCAGGAAGCTAACATTGAACTATCTAATTACTGTTTGGCTGACATAAATATGATTACGATGGATATCGGAAAAACGAAAAAAGCTTCTCCCCGTTGCTGCAATACAACGAATCTTTGAAGACAATATTTTGCATTTGCTGCAGGTCATGGGTGAGAACTTTTGGTCCTATCATTGGGCAAATGTTTCACATGTTTGAATCCTTTTGTAAACAACTTGTAGATGTGTAGATGGTTTATTTGATGATATTCAACCCATTAAACAACGAACGTATGGTTCAAATATGATCAGTGTGCACAAACGCGTGGGTGCGACTGGTAAAAGGTGGTTATTGAATCGGCAACATATGTCTGATTACCTATTGAGTCGGTTTCTTTAGGAAATTATGGACAAGCTACAAATCCTACTGTCGACTTCGAGATTGAAATAAAGTTAGAGAGAGACAGAGACTTTTTGCCAGGTGGATGTAGGCGATATGTTGCCAGTTGCCGATTAAATTCTTAGTACTTGATTGCCACATTTCTTACCTGAATCCGGGAAATACAGAAATATATTTGCGTATGCATTGGGAGATTCTAACTAAAATTGACAATAGTGAAAGTAAGTCATTGTGAAAATTGAGTATCGAGCTGTCAATAAATATTTGCTTCTAAATGGCAATATGCCAAAGCATATAAAAAGGATCTATAGACTGTAAACGGACACTCTGCCTCATCAATTACGACGAGATGACGAAAACCAGCGATAACCCTCGTGTAATCAAATCAGAAGCGAAGATATTCTGATTATAACGTCCATATTGAATATAAGTGATAAATTGATACTTGTATGTATATTTCTAGGTAGGAATTTTTAGAACCGTGGGCAATATTTAAATACACTGTTTTCACCACCACTACACCAACACTCACAATTACACTGTCTGACACGCGTTTCGATAACCGAAAGTAAACAGTTTACCTTCAGTGTCTGAAGTCGATAACTTGGTTATCGAAACGCGAGTCAAACAGTGTAATCGTGAGTGTTGATGTAGTGGTGGTGAAAACAGTGTATGTATGGATATTAAAAAGATGCCAATATAAAGTTTTGTCAATTAGGCTACTTAAAGTTTGTTTTTAAAAACCAGTCTATGATTGTACACCAACTTATTTGGCAAACATTTTCTGCATCTTGAATTTAATATCTAGAATTTGTCCTAAAAATTATTTTTTAAATCCTTCACCCACGATCAGATTGAACCAGATTAGCGACTTATCATTTATGTTGACGTGCACGTTATGAATAATCACTGCCTACTTCTTCCAATGAATTGTAAATGCTGATTTACAGGTTTCACCTGAAATTTCAGAATTTCTTGCAGCTGTTTCAAATTTTCATCTCGGAACAAAAAAGCTCCTTTGCTACGAAAGAAAATTACGATTATACTAATTTGATGACACTATCGAGGGGCATAGCATTCGCAGAAAAAAGATCGTACGGTAACTGAATTGTCTGTGTCTGGTAATCAGTACTACTTCTATAGCATCGTTGGTCTCACTCTGTAATAACCATTTCTCTTAGGTTTTTGTAACTATAATTTCACCCTAAATTTCCATAACTAAACAAGTTGTTTGTTATTTCATAAACATTCTATCTAGTATGCTTTCTCCAAAGATATTTATCGGGCACCATAATTTGTCAGCTTCTCACATACTTTATTATTGCTACCTAGTAATGTTCTTTTTTCAGAGTTTGACTAACTCTTGTTAAATTTTGATAACTCTAGGTGATATATTTCACAAAGTTAGATACCACTGAAATTCGCAATTTTATTTTCAATGATTAAAAATACGCATTCTTTTAAGTGATATTTTTTTTATTTTTACGCATCATGTGAAACATTACTTAATTTTCTTATTCAATAACTTCGTACAAATCAAATAGTTTAAATTTACTTTGTTTTGGTTTAAAACTGTTATCCACATATAAAAAAATTCAAGCGAATCCTATCTATTTGAAAAATTCCACATGCGTTTATGTAGCTAATTCAAGCTGACTGATTCCGAAAAGTTCGATCGCAAAAAGGTTCATAGACAGTTCAACTTTGGCACAATGCTGGCCACTGCTGATAGGCTCGTTTTCATTAAAAATAATACTAAAAGTAATCAAGTTATTGGAATGGATTCTCGAATCGCAACAATAGAATGAGTGAGTTAGAGTCTGATTAGGGAATTCACAAAATATTTGTAAGAGAAAATCCTGATTAAGTACAGACTCGGTTTTCATAAAGAGGTAAGTTTTCAATTAAATTTATTTCCAATTTGAAAACATTTTATTTTTTTTAATGGGATGATTCAATT